>NC_140585.1:1201848501-1203048501 GCF_964204655.1 Triturus cristatus | reverse complement strand
GGAGAACAGGCAGGAAACCTCCTCTCACCCCGTTGCTCAGTCCTCTCATGACCTCATCGGATTCCACACTTGAGGACAGCTCGAGAACTGGAATTCCATGAGCTCACCAGCAGGCACGAGTTCACAACACTTCCCCTTCCCTACAAAATGAAACAATAAAACAAAATAGAAGTAACACTAAGTTTTGCAGAAGAAAGAAATACAAAAGAAGAAACCGCACAATGTTAAGAAGTAACTGAAGTAACCGAAAGAGCTAACAATAGAAAACTAAGGCAGCAGAACACTGCCACAAGAAGTGCACACACACAGTGCAAGAAGTGCGTAAGGAAACATCAGTATTAGGTTTGACAAATGTGCGTAAAATAACTTTTATAACTGCTGCTCAGCCAGTGTTACTGGGTTGTGGAATGTTGGTGTGATGATGCAGTAGAATGTTGGGTGAGTGTGAGTCAGTTGGAGAATTGGCTGAGCAGCAGGAAGGCTGCTCCTGGTGAGGCTTTTTATTTTATCTACTTAAATAAACAACTTACATAATCAACATGGACCACCCAACATCTTTTATTGTACAACATATTTTGGCGACAAATTTGAAGAACTACGTGTGCAAATGAACTGGAAGTAAGAAGGAACATTCAAAATGAAATCTTCATGAAACAAACCTGAGGAAACCACCGAAAGAAGAAGTTTAAAGAATACTTGAGCAACTTGAGGTTCAGAGAATGACGATATGCTCTTTAGCCCCACCAGTCTCCTATTCCATCGGACAGCCTGATAGCCAGGGCATGCTGGAACTGAATTCTTTTCTCTACTCAATGTCACTACATGATGAGATGGCAGAAGATAACAGTCACTTTGTTGCATAAACTACTCCTACGAGTATAACCCTGCCAGCAGTCTGTGAAAATATGATGGGTCATCTCTCACATGCTGGAAATGTCTGTGGCACACAAGAAGCAGATCCTGGGTGAGAAGTTAGAAATTCCTGATATTCATACTGTAAGTTACACAGGCAAGCGTATTGATCTGTTGGGGTTTTGCAAACTTCCTTTTCAATTTAAAGGAAGATGTGCAGAATGCCAACTTTATGTGTCTGTTTCAGGACCGTGTGTCTTGGGATGGTGGGATCAAGGGGAACTGGGTTTTTTACTTGATCCCAACAGTCCTGATCCCGTCTTAAGTGTGGGCTAAAGAGAGGAGGATGCTTGTGGTTTGATGGATTCCAAGTTTCCCAAAGTCTTCTCTGGAAGTGTGGGTGAGCTGAAAGGGTTCTCACACAAAATAATTTTAAAAGAAGATGCCTGTCCTTGTATCCACAAAGTGAGAAACATTCCCATGAGAATTAAAGAAGAGGTAATTAGTGAAATCCAGAAATTGGGGGATAATGAGCTTATTGAGCGTGTTGAGTCGTCGGATTGGGTCGCTCCCCTTGTAGTTGCACGCAAGGCAAATGGCCGTATTCGTTTTTGTGTAGACTTCAGGGATCTCAATAAGAACATTTTTGTGGATGTATTCCCTCTTCCCAGAATTTCTGAATTATTGTCCGTTACAAGAACCATGCAGTGGTTCTCTACTATAGACCTGACCTCTGCCTACCATCAGGTAACCTTGCATAGGAGTATCAGACACTCGACTGCTTTCGTCACCCCCGTCGGCATAATTTCAATTTAAACGCGTCCCATTTGGGTTGGCTTCTGCCGCCGCCATGTTCCAACAACTCATGCATTTAATTTTTAAAGACATGAAGAATGTGGTCCTCTTCCAGGACTGTCTCATTTTCCCGTCTATGAATGGTCCACTCGTCCATACCTAGAGGGAAGACAGTTTGATGAGTGCAGCACTAATGCCGATGTGCTTTGCAAGGACTCCAACATGGTAGCCACTTCAGACCAGCCCGGAAGTGAGCGACCTGCTCTAGTTGTTCAGACAAATCACGAGAGCATGAGGACGGCGACAGAACAAGAAGGAGGAACTAGGAATGGGAGGCGTGCATTGTCGTCAGGAAGCCGAGGAGAGGTGGTGTGGCGAGAAAGGAACAGACCAGAGGAAAAAGGAAAGGCCGAGACCAGTGAAACGGAGACACCGGAGCAGTCGGACGTCCCCTGGAAGAAGAGGAGGACCCAGGAGCCAAGGACCGTTCTCGGAGCAAACGCTGTAGAAGCCAGTACTCCAAGGAGGGAAGCTGAGGCTGTTTCTCCCCTCACCACGGCCCTGGAGGGTCATGGGCTCAGGTGAGTACCCAGTGCACTTTTATTTTCACTTAAGGGTTGGTGGGCGGGTTTGCGGGCCTCACCTTTGTAATTGCACTAATATTCCCGCACCTCCACAGTTAGGGCACCGGTGATAGGAGCACAACCCCGCCCCTTTGAGGACCATAAGGCCAGTAGCCTGAACCTTTCTATTTCTTTTTCTTTTCATTTGCACTACTCCCTCCTGAGGAATACACCCCAAACACTGAACGAAAGCAAGAGGAAAAGATATCCTGACATTTTGTTTTGGACTGCCTGTTTTATTCCTGGAAACATCACAAGACTGTTCTGAAATCCCCACCTACTGTGAAAACGAGTGTTGAAGTAAACAAACCTGCACTCAAGAAGCCTGAGAGTGACTTATGTGAGGGAGGGCGTGGGGCATATGGTGTGGCCATAACATTACAGTGGTGTCAGAAGTGGGATAGTAAGTGTCTAGCCTTGATATGACACAACCCATCATGATGGAGGCCATCATTACCCAACTGGCAGAGGGCCAGTGCCATTTACAGCTAATATTTGAGCGGCAAACTAAAGTGGCCCAGAAAGAGTGGGAAGCCCTACATACAGCCATAAATGAACAAGCATACCTCCTGAACACTGACCAGCAGGTCCAAGACACAGCCGTCCTGCGCGTAACGGACACAATTGCGAGTGCATGAGTCAACTCTAATGTACTGGGGTCTGTACTACAAAAGTTCCAGAACGGCGATGACCCTGATTACTTCTTTGTGAACTTCGAGCGGGTCGCCTCTACCGCTGCCAGGCCACAAGAAAGGTGGGGACAGTATATAGCCCCCCTGCTATCGAGGGAGTTGCAAGCCGCCTATCAAGCCACTAACCCCGCAGGAAAAAACAGCTACACGGACATATAAAAGACGATCCTAGAATGACTAGGTTGTGACCAGGAGTATTACCGTAGCCGCTTCCAGAAGGAGAAATGGGTAGCAGGGGATAACCCTCGTGCTTTGTACTACCGGATAAGGGATTTGGGGAACTGATGGTTACAACCCTCCTTGTCTTCTACAGAGGACCTCACAGAAAAGATCTACCCTCGAACAGTACCTAGAAGCCCTTCCCTTCATTACCAGGACATGGATCAGGCAACATCCCAATCTTACAGTCACTATGGCTGTTGATTTAGCCTGTGCCTACCACAGATCCCCAGAGCTCAAGGTGCCTTCCCACCGTCTCCCTGTAGGTCCACCCAAACCCCGAACAGCATACCAGCAACTCCAGCTGACAGCAAGGGTCCCCCTTTTCAGAAGTACCAACACAAGTCAACCCCTGCCACTAGTCCAGTACAAGGCCCACAGTGTTTCCACTGCGCTAAGTGGGAACACATAGCCTAACACTGTCCTGCACACAACCCTCCCCCAGAGCCCATGGAAGTAGGGTATACCCGAGGGGGGGTGTTGTTCACGGGGGAAGCCCATTAGAGGTATAAAAAAGATATATGTTAATGGAAACCCCTCATAGCTCTACTAGACACCGGATGTCACTATACGGTCATCAGTAGAGAACCCATACCAGGTTCCCAGATCTTAGAAGGGGAATACATACAAGTCACATGTGTGCATGGGGAAAGGAATCTCAATGTTGAATGAACAGGGTAGCGCACTCCTAGGTAGAATGAGGTGGTCGATGGGGTAAATCGGTGGGTGGTGCACTAGGGTGAGTCCTCCTGAGTATGAGGATGTTGTAGACTGTAGTAGCACTCTTTAAACCTTAAAGAATGTCTCCCATGTGCACTCAGGTATGATTGTCAAACAGTTTATGTAACTATCAAAAAAAGTCTTCACAACACAAGTCCATGTTAAAGCCACAGACCGCAACAATCTACTACATTTTCACAGCTTCCATCAACCCTCCCTCAAAGAACACCTACCATATTCCCAGTTATTGCGATTAAAAAGAATGTCCAGCACTGAGCAGCTGTATACAGAAAGCAGAGATGTATGCATTAAGAAGTTTAGAAGACGCAAATATCCAGAGCAAATTTTAAGCACTGCATGCAAAAAAGCAGATAAAATCACACCATCTGCGCTGTTAACCATCAAACCGAAAAAATCCACGGCCAACAGAAGCGTGTTCATATCCAAATACTCATCCCAAAGCTACAGTATCAAAAAAATGATTTTAAGATATTGGCCTATGTTGGCAACCGAAACAGATTTCAAACACATCTTTGACGCACCTCCAATATTCGCATATCAAAGGTCGAGAAACCTCAAACAAATACTCACCACCACAAAGAATTCCACTGAACTTCACTATAAAGGAACCATTCCATGTCTGAACTGCGGCAACTGCAATACAATCATAAAGGGTAATACGATTCAACATCCCCACAAAGGTAACAACATCAAATTGAAAGTGACGGCTACCTGCAACAGTCAAAATATCATCTACATGTTAAAATGCCCTTGTGGATTAGTATACATAGGCAAAACTGAACAGAAAATGCGTATCAGATTAAACGAACACAAAAGTAACATCCGAACAAAAATTGTTCCATCTCCTATAGCCCACCATTTTCACGCCTTCAATCATAACATCAGTCAACTGCGGTTTTTAATTTTGGAGCAAGTACCCATCCTGAAAGGTCGGAACAACACTCAACATTTGTTACAAAGAGAGGTGTATTGGATAGATAAAATGGACTCTATCAGCCCTAAAGGACTCAATGAATGGTGTGATCTAAGCTGTTTTTTGTAAAGTATACCCCCGTTATTCCAAAATTGCATTCTGTATTGAATTTACAAGTACCCATCAACCTCTGCCACAGAGTTATCAAGCTTTACGCTATAAATGTTATGCAAAGAGATATTACCACCAAAAATCCCCATTCACACTCATCTTCCTTGATTTGCAGGTACCCTACCGCCATTTTTCCCGTTTACCCTATCATTTAACAATATTGGATACACATTTCCACAGCATGCTATACATTTGTAAACCGACATGGCGATCGCCTGTATTATACACGGTCCGTTACCACGTGCAATTTATATATTCTAGCCCGTTTGTACATTTTATTATCAGTTTATTCTTCACAGCCGGTAGCCTTCTACCAGTTAATCAAGCACCACGCTATTAACCTTGGCGCCAAAAAGAACTCACACCCGAGTTCCCGTTATCGTAATTGTGCACTTTTTATTTAGATGACACTCACTAAAACATTTTTAAGGCACATGCACTTGAATTTTATCTTTACTTCCAGTCTTATGCTCCTCCACTTGATTTCACTTTTGTAGTACCTCCACACCCATGAACTACGAGTATTTCTTCTCTGTAGTTCAATATGAACTAGGCGCATACACTGATTTCACTTCCGTGTCACCCGACGATTTATTTCCAGGTACCGATAACGATAGTTTTCACACACTATTTGGAGAAGACCCGACAGAGGAAACCACGCACAACTACTTTAGTAAGTTATTTTTCACCCCAGAATCTTCTTGGGATGTACTTGTAACGACACCGGTTGATAGCTCATGACATGCAATCTTTTACAGATACTGGTTATCCCTGAATTTACCAATGCAAATTTATCCTTTGCGACGCGTTTTTGTAAGTACGCTTTCCCATAAGTGCTACCTGTAGCAAACACCAGCCATACCGTGTGCACGTTGATAAACACGCACGATCCCCGTATTCGTAAAGCATGCTTCCTTATCCACCAACCTTATCACTAATAATCACGCACACAGACGGCATCACTAAAATCATCACGTTTGAGTGCTTACATGATTACAGTGCATGGTTTTCAATTTCAGCACCATAACTTCCATAACTATTTAATCACGAAACACGTGATAACATTTTTAAATTTTTACATGAGACACGTGCTTAACAACATTTCGTGTATATATTATAAGTTTGTTTCAGTGTGCTCATACCTTATCCCCTCATTTACAGCATGTTAGTCCCTGACGAAGGGCTTTCAGGCCCGAAATGCATTGGGCAACAAAAAATGTTGAATGAAGAGTAATCCAAAGGATCTCTACGTGTGTTCCAATGAACCATAATGATTAATGATGAACTTTGCGAATAATAATAAAAAAACAATGATACTCAATAACATTTGAAGACTTTTTTTGATAGTTACATAAACTGTTTGACAATTATACCTGAGTGCACATGGGAGACATTCTTTAAGGTTTAAAGAGTGCTACTACAGTCTACACACATGGGGAAAGGAAGACATATCCTCTCGCAGAGGTGCTGATCGATATCAATGGAGATCCCCAATTGAGAAAGGTCAGGGTGGATACTCAGCTAGCGCAGACCGCTTTACTTCTAAACCTGACTGTTAAAGGTTATGTGAACTTTCCTAGTACTGTGCTTGTGTTCAATCATACTTTTGAGATATACCAGAAATAGTATTTGTAGTTCTGTGCTGTTGTCATTTTCAATTTTAACTACACGGTCATTCACTTTTTAATTTGCATAGCACTCACCGTACAGTAGTTGCCTGTGTCCTCGGTCCACCACGGCTTGTGCCGATTGAGCGGAGGGACGAAAAGGCGTTAGTTCTCACTTCCGGTCTGCTGACAGGAACTGTAGTTAGCACACTAGCATTTTTCCATCAGCTTAGCCCTACAAAAGGCGGGGCTGGGCAGCGGATGTGCGCGGTGGATACTCTGCAAGCACAGACCGCTTTACTTCTAAACCTGACTGTTAAAGGTTATGTGAACTTTCCTAGTACTGTGCTTGTGTTCAATCAGGCTTTTGAGATATACCAGAAATAGTATTTGTAGTTCTGTGCTGTTGTCATTTTTAATTTTAACTGCGCCGTCATTCACTTTTTAATTTGTATAGTACTCACCGTACAGTAGTCGCCTGTGTCCTCAGTACGCCACGGCTTGTGCCGATTGAGCGGAGGGACGAAAAGGCGTTAGTAGTTCTCACTTCCGGTCTGCCGACCGGAACTGTAGTTACCACACTAGCATTTTTCCATCAGCTTAGCCCTGCTTGATCTATCTTAAATATAGTCTCCCTGTTTCCTCCTTGGAACTAGTAAGCCTCCAAGATGACTTTGATCCAATATTCCAGTCAGGAGTTAAGAGATCTTGACCACCCATCTTGTAAATATCTAGCTATACCAGAAGCCATAACAACAAGTGGGGTACAAAGGATATTATGTCCTAATACATTCGTTCCCCCTAGTGAAACTCTTGTATCATGTAACTCCAACCCCACAAAAACTTCCAAACCATTAAAAGCACTTTATTTTAACGCTCGTTCCATTCCCAAACATGCTGTTGAAATATGGAGTCTCATCGACTCTGAATTACCTGACATCTGTTTTATCACAGAAGCGTGGTTGCATGAGCATGCCTCTCCAGATGTTGTTATTGCTTTTCCTCCACAGTATAACAGAATAAGAGTGGACAGAGAATTGAATAGAGGTGGTGGCCTGCTTATAGCTACTATTCTGGATGTGAACATCACCTCTTTAGAAATCATAAGTGCGAACACAATGGAATTGTGTGTTTTTAAAATGGAAGGTTTGTTAGGTGGAACATAGAGAGGAGCTTTAGTATATAGACCCCCTGGCCCCAAAAATGATTTCTCACATAAGCTACTAGAGATAATTGCTCCACATGTATTAGCCTCAGATTGTTTTCTCTTGTTAGGAGATTTTAGTTATCATGTGGAACTATCACATGATCCAGATACAGAACAGCTAATTTCCAGCGTCAGCACCCTGGAACTAGTCCAATTGGTGATTGGGCCCACACATATTGCTGGCCACACGCTTGACTTACTACTAACTAGCTCTAATAAGGTTAAGGTTGAGCCTCCACTGCCATTATTATGGTCGGACCATAGCTTATTAAAATTTGTTATTTTCGACCATACCATCAATTCGGTCTTCAGGAAGGAGTCCGTTTGGCGAAGATCTTGGCGTAAAGTCACTTTACCTCTTTTATTCTACCTATTTCAGCTCGATTCAACCCAGTTTAAATGATAACATTGATCAAAGAGCAGTTTTTTTAGAAAAAACAATAACTAATGCACTGGACAAAATTGCCCCTTTCACTAGAGTTATAGTCGAAACTCGAGCCACTCCTTTTTTCACTAATCAATTAAAGTTAGCAAAGCTCTCTTGTAGGACTGCGGAGCGGAAATGGAGAAAAACTAAAGACCTATTGACCGCGTATCATATAAAGATGTTCACCACAAGTATATGGAAAAAATTAGACAGACAAAAAAAAAATTTCTCTTAAATCGTATTGAGAAGGCAGCAAACTCAAATAAAGAGCTTTATCAAATCTTAAAAGAATTCTCTACTCCATCTGTCCAGCCGCAAACCTCTATTTCTCAGGACTGGATAGATTCCCTCTCCAAATTGTTCGATGATAAGATCATAGCAATTCATAATTCCTTTCCCTCTCAAAACATTATCAATGTTTCGGGGAATCTTTCCTTAACTGCCTTTGATCCCCCTCACATCATGGAAGAATTTACTCAGTGTAGTCTTGAAGAAGTGACTAAGGCTATCGTAAAAATAAAATCAGGTTCTCCTACCGATCCTTTGCCACCAAGAATCCTTCCAATCATAGCCCCAGCTTTGCTAGACAGTCTCACCGACTTATTTAATAAGTCACTGTCAAAATCGGAAGTTCCTAAAATATGGAAACCTGCTAGAGTCAGGCCCATATTTAAAAAATCTACCGCAGACCCTAAACTTCTTTCTAATTATCGCCGAATATCGCTGCTCCCCCACTTTGGTAAGATGCTTGAGTCACTCGTCAACAAACAGCTCGTTGACCACTTGGAGAGCTATGGACTGCTAGACTCCTCACAATCGGGTTTTAGGGCAGCCCATAGTACTGAAATAGCTCTGCTGGAAGTAACGGATAACATCAGACGGGCATTGGACAGAGGTCAGTCTTCCATCCTCGTCCTGCTAGATCTATGAGCAGCGTTTGACACCATCTCCCACAGCATTCTTGAACGTCAGCTTTGGGAGATTGATGTCAGGGGAAAGGCTTTACAGTGGCTCAAAAACTATCTTACCGATCATACTACGATAGTACAGTTAGGAGATACCATCTCGTGTAGTAGATCAGTCAGGATGGGAGTACCTCAGGGCTCTATTTCGGGCCCAACGCTCTTTAACCTTTATGTGACCCCTCTGGCCAAAGTGATTAGATCCTATGGTTTTGATGTCGTGTCGTATGCCGACGACACTCAGATTCTGATCACTATTGGTTCAGATCCAATGGAAACTAAGTTCAGTTTCAAGAACTGTATGTCTCACATTGATAATTGGATGTGCACCAATCATTTGCAGCTAAATGGAGGAAAGACTGAGATAGTGCTTTATGGCAGGGCTCATGAGCATTGGACACATGACTGGTGGCCCTCTAACCTAGGCCCTTGTCCTACTCCAACATCAACAGTGCGTAATCTTGGTTTTCAAATGGACAATAAACTGCCTATGAAAGATCATATTAATAAGACAGTGAGCTCCTGTTTTGGCATCATGCGTAATTTGGGCAAAGTTTTCAAATGGATTCCGATGGAGGCAAGAAAACCCCTAGTCCAGGGACTTATTGTAAGCCGTATGGACTATGGCAATGCCTTGCTTGCAGCCACAAATGAGAATCTTCTCTCAAGGATGCAGGTCTTGCAGAACACCGCAGCGAGGTTGGTACTCAATCTTCCACCAAGGTCTCCATCGGTGCCCAATTTGAAACTCCTGCAGTGGCTGCCCGTAAGGAAGTGAATACGTTTTAAGATTCTTTGCTTAACGCACAACAATATGTACGTAAAAGGTCCGGGCTTCTGGCCCAAAAAGTTAAACTGGTATCTACCTGGCAGAACTTTGAGATTCAGTAACACAGCACTTCTCGTATCTCCTAGAATTCGTACCACCACAAACGGAGGCAGATCTTTTTCCTTCCTTGCCCCCACGTTCTGGAACAAATTGCCACTTCATTTACGCACTACAATTGATCACAACTGCTTTCGTAGGAAGTTGAAGACATGGCTGTTTGACATCTAACTGCACCAAATCTATTTCATCTCAGAGTTATCCACCAGCGCCATGAGACTTTTGTAGTGATATGTGCGCTTAATAAATATCCCATGATTTGATTTGATTTGATAGTACCCTCTCTTCCCGAAACCGTTCTCTTTGAAACAGATCTTCCCAGATTCCCTTTCTTTAAAACAGACCATCCCAGATTCCATGAGTACTTGTCGTCCCTCAGTCTCCCTTCTTCTTTGGTGGGCTAGTTAGAAAATGCCCCGTTCTTTAGGGAGTAAGTAGGTGAGCCCTCCAGCAAAAAGGTGAAATCTCGTAGGGAAGAAGAGAAGAGCAAGCACTATATAATAGGGTCTGGCATACCATACCCACTTATGTACTTGCTTCCTCAGATGTGCCACAGACACCAGGCTGGAGCTTTCGAGCAGCAGAATGGGACGATGCCACACTGCAGCATGCCTGGGGAAAAGCACAAGAGGACAACCCAGTGAAGGTAGGCCCTTATTTCTGTCTAAGAAAAGGACTCTTGTATAGTGTAACACGAGAAAAGAATCACACGAAAGAACAACTGTTGGTCCCCAAAGCCTTCCGAGAACAAGTCCTGTGCCTGGCCCATAGTCAAACTAGGGGCAGGCATTATGGGAAAGAGCATACGCTTAAGTATTTACTAAACAAATTCTATTGGCCGGCGTGTATCAATAAGTGGCCAGATATTATGCCTCCTGTACCAGGTGTCAATTGGTTAATACACCTGTACTTCCACGTGCTCTACTACATCCCCTCTCAATTACAGACGTCCCCTTCCAAAGGGTAGGAATGGACCTAGTAGGTCCCCTGGTTCCCTCTAACCGTGGGCATCACTACATTCTCGTATTGGTGAACTATGCTACCCGGTATCCGGAGGCGATCCCCTTGACCAGCACAACTACCACAGCTGTCGCACAGGCCATGGTCCAGTTTTTCTCCCGTGTGGGTTTTCCCCACGAAATATTGACAGACCAAGGCACCCCGTTTATGTCCCGGTTGATGAAGCAAGCTCTTAGGGATTAAAAAAAATAAAATACGCACAACAGTGTATCTTCCCTAGACTGATGGTCTAGTCGAGAGATACAATAAAACAATGCTAAGAAAGAGTATAGACAAGGCTGGAAGGGATTGGGACTGCCAACTACCTCTTGTGTTGTTCGCCATTAGGACACACAAACAAAAGTCTACTGGGTTTTCTCCATTTGAGCTACTCTTTGGGAGAAAGCCCAGTACATTCCTCGATATGGCAGCGGAACAGTGGAGTGAGGAGGAGGATGAGAGCAAGCCCTTGTTGCAATATAGTGTATCCCTAAAAGACACCCTAGCTGTGCTATGGGAAGAGGTCCACTCAAATATGGAAAAAGCTCAAGCCCAACAGAAACGAGTGTATGATCAGAACACCAAACTGAGGGAGTTCTCGGTGGAAGACCAGGTACTGATACTCCTGCCCACTACTGACAAAAAACTCCTAGCCAACTGGCAGGGACCCTATCAAGTATTGGACAAAGTAACTCCAGTGACCTATAGAATCGCTGTTCCTCATAAACATACCACGTTAACCTTCTCAAAGCCTGGGACGGTCCGGTGCCCGTCTCTCTTTGTGAGGTTGCCCAAGGTCATCACATAGCAGTAGACAAACACTTGGAGATTTCCTTGGCCCCCAAACCCATATGGAGGCTGTGTGTGCCCGTCCATTTAGGAGAACAGTTAATGGGGGAACAGAAACAACAAATGCGGACCCTATGCAATAGCTATTCCTCTGTTTTATCTGAGGTTCCGGGGCGAACGACACTAGTCGAACATGACATCATCACAGAAACCATGAGACCAATTAAGTTAAAGCCATATCATATCCCAGCTGCAAGGAGACAGGCAGTCGATCAAGAGATAAAGGCCATGCTGGCGGCAGACATCATTGAACCCTCCCATAGTGCCTGGTCCTCCCCAGTCGTCCTTGTCCCCAAGCTTGACGGAAGCAAAAGATTCTGCACTGACTTTCGCCAACTGAATGCTGAATGCCAACTCGAAATTCGATGCATGTCCCATGCCCCGAGTTGATGAACTCATAGAACGCCTCGTAATGCTAGGGTTATGTCCACCATAGACCTAACGAAGGGGTACTGGTTTTACCGGAGCTGTTGGACGTCCCTGCGGAAGAAGAGGAGGACCCAGGACCAAAGGACCGCTCTCGGTACAACTCTGTAGAGGCCAGTACTCCAAGGAGGGAAGAGGAGGCTGGGTCTCCCGTCACCACAGCCCTGGAGGGTCGTGGGCTCAGGCAAGTGCCCAGTGCACATTTATTTTCACTTGAGGGTTGGTGGGCCTCACCTTTGTAACTGCACTAATATTATCGCACCTAGGCACCTCCACAGTTAGGGCTCCTGTGATAGAAGCACAACACCCCCCCCCCCCCATTGACGACCGTAAGGCCAGTAGCCTGAACCTTTCTATTTCTTTTTCTTTTCATTTGGACCAATCCCTCCTGAGGAATACACCCCAAACGCTGAACGGAAGCAAGAGGAAAATATATCCTGCCGTTTTGTTTTGGACTGCCTTTTCGATCCCTGGAAACATCACAAGACTGTTCTACCTGCTGTGAAAACGAGTGATGAAATAAACAAACCTGCACTCAAGAAGCCTGAGAGTGACTTATGTGAGGGAGGGCGTGGGGCATACAGTGTGGCCATAACATTATAGTGACATATCTGAGGCATGAAATCAACTCTGTAGGGATTTGTCCTAAATCTGAATTGGTGGATGCCATTAAGGATGCCCCCATTCCTCAGAACAAACAGGAGGTCAGAACCGTTTTAGGTCTGGCTGAATTTTGTTCAAAATGTGTCCATAATTTTTCAGGTAAGATGTTTTGTATCAGACAACTGTTGAAGAAAGGTTGCAAATACAATTGGAATGAAGAGTGCCAAATTAGTTTTGACTGTATCAAGAAGGATATTTGTTCAGCCCCCGAACTTAAGGGTTTTAAACCTGGCCTCAAGAGTTTCATCACCACTGATGCTAGTGGTAAAGCGTTAGGTGCTGTATTATCTCAAGTACAAGAGGATTGTATGGAATGTGTGGTGGTATTTGCTTCCAGAGCCCTCACTCCCTTGGAGGAGAATTACTCCATCATGGAGAGGGAGGCTCTGGAATGTGTCTGGGGACTCAAACACTTCAGACAGTATGTTTGAGGCACTTGCGTTACAGTAAGAACGGATCATAAGCCCCTCACAAAGGTGCTCGCTTCCAAGGGTCTAAGCAGTGTAACTCCCAGGATTTCACGGATGTCTGTGCAACTGCTGGACTTTGTTTACAAAATCAAGTACATACCTGGCGTTCGCAACAGAATCGCTGATTTCCTTAGCAGATGTCCGTTGCCAGTCACTGGTGATGCAATGAATGAATGGGATGATTGGGGAGTACCAAGCATCTTCGGGGAAGACCTGTGCAGAAATATAAACCTTCTCAGGGGTTTCACTGATACACCTGCTCCTTTTAAACCAACAAAGAAGAGATTGGCACAGAAGCTGTAATATAAAAACAATGCATTTATTAAACCTCACATGAGGGAGATTGCGTCACACAGTATCCTCAAGTCACTGTAGGAGGCATTCTAAGGAGTACAGAGAACAGGTGCCTTATATATGCATAGGTTACATTAGTCAGCATAAAACCAAGGGGAGGTCCTGGCACATACAATAATACTTACTGACTAATATGGCTATACAGAATTTGCTTGCTCAACAAAGTGGGAGGAGAGATATTTCTCCTTACATCAGCAAGAATAGCCTGACAGTTATAACATAAGAGCAGGTGCTTTCTACTAGCTAGTCCTTTCTGAGCATATGCGAAGTTCTGAAAGAGGGAGAAAGCAAATGGCTAGCACATAGCTAACTAAAATGGCTGCCAAGTACAAAATGGCTTTCAGCTCATGCTAACAGATTCCTGCAATCTTTAACAACTGCACAGCATCTCTCACGATGAATGGTCCCAAGGTGTGTCTCAAGATGAGAATTTGATGTTAGTCATTAACTACATTCGTGTGGGTTGGCCTGAGAAAGCTCAATTAAGTAGTGACTTGCTAGCCTTTTGGGAGATCAGAAATGAGTTGTCACTAGAAAGTGGTCTTTTACTCAGGTGTGGCAGATTGATTCCACCACTGGATTTCCGAGACAAAATAAACAACCTCTGCCATGAAGGTCATCTTGGTATTGTAAAGAGCAAGTGCATGATTACACAGTCCTACTGATGGCCCGGGGTGGACAAGGACATTGAAAGGGTTGTCAGGGATTGTGTGTGGTGCACCAATTCTGACAAGAGTTTAGTCATCCACAGATCTCCCTTGCACTCTACTGTGACCCCTAGCATGGCTTGGGAGAGAGTGGGTATTGATATTTTTGGCCCTGTTAGAGACATCAATGGTCTACAAATACTTTTTAGTCTTAGTTGACCACTTCTCTAAGTGATGGACTGGATGCAGATTGTGTGTCGGGTTTGCACACTAGTACCACCGGAGAGTTAAAACAGTGGCACTTTAGGTGTGCATCTCACCATGTTGGTGAACAAAAATACAACTTGTAGTTGAGACGAAAGGTGTGCGCATCACCGTAGTTTGAAGCATCTCTGCCGGCTTATGCGTAAGTCTTGTAACGCTGGCTGTAGATCCAGTTGTCTGATACGCAAGGTGTGCGCATCACAGTAGTCAGAAGCAGCACTACTGGTTTCCGTGTACACGGAGACGTTCGTGGTGACACACAAGGTGTGCATGTCACAGCAGCTAGAACAACCCTTCCGGTGTAAGTAGAGGCTGGACAGCACTCGTTGGAAGGCAGGAACAAACGACACAGCTTCCTAACTTAGATGGCCGCCACGCTGTTGATGTGGCGAGCGTGACGTGTGTAGAGACGTAGCATGTCACCTCGTACCTCTGTCTAGAATACTCTTCCCTCCGTCGGAATCTTGAAGACGTCACAAGGATTGAGCTGTGGGAAATACCTTGTGCGTAACTCGTAAATCTCTAGCGGGCATGATGGTAACGGCCAGCTTAAATGAGGTAAGAAAGTAAAAATTAATAATAAATGTTGAGACAAACCTGGTTATAATGCAAGGAGTTCACAAATTCAACAAGTTTGTAGTAATGCCGCACCTCACGCTGTCACGAATAACATAAATTGCTGTAAGAGGGTGACGATGGCCAAATTAACGAGTGGATTCAATAGGATTCAAGTCACTCGTCGCCATTGTTGCGAAGCAAACAGTCAGAGGCGGTTGCAGTTATATTCATCTGCTTCTTTATTAACTTGAATCCAAGTACAGCGTCGAGGAGAACCGGCAGGAAAGCTCCTCTCACCCCGGTGCTCAGTCCTCTCATGACCTCATTGAATTCCACAGTCGAGGACAGCTCGAGTACTGGAATTCCATTAGCTCACCAGCAGACATGAGCTCACAACACAACAAACTGTAGGGTGATGAAAAAAAAAGTATGACGTGGAACCAAGGCTAAAATACTCTTGGTTTTCTAAAACTGTGGCATTTAGCAGCGCCATAAACAGTTTTCAGCACAATTGAGTCACTGCACTTATGTGTTTTTTTTCTAACATATTAAGCACCGCTTCCTGTGCTCTTTATGATAATTTGATAAAACTAATAAAAGATAATTTTTCACAGTGGGAGGAAGACGGTTCTATCCTCAGCTCATTTATAACTGGTAGTTTCACCATAGCTGGCGTCATAGATTGAAAACTGGAATGAAACACTGGCGTCCATCAATCCACACCCTGTCCTTGCCTCTCTTCTTTCTCTCTCTTATAATTTTATCTTTTTCAGCTTCTTCCCCTTTACTCTCCTTCACTTTCCTTAATAATTTTTACATCTGGTGTTTTTAGGGTCACATGTCCGCTATCTCTCACCTTCTTCTCTTTCCTTCCTCCCTCTTCTCTTCCCCCTTCTTCCTCTTGCCTTTAGCTCCTCTTTCCATACCTTTCTTTCTGCCCTCTCTCTTTACTACCCGAGTGATTCCCTTCTTTCGTGCAGCTGGACAAATTATAACTTCGGCTGACACAAAACTCGAGAGTCTGACTTGCTTGCCTAGAGCTAGCGTGCATGTGCTGCTCTGCGAGACTTATTGTAGAGGAGTAGGTAATAGAAGCCACGCCCACTCTCCGCCCTTATTTGCAATTGACTTGTGTCATTATCCATCCTAAATACTGGCTTCTGATTTGTTAACAGGCTTGTTAGTCCCTTCTTAGTACCGCCTCCTCTTCATTTGTCACCTCCTATGGCGACTGGCCCCTTTACTTCGGTTGTTACACAGTACGTGTTATTTAGACTGTAAGCACTATTTTCTTTAATGAGATTCTCCTACTGCAGGCACCACATGCTTTGCTACCTTCTTTACTCCCCCCTCTCTCCCGTTGTTGTGCCTTCTTCCCCCGCCCTCCCTCACTTTGTCCGTGCCTTCTCCCCCCTACCCGCTCTCCCGTTGTCCATACCTTCTCGCCCGCCCTCCCATTGTACGTGCCTTCTCCCCCCGCCCGCCCTCCTTCCTGTTGTCCGTGCCCTCTTTCCCCCCCCCGCCCCGCCTGCCCTCCCGTTGTTCATGATGCCTACCAATGCCTGTTATACGATATAAGGGAAACAAGCGTGCATAATTTACAAAGGGCACGCCACATATGAAATACGTTTTACGGCAGCTGCGTATTTGCATAAAAAGAAGGCAATTGTGATAAAAGATTGCCTGAAAAGTAATTTATGAGATGGTGTGCAAAAGTTATGTGTTCTGTAGCGCCCTGCCCAAACAATATTACTTTTATCCTGCCGCTGTGAGAGGAGGCTGATGTAGGACAAGAAAAAGCATGTGGCTTCAAACAAAAAAAAAAAGATTTGTTAAGCAGCTAGTGCAAAAGCTAATTGCTCTGGGCTGTTGATGTACAAATCCTTTCCAATATTTCTGGCAATATTCCTGCGATTTCTATAGTAAAGAAACGGCTTTTCCGCTGGGAGGCATTTCACAAACAGAGAACTGTTTGCCAAATGTTTAATCATACCAACTAAATATACGCTATTTATATACGGGTTAAAAACATGCTGCAGCCAGCACGTCGAGGTCCACAAACATGAAATACATCTTTAATAGTGTTTATTACAACGTGTTCCACTGGCTTTTCGAAGCAGCTACAATCTGGCATTGTAACACACGTACCCTGCGGAGAAAGCAACCAAAAGTGCACACAGTGTACTAGTCACGAGCCATACCTGCACGGACATTATGTGCAAATAATTACACATTTAAAATGAGAAAATACAACATAACCTGTAAAACTCTTTGGGGGATATTCTCAAGAACATGTGATAACTATTGCAAAATTTACTTAACGCAACTTTGCACATCGCAGTCTATCGCTGGAAAATAACGCCGTGTGAACGTTGTATTATCAACCCGGCGGCACCATGCAATAGTCTCATGATAACACATCAAATGACCGCGTGAAAAATAACGCGACGCAGAGTGCCACAAAAGTGATGCTCCGGTGACATAAAAGTGCAACAAGGGCATTGTAAATATGCCCCAAGGAACATATTTACAATATTTTGGCGTAGGGAAGTGATGCAAGCCTTCTAGCTGGGTTGCCCTACATCAAAAGAAAAGGGCAGGGATGCGTCGTATCTACAAGCTGTGGTGCATTCCTGTCCTTTCTGCCCGCGCACAAACTGCAGCCGAGCGCCAACACAGGCACCCTTGTACCATGGCTTGGCAGTTCGGGCTGGACTGTTCCCACAAGGAACAGGGTCAAGACTGATTTGCATATGGCTGGGTCCAAACTGGGGTAGTGTGGTGAGCAAAAGAATGATGGATTTAACCCAGATCCTTGCAACTGGGGCTGAATGTTTGCATTGTCCAGCATTCTGTCCATCAATTGTTTTTTTTGTTGTTGCATATGTCGCCCCAAGAGGGAAAGGTATGCCCAGACGTGGGTCCCGTGCTCACCACACCACTGGATTCAAGTTAGCCTGGCTGATGAAGGGTGATGCTCTAAAACAAGTCTCATGATGGTTGTTTCTGGTCCAGGGAGGACCTGGCTTGGCAGTTCGGGCAGGACTTTTACCACAAGGAGCAGGGTCAAGATTGATTTGCATATGGCTGGGTCCAAACTAGGGTGGTGTAGTGAGCAAAAGAATTATGGATTTAACCCAGATCCATTGTGACTGGGCGTGAATGTTTGCATTGTCCAGCATGTCCGTCCATCAGCTTTTCTTTGTAGCATATGTCGCCCTACGAGGGAAGGGTATTCCTAGTTTGGGTCCTGTGCTCACCACACCACTGGATTCAAACTACTCGGGCTGATATAGGGTGATGCCCTGAAACTGGTCCCAGGATGCTTGTTTCTGGTCCGGGGATGACCTGGCTTGGCAGTTCGGGCTGGACTGTTCCCACAAGGAACAGGGTCAAGACTAATTTGCATTTGGCTGGGTCCAAACTGGGGTGGTGTGGTGAGTAAAAGAATGATGGATTTAACCCAAATCCTTGTGACGGGGGGTGAATGTTTGCATTGTTCAGCATTCCGTCCATCAATTGTTTTTTTTGTTGCATGTGTCGCCCTAAGTGGGAAGGGTATGCCCAGAGGTGGGTCCCGTGCTCACCACACCACTGGATTCAAGCTGGTCTGGCTGATGAAGGGTGATGCCCTGAAACCAGTCCCAGGATGCTTGTTTCTGCTCCAGGGGTTACCTGCTTTGACATCTTGGGCTGGACTGTTCCCACAAGGAACAGGGTCAAGATTGATTTGTTTATGGCTGGGTCCAATAATAGATTTAACCCAGATCCTTGTGAATGTTTGCATTGTCCAGCATTCCATCCATCAATTGTTTTTTTTTGCACCTGTCGCCCTTAGTGGGAAGGGTATGCTCAGACGTGGGTCCCGTGCTCACCACGCCCCTGGATTCAAGCTAGTCTGGCTGATGAAGGGTGATGCCTTGAAACAAGTCCCATGATGCTTGTTTCTGGTCCAGGGAGTACCTGGCCTGGCAGTTCGGGCTGGAGTGTTCCTACAAGGAACAGGGTCAAGATTGATTTGTTTATGGCTGGGTCCAAACTGGGGTGGTGTGGTGAGCAAAAGAATGATGGATTTAACCCAGATCCTTGTGACTGGTGGTGAATGTTTGCATTGTCCAGGTTTCTGTCCATGAATTGTTTTTTATTGCATATGTCGCCCTAAGTGGGAAGGGTATGCCCAGACGTGGGTTTCGTGCTCACCCACACCACTGAATTCAAGCTAGTTTGGCTGATATAGGGTGATGCCCTAAAACCGGTCCCAGGGTCCTTGATTCTGGACCAGGGAGGACCTGGCTTTGGAGTTCGGGCTGGATTATTCCCACAAGGAACATGGTCAAGACTAATTTGCATGTGGGTGGGTCCAAACTAGGGTGGTGTGGTGAGCAAAAGAATGATGGATTTAACCAAGATCCTTCTGACTGGGGGTGAAAGTTTGCATTGTCCAGCATTCCGCCCATCAATTTCTTTTTTTTTGTGGCATATGTCACCCTAAGTGGGAGCGTAATGTCCAGACGTGGTCACCACACCATTGGATTCAAGCTAGTCTGATTGATATAGGGTGATGGCCTAAAAACTGTCCCAGGATGCTTGTTTCTGGTCCAGGGAGGACCTGGCTTAGCAGTTTGGGCTGCACTGTTCCCACAAGGAACATGGTCAAGACTGATTTGCATATGGCTGGGTCCAATCTCGGGTGCTGAGATGAGCATAAGATTGATGGATTTAACCCAGATGCTAGTGACTGGGGGTGAATGTTTTGCATTGTCCAGCATTCCGTCCGTCAATTGTTTTTTTTTGCATATGTCGCCCTAATTGGGATGGGAATGCCCAGACGTGGAACCCGTGCTCACCACAGTCCTGGATTCAAGCTAGTCTGGCAGATGAAAGGTGATGCCCTGAAACGGGTCCCAGGATGCTTGTTTCTGGTCCAGGGAGGACCTGGCTTGTTAGTTGAGGCTGGACTGTTCCCAAAAGGAACAAGGTCAAGACTGATTTGCATATGGCGAGGTCCAAACTGGGGTGGTGTGGTGAGCAAAAGAATGAGGGATTTGACCCAGATCCTTGTGACTGGGGTTTAATGTTTGCATTGTCCAGCATTCCGTCCATCAATTGTTTTGTTTTTACATATGTCGCCCTAAGTGAAAAGGGTACGCCCAGACGTGGGTCCCGTGCTCACCACACCACTGGATTCAAGCTAGTCTGGCTGATTATAGGGTGATGCCCTGAAACCGGTCCCAGGATGCATGTTTCTTGTCCAGGGAAGGACCTGGCTTGGCAGTTCGGGCTGGACTGTTTTCACAAGGAACATGGTCAAGACTGATTTGCATATGGCTGGGTCCAAACTGGGGTGGTGGGGTGAGCAAAAGAATGATGGATTTAACCCAGATCCTTGTGACTGGGGGTGATTGTTTGCATTGTCCAGCATTCCGTCCATCAATTGTTTTTTTTGCATATGTCACCCTAAGTGGGAAGGGTATGCCCAGACGTAGGTCCAGTGCTCACCACACCACTGGATTCAAGCTAGTCTCGCTGATGGAGGGTGATGCCTTGAAACCGGTCCCAGGATGCTTGTTTCTGGTCCAGACAGGACCTGGCTTGGCAGTTCGGGTTGGATTGTTCCCACAAGGATCAGGGTCAAGACTGATTTGCATATGGCTGGGTTCAAACTAGGGTGATGTGGGGAGCAAAAGAATGATGGATTTAACCTAGATCCTTGTGACTGTGGGTGAATGTTTGCATTGTCAAGCATTCGGTCCATCAATTGTATTTTTTTTCATATGTCGCCCTAAGTGGGAAGGTTATGCCCAGACGTGGGTCCCGTGCTCCCCACACCACTGGATTCAAGCTAATCTGGCTGATGAAGGGTGATGAACTGAATCCCGTCCAAGAATGCTTGTTTCAGGTCCAAGGAGGACCTGGCTTGGCAATTCGGGCAAAGTCAAGACTGATTTGCATATGGCTGGGTGCAAACCTGGGTGGTGTGATGAGAAAAAGAATGATGGATTTAACTCAGATTCTTGTGACTGGGGGTGAATGTTTACATTGTCCAGCATTCTGTCAATCAATTGTTTTTTTTTGCATATGTCGCCCTAAGTGGGAAGGGTATGCCCAGATGTGGGTCCCGTGCTCACCACAACCCTGGCTTCAAGCTAGTCTGGCTGATGAAGGGTGATGCCCTGAAACCGGTCCCAGGATGCTTGTTTCTGATCCAGGGAGGACCTGTTTCAGCAGTTTGTGGTGGACTGTTCCCACAAGGAACAGGGTCAAGAATGGTTTGCATATGGCTGGCTCCAAACGAGGGTGGTGTGTTGAGCAAAGAATGATGGATTTAACCTAGATCCTTCTGACTGGGGGTGAATGTTTGCATTGTCCAGCATTCCGTCCATCAATTGTTTTTTTTTGCATATGTCGCCCTAAGTGGGAAGGGTGTGCCCAGATGTGGGTCCCGTGCTCACCACACCACTGGATTCAAGCTAGTCTGGCTGATGAAGGGTGATGCCCTGAAACCGGTCCCGGAATGCTTGTTTCTGGTCCAGGGAGGCCCCGGCTTAGCAGTTCGGGCTGGACTGCTCCCATAAGGAACAGGTTCAAGACTGATTTGCATATGGCTGGGTGCAAACTGGGGTGGTGTGGTGAGCAAAAGAATGATGGATTTAACCCAGATCCTTGTGACTGGGGGTGATTGTTTGCATTGTCCAGCATTCCGTCCATCAATTGTTTTTTTTTGCATATGTCACCCTAAGTGGGAAGGGTATGCCCAGACGTAGGTCCCGTGCTCACCACACCACTGGATTCAAGCTAGTCTCGCTGATGGAGGGTGATGCCTTGAAACCGGTCCCAGGATGCTTGTTTCTGGTCCAGACAGGACCTGGCGTGGCAGTTCGGGTTGGATTGTTCCCACAAGGATCAGGGTCAAGACTGATTTGCATATGGCTGGGTCCAAACTAGGGTGATGTGGGGAGCAAAAGAATGATTGATTTAACCTAGATCCTTGTGACTGTGGGTGAATGTTTGCATTGTCAAGCATTCGGTCCATCAATTGCATTTTTTTTCATATGTCGCCCTAAGTGGGAAGGTTATGCCCAGACGTGGGTCCCGTGCTCCCCACACCACTGGATTCAAGCTAATCTGGCTGATGAAGGGTGATGAACTGAATCCCGTCCAAGAATGCTTGTTTCAGGTCCAAGGAGGACCTGGCTTGGCAATTCGGGCAAAGTCAAGACTGATTTGCATATGGCTGGGTGCAAACCTGGGTGGTGTGATGAGAAAAAGAATGATGGATTTAACCCAGATTCTTGTGACTGGGGGTGAATGTTTACATTGTCCAGCATTCTGTCAATCAATTGTTTTTTTTTGCATATGTCGCCCTAAGTGGGAAGGGTATGCCCAGATGTGGGTCCCGTGCTCACCACAACCCTGGCTTCAAGCTAGTCTGGCTGATGAAGGGTGATGCCCTGAAACCGGTCCCAGGATGCTTGTTTCTGATCCAGGGAGGACCTGTTTCAGCAGTTTGTGGTGGACTGTTCCCACAAGGAACAGGGTCAAGAATGGTTTGCATATGGCTGGCTCCAAACGAGGGTGGTGTGTTGAGCAAAGAATGATGGAATTAACCTAGATCCTTCTGACTGAGGGTGAATGTTTGCATTGTCCAGCATTCCGTCCCTCATTTTTTTTTTTTTGCATATGTCGCCCTAAGTGGGAAGGGTGTGCCCAGACGTGGGTCCCGTGCTCACCACACCACTGGATTCAAGCTAGTCTGGCTGATGAAGGGTGATGCCCTGAAACCGGTCCCGGAATGCTTGTTTCTGGTCCAGGGAGGCCCCGGCTTAGCAGTTCGGGCTGGACTGCTCCCATAAGGAACAGGTTCAAGACTGATTTGCATATGGCTGGGTGCAAACTGGGGTGGTGTGGTGAGCAAAAGAATGATGGATGTAACCCAGATCCTTGTGACTGGGGGTGAATGTTTGCATTGTCTAGCATTCCGTCTATCCATTGATTTTGTTTGCATATGTCGCCCTAAGTGGGAAGGGTATTCCCAGACGTTGGTCCTTTGCTCACAACATCACTGGATTTAAGCTAGTCTGGCTGATATAGGGTAATACTCTGAAACTGGTCCCAGTATTCTTGTTTTTAGTTCAGGGAGGACCTGGCTTGGCAGTTCGGGCTTGACTGTTCCCTCAGGGAACAGGGTCAAGACTGATTTGCATATGGCTGGGTCAAATTTTGGGTGGTGTGGTGAGCAAAAGAATGATGGCTTGAACCCAAATTCTTGTGACGGGGGTGAAAGGTTGCACTGTCCAGCATTCTGTCCATCAATTGTTTTTTTTTTTGCATATGTGGCCCTAAGCGGGAAGGGTATGCCCAGACATGGGTCTCATGCTCACCACACCACTGGATTTAAGCTGGTTTGACTGATGAAGAGTGATGCTCTGAAACCAGTCCCAGGATGCTTGTTTCTGCTCCATAGAGGAACTGGTTTGTCAGTTCGGGCTGGACTGTTCCCACAAGGAACAATGTCAAGACTGATTTGCATATGGATGGGTCCCAACTGGGGTGGTGTGGTGAGCAAAAGAATTATGGATTTAACCCATTGTCCGGCATTCCGTCTATCAAATTTTTTTTTTTTTGCATATGTTGTAAACTTGAGGCAGTGTCAAAAACCAAGGGGGATATTCACAAGGAGCTATCGCTGAGTTAACAGCACTTTATCGCTGCCAAAGTTGCGTTAAATCGATCGCCCCATTCACAAGCTGGAGTAAACAGCCCACAGCACCAGTTTACCTGCGTTAGAAACCGCAAAAAACATCGCCACAGAAGACCCCCACAACTATCGCTAATGAGATGCAGAGTAGGCGTTCCCGTGCCCAAATCGCGACAACACCACTCCACAACATTCACAAGGACCAGACAGAACTGCGATAAGAACACAAAACAGGCGATAAGGCGGGTCAGCAGCAGGAAAATAACACCTGCTCAGACCTGGTGCTAAGTCGGACTACAGCCTGCACCACAAAATGGAGACCAGCCCAGAGCCACACCTTAAGAACAACAGATGCACCCGGGCAACTGAATATGCAGCCCGGAGGGCCGAAAGGGAAACAACACCCGCCGCAACCACCCCCAGGACCCTCCTCCCAGGCACCCCCCGACCAAAGACATGCCACATCAGCTACACCCAATCACGTACAAAATTATCCGCATGATGTCGCAGAATCACAACTGGTGACATGCATGTGTCGTCACAAAAATGAGCATCACACATTCATTTCCGAAGCAACAAATCAAACTTTATTAAAATGAACACTGAAATGAAATGAAGACACATTGTGGCTCCCCTCGGGCCAATCCATAGGTCACAGCCTGCAAGACAAAAATCATGATGAGAAGGTGTGTTCTGCGCTCATCAAAGGACAGAGAGAGAGAGAGAGGAAGCGAGGGAGAGAGAGAGAGAGAGAAGAAGAGAGGGGGAGAGAGAAAGAGAAGAAGAAGAGAGGGGGAGAGAGAGAGATAGAAGAAGAAGAGAGGGGGACAGAGAGAGAAGAAGAAGAGAGGGGAAGAGAGAGAGAGAGAGGAAGAGAGGGGGAGAGAGAGAGAGAAGAAGAAGCGAGGGGGGGAGAGAGAGAAGAAGAAGAGAGGAGGAGAGAGAGAGGAAGAGGGGGAGAGAGAAAAGAAGAGAGGGGTAGAGAGAGAGAGAGCGCTGCCCCTGCGCACCCAGGCCACAGTGCTCACCTGCTGCAACCGGTGTGTCTCCAATCACTTGCCGGCATGTAGTGCAGTCCATTAGGTCACACATCTGAGACAGACCCGTCATCTGAAACAGAGTTCAGATACATGTTTGGCACAGTACACACAATTGCACAAGATAACATCGCCTACCCGCCCATGCACACCCAGACAGAGGCACCCCAGCCTTCCCGCCACCCATCGGAGCATGCCTGCCCATGCACACCCAGGCGGCACTGCTCACCTTCCGCCACCGGCGTGCAGACAGGAGGTCCCACCACGCGCCGCTGCAGGCAACAAACCCGGGGCCCGTGGACATAGCACAACTCCACACCAAGATGCCCCGCTCCGCAGGCCACCAGGTCTCACGTTTGGTGCTGGGTCTTGATTACTCCATGGCAGAGGACATACCAGGGCACCCGGCCTCATCGCAGGCTGCAGACTCGCTCAGCCCAATAGGTGTAACCAACTCTGTGATGCCGGAAGTGACGCCACGTGGTGGTAGGCCCACGCCGCCCGCTGGCTCTGGCCTACACTGCGGTCCAGCAGGGCACACAAAACCTGAGCTGTCCAGCCCGCCAGGACGGGGCATCATCGCAGGCTGCACACCCGCTCAGCAGCTCAAGGTGCCCCTAACTCAGTGCACCCAAAGTCACCGTCCCGTAGCGGGGTGCCTGTGCTGGCCGCAATGCTCCAGGTGCCACTAACCCTGTGCAACCCCAGTCAGCGGCACGTGGCAGCAGGCCTGTGATGGCCGCAAGGCCTCGGGTACCACTAACCCTGTGCAACCCCAGTCAGCGCCATGTGGCGACAGGCCCGTGACGGCCGCAAGGCCTTGGGTGCCACTAACCCTGTGCGCAACAACTCATGGGCCCTTTATGAATGCGAACCGTGGAGCGTCCGTCATCCAGTCACCACCGGCAGAGGGGAATGTGATGTCGTCGGCCACTTATGTTGGCGGAGTCACATGGCCTGTGATGCCTGTGCCGGATGGGTATGGTGTGCGTGCAAACCTGCCCTCAGGGAGTGGCTGTGACATGCTGACAACTAGACCAGTGAGTACGCTTGCGACGGGTAGCAATGAGGGCCCCCGTCGGAGCGTAAGAGGAGTGGTCTGGCCTGCTGTACGCCAGACCAACGCAGAGCTTGCAACAATGACTCGTGGGATCTGGGCGTGGTTCAGTCCATGTCCGAACATGGAAGTGGCTGATGAGTGTGTCCCTGTTGTAGTGTTCACGGGACCCGGTACACAATATGCAATGTAGCACCCTCTGACTGGCATCCCACAGGATGAGCATCATTGACGCAAGGGACATCACTGTCCCTACATTCACCCAAACATTCATACATGGATGATGAACGACATAACACAGCAGTGCGTCACTGGATGGTTATTGCACATCCAGTGCAGTCCTGCAGCTGGAGCGGTACAGGGCAATACCGAGCACACTACACAATATGGGCCGTGGAGGGCCAGCCAGAGTCCATCCGGGGATGACAAGTACTGCGGAAGAGGTAGGGTACAGTCCGCAGTCTGGTAGCCATGTCATTGGTCATCAAACAGGATATGGCAGTCCATGTCGCTGTCCAAGGTGAGTGCATCGAAGTTGATTCGGGGGTCAGTGGAAGGTCATGGGGCCATGTGCGGCACCAAGCAGGAACAGGCCAGGTGGCGGAAATGAAAGCTAGTGCCTCCTGATCACAAACCCATCCACGTCCTCTTCCCCGGATGTGTGCTCTGCACCACCTGTGGGTGTTGCAGTACCGGCTGGGGCAGTGTGTGCCACTGACACATCAAGGACCAGAGGAGGGTTGTCGGCCGCATTGTGTGGCAGTGACACATCAGGTGCCAGAGTGGATACGCCTGCCGCACTGTAGGGCACTGACACACCAAGGCGCGGAGATGTGGATGGTGTGGGGTCAGCAGCATTCATCAGCGCCACACCTTGTGGCAGCAATGCTATGATGATGGTATGCAGAACATGGTAGATTCCAGCTACATTTCGCTGATGTACAGCAGTGGCTGCCATCCTTTCTGCTTCCATCTGCACCATGTTCTCCATGAGCCTCCACATGTGTGCCAGCTCACGGCTGCTATCGCTGGAGCTCCTCTAAGCTCCCGCACTGTCATAGCAAACGGCAATGTCCCTGGGGTGGGCACCCCGGGACATTGCAGGAGCCGGCCCTAGGGGGTGGCGGTCCCCAGGGCCATCAAGGGCTCCTGGAGTGGGGCCCCCCTTCTGAATGTTTCTAAAGCCCCGCGGAGGTGGTGGTCCTCGGGGCCTGGCCCAACCGGGGGCTTTTAAAAACGAAGCGTGGGAGCAGGAGTATGTTCCGTATTAACAGTATGGGGCATGTTCTCAAGGACCTATCGCCTAGTTATCGGCACTTTATCACAGCCAAAGTAAATCTATTGCCACATTCACAAGCTGGTGCTAACAGCTGATATCACCCGTTTTCAGGCGATAGCATCCTCAAAAAACATCGCCACGGATGACCCCGGCAACTATCGCTAATGAGATGCAGAGTAGGCGTTCCCGAGCAAAAAGCCGCGACAACACCACTCCGCAACATTCTCAACGACCAGCCAGATCTGCAATAAGAACGCAAAACATGCGATAAGGCACGTTAGCAGCAGGAAATTAACACCTGCTCTGACCTGGTGCAATG
This sequence comes from Triturus cristatus, assembly GCF_964204655.1. NCBI lineage: Eukaryota > Metazoa > Chordata > Amphibia > Caudata > Salamandridae > Triturus > Triturus cristatus. The sequence goes on along the minus strand of NC_140585.1, from coordinate 1,203,020,786 downwards.
TCGGACTACAACCAGCACTAGAAAAGGGAGCCCAGACCACAGCTACACCTGAAGACCAACAGATGCCATGGAGCCACTGATCATGCAGCACGGAGCCGCAACAGGGCCACAGAGTTTCACAGCCAGCCCTATCAAAGTTCATCAGTCTGGGAATGCACATGTCACAGTCTCACATTCAACATGCCAAACAACATGCCCACCCACCAGACACGACAGCATAACTTACTGCGGCAACCTGGGCTAGCCATGTACATGAGCAATCAATGGCATGGCACCTAAGCCACACAATGGCTGTATGTGGGGAGAGGTGGGAACCAGGCATGTGCAACGGAGGCAAGTGACCCATGAATGAGAAGGTACACAATGCCAAGTGTGGCATAGATGTGTTGGACAGACTCCAGTATGCAGACCACAGACATAGCCATGTCCACATGCACTGCTGGTGTATGGAGTGTAGTAGACAGTGGACGCAACCATGTCACCCCAGCCAGTGGGGAAGATCCCGGAAATGTAGCTTGTGACTTCCCCCCCTGTAAGCGTGTGCGGAGCGAGCTGGCCCGGCGTACACCAGGCCAGTGTAGGGGTGTGAATAAAAAGCACATAGCTCTGGGTGTAGTTCTTCTCCGGAATGCCCAACGTCTCTGCCAGGGCGGCGCCTCCCATCCCGCCATGAGGCCGACGCCGAATCCGTCGCCGTGAGCGTTGTTGCCTGCGAACCTGTGCGCCTGCTGCACCCCGGGCCGTTGGTCCCAGACCCATCATGCCCGCCCCTGCGCAGCCAGGCCTCACTGCTCACCTGCCGAAACCGGCGTGTGTCAAGGAGGACCCACCATGTGCCTGCACAAGCCCCAAGCCCGAGGCCCGCGAGCTTAGCAGTCTCCTCAGACCAGCACGGCCTCCGCGACACAGGCCCACAGTGCTCCTTTCTCGTTGACATACTCCACCAGCCTACACAGCTGCCAGGTTGGTCACACAGTTGGAACTAAGTCTTGATTTGTGTATGGCAGAGTTCATATCATTGAACTCATGGAGAGGAGTAATAGGAAGACGTGGTGCAGTCCTAAGGAAAAAAGGATCCCCGTTACAGAGGTGATCGAACACTACCAACAACTGCTCTGGTGCCACTAACTCTGTGCATCGCGAGCCAATGACACGTGGCTGTGGGCCCCTGCAAACCGCTGCCTCGGGCCTACACTGCGGTCAAGTAGGACACACATTGGGAACTCAGTCGATTTATTTATGGCAGCTTTTATATCATTGTACTGGCCTCATCGCAGACTGCATTCCCCTTCAGCTCCGGTGCCACTAAGTCTGTTCCCCGACAGCCATGGACACTTTCTGGTTGAACTTTGGTGGCGACTGAGTCTATGGACTGGGGGTTGTCTTCATCATCATGTCGGTGATACTGATTTTTGGGCGAAAACGAGGCAGTAACATTCCACTCCTCAATGTGCCGCTTCCGGATGGCTTCTACCCTCTGCATCATGCCCTGGAGGACACCTTCCACTGTCCCCCGCAACCCTCCACCACATTCACCTCGGACATCGATGAGGACCCGCTCAGCTCGCGTGGCCCATCTCACTGCACCACAAGTCTCCGTCCCGTGGCGGTGTGCCTGTGCCGGCCGCAGTGCATCCAGGGCCACTAACTGTGCAGCTCAAGTCAGGGACCCTGTCCGGTGAGATATTGGATGGCATCTGAGACGATGGCCTTGGGCTCCTCAACGCCATGTGTCTGCGGCCCTGCGCTGTCCGCTGCCTCTGGTCTCAACTGCTTTCCACCAGGGCTCACACATTAAATCGAGGGATGTATGACGTTACAACGCACACTTTTACAACGCATGCACTTACAACGCATTTTTTACAACGCATAATCCATTACAACGCATGACATTACAACGCATGACACTACAACGCATTTTTAAAAAATACCTTTACAACGCATTGCCATTACAACGCATACTACCTTTACAACGCATACCATTACAACGCATTATATTAAATTACATTTAAGGTAAGTATTAGATAGTATAGGGGCAAAAATTACTATTCTAACTCCAGGGGGTGCAACAGTAGGGTAAGTGTTGGATAGTATAGGGGTAAAAATTACTATTCTAACTCCAGGGGGTGCATCAGTAGGGTAAGTGTTGGATAGTATAGGGGTAAAAATTACTATTCTAACTCCAGGGGGTGCATCAGTAGGGTAAGTGTTGGATAGTATAGGGGTAAAAATTACTATTCTAACTCCAGGGGGTGCATCAGTAGGGTAAGTGTTGGATAGTATAGGGGTAAAAATTACTATTCTAACTCCAGGGGGTGCATCAGTAGGGTAAGTGTTGGATAGTATAGGGGTAAAAATTACTATTCTAACTCCAGGGGGTGCAACAGTAGGGTAAGTGTTGGATAGTGTAGTGTAATATTATGCGTTGTAATGGTATGCGTTGTAATGGTAGTATGCGTTGTAATGGAATGCGTTGTAAAGGTAGTTTTTAAAAATGCGTTGTAGTGTCATGCGTTGTAATGTCATGCGTTGTAATGGATTATGCGTTGTAAAAAATGCGTTGTAATGGTAGTGCGTTGTAAAAGTTGCGTTGTAAAGGTTGTTCCCCTAAATCGAGTTCTGACCGGCCCGGACGTCGCATCACCGCAGGAGGCACATATCACCACCGCCAGAACCACCTCCAAACGCCAACTGCCAGAGTCAAATCAGCTGTACTGGCAGACTAACGGAGTTGCTCACACCTGTCGTGGATGCCATCATCTGCCTGATACTCTGCTCAGCACTCCAGGTGCCACTAACTCAGTGCACCACGACTCATGGACCATTTCTGCATGAGTTGTGTGCTGTGGTGAGCTCACGCAGCAATGTCACCTCAGGCAGTGTGGGAGACCTGCGACGATGATGAGGAAGATGACGCATGCGTAACACACCCCGCTGCAGCTGCATCAGGAATAAACCGAAGAGAAACAATCCTAGACATTATTTTCACATGAGCACGCTCATCTCTAGTGACCCAACCTCAGTGCACTGCAACTCACGGACACTTCTGTTTGCAGATTGGGTGACCTCTGTCCTTGCACCGGCTACCACCATGATGCTCCGTAGTTGTCTCTGTAATGCTGGTGTTTTCTGTTTTCGTTTTAATGGTGTTTACTGTTCAAGTTGTTGCCAGCACCAACCACTCCGTGCAGGCTGGCTTACACTTAGCCCACACCCATCCACCACAGGAGTCACTGTACATGTGACCCTGCCAATAAAGGGGCCGGGCACACGTGCCCGTAGCCAGTTCCCCAAACTATCTGCTTGTGTCCGTGTGGTCATGATGTATGCATGAGTGTCCCGGGGCCTACAACATTACATTTTGCTGTGTACAGCGGATGCAACCATGCCACCGCTGACAGCGGGTTAGACCTTGGACATGTAGCTTTGTCGTCACCCACGGAGGTCCAGCATGGGGGTGTGTATGATGAATCCGGGGCTCTGGGCGTGGTTCATTACAGGAAATGTGCACATGCATGTGTATCTGTCACGGTATGGGTCTCCTTTGTGGGGTGTAGGTGGTCCCTGATTAAACTAGAACACCAACGTATGTGATCTACTTTGGCTTCCATGAGCTCTGACCCCACCCGCACCTGTTCGGCCACCTCCTTTTGGCATTCTGACACCTGGCATTGGAATACGATGTGTGCCTAGGTGAAGTGTTGGGAGCCAGCCGTGGTGGCGGGTGCTTCCTGCTGTGTGGTCTGTGCAGGGGCATGGGTCTCCTCTGTGTAGCTTGGCTGCCCTGCTCCTGGGGGTGGGTTGCGTAAGATGAACATGGGCTGTTGTAGGGCGTCGGTGTCGAAGGTGTGGTGGTCCTCTCCAGCATCAGTGATGAGTAGTCAGGTCTGCTCTGTTGGAGGTGTTGTTTGTCCCTCTGCAATGTGAAGGGGAGATGAATGTTGACATTGTGTTGACATGTATATTGGTGCATTGTTCTAGTTTACATGCAGACTGTATGACTATGTACATTGTGGCTGTTTGGGAGGTGCTGTGTATTTGATGCGGGACAGTGGACATTTGGACTACATGACGGATGTGTGGTTGTACAAATGCATTTCCATCTCACAGTTTCCTGCTATGTTAGATGTGATTTGCCTGTTTCTGCTCATGAGCGGACCCAGTTGTGTCCTCTGTTCTGCAGTGTCGGTGTTGCAATTTGTGCCACATTGTCGACGGATGTGCTGTTGTTGCTATGTGTGTGTGCTGCAGTGTGCCACGGGGATCAGGGACATGATCCAGGGTCATTGTGGGTGTGCAGTGTGCTGCACATGATTGTGCATGTGTGACATTGTGCCCTTTTTCCCCCCGTACCCCCAGGCCCTGGTAATTACTCACCCTGTTGATGTTGTGTCAGGTCCTATCGAGCTGTGTCCGGACTACCAACTAATTGCGCCGTCTCCACCCTGATGACTGTGGCCTCCGTTTCCTCCAGCTCCTCCTGTGGCGCAGGACTCCCACCTCCTGTCGCCGTTGCTGCCCTCCTGTTGGCAGCGGGTTTGTGCTTGGTTTGGCTTTTCGCATCATGCCAGCGCTTCTTCTCCTCTATAGACCTCCTCGACACTCCGACTGCATTCACGTTTGTCATTTTGACGTTCAGTGGGTGGTAGTGTTCTGTCACCTCCGTGACGCTGATCTGGTTTTCCAGCGGACTGCACCCCATCTGCCTCTTCCTCTTCTCCTTGGCCTTCCCTGACCACGAGGTTCCTTGCTGGTGGTCTGTAGGGCTTGTGGGGTTCATGTTGGCTTCTGCACTCGGTCCGGGTGCATCCATGGTGCTACGCAGTTTCTTTTTTTCTCCCTTTTTTTCCTCTGCTTTTATAGTGCATTTTCCCACATGACGCGTGGCAATTGCAGGCCTGGCGCTGGTTTTCGCCGATTTTTGTATCACGCTTGGCCTCATCACAGCTTTTTTTGCATTCGTGTTATGCATTTTTGCTGCGTCGCGTTGACTTTATCGCAACATTTGACGTGTTATCGTGAGGCTATCGCATGGTACCACCGGCTTGTGAATACCCCGTTACCACGGTGTTAATGTCCAGCGATAGACTGCGATGTGAAGAGTTGCGTTAAGCTAATTTTGCAATGAATATCACATGTTCTTGAGAATATCCCCCTATGTTTTCTATTTCTACTTGCACTAATCTTTACCAATACCTTGTTGTGATTGGCCGCCCTGAGTATAAGTGTAGTGATTCGTCACCAGCTTATCAGGTGATCAAGATCACTGTGGTGATCGAAACGCGTCTGGGGCGGACACTTGTCTGTTTCACTTGGGTGAATACAAAATAAATAATGGAACTTTGAACCCGTGCCCTTGGATTCATTGGAATACGTTGATGGTCCGATCCTGTGGTGTTTCCCTCTCGCTGGAATAAGAGGGACGGGACTTTGGTTTGTATGTATATGTTACTCTGCATAATTTAATTTTTTTTATAGCATAATTCAGTTTTTCCTCCGTTGCCACATAATTACAGTGGTCTTAGGGATATTTCAATTAGCAAAAAAGACAAAAACATGGGTGTAACCTCACACAACCAATTGATGAACAGGAAGACATTTTTATTACTAGACAACTGGACTTTAGGACTGAAACCAGATCTGTAAAAATCCTCTACTTAAAGGAGCAATATTTCTTGTTAAGAGGGTCGTGTAAATTATACAGTCTGCAGCACTATCTCTTATGTACAGAAAGCCATTGTGGCTGAAGGACATTACCAATATAATCCCCTATTTGAGGTGGGCACAGGGCAGACAGGGGCTAACGGGCTCCAATCATGGTTGCTATGGTTGTTTGCCGCTGGTGTTACTGGTCCATCCTACAACTCACTCTAAACTGGGCAAAGTACAAACCTTTCTGCACTTGATTTTCAGGATGGCTAGGGCGAGCAGTCAAAGGCTTCTCAAGATAGCAGCGTCAGTGCAATAGCTCAAAACTCTCAACAGTCAACCGACAGACACCATACCTCACTGTCCAGCCCAGTGTTCATCTTTTGATTTAAAAGAAACGTACTTTGATTACACATCATATGTGAAGAAGTGTGGCTCAATGATTAGAGCGGCAGACCCTGATGCAGAGGTCTAGCCCGGGACCAGGGTTCAATTCCCCGCCTCGGCGGGTTTTGGGCTCAAAATATTCCACGGACCTGATAATTCTTGCCTCGGTGTCTATTCCAATCATGGAGTCCCACTCTGCAACTCTGGGCAATAGCTTGCTTAATCTCCACAACGGCCCCCACAACGCTAAGGATGCCTGGCCTCCACCTTGGGGGTGCCCAGGAGTGGACGCCTCACAGGGAAAGCCAGGATGGGTTCCACAGCGGTATTCGTACAAGCGCCTTGAGACCCTTGCGGGTGAGTAGTGCGCTATACAAGTATCAATTTACAATAATACTATACAGTATAGTTAGGGAATCAGGCACAGGGTTGTAATCTTGTTTTCCATCCTTCTTGAGGCGCTACACCCTTCGGTATACTCCCTCCCAAACATGGAGTTCCCCAGGGCCTGTAAACACCAGTGTACAACTCAGGAGTAGGTCTTTCAAATCACACCCACGGCATAGGTGCACCCAACAGTTCAATTTGCTTTAATCTTTTTACGATTACAAGGTAACGGTTTTAAGTATGTTCCAAAGACCTCGGTCTGCTACTCAGTCTCTCATTCACTCACAATCTTTAAGCCCCACAGTTACTCTTCTTCCATTGCTTCAGAATGGGACAGAAGTTTGCAGTGCAGTGGTCCTGCTTCGGTGGTAGTAACTTGAGCTGGAGTGGCAATAGCTGTGGCCTCTCTTAGAACTTGATGACTGAATATTTCAACGCTATGCCTCTTGCGGCAAATCTCATCTTTAGCAGTTGTGGTACACCTAGGCCAGGTGTAGATGGAAACTAAAATGGCAGGTGCCTCCTCTGGGCTGATCTTGACCTTGTGGATGTTTCTGCGCTGTGCCGCTGGAACAATAAGGGCTCCCACCTGGGTAGCAACAAAGAGTTCCGGCTACAACGTCGGCAGCAGCATCGCCAGTCTCTCAGTCACAGAAGAGTGGTCCTTGATACTTGCAGAAGGCTAGATGTAGTTCATTGCAAGAACCATGCAGCAAGACCGGGACACGCCATGCACACCTGTCAGCCACTGCAGTGCAATCAATACACTTCCACTGCCTGGGGAAATTGTATCCATTCTCCAACTTGTGCCATGCTAAACGAGTGGCCAACCACAATGGAAACCACATGTCCTAGTACTTAAGACTCTTTTCACATGCCAAGTACCACTACCATACATTGCCACACAATTACCTCAAATAAAGGCACTGGACACACACTTGAGACATACAGTAGGATGTCAACACATGGGTCTGGAGTTGACATACAACCAGATCTTTATATGTGCGGGGTTGAAAGGCCAGCCTCTCACTGAGACAGAGGAAAAGTCTGGTCAAATTACTGATTTACTAAAACTCAGTATGCTACTACCTCTGCTACACATGACTTACCCTTGGCATAGACAGTAGTCCTGTGCCACCCCACTCCCTCCCCCAGGCACAGTATAGGTTCTGGACCTCACATTACCAGGGATAGGTCTCTAAGCACACCAAAGATTTGAGTGATTCCAGGGCCAAATAAAACTCATGAAACCAGTGTTACAAGCAGTCCTGTACAGGGATACATGCTCGTTTTGCAAGCAGGGGCATACCCAATTCCAACAATAAGCTAATGGTGCAACTCAACCCAAGAGGCAAGCCGCTGAATGGAAATTACCACTGTCATTCAGATCTCAAAGTAGATACCAATAGATGCAAAAAGGGGCATTTCTAGGCCGCCCACGTGCCCAACACCATAGACCAGAGATCTTCAATCTGTGGGGCGAGACCCCCAGGGGGGCCCTGGAGTCCTGGGAAGGAGGTTGCACCTTTTCAGGCCTCACTTCTGCCTGGAATCTAAAACATGTGCTCTTCCTTTTGAAAACCGTGACTCTTCATTCTGCTCCTTAAAATGCTTCAGCTGAGGGTAATTGAGTCTCCCGTTCTGTGAAAGGAAGAGGCTGGGCAGACAGGTGAAATAATCCTTCATTCCAGGGTGCCTGCTTGCCTGAATGAAATGCAAATGTGCGTTTTGAGTTAATCTGCAAACGTAAATGGTGCTTGGGAGCGGTGTGGCTTTAATTGCTATTGTGTTTTTTTTACTGGTAGTAAGAAGAGTTAACAACTGGGTGGTAAAGTGTTTTTAATCACTAAGGGGCATATTATCAAGGACGGCGTTAAAATTATCGCCGCTTTAGCAGCAGGAAACTGCCGCTAAAGCAGCGATAATGGGCTTGATAATATGCCGCCGAGAATTCCAATAGAAGCCCATGTTCACACCAGAACATGGGCTTCTATTGGAATTCTCAAGGGCATATTATCAAGCCCATTATCGCCGCTTTAGCTGCAGTTTCCTGCCGCTAAAGCAGTGATAATTTTAACGCCGTTTCTTGATAATATGCCCCCAAGTACCTCTGAAGAGGTGTTAAAGGGAAAGTTATGCAAAAAAAAAGCATTACTTATGTTCTAATTTTATTAAAATCTCCATATGGGAAGCTCCATTATATCCTAAAACTATTTTCACAGTTTGTAGCAGTCTACCTTATAGTGTGTGATGCTAGAATAAATTAATGACTTACACTTTCACAGTGCTTTCTGTCACAGGCTGTGACCTCGTAGCACTTAAAATCCACAGGTCACTATTCTCCACTGCACCAACCAAATATAAATCTGTGGCTCTCTGGTTACACACAGACCTCTGCAGTGCATTAACTAATAGAGGTTTACTAATGTACTACAGTGCATTTCCCACAGAGTAACAACTTTTTAAAATATATTTTTCATTTAAGTTACCCATTATTTTATATGTAGCTACCTAATGGTGAAAGACCTAAAAAACTAGCAAAATATTTTGGGGCTGATTTATGAGAGGCTTGAACTGCTGGAGCAACATTTTTTTTAAGCTCCAGCTGCACAATCGTCGCAATCGTATCTATGAGGTGACGCAAAGTCACCCTGTGTGGCTGAGTGGCCACATACATATGGAGTAAGACAAAGCAGTGCAAGTCGCTGCCTTGCTTTAGTCTGTCAAGTAGGAGTTCTATGGGCACTGCGATGGGTGTTCCCACACAACACCCATGGATTTTGACACTGCCCCAGATTTTAAAAAACAAGTAAACCTGGGGTAGTGCCAAAACCTTACGCATCCCCACTGCAGGCGTAATGAGGAGAAATGTTTTCATGTCTCCTCGTATTTTTTCATCTTTTTATGTGTGCTGCATTCTGCAGCTCACAAAGAAAGAGGGAAACCCCTCTCGGGGCACGTTCCTGCACAAAAACAATCCTGCCTATATTGGCGCTAGGCAGCAATTTGTGCCCCAACACTGAGGGAAAGGACAGTAATGCACCATATTTCATAAATAAGGTGCATTCCTGCCCTTTCACATTGGCATAGGGCAGCGCAGCAAGAAGACTTGCAGCGCTGCCCTAGGCCAATTTCTCATAAATAAGGCCTTTTGTTTTTAGCCACACCTTTGACCACGCCCCCTCACTCACTGTTATTTCGTTTGATAAACACTGTTTAATAATATTTCCCCATTGTAAAAATGATTTGCTATGGGAATTGGGGGCTTTTATGGTTGCCGATAGTTGTCAATGATGAGGAGTACCAAGTTCTAGAAATATTTGTCAGGAGGGGGCCTTATGCCTAAACATTTTTGACAATGGGGTCTCAGCATCAAAAAGTTTGAAGACCTCTGTCATAGACTTTGCTCATTCTCCAGCTCTGTCTTTGCTCTTAAACTATGACTTGAATCTGTAGGGAGTATAAAACAGTGTTACCCTGAATAGGGTGTCCTTGTGCCGATAATAAAAATAGGCACGAAAAGTCAAAAGGCTAAAAAATAAGGGGAGGAGAAAATACATATTTTCTGGACTTTCCAGGTGCCATATCTTACAGGGTGACCTTAAGGAAACAAGGAAGTGAGTTATGGAATGATTCAGGTTAAATAAAATCACATTCCCATAATGATGTCACAGTGATTCTGTTCACTAGACAGTGCAAAAGTCAGGCAGAAGGTGTTAAATATGTGCAGCAAAATAAAATTTCGCTAAACAAATGTGCCTGTTGTTGACAAGTTAAAATAGGAAGGTCAGTTTTTACAGTGGTCACCACTTTGAGGTATTTACATCGGACTTGCCTTTACATTGCATGGCATTACATCGGGAGTACATTTACATCTGCAGTCCTTTACTTTCCTTCGATATGACCATTGAAGTAACACCAACGAAGTAGAGATAATATGCCTAAAAAAGGTACAATAATTACCTCTGAAGTTTAAGACCATAAATAAAAATACCTGTCCCCTAATCCATATCTATGTGAATCTACTGCCGACGAGCAGGTAAATAAACAGGGGCGGCTCCTCCACTAGGGTAGAGGAGCGTCGCCCCACTGCTTCTCTCAGTGCAAGAAGCAGAAACATAAAATGGTAATAAATAAAATGGTAATACCTTTCAGTTATTACCACTTGACGTTTGGTTGCGTGCAGGCGGGTGGGGCTGCTCTGAGAGCAGGGGAGGGGAGGAGTGGTGTGCCTGCCCACTCTCGAATGCGCAAAGACTGTTTGGTCGCTCCCCTGGGGCCACCAAAACCAGTTATGCGTACTCTGCCTTTTTTCCATGTAGGCTACATGCAGCCTACATGGAGAAAATGGCCTTCCCATTAGCCCCTGGCTGATCAACGTCCCGACCAATCACAACGCTGCTTGAGCAGTGTTGTGATTGGCTTAGGGGAGGGAGGGAGCCTGGATGCCTGCTTTGGCTTCCTGTTCCTGGAGAGCAGGAGAGCAGAGAAGACGTGGGACCCGAGATCCGGGACCCGGCCGTCGGAAAGGTAAGTTTCATTATCTTTATTTTTAAAGAAAATTAAATTAACCCCCCTGCACGACCCCGGGAGTCGTGCCAGCTGCAACTGTAAATAAATACAGTTTAAACTTCCTGGAGAAATGACAGGGCCAATAAATCTTTGAGTGAGCACTGTGAGCAACTCACATAGCCTCTTCAAAGACCAGAAATGGAAGAGGCCCCACTTTTAAGGCTATGCAGAAATCTGACTGCGGTATTTTGGCGAGGCACTGAACGTGATAAGCATGGGGGCTAAGGTAAAGTCAGTTATCGTTGTCTAGGCGGGCCAAAAACAAGACCTTAGAGTACTTATTGTGCACTGCATGGGAACACCATAAACTACCTCCTTTACGGGGGAGTGGAGGAGTGGTGTTCCTGTCCACTCTTGAATGCGAAAAGACTGTTTGGTCGCCCCACTGTGGCCGCCCAAACCAGTCATGCATACTCTGCCTTTTCTCTGTGTAGGCTGCATGCAGCCTACATGGAGAAAATGGGCTCCCCATTAGCCCCTGGCTGATCGACGTGCTGACCAATCACAACGCTGCTTGAGCAGTGTTGTGATTGGCTTAGGGGAGGGAGGGAGCCTGGCTGCCTGCTTCTGCTTCCTGTTCCTGAAGAGCAGGAGAGTAGAGAAGACGCGGGACCCGGCCATCGGAAAGGTAAGTTTCATTATCTTTATTTTTAAAGAAAATTAAATTAACCTCCCCCTGTGCAACCCCGCGAGTCGTGCCAGCCGCAACTGTAAATAAATACAGTTTAAACCTGCCTGGAGACATTACAGGGACAATCACTCTTTGAGTGAGCGCTGTGAGCAACTCACATAGCCTCTTCAAAGACCAGAAATGGAGGAGGCCCCCACCTTTATGGCTAAGCAGAAATCTGACTGTGGCATTCTGGCGAGGCACTAAAGGTGATATGCATGGGGGCTAAGGTAAAGTCAGTTATCGTTGCCTAGGCCGGCCAAAAATAAGAGCTTAGAGTACTTATTTTACACTGCATGGGAACACCATAAACTACCTCCTTTACAGAGCCGGCCTTTGCTAAGATAGCACCCTGGGCAAAGAGAAATATGGCGCCCTTGCTGATGCTAATTAATTATATTAAGCAGCAGGGGGTCCCTTTTGTGTTCACTGATCAGTCGCTGGATCAGCAGTGACAGGCCCTGAACGCAAACATCCCCAGACACCCCCAGCTCACCTAAATCACCGATAGCTTAGCTGCCTCACGGAGATGATCGTTTTGTTGGTGTGAGTTAGCAGGGGTGAGACATTGAAGGGAGGGCACAGAAGGGGGCTAAAGGGGTGCCATGGCGGCCGGCATGGATCTGGGGTGGCAGGGCGGGGGGCAAGAGAGTAAAGAGATGTAAAAAAAAAAAAATAGACTAACTACTCGCCGTCAGTCTCAGTCTGCCAACCAGAAAGCAGCCAGGCTTCCTCGAGTCAATCACAATGCTACATTGCAGCGTCATAATTAGGCGCTCAGACAGGGACTGGGAGCCTGGGCATGTTCTCCACCCAGGCTGTAATACAGCCTGTATGGAGAACATGCAAAGTGAGCAATGACTGTTTGGTCGTCCTGAGACGGCCGGCCAAAGCGTCATGCACACTTCAGAGTGCCCACCACTCCTCCCCTGCCCTATTCTGTGAGCAGAGAAGCCCCGCCCCACCCTGTCCGGATACTGTTGCAGCAGGAAAGTGTGAGAAGTTGCCTGGTATATGCTGTCCATTAATTAAAGTGGGCACCTTGCACCAGTCCAAACGACCCTTAAGCTGTATGAGGTCAAAGATAACCTTTAGAAAGCTATCCTAGTGGTAGCTGTGGAAAGCAGCCTTCAGGCTTAATCTTGAAGGAATGTAAAGCAGCTTGTTTTACCAGAATATCACCTCCTAAATGATTAAATGAGGGAGAACCACACAGTAGTTATATAAAAAAAATGGATTTATTAATATAACACTCTCTACTATTCAATACACGAGGATAAAACTCAAAGCACAAAATACGAGATCAATAGAACAGTTGTAAGTAACACAATACACAGTGTGCTCCAGGGGGAGACCAAACCATATACTAAAATAGTGGTATAACAATCACGGCTTGACTAGAGACAGTGCCCAGTGCACGTAGAATCACTGGGACCCCAAGGAACCACCCCAGGTGATGACAGAGGGAGCCCACGGAGGACGGGTGCAGTGAGTAAACACAACTGCTTGCTCCGTACAACTCTATGGGAAAGTCGCGTTGGAAAGTTAATGTTTAAGGACCCTTCTAGGAGGACTTCGAGCAAACCCTTTGGAACTTAAGAAGTTGGAGAGCCACCCCATCCGTGGATACCGTAGTACCAGAGTTACCTATCCCAGGGGAGCCGGGTGCATAGGTCTGAAGTGGTGTCGGAAACCTCAGTTGTTCTCTATGGAAGGAAGAGAAGAAGTACTGCTGCCGTGAAGGTAAAAAGGGTCCGGTGGAATCCAAGCCTGGATTCTAGAAGGAAGGAACCTGAAAGCAGAAAGGACTGAGTCTGGGTCACTTCAGAGTGACCAGGGGCTCGGTAGACGAATGCCCACTGATGTCGGGTGCTTCAGGTGCAAAGAAGAGATGCTTCACTCTGCAGCCACGAGGACCAGGAGACATCGAGGACAACCAGGAGCTGGATGCGAGCTGTCCCACGAAGGATGTCGAGTGCTGAGGGGTTGGTGTCTGGCGGGAGCACCAACTAGCCTTGGCAAAAGCAACCCACGCAGGAAGGTCCAACAGGTTACGGTGTGGACCAGCAAGGTCCAGGGGACTCACCAAGCAATGGGGAGTCAGGGCACATCTGGAGCAACCAGGAAAGCCCAAGAGAAATCAAGCTGACCCTCAGGAGGACCCACAGGCCGAATGACCAGGAGTCGCGAGGGGACCTTGAGCAAGATTGCAAAGCACCAGCCCACGGAGCACTCGGTGCGAGTAGGCTTGAGTTCTTTGGTGCAAATACTGCTCAGGATCAGGACTACATGGAGTACAATGCACAAGCTCAGGAATTGCCAACAAGCATATGCAACAAATGGACGCGGTGCACAGGGGTCGGATTATGCAGTCCCCATGAGGGATACAGGCCTCAAACTTGGTGAGAGGGCAGATTGACCTCAGGGACCTTCAGAAACCCACCTCCTGTGTTGATGAAATCTTCGGAGTCTGCAGGAGCTCATGAGCAGCAGACCGGTCAGTTGCGGTTCGGTGCCTTCAAATGCAGGGGAGTGACTCCTTCAGTCCAAGGGAGATTCTTCAGTTGTCTTAAGTGCACCATAGATCCTGCACAGAGTCTGTATGGAGCAAAGGCACAAACTAAGCTTTGGACGGAAAGGGAGACGAAGTCGAGCCCAGTCGAGGTCCAGCAAAGTCCAGATTGTCCAGACAGCCGAAGGTCAGTGGTTTCTTTCTGTCGAATCTTGTCCACGTAAAATCTAAAGTCTTACAACCAGATAAGCCCTTTTGTACCCATGGGAGAGGGTTGGACAGATTCAGGGGACCCTCCTAGGGGAGGGACAAGGCAGAGGGGTGGCTACACCCATGTCCTTTGTCCAGTTTCACGCCAGAGCAGGAGCCAATTGCTTCCAGAACTGGTTTGAGCTGGACTATGCACAGGGACACCAAATGTGCCGCAGGTGCAGACTTTCAGGCACTCTCAGAGTGCACCCACCCAGCCCCAATACACTAAACCCTGTCTGGGAGATGGTCACACCTCCCTGTGACAGGATGCCTATTGTGCTGCCTTCCTCTGCTCGAGCTTGGCTCAGCAGCAGGAGGGCAGAAATGTGTCTCTGGCTGGCATCATCCATTATGTCTGGGTTTAGAAGGCTGGCACCGGATAGACCAGTGACCCCAAGAAGCTCACTTCAGAAGGGTGGAATCATACCTCCCACACCAGTTACAGGTGTGGAGGTATGATTTCAAGGTGTTTGATACCAAACACGATATGTTTCTATGCAGCTGTTTTCGAGATGGCATTTACTGCAAGGTTATAATGCACCTCTACCTATATGTCCGTCACAGACAACCCGGGAGAATGGTCTCCGAAGGCTGCAGAGGGGCTCTGCTCATGCAGGGGCACCCGCTCACATAAAACCCAGCACCCTGCCTTCAGGATTGTTAAGGCCTGCTATCAGGGTGACTTATAAGTTTTAAGTGTAGTGACCAATAGATATAGTGAACCTATATCTAAAGTAAGTGGTACAAGTACCATCTTACTCAGGCTGCAGTAGCAGACCTAGAGTTCTATTTTGCATGGCCTCTTATGCGTGAAATAATACTTGCTTCAGCCCATGGGAGGCCTCTGCGGGACCTATGCCCTGGGTACATGGGTACCATCTACTAGGGATTGACAAGGGAACCCCGGTATCCAATCTGGAGTGTATCAAGGTACATGTATGTCAATTTAAGGGAGAAAGCAGGTAGACTGGGGTCCTGATTAGCAGGATCCCAGTCAGACTAGTCAAAAACAGTGAGACATCAAGCAAAAGGTGAGGGTACCATAAGAAGCAGATCCTACTCTCCTACAGAAGGAACAAATAAAATGATAATAACGTTGTTCTCATTTTCTTTTTTCTCTACTTCGCTGCTGCCACGCAGTGGGGCGACGCTCCTCCGCCTTAGCCGAGGAGCCGCCACTGGAGGGGTGTTGAAGACATTGCCCGCCCTATGATAATGAAGGATAAAAACACTTTAAACTGGCAAATCAGACAGAAATGAACAGGCACGGACAAGTACATGGCTGGAGCAGGATGAGACGGGCGCTGCTGGTGGCATAAACTTAATGCACACAGCGCCATGCGTCCCTCCGAAAATTGGCGCCCCAGGCCTGGGCCCAGCGCGCCCACGCCTAAGGCCGGCCCTGCTCCTTTCTGGCCTTGAGCTTCGGGAGTTCCGTTACTGATTTTACACCTACCGCTCCTTTTGGACGGTAATTTCTTATGTCTGTGTGTTTCAAACGGTTGTACGATTTAAAGTTGAGAAGAGTCCTATAAAAAAATATAACACAAATCATAAAAACCTGCACACACACTGCTCTCTGTTTCCCTCGGCCTCTCGCGCGCCCACACACACAGACACGCAGGCACCTACGTGTTTAATTCTCACCTCCCCCTGTCCAAAGGCAGCGCCTCTCAGCCTGGCCTCTGCCCCTGAGTGGTCAGCCGGTCAGCCGTGGTCACCAGACCGCGTTCGGTGCCCAGAGTTGTATTTGCCCCGCCCAGGCCGTCAAGAGCGGGCTGCCGCCGCGGGGTCCGGACAGACCTCCAAAGCCTTTCTGAGCGGTGCGAAAAGCAACATTTGCAGGTAGGTTTATAAATATTGCCCCCCCCCCTCCTCTTCATTTCTCTCCTGATGTCACCTACTTCAATTCTCCCCCGTCACCCTAAAGTCTCTCGCTGACCTTTGTCTCACACTGCGCCAAAGTACTGCAAAGTTAAAAAAAATTATCTGAATCTAAATTATGAGTCTCCTTTCTAGACGCAGGAGTCAATGAACTGCGTGCTCCGACTGGGTGGCATCCACGCGTGAAATAAATCAAATGTTAAAGTCTGTGGATGGGAAATGTAGCACGAAACATAGGCTGTCTGTATTATTGTCTATTACAGCATGTGTCTGCATCGTGAATTTTGACCAGTCAACAATTTAACAAAGAAAAACAATTACACCAGTCTAAAATATCACATTTTAATAAACATGAATGAATCAACAAATGTAAATAATTACTTAGGTATTGTAAAGTCGACCTCATAAAAGCTAAAAAACAAAAAAACGTATCTTGATTTCTTTATCGACTCTCAGAAAGAGGGCCATTATTGCAATGAAGGATACTGAAGGTTGGTGGGCACGCTGAGTCAAAGAACAAGGGGGCATATTATCAAGCCAGGCGATAAAATTATGATGTTAAGACGTCCTTCACATTTAACATGGGCTTCAATTGGAATTCCATAGAGCATATTATCAAACCCATTATCGCCGTTTTAGTAGAAGTTTTCTGCCTGGCTTGATAATATGCCGCAAGCTTCTTTAGTCACTGGGTACCCTCCAGGTAATTATTTACGTATTGAATTTGTAACCATGCCATGAAGCTAAAAGCCACCTAGAGAAGAGGATAGGGTGTGGCTGTATGAGAAGTAGCGATCTGACCACTGAGGGAGGATGGGAAACCCATGAGATAGACCAGGAGGGTCATGCACGGTCAATATAATGGCTACACGTTGGGATTGACCTTAGGTATCTGACCAGACTGAGGTGCTTTGGAAAATCTCCAAGGGACTGAATAAAAGAGAACATTGTAGTCATAGGCTAAAAGGAAGCAGGGGCGGCCTCCGACCATAAGACGGAGGAGCGTTGCCCCACTGCTCTCTGAGCCGGAAAAATAAAATGATAATAACATAGTTATTTTCATTTTATTTTTCGCAGGTTTGAGGCTGGGTTAGGGCAGGGCTGAAGGCACAAGTGAGCAGTGGTTTGCACACTCCAAGTGCGCATGACTGCTTGGCCGGCTGTCTTAACCCGGCCAAACAATTATGTCTGCATTACACAGCCTGATAGGGAACATGCCCAGGCTCTCATTCCCTATCTGAGCGCCGATCCATGGTGCTCAGACCAATCACAACACTGTATTGCAGCGCTGAGATTGGCTTGGGGGACCCTGGGTGCCTCCTGGTACCAGGACTCGCTGGAGTAGCTGACGAGAGACGCGGTGGACGGAAGAGGAAGTGTTTTTAATTTTTTTTTAATTTTGTACCCTCTACCCCCGCCTCTCCACCCTCATTCACTGCCAGCTGCTACTGAATGGAAGACGTGCGTCTTCAGACTGTTTGTAAACTTCAGGAAATCTTTGTTTAGTCTCAGGTATATACAATGTTGATCATTGAGAATCCTTGCACACAGACCAGTCTATCACCATAGTAAGTCTATCTTTAACAATTAATTCGAGAAAGCTGCATTTCATGGAAGCCCAACCATGAACACTCACACACCCGATCCTTCCTCATGAAACCTCAAAATCACATTACTCCTCACATACATTCTACCAGTCTCTCCACATTCCATTGTGTATTTTCAAATTTCACACCTAAGAAGGGAAGCACAAGGCATGCTTAAGGCACAACCTGCCATTTTCCTCATTAACAGCACAATATGCAGGACACAACTCAAGAAACAGGACACATTGCAGCACCACATTTAGGGTTCTGTGCACGCCCAAAAGCGCATAGGGATATAACTGATTCAAGTTCGACATTCTGACTGTTATATTATGATCTGATATGTTATAGGTTCTGTTATGTTATGTCTATATGTAGAGTGCACCATCAACAGGGAGAATATCTAGGTGCTGAGCAGGTGTGAGTCGACCTAACCAAGGGCCTAGTGGGATTACTCCAAAAACCAGGTCTTCAGCTTCTTCCGGAATTTAAAAAGTGAGGAGGAGGCTCTTATGTGTCATGGCAGGTCGTTCCATGCTTTAGGAGCGATGTATGAGAAGGATCGATTTCTAAATTTGGTTTTCCGTATGCATGCAGTGTGTGCAAGTAGACGTCTGGATGAGTGAAGGTGTCTGTAAGGTTTATGAAAGCAGATGTGATTTTTGAGGTATGTTGGACCAGTGTTATATAGTACCTTGAAAATGTGGGTGATGATTTTGAATTGTGCTCGTTTGTGTATGTGAAGCCACTGGAGCTCCTTCAGGTGATGCGTGATGTGAGTGCTGTGTTAGAGGTTGAGTGTGACTGTGGCCGCCGAGTTCGGAATGGTAGCAGCCTTCTGATGAGTTTTGTTGATCCCGGTATAGAGGGTATTCCCGTAGTCCAGCTTGCTTGTGATCGGGGTGTGCATGATTGTTTTCCAGGTACTGATTAGGAGCCATTTGAAAATCTTCCTCAGAATCTTCAGGGTATACAAGCATGAGGCGGTGATGGTATTGACTTGGGCAGTCATGTCAAGTTTTCGTTGATGATGATCCTGAGGTTCATGGCGTAGGTGGTGGGGTGGGTGTCAGTCCTAACTCTGTTGCCTACCAAGTGGAGTTCCATGGTGAAATGCTCTTCCCGAAGATCATAATTCCGGCCTTGTCGGCGTTCAACTTCATACAGTTGGTCTCATTCAGAGGGCAATTTCAGTCATGCTGGTACTGAGGGGCAGATTTACAAGCCCCTTGCGACACTTTTACACCCCCGTTGCGTCACTTTTCTGACGCAGCGGCGGCGTAAACCATGCTCCACGTTGCGACTTATTTACAACGTGACGTATCTAGCCAGATGCATCACGTTGTAAAGCCCTGCGCCACATGAAATCTGCGTCAGGTTTCATGTGGGTGTTCTGTCGCAGGGTGGGCGTTCCCTCACAGGAAAGCCCCGTAAAGCTGACGCAGTGAAATCTACAAGATTTCACTGAGTCAGTTTTATGACGCTGCTGCATCAAATCCTTACGCCTGCTTGAAGCAGGCGTAAGGAGTGACGCACCACGTTAAGTATGGGCAGCCCCTGTGCATTGCAGGAGTTGAGTCGCGCTTGCGACGCGACTCCTTCAATGCACCGCCCCTACGCCACAAGATGCGTCATGCATCTTCCCCTCCTTGCACCATGGTGCACCGCATTGTAAATGCGACGCATCCGTGGTGGCGCAAGGGGGGATGACGTGACGCATCTGTTCTGGCCCATCCTTGCTGATTTGCAGAGATGCGCCAGAAGTTGTAAATCTGCCCCTGAATGTTTTGTCCTTAAGGGAGAGAATGAGTTGAATGTCATCAGCATAGGAGAGGATGTGGATGTCCTGAGATCTGAGGATGCTTGTTAGAGGGACCATGTATGCGTTGAAGAGGGTAGGGCTCAGGGAGG
This sequence comes from Triturus cristatus, assembly GCF_964204655.1. NCBI lineage: Eukaryota > Metazoa > Chordata > Amphibia > Caudata > Salamandridae > Triturus > Triturus cristatus. The sequence goes on along the minus strand of NC_140585.1, from coordinate 1,203,000,976 downwards.
ATCTTTGCAGATAAGGCTGATGTGTACGGTGCCAGGCTGACTGACTGCTTCTTTACAGTCAGGAAGGAGCAGATCCATTGGAGTGTGTGTTCTTGGATTCAGATGTTGTGTAGGCATTGGATGAGGATGGGTTAGGAGTCTGTGAAAAATGCTGCAGAGAGGTCCAGGAGGATGGGGGCCACGGTGTCTCCTCTGGCCAGAGTCATTTGGATGCCATCAGTTGCAATGATGAGGGCAGTTTCTGTGCTGTGGTTGGGTCTGAAACCAGGTGGAGTGGTGTCAAGGAGTTGGTAGGTCTGTTCATGGCAGTTTGCAGCCCATATACCACCAGTTTTCCTGCCAGACTTTCTCAACATCGAGTCTGGGGTGCGACTACGTCCCCAAGACTTCACAGTGGCAAGGTGGGGTTGGAAGGGGCAATCAATGAGCTAAAAGAACTCTAAGGATCCTGCAGCACATGTGTATAATGTCGAATATGTAAGTTGTGGGATGTGGTGCCTGAATGCAAAATAACGCTAAAGTAAAACCAGAGACTTACAGTTTAAAAAGCATTATGTCACATGCTCTTAATATCCGAGAAGACACTTGCCAAATTGCAGAGGGACTAGAACCATGTGACTCAACTCATTTAGCTTAAGAAATAGTCAAATTGTGCCTGCCTTAAAGTAAATACATTGGATCTTGGTTAAAGAGATAATTGAATGCAAGACCATTTCCATCAACCACAAGTCACTCCAATCACTCCCCAGGTACCTAATTAAACACTTTCGTCTTCAAACCTCCAAAACAAGGTATCTCTCCCTGAACCTACTGGCTACCTACTTGCATAGGCGCAGTGTTTGGCAGATCACTCCATGTGCATTGATGTACTCTATGGATGCCTCCTCGCTTCTCAGCTTCCCTTCAGCTCACAGCCCAATTTCCTCTACAGTGGCTCCTTCCCCTACTCTCCAACAGTAGGCTACTTCTAACAGTCCTCCTGAAAGGCAGCCATTTCCCTAGGCCTCACTGTCATTCCCCGAGGTTTGGGATTATTTATTGTGGGAGGAGGTGCACATCATTCTGTGCTTGCTGAGGCCGGCCACTTGTCATTCTGCATATGACAATGAGGAGGCTGGCTATGTGAGCATGGTCAGACTGACTCTGTGCATACTAACCCTAAGACTGTAGGATCTTTTTGGGTTGTGCACCTGCGGCCAAGCCAGTCCAAGCAAAGAGCCCAGTTTATCAGATGGACTCCGTTGGAGCGGAGGAATGTCACCCCACTTAAAATTACCCGAACCCCTGAAAAAAAAAAGGTTAATTATTACCATTTTCCCCCAGTATCAAACAGAGCATCAGGATGTAGGCGGGCTGAGGCTGAGTGACAGCAGCATGACACTCAGCAGGGAGGGTGGGCTGGCTGTGCACTGTTTAAAGTGTGCATTTTTTTGGGCCAGCCGTCTTGCAACGGCCAGCCACACATGTGCGCTTTAAACAGCTCTAACTCAGCCGTCTTAAGACAGCTTGATTAGAGCAAGCCAAAGCCTTCAGAGCGCAGTGGAGTGCCAAGTGAGACCTCTCCCTCCAATCAGGGTGCTGCTCTCCTGCTGCAAGAGGGCAGCGCCCTGAAGCCGTGGCCAGTACGTTGGGGCTGAGGCCACACCCCTCCACCTTTTGCCCCTCACGAACAGTGTCTGTCAGTCTGAACAAAAGTCAGCCTGACAGACACTGTTCATTTGTAGGTCAGGCAGCCAGGAGCCAGACATGGACTAAATGTGCATGCTCCTGGCTGCTTGAGCTGACCTTTGCTGGGCTGAGGAAGTCACAGCTCCTGTAGGTGTAACGTCCTCAGCTAAACAAAGGTCCCGGAGGCCCTCACCTCTGTGATGAGGGGTAGCGTCATTGATTGCCTTGCACCTGGGTGATTCAGTTATAAGCCCTGAAGCACCCAGGGTTGAGCGACAAACAGTGACACTTCATCACAGAGTGGGGTGGGGTCAGCAGTCTCACTGACCCTATCTCACTCTGCAATGACGTTGGGACTGCTGCCTTCCCTCATTGGCTGACCTTAGGTCAGCCAATGAGGGAAGGCAGCAGTCCTAAGGCTTCTGGAACCTCAGAGGCAGAACTGGCTGCAGGTAAGTGTATGTTTTCTTTTAAATTAATGTTTGGTGCATGCGTGTATGTATGAATGTTTGGTAAAGAGTGTTGTGAATGGATGTGTTTGTATGTGTGTGTGCGCGTGTAAATACATGGCTGTGAGTGTTATGTGAATGTGTGTGTGTGTGTGTCCCGTCTACCACCCTCCCTCCAAAACTTACCGTCCGCCTCTGGCACCCTGGTTGGTCAAGGGAGTTGCTGCATCCAGTTCCGGTGGTGAGAAGAGGACTGGAGCAGAGGACGTCAAGTCGCATTCAGGTAAGTTTTTATTATTTTTATTTTATTTTACGTGGCTCTGCTCAGGTCGAGATACTGTTGGAACCTCGAGCCCAAAATGAGCCAAGCTTCCACAGGAGGTGACGTGGCCTAGTGACTACAGCTGTCCACCATACATGAAGAGGAGCCAGGCTTCAATCCAACTCTTGGCTTAGCATCCTGTGAATCCAGAGAAATCTCTGTGCTGGAAAAAAATGAGTGTAGTCTGTGTCTGTTTTGAAGTGCTCTTATGTTCATGGCCAATGTTCGTGCTAAGTAAAAAAGTCAAAAATACAATGTGGACCCTGCCTGTCACCCAGACTCTGGTCTCATGCTCCAAGAATGGAAGATGAAGCTTTAAGCTTTAATGCCATAAAACATGGGTACTCACAAACATTTCCCCGGGGGGGCACAAACTACTGCCTTTGGCACGCCCGAGGGCCATACTGATGCCAGCAATGTGAGGGTTGGGGTGATGAAAGGTGGATTTAGGTCAGAGGTCTTCAAACTGTGGGGATGTAGCTATCATCAGTGTATCATGTGGTGTTGCATTAGGGTCCATGAGTGTGAGGGGCTCACGACTCACCCAATTATTGGGAGTAGTGTTTGTTGATAAATTTCAGTTTTTGTTTCAAGCATTTACTCTTTTAGAAGTCTCACATTACTGTGCATTGTGAGCTACAGGAAAAGTACCCCTGAAATGGTCTCACAAGCCCAAACCTTTGTGCTCAGCCCTGACCCTCCAGCTATTCCAACCCTTGCTATAAAGTTTTGGAGAGGGGCCCCACTTCAAAATATTTAGCTTAGGGGCCTCAAAACAACAAAGTTTGAAGACCTCTGACGTAGGGCGACGCGAAGCAGCTGCATGGTGTGGACAACAAACTGAGCCTTCACATGAATTCTGTCTGCCACCAATGCTATAGTCTCATGCACCAAGAATTAAAGTCAAACCATTAACTTCTAATTTAAAATATGAGAAGAAAAGAGATAACCACCTGCTGGCTGAATTACAAAATGTGAAAGCAGAAAACCTGCATCAGTCCTGGCTTCCCCACTTGATGAAATTGTGTGAGCCTAGGCAATTGGTTAATTTCACTTTGCCTCCTATTTCTTCATTACCACACATGAGAGCCCCTTAAAAAATATGAGTTCAGGATGTGTGTTGTACATAACCTCCTCTTGTGTTTTATTAAATAAACTATAATGTTGTTCCAATTATATAACAACCAAGACTACACATAAGGTGTGTCTGACAAATGTACTTGCCTCTTGGGTCACTGATGGCATTTTTTTCAGAATGGGGACAGCCTGAATGTTTCCATTGTCATGTTTGAAAACTATCACTGCTAATACATTCCTTTCAATGCAGTAATACAATCTGATCTACTCAGGTAAAACGCTCATGCTTGTTAATAAAATACACTTTTTGAAGTATGCAGAGTTTATCATGATTTTACATGTTTAGTGCAAGTTGTCTTTAGATAAGATAAGTTGTCAAGGACACCTTCTTTTCTTCTCTACCGTTACTTTAGTTAACGTGTAACTTAAGTATGCCCGTTTGTTTCGCAACTTTCTGAATAGTCCTGTTCTGTCAAGTGAACAGTCGCCCAGTGCTGCTGTTCACCTGGGGGCTGCACCAAAAAATGGTCAGAAGGGCAGTATGAACCACCCGAGCTGTACTTTGAGTATTCTTGCCATAAAGGGATGACAATGTAATGCATGGTGAGAAACCAGAAAATCTAGGATCAATCATAGCTTCCCTGCTTGACCAAATTGTGTGATCCTAGGCAAATGCTTTACTTCACCAACCTTCGGTAGGTCCATTTTCGCACATCAGAGCACATTCAAATATGTGCAGTCAGAGTGTGTGCTGTACAACTCCTCTTGTGTCCGATTTAATAGAATATACTTTTGCTGCATGTTTAATAATAGTTTAGACCACATATAAGGTAAACAAGAATTCTGACATGCTTCTTAGCCAGGGCCACTGGAATTACTTGTTTTTGCAGTTCCTGTCTTTTCCACATATTTATTAATTTGCTGCATAAGCCATCTACTGCATAATCTGCAGCTTTAAACAAATAAAAGTATATTTTTTCTAGGTCAAACGGATCAAACATCACTAAAAACACGGCAGCAATACTAGTTGCTTAACAGTGGAAAGCCCTTCCCAAAGGTTAACTGGTCAACTTTCTGTTGCTTATTGCTGTATTTGGGTAAATGACAAAACCATGAGGTAATACTATCACAAAATGTGCTGCATTATGACAATAATTTACCTCTTCTTGCTGCATAAATTCTGACACCTAATTTGATCCGTTCTTGCCAAATAATTCCAGTGACCCTGATCTTAGTTCACTAATTCCATAATCATCGGCGAAGGGGCAGCATGGTTTCTCAGTTCACGTTTAAAAACTATTACTTTTATTAAATACATCTCAATCTAGTAATAAAATCCCATGCACTAAGGTAAAACTCTTCTGTGTGTTAAACAAATGTGCTTTTCAGAACTTTGATGATGCGGTCTCCCTCCTAGGTGATGGGACATGATTCTTTTTTTGTGAGCCGTGTAGGACAACCTGCTTTACAATCATGCAGGGGCCGGACTCACTTCACACCTAACAGTACTTCAAGCACCCGTCTAATTGCGGTTATGCAGATGCAGTGGTTAGATTTCCCATGCCCTTTAAGCCTATGGCTGCGAGGCTTAGGAGAGGGGGCTCACTCCCTTGGCCCACGCAGCTCTGCACCGCTCCTGCTCCTGACCTTGGGCCTCATAACACTGATGTGTTTTGAAAAGCAGTGCGGGCCCCTAAGTTATGAGCAGGAGTGGGGCCCTAGGCTGCTGTCCACACTGCCCATGCCCAGCGCCGGCCCTGTATAGAAGGAGCACCTGTCCCAGCTTTCCAAGGAAATGGTCGCAGCTCGACCATCAACCATATCTTGGTCTCTGAAAATGGTCTGGGGTTGATTGAATCTTTTGAGGTTGCTCCAGGCTCCTTTAGTGACCACCACCACTGTTGGTGGTCTTTAATATTAAGACCAACCTTGAGGACGGACTGCAACTTGCAGCACACATTGAAACCTACGGCAATAATGGTGTAAGACTTCGTTGGACAAGCATAAATTTAATTGCCCTCTTAGAAAGAGTAATAAAAGATAATTCCACAGAATGTATTACCTGCACCTAATGGAATACTACCACATGCCAAAATATATCTGCCTTTTGTAAAATAATGGTCGCAATTGCTGTCAATTTAAGATCCACCAGCACGGCTACTGATAGAAAGAACACTGGCCGGTTTGACTATAATTGCTCGCTTGCGAATCAAAATCTCAAGAAAGCCCAACAGACCATACCCAGAGATAGGGAAAAGGTTAAGATCCTGAGACGTATTTATGAACAGGCATTGGATAAGAGGAGAGCGGAGGTGCAAGAAAGGGCTCATTGTATTGTAAAACTATTAACCAGCAGTTTCTCAACGACTCAACAGCACCTAGGGTCGAGGCTCTTGTTCAACAGGCAGTTTGGATAAGACATTATGGTGGGATTTTTAACCCTAATGACGACGGTGCAGAATTGCCCATTGACGCTATGTATCCTGTATCCTGTAGGGCCCTCACACCTAAATCCACTTAGTCTTGAAGAGGCAACCATTGTCCTGGAAAAAGAGTGCCATTGTAAAGGCTTTTGGCCCCGAAGATGTACCCATAAAGACTTTCTCTTCGGGCTCCCAAATTGACGCAAGTATGTAATACAGCAGCCAGCGGATACTTGCCCATAACTTGGACAGAGAGTATTATCGTACCGATTTTTTAAAAGGCTGTGTTCTCACCCTCCTTCTGTTTTTACTTTATATTAATGGGGTGGATGAAACATTGTAAAAGGTGAATGCCGATGCCACCAAGGTTGGCAAGCGACCAACTCCTATCCTCCTATAAGCAGACAATGCATGTTGACAACTAAAATGGATAACGGCCTCCAGCACCTGATAGACAACTTTGTCTTGTATATGGAGAAAAAAGAGTTGAAACTCAATCTGAAAAAAACCTTCACCATGGTATTTAGGAAAGGGAGAGCCAAAAAGAGGACCCACCAAATCAAGGCAGATGAGGCAGCTGAAACTCAAAACTTTACATAATTAGGTATACAATTCTCTAGAAGTGGACACTGGGGGCCCCAGTTGAAAGTTGGGAAACTTAAATTTTGAAGATCCTCAGAAGCCCTCTTCAATTGGCAACCAAAATTGGGATAAAACCTATTTAAGAACTAATCATATTCTACAAAAGCAAATGTTTTTCCAGTGTCAGCTATGGGGCTTTTCTGTGGGTATGGGCAAACTGTTCTATCCTACACATACAGGAGAATATCTTTTTATGTAAACTCTCGACAGTGCCCAAATGTTGGAAAGCTCCCCTTTTTGCATGGATACCCCCCCTACTTTTTGCCTGACACATAAAGTACTTTGGCTTGGTGTACCCTGGATTCCTGCCAGTAAGGTTCCCAGGGCCTGTGTTATTTCCTAAAGCTGTGCTTTTGTACCCACAAGGCCATAGGTAAGCCCCTTGTAAAAGGTACCATGGGTACCAAGGGAACAGTGGCCAGGGAAGGCCTCTAAGGGCTGCATCACCTATTGTGCCTGGTTGACTGGAAGTAAAGTGCAGAATTATGAAGATCTTTTTAATGTGTTTATGAAGGAACACAACTACAACAATGAAAAGTTGCATCAGTATCTGGTAGACCTAGGACCAATTTCTCCCCAAGAATTGGGAAAGAAGGCAGACCACTGGGTCAAGACAAAGGTGAACAAGATGACCACTGGGGATGACCAAAAAAAAGGGGTTACAAAGTCTTCCCAGGGGAGAGAGGGTGAGGAGCCCAAAGATAAAACACAAGAGTCTATTAAAGGCCCCCCCAAATCCTGTCCAGTTGGTTGGGCCCAAGAGCTCTTCCCAACCCACTGGTGGGTATAAGGGGAAATACTTTGATCCTGCTAAGGTCTGGTGTTTCCACTGTAACAAGAAGGGATATCGAACTGGAGATCCTGCTTGTCCCAACAAACCAGCCACTAGTCCCCTCCAGTTGTTACTGCTGTGGCAAATCTCCAGATGAGATCAATAGTGTGTCCAGAGTAAATCAGGGTCCACACTGAGGCTGGATTAGTCTCAGAAAGGGAGGGAGGGTTAGCCACTTTGACTGTCTGGCTCCCTAATTAAAAACAAATACCTGCAGTACCCCTTAGTGAATGGGACTAAGATAGAAGCCCTGGGGGATACAGGTGCCAGTGTCATCATGGTGAGAGAGACACTGGTTTGCCCAGAGCAATACCCGACAGTAAAAAAAATTCCAGTTACCAGCTTTTCCACAGCACAAGGATCAGGACCCCTCTCTCCTCAGGGAGAGGGCTTGTCAGCCCTAGAGGGAACTGAGCCCATGGAACTTGAACCGTACGAGGTAGAGCTCTTGCTCCAGGGGACTTCTCTAAGGAGCAGCTGTGCCTTGGGCAGCAGGTCTGCCCCACTATTGAAGGCCTGAGGCAGCAAGCTGCTGAACAGGAGCATGGATATGTCAGTGGCTCCCACAAGGTCTATTGGGAGGAAGGGCTCTTGTACACTGAGGTCAGAGACCTCAACCCTGGTGCCACTAGGAGAGTGGTAGTGCTTCAGTTGTATAAAGAGTTTCTACTCACATTAGCCCACGACATCCCCCTAGCTGGACATCTTGGTCAGACAAAAACATGGGAAAGACTTGGCACCCACTTCTATTGGCCACAGATGTCCCGAAATGTGAAGGAGTTTGTAAGTTCCTGTGTCACCTGAAACCATTCCCCTTAGGACTACTACAGCCCCTGTAGTACCCAAGGCCCTCATTGGTGTCTTCTCCCGGATAGAGTTGCCTAAGGAGGTAGTATCAGACTGAGATTCCAACCTCATGTCTGCATACTTAAAACACATGTGGGATGAGTGTGGAGTGATCTATAAGTTCACAACACCTAACCACCCACACACCAATGAACTTGATGAGAGATTGAACAAGACATTGAAAGGCATAATAATGGGACTCCCTGAAAAACTCAAAAGGATATGGGATTTCCTGTGGCCCTGTCGAAACACCTTGATGCCATCCAAGAGCTTCAGAAGCTCTGGTATGACCGAAAAGCTGCACTAGTGGAGCTTCAACCAGGACAGCAGGTGTGGGTCAAATGGAGTGGCCCTTACCCTATCCTAGATAAAAGAGTGAGGTCACCTAGGTCCTAGCAGGTACCCCAGAAGGGTGATACCGCCTAAAACTCTACTGTAAAAACAACAGTTGATGGACAGAATGCAGAACAATGTCATACATTCACCCCAGTACAGAGATCTGGGCCTAAATCCATCATTTTTTTGCTCACCATGCCATTCCAGTTTGAACCCAGCCATATGCAAATCAGTCTTGATCCTGTGCCTCATTGGAACAGTCCAGCCCGAACTGCCAAGCCAGGTCCTCCCTGGACTGGAACAAAAACTCTACTGTGACAGGGCTGATGTAACCATGCTGATGGGTACTGATGAGGATCAGGAGACAGGGAGTGAACCTCCCCCTGACCTCCTCTCTTACAGCCCCTAAGATGGTTCTGTAGAAGGAGTTGTCTATAAAGACACCCTCTCTGTCGAACAGAAGGCTGATTGCAGACAAGTTCTGCGACAGTGTGCACAACTCTTTTCCTTGACCCCTGGTCAGACTCCCTGGTGTACCCATGATGTGGACACTGGAGACAGCTTGCCTGTCATAACCACAATCTATTGCCAGTCTGACCAAGTTAAGGAAAACATCAAAGCTGAGGTCAGCAAGATGTTGGAGTTGGGGGTCATTGAGTCTTCTGAAAGTCCCTGGGCCAGACCAGTGGACCTAGTCCCCGGGCCAGACCAGTGGACCTAGTCCCCAAACCTCATCCTGCAGAGTGGAAAGAGAGAAATTCGGTTTTGTGTGGACTACAGAGGCTTCAATGCTGTCACCAAGACAGATGCACACCACATCCCCAGAGCTGATGAATTGATAGATAAGTTAGGGGCTGCAAGATATCTAAGTACTTTTGACATAACTGCAGGGTACTGTCAGATTGGCCTGGCCCCTGGATCAAAAGAAAAGACAGCATTCTACACACCTGCTGGGCACTTCCAGTTCACTGTGGTGCCCTTTTGTCTAAAGAATGCCCCAGCCACCTTCCAAAGGTTGGTGAATCAAGTCCTTGCTGGGTTGAAAGGTTTTAGTGTAGCTTATCTTGATGATATTGCTGTGTTTAGCTCATCCTGGCAGGATCACCTGGTCCACCTGGGGTAGGCTTTACAGGCCCTGCAAACTGCAGGCCTAACTATCAAGGCATCCAAGGGCCAGATAGGGCAGGGAACTGTTGTTTACGTGGGCCACCTTGTAGGTGGAGGCCAAGTTCAACCACTACAGCACAAAAATCCATACTATTCTGGATTGGGTAGCTCCAACCATTCAGACCCAAGTCAGGGCATTCCTTGGCTTGACTGGGTATTACAGAAGGTTTGTGAAGGGGTATGGGTCCATTTGTAACACCCTTTACAGAACTCACATCCAACAAGATGCCCAAGAAAGTTAACTGGACAGTTTGCAACCGAAAGGCATTTGACACCCTAAAGGCGGCAATGTGCTCAGCACCCATTCTCAAGGCTACAGATTACTCCAAGCAATTCATTGTGCAGACTGATGCCTCTGAGCTAGGGGTAGGAGCAGTGCTATCCTAGACCAATGATAATGGACAAGACCAACCTGTTGCTTTTATAAGCAGAAGGCTACTACCCAGGGAGCAGCGTTGGAGTGCCATTGAGAGGGAGGCCTTTGAGGTGGTTTGGTCCCTGAAGAAGCAGAGACCATTCCTGTTTGGTACTCACTTCCTAGTTCAAATTGACCACAGACCTCTCAGATGGCTAATGTAGATGAAAGCGGAACATCCAAAACTTTTGAGGTGGTCCATCTCCCTACAGGGAATGGATTGCAAAGTGGAACATAGATCTGGAACTGCCCATGCCAATGCAGATGGCCTTTCCAGATTTTTCCACTTAGACAATGAAGACTCTCTTGGGAAAGGTTAGTTTCACTGTCTTTCATCTGGAGGGGGGGGGGGGGGGGTGTTGTGTACAAAATTGCCCTTTTTGTCTGGTTACCCACTTTTTGCCTGACACATGATGCACTTTGACTTGGTGTGCCCTGGGTCCCTGCCAATCAGGTTCCCAGGGCCTGTGCTCTTTACCAAGGCTGTACCTTTGTACCCACAACTGGCACATCTCTGGCCACAGGCAAGCCCCTTGTAAAAGGTACCATGGGTCCAAGGACATTGTGACCAGGGAAGGCTTCTAAGGGCTGCAGCACCTATTGTGCCACCCTTAGAGGCCTTGTACCTTAATACCCACACAGTGCCTAAGTCCATTCATAGACATTGTAATTGTAGTAAAGCCATAAAGAGTATATGGTCTAGGAGTTGGTCATTATGAACTCCATAGCTCCATAATGGCTTACTAAAACCTGGGAAGTTAGGTAGGAAACTTTACAGCACATTAAACAACATCTTATGTCAGTGTGGCATTTAATTTAAGCTGCCCTTAGAGGGCATCTTAGAGATGCTCCCTCACAAACGACACACTCTGCTTTGGTTCCAGAATGGCTGCTCGCAATTTGTCACCAACAGACAGGTTTCTGGACCCCTGGGTAGAGGGCCTCAGCTCTCTGGGTCCAGAAACAAATGCCATCCTGGGCAGAGGTGTCATGCCTCCTCCCTCAGGATGGTCTGGGCAGGGCTTGCCGCCTTTGCAAGCTGTCTCTGCTTTTTGCTGCACGCTGCAACTGGCTGCCACCGGTTCTGTCTCTCATTTTGGGTGGGAGAATCGGCAGGAAAACTAAGTTAGGAGGAGAGGTGTTCCCACCTTTGCATACCCCAACCCTCAGTTGGGGGAGGTGCGGTAAAGCACACACCTCAGTCCCCTCCATCTTGAATGTGAGGGGACCCAGCCAATCACTAAGAGGGTCATGCCCCCCTCCCACTAGAAGGTGGCATAATAGGGGTGTAACCACCCCAAGGAAGGGACATATTGGTCCCAACCTGCACACCCCTTTAACACCCCTAATTTTAGTATGTAGGGGTAACCCTGAACCTTGCCTCCTCTGTTTCGAAGAAGAAAGAAGAAAGACAACGAGCCATACTGACCCAGGAAGAAGAGGACACCAACTGCTTTAACCCCAGCCCTACCAGCCTGTTCCAACTCTGACCTACCTACAGTAGAAACAACGGCATGTCCAGTAGCCCCCAGAACCTGGAAGACCTGCCGTGCACTCACCTTACAGACTCTGTCTCCCGTGACCACCGGATTTGCTCAAACAAAGACTCACAAAGAGACTACGGATCCAGTTGGCTCCGCGATTTTGCACCACTCTGCACCCAACGCCCATGGCCCGAGTTCGAGTGGCCCAAGACCACGAGGGGGTCTCCCCAGTGATCCTGACCTGGGATCTGGTGATCCCCGACTTCTCTCAAGCTTCAAGTTGACGCCTGCAGCCTCAACTCAAAGGGTTCCCCTGACCGCGACCGGAGCAGGTAAGAAGACCCAAAGCCAAACGACACCCCTGCACCCGACGCCCCACGTCCTTGGGTGGCCCAACCAATGGTGTCCAGACATCCCAGAAGAACTCAACTTATCTCTCCAGCCAGGGGTCGCCATCAGGAACTCTCCTTGCCCGAGCCTGCAGCATCTTTGCCGAACCAAAGATCTCCATTAGAATCCCTAGGGTCCCAGATGTCACCTTGGCACTGTGCACCCGTTAGCCCCTGTGCCGCTGGTGGTGCATCTCCTGTGCTGATTGTTGGCCCCTGCAGTGAGTGCTGACCTTAACCCCAGGAGCTTTGCTCCCATGCCCAAGTGTCCTGCTCGTAAGCAGCCCCTGACCAAAGGCCCCCTTCGCCCCATTGGCTAACATTTGGCCCCTTCACCCTGCCACCCCATTGCTGCTGGTGGTGCAATTTGAGTGCCTAACTGAACCCTGGGGAACCTTGGCTCTAACCCCCCAAAATTATTCTTGCAGATCGTTTACTTACCTGCAAACCATTAACCTTCTTTTTACCATAGGATTTAATGTTGTGATGTTTTGTCTCTCATAATGTTCTGTCAAGCTGAACTTTTGCATGAAAGAAAAGTAACTATATTGCAAGCCTAAAGAAGTCTTACTTATACCCTACCACAAAGAGAGCTGGTAGTACTTGTCTAATTTAGCCTCTGCTACACCTCTGAGGACTCCCGGGGCTCTGTACACACTATACCTTACTTTGCTATAGTATATACAGAGCCAGCTTCCTACACCAGTTCAACTCCTGTCTACATCTTACATAACAAACAGCCTGTCCCTTATCTAGAAGATAGCATCCAGATAAGGTCGATTGCACTTTGGTTCAGTTTATGGAGCAAAGTCGGCACCAAGTGCACTAATGAGATTTTAGCAAATTGTCTAACAGTTGAGCACAGAGAGAAAATCCCATGGCTGGTGAATAGTCTCCTAAAGTTGGTGAACGGGAACATCAACATTGAGAACCCCACCAGTCTTTTATGCTACAGCAAGAAAGAATTGAAAGCTGTCCTCACGGGAAACAGAGAGGCCGAAAGGGCAAATAGAGAAAGCTCCAAGTCAACGGTGCTTAGTTACTGTTCAGGTTTTGTACAACAAGGAACTCAAAGCTAACTGCTAATTGTACCAAATATGCAACATAGATTTTACCTCACAAGATTGCAGATGGAGATGTTGCACTTTATGGTAGATTTTCCTAAAATGGGGGTTTGGACTCCTAAGATTCCCAAATGCCCATGCGATGGTAAATCTCCCCAATCAATGCTGCACTTTATTGTCTTCTGCACGTTTTATAGAGATATAAGAAAACAAGCTCTGCAACCATTGTTTATGCCTGAAAAATTCAGCCATTATCAGGACGCCTTTAATTTTATTTATTAACTTGATAATGTAGACATATGCTATGCAGTCTCTGTTTACATTTTAACTGCTATTAACAGGAGGAAACCTTATTCATATTTTGAATCTCTAACGTATGAGGTTGAGTAATGAGCTGATCTTGTCTGTGATCCGTATACATGTACCAGCGTTTTTAGTAATGATTGTTCATTTTATTTTTGCATCTTATTTGAAACATAATCCATAATATTTTTTACTATTGCATAGGTCCTGTCTTTTGATATCGCCTCTGGACCTTGAAGGATTTACATATTGCAATTAATGCACGTCATTATTTTGCACTGCAAACATGCTCAAACTGTAAAGAAACTACGATATTGTTAGGCAACCTGGTTGAGGCTGATAGACTATGATTAACCCTGACACCCCCAGATTAGATGTTTTTTTATATAACACTGAACATCATGTATATTTATAGCAATGTCCCCCAGATGGATTCTGACCCCTGTTTATAGACCCGATGCTGTTTATTTGAACTTTTGTTTTATTTATGATGATTTATTGTGCTATTGAGCTGTAATTTAAAGAATTTTATTTTACCATATTCTGTGATTCTTTCAGGGGTTTTTAATCCGAATAAAGATTTATATGATGATGGGTGTTGAGATATTCAGTGAGGCCTTGATCCAAAATGGTAGCAGGGAGATTGGTCTGTAGTTGGAGAGTGTGGAAGGGTCAGCAGAGGACTTCTTAAGCAATGAGAGGACAGTTGCACGATTCCAAGTGTCTGTGAAGGTCGCTGAAGTGATAGAGGCATTAAAAATGGGTCTGAGCATGTTGTGCCAACATTGAAGTCCTCTTGAGTATGGCTTGTGGGGGCAGAGGGCCGATGGGGCCGGTGAGTAGATGGATTTCACTGTGGCATCGGGTTCTTTGGGGGGAGATGATGGACCTGTGGTTGGCACTGGTTCTGTGGCGTATGGTGAAGTGAGTAGGGTCTGGTTGGAGGTTGAAGTTGCTGTAATGGTACTGATATTATTGCTGAAGAATTGAGAGAGATTGCTGCAGAGGTCCTGTGAGGGACTGACCGAGTTAGAGGTGGCCGCTGGTGAGGTGAAATCCTTCACAATGCTGAAGATTTCTTTGCTTCTGCTGGTGCTGACATTGATGTGGTCTACCAGAGTGGTGCGTTTGGTGGTCCGAATCTTTTGGGGGTAGGGTTGCAGGGCTCATTCTCCAACTGCCCTCCTGGGGCCGTATTACACAAGGTGCCCCGGAACCTCAACAGGCGTTTGCACCCACTTTGCAAGCCCCAGGGCGCTTTGGTATTACAGAGGGCCACAGACGCTTGTGTGTCCCCTTCTGTAACACTGAAAGCGCTGGTGCACATACAGAGCCAGCATTTCCACAAGAGTGCGTTCCCTCATTTGCATGGGGGTGAGGCACAGGGTCAGACTGATTTGCATATGGCCATGTCTGAACTGGGGTGGCAGAGTGGGCTAAAGAACGGTGATGGATTAAACCCAGATCAGTTGACTGGGGGTGAGTGCTTGCAATGTTCAACACTCCGTCCATCATTTCCTTTGGTTTTTGCTTTGATAGTGGTTTTGTCAATTTGCTTGTGGTCGCAGGCGCAAGCAGGCACCTGTGCTACTTCTTACCGAACGTTTTGGTTATCTTGCCGAAGATTTGTGATAAAGTCCACCTGCTTGCACTTGTACAGCCTTCTGTTGGAGGTTTTGTTTAAGTGTTTATGGTCACGACTACCTGCCTACCTTTGTGACCTACATAACCTGTCTGTTTTTTCATTCTGCGCAAACAAATGATGGACCGAATGCTGAACAAATCAAACATTAACCTCCAGTCAATAGATCTGGTTAAACCCATCCTTCTTTTGCTCACCATGCCACCCCAGTTTGAACCCAGCCATATGCAAATCAGTCTTGACCCTGCTCCTCATGGGAACAGTTCAGCCCAAACTTCATTTTTTTTTTATTCAAGCTTTTTATATGAATGCCCCCCTGAGGAAATCTGCAACTCCTTCTTCAGAACGTCACTGATGGGTAGAAGGACAAAATTGGATTGAAAAGGTCAGTGAATCCCTGGCTGAGCAAACAGTTGTAAATAGTTTTTATGTTACTGGTATTTTAACATAAATCTATAGTGCCTCAATCACAAGCAATATTCTTCTACTTTGTCCTACGCAGAGCTGGACAAGCAGGAGATCTGTGATGGAGTTTTGTGGAGAGCAAGATTAACAAAAAATAGGCTTTTTTAAAGTTGATTTTTTAAGCATAAATTTTTTCTGCGAAAGCTGGCTCCAGAGACTTTGTGGAAAGGAGTGAAAAACCTTCTCTATCAGCAGGCGCTTGGGATACTGTAGAGTTTGTAATAGATACCCATGACAGGTGTCGATCTGAGAGCACAGATCTTTCCTTCTCAGTAGTTAGGGTTTCGCAGTCTTACATGCAAGGCTTTTTTTCTTTTTTTGCAACCTTTGGGAAGGATACAGTTTCTAGCTTTGCCGTGTGAAAATCAAAATGGTTCAGCATAAACTGTATTTCAGTTTAATGCTATTCTGCTGCTCAAAACCATTGTGCACATATATCACAGTATAAGTTGGACTGGCAAAAAATAAATTCTGAAAACTTTTGACATTGTTACCAGAAAGCATTTTCAAAAGGTAACCTTGCATTGAAAAATTCTGTACACATTTTCTCGTTTGGCTAAGTACGATTAGAGAAACATTTATTGAAGCAATACAGAAAAAATCTTTTGTGACGGCAACCGTTAAAACAGGCTCCTCCAACAGGTAGCTCATGAGCTGCTGGTTTCTCTGACCTTGTGCACCCCAGCCTATTAAACTAGAATCTTTCTTGGTTTAATAATATGTGTACACAAATTAAAAAGTGTGTATTCAAGATAAAAATGTGAGTATTTTTAAAACTTTTTTCAGAACTTGATGTTTGAAGAAAAATGTATGAATTTGCAAAATATATTTAAAGCTGATATGTGTGAGAAAACATGCGCCATTCAGGAAGCTCATTGCTCCCTTATTACCTTGGAGCCACAGGCATTGCACCTATGGCTCTTATGTGTTGCCCACGTGGAGGCATTACAAATTGACAAATCATGTTTTACATTATTGCTAGCAGCCCTGGCTGATACACCGAGGGATCATTACTGACAATCTTTAATGTAATTGTGTTTGATATGTTCACTATTACAACACGAACATTACTAGTTGTAGCTCGATTAATTTTGACTGAACATAAGTAGCTCTTACTACAGAAAAGATTGGAGAGCCCTGCAAAGTTTGCAAATTTAACGATTTATAAATATCCTAAATTTTGCGAGCAGTAAAAAAACAACCTCTGCACACCCTACCAAGGAGTTCTGACCAAGCAGGGTGAATTGCACTGGAGGGCCGAACAAATTGTGTAACATTTAATACGGAATTTCAGAAACTTCAAAAATTCCCATGCAAGGATTTCCGATTTGTCTAGTTAGCAAATGGATGCCGAGCATCTGTGCGTTACACTTCACAGCTTCAGCGGCCCTGGCTTTTTATGCAACAGACCGATGCATTTTTTGACTTGTAGTTTTATTTTAAACATTGAAAATATAGGGCTCAAACACCAGCAAACAAGTGCTGTTAGGAAAATAAAAACAGAGCTTTCAGAGGTGTTTATATAGCTTAGTCTAGGGATAAGAAAGAGAAGGGGCACATATGCCAACTATGGTATATTTATATCACCAGGGGACTTTAGAAAAGACTATCATACGCGTGGGAGAAGAGGAAAACATATGCAGGTCGCCCACAAAGGGTGGAAAACGTAAGTGAAGGCTGACAGCAAATTGGAAACCAGTTCAAGATTTAGAAATGCCTGTAAAAGGCACAGGATAATTGTAATGTGAAATCAAAGGCACATTTGGAGACTGAGTAAGGGGTGTGGTGTGACCCAAGAAATGCCAACTGGACATTTTGATGTCCTAGAATACCAAACACCCGTCTCCATGTAAGCTGACCCCTCGCACGGTGCGCAGTGCTGTCCAAAGGTCTCTGTCTGTTGACAAATCCACTATTGCATCACGACTAGGCTGTGAAAGCTGAAATATCTTTTTTTTTAGGCTTACCAGTTATTGGGACTTCAGCATAAAAGTTTCAGCTCAGTCACACACCACTCGAATCTCTTAGTAACGTCTTACCCCTCCAAAAGAGCTTGCACTTTTGTCGGGACCGTGCTTGATTAGCACATGATGTAGGCTAAGTGTTTTCTCACTTTTCTGGTTCTTGTAGTTGTGTTGACTCCACCACAAACCCGTCATAAATTCAGAATTGAACGTACCAGAATGCAAAATGGAGTGGAAGAACTACTGATGTTTGGGATTGGGTATGTAAAGACCTGTTACAAAATATAACATTTCCATAGGCGTCAGTAGGCCCCCCTCCTTAGAAGCCTGCATCACTCTGCCCACAAACCTCGAAAAAGCAAATACTTCTTAGGTCGAGCCTGGGCAGCGCATGAAGTGCTCTGCGAGGCATGCTGTATTCAGGTATGGACTTGAAGATCCGCCCATTCCCCACCCATCTTTTCAATTGGCTGCTGTGACTCTCCTTCGTAAATGGTGGCCTTTGATTAGTTAATAGGCTTATTAGTCCCTGCTTAGTACCTAACTGACTTCTTTTGTAACCTCCCATCAGGACTGGACCTTTTACGTGTGTCCTCATGGTATTGCTTGCATCAGCTCTTCAGTAGAACTCTTTGCTTAATTAATCTAAAGAGCACTGGTGGGACGCCATCTTTAGCAATGGTGGCCGCTTTTTTTTGTATTTGCAGCACTCTATGCACACTTTCACTTTCACAATGGGGCCACACGCCCTCACGGGACAGGCCCCGCAGCTCGCCCAAATCATTGTTTTTTTTTTTACACATTATGGCGGCCGCGCGTCTTGTCATTAGAGATTATTTTGTGCAGCTCGCGCTTCCATTTCTGGCAAGGATTGAAAGAAATCTTGCCCCATGCGTGTGTGGAATGTGAAGAATTGATGTAATGCAGCTCTGCTCATGTAAAATGTACTCCCCTGCCCAGCTCCACTTTTCTCAGCCACAGAGCATGGTTGTGCAATCTGTGATGCTTCTTCTGACTGTACAGATGCTTAGGTTTCACATCTGTTTAACCGTTGGCGGGAAGAACATAACTAACTGCTTAATATTCATTAAGGGAGCCTGACTCAATCATGCCCCAGGCCCCTTTCTCCAGGAAAAGAGCAGCGTGGTGGCTGCTTAATCTTAAGAATGCTTCTAGAAGTTACCACGTACCTCTCTCACAGGTTAATGTTTGTAAAAAATCACCTGACTGGAAGAATTGTACATGATTTCTGTTCACAGATTGGGGCAAGTGATTGTGCTAGAGTAGACGCTTTACATCAACTAATGTGTGAAGTAACTATGTTTTAAATTCTTTCTTCTAAGCACTTTAGATTTGACCAGGAAAACTGTTTCTTGGTTTCATTTCCCCTTTGATGTTACTTCCTCATCTTTAGATGCTTTGTGTGCCCGTGTACATTTGTGTGGACAAAAAAAATCACATAAACTTGATTGGCTGTTGTTGTGTATGTGTGTTCATGATGTGTGGATGTATGTCAAGGATGACTGGTCCAGATCCATCTGCTTTATTGTCTGCAGCTTGACTAGTTCATTGCCGTGAACGTTGAGAGAATTGTCAGTTCGTCCAATTAGCTTTACCCAAACTGGCATATATTCTTATGTACATAGTAATGTTAATATGCAGGGAAAAGTCAGAAATATACACATAGTAGGTAACCAACTATAGTTTGTGAAGATTTAAAATGTTGTTTTGTTACAGTGCTTCCTCATTGCCTTTCCAGCCACTTTGTGAAGCTGAGTAGATAGGATAACACCAAGCGCCTAGTAGTTACCTGGTAATTTTGATGCAGAGGCTCCTGTGAAGTAGATGTAAAAAGCATTACCATTTATAATGCCAATAGCTCTAACTCAAACAAATACAAGACCTATTGCATTTCCAATGCTTGTTTTTAGAGTTAATGCACACAGTATCAAAGAACATATGACACACGCAGACAGACAAAGCTACCACCATCTTCACCAACAAACAAAGAGGCGTCATTGCGAAGAGGCAATACAGTGAGCATACAGACATGCTCACTGGAAACAACCAATAAAGAAGTCTCATCCACTGCTCATTAGAGGTAAGCAATCACAAAGTCCCATCCACAGGCAGACGCAGACCAATCGAAATTGCTGCAAAGAAGCCAGCCAGGAAAATCCACATAGCACAACACATCGAGAGAAGAACACAAGGTCCTGCTCATAGTAAGTTCTACCTATAGGAAGGATTAGAGCCAGCACCACTCACTGCAAACAATGAGGAAGCAGTAGGAAGTACCTTTCACCCTCAGTTCTCACCCCTACATAGGGCCACAAAGAGCCAAACCAAAGCCAACACCATTGTTAGAAGCAATCAATAAAGACACGTCAACCACTAAAATTCCCTCTCCCAAGTAATCTCATATAGACCCAGTCCCAACTCAACACTACTCATTTGAACCAATCAAGCATGAGGCAATAGGAAGTCTTATTGAATATAAGTTTCATCCACAGTATGTGCTATAAAAAGCTAATCGCTCACTAGAAGCAGAGAATTAGGATGCCATTTCCACAGAAAGTCCTGACAGCAGGAAGCACTATAAAGAGCCATACCTGCAACAACTAATGCAAACTAAAGGAAGTCCCAACCACACGAAGTTACATTTCCCCCTGACAGATTTCACGGGTCAAGCGCCTACATTTATCTTGGGAAAATGTACAGGAAAGATATGATAAAATGAAATTAGTGCAGAAAAACAAATCTGCAATGAGGTATATTTTCCACACCATTTAAATTCCTCAATCCGGGTGCAGTAGATACCCCCCTCTATTTCACCAAACTCTTAATTAGGTCTTTTATCCAGTCACTAATCAGCAGTCACGGGACACACCTTTTAGGGAAGAATCAGGAAGATCGAAGACAAAGTCCCACCCACAGGAAACCGAGAAACAGACACCATCAAGCCAACTTCACTCACTAAAAAAACAGTTAGGAAGTAATAGGAAGTCCCACCCACATGAAAGAAAATGCAGAGCCACGTCAGTACCAGTCACTAGATGCAAACTACCAGGAAGCACCATCCACAGGGAGTCCTGTTCACTGTAAGGAATATATGAGTCAAGCAAGTACCAATCACTAAAAACAAAAAGAATTCTTGGCAATAAGTTCCTTCACAGGAAGGACTATAGAGGCAATTCCATGCCAACACTAGTAACTTGAAGCAATGAAAGTGGAGACAAAAAGAACCTCATTGAGTATGCCCCATAAAGAGCGATTCCAAACCATCCTCACTCACTGGAAGCAACTGCTCTGTTAGGAACAGGACATTCCATCCAAAAGAACGACTAGTCTGAGCTAAGCCATAGCCTCTCACTAGAAGCAGCCAATCAGAAAGCAGTAGTAAGTACTATCCACAGGAGATCCCGCTAACAGGAAATCCCACAAAGAGCTAATCTGTAGCCAGCATCAGTTACTAGATGTGAACAATTAGGAAGCAATGGAAAGTACATTTTAAGACAGTCCTACCCGCAGAATTTTCAACCCAAATTAAATACTTTATAGATCAAACCATCAACACTAATTAGAAGTAATCATTCTGGAAGCAACAATTCTTATTAGAGACAAGGTTGGAGGCCCCTGCCCTAGCAACTACCTTCTACCTACTAGAAGGACTTATGATCCCATCCAGTACCTTTCCTACAGAAAAGCACTCAGGCATGAACCACAAGTCCCAACCACAGATGTCCCACACACATAAACGGGACTTCCTGTTGACAGGAGTTCTGTGGATGAAACTATAAATTACCAATTCCAACACGGCTTTACTCACTAGAAGCAACTAATCAAGAAACAACTGTAGTCTCTGTAGGAAGTCCAAAATACATACAGCACTTTAAAGAGCTAATTCCAAGCCACCACCAATAGGTAGCAGCAACCAATCAGGAAGCAAGAGGAAGTACGATTTACTGGGAGTCCCAACCCACAGTAAAGTCTGTAAGTCATCAACCTGAGGCCTGCACTACTCATGAGAAGCAGTCGATCAGGATGCAATGGGACACCCCCTTACAGAAAGTCTCAAAATATCAAATCTTAAGCCAACATCGCACAATAGCCCTAACCAGAAAGCAACAAAATATCTTATTCACAGAAGTCCTGTCAACAGGAAGATCCATATCGAGGCACCACAATTGTGAGACAACAGGAACTCCTACCCCTAAGAAGGACTGTTAAGGGTCAAGACAGCACCACACGCTAGGGCCAACCAATAAGGAAGCAAATGGAAGTCCCACTCACAATAAGTCTGAATCAGAGATATGGCTTTAAAGACACAACTGTTTGGAAAGGCTCAACCAAATTAGGTTTAGCCCACAGAAAGGAATTTTATACAACAAATAAAGAAACAGCATGAGGTTCTATCCACAGGAAGTCTCATGAAGAGCCAATCAATGTCAAACTCCCTCACTTAACACAAAGAATGAGTGAGCAATTGACAGGAAGCCCTATTCTTATGATTTCCAGCCCATAGAACATTCCAGATGCAGGAAGTTTTTATAGAGACAATTCCAATCCAGTAACAATCACTTGAAGCCAAAAATCAGGAGCCAACAAAATGTACACTGCACAAAACGCCTGACAGAAATAAATAGTCACAAGCCACTATCACTGCTAGGCTTTGATTACCAGGTTAGATTAAAATTCCGAACCCAGCTCAGTTTTCCACATGGGGTAATTATCGGGTGCGATAAACAAGACACACCCACAGATTTTCTCAGACCAATATCAGCAGAATAAGCCTTCTGAAAATTTGACTGGAAATGACTGGGAAGCACCAAATAATGCATGATAATGCCACATTTTTGTGTTGAAACTCAAAGGAGGAGCTATTATTGGTTTTAAATACCTCGCTTTGCGGTATTGGGCGCTGAAAATACCTCAAAAGAATCACTACACTTGTAATTGGAGGTCTTAGAAGCAACCAATCAGGAAGCAACAGATTGACTCGGTCTACAAGAAGTTCCACCCATAGAAAAAACAATAGAAAGCCACTCTGATGCCAGCAGTGCACACTAGAATAGATAAACCAAACCAACAACCTTCATTCACAGGAGGTCCAACCAACAGCAAAGGAGTATAAAGAGCCAATTCAGCACCAGTTGCTAGATGCAGTCAGGAATCAAAGGTAAATTGTGCTAGAGGAAATTCCACAGACACCAGAAAGGAAAATATAGAGGAAATCCCAAACCAGCATGCACCATTGTGTTATGAGAGCTCAAACTTGTTTTCGGGGTCACAGCCGGGTAGATTTCCCTAGATCACAAATGAAACTGTGACCTACTGGTAAAAAATTATAACAAACAGTTATTTCTTACCTTACCATGGAATTGTGCATAAAGGAGAGCAAGGGTGTTAAACACTGTTCCTCACATGTTCCAAGCCAAACAGTCTAAAACTCCCTTTTAAACCTGCGGTATTGCATTATTACTAGTTAGTTTGTTGCTGAGTCAGTAATACACCTGGATACTTATAAACCAAAATGCCTTCAATTCACTGACCAACTGACAGTATTTCACCCAACACTTATTTTCTCTCTCTCTGCTCCAGTTATAAGAGGATTTATAAATTTTTCTCCTTACTCACATATAACCTATATTTTCAACACCAAGCTGAGAAAAATGCCTTCGCTGGAATCATTAAGAAGCGCAGAGGCAGATCACTAACATAATATCGATGCATGCAATAACGAAACACAAAAATATCGGAAAATAAATATTGTAAACAAAAATATTGCCTTCCTATACTTAACTAAGAAAACCACAGATATAGATTAGAGAACACAAATATAATTGTTGAAAATATCAATTTTTGCTTACATAAAAAACACAAATATCGGAAACAAAAATATTGTCACCTTTAAATGAGCATATATTATACCAAAAAATATTGATTCACACAATATTAACTACAACAATATCTACAAAATAATTACATTAAAGTAGTAAGCATTAAAAAATTACTTTTTACATAAAAACAAATATTTAAAGTACACATAAATCATTTTCTACATGTAAAATGAAGATATTACATCACCAAAATAGTTGCAATTCACCCCAACAAAATATCTAACTGAATTCATAATAATGTAATCCCCAAAAATATTTCTATTAACTACCAATATATATATATATATATATATATATACAACACACACACATATATAATTTAATACATACAAAACATTTATATTCAAAACTATACATCAAACATTATAAATCAAACCTAAATAAGTGTTTACCATAGAATTCCATTTAAACTAAAACGTACTTGTAAATTAATGTAAAAATGTAAAATAGCAAATAATTAACCAAACACTCTCCAACCTTTATCGCTTTACATGTACTTCCTAAAAGAAAATACTACGACTTTGAATACTGATAAGCTGCCAGAAAAATGACACACATCACAAAACAGCAAAAGATATAACAATGGAGGTATACATAAATTATTAAAAAACATTAACTCATCCCAATAGCGAGGAAAAATAAACCTAACAACCTCAACATCTACAAACTAACAACAAATAAACATTTAAAATGAAACTCACACTTTTCTTGTAACAGAAAGGAAAGTACTTGCTCCACATTAGAACACCCCCGACAGAAAAGCTGCATTAGAGTGTGAAACATCCAAACATAACATGCATGTTAATATATAAAATCGGACAAGTTAAATAATTTTATATGTAAATAACAAATTTATAAACTTTAAAAAATTTTATTAATTTATATTACGCTACTTTCTGATACAATGACAGAGAGAGCCACATACATAACATCCTAGAAAGGAAAACGATTACTAAGTCACAAAGGTTACATCCTCAACCAAGAAAGTGCATCTACAGAAAATGTAAATTGGAAATGTACCTGATATTATTTTAATGCATGCAATGGAAGAGTCACTACAGAAAATGATGTTGTAATTCATGTAAGAGAAGACAACCACTTCCCAAGTGTGACAGAAATAGAAGCAAGGCAGTGATTGGAGGATATAAGAGAGGCAAGCACTAGCCTAAAAGTTATACTGCATAAAGTCCCCAAACACATCACATGCCAACTACAACCTATACCGACTTTAAAACATTTAATTGCTCGAACAAAAAAGGACACCAATTATACTCCTCCTGCCACAGAAGGTAGCAAAACATTTAAATACCTGAACATTTAACAACAACACATTATGAGGAAACTTTCCTTTAATATGACATCCTAAACAAAGACAAACCAATCCTGATATTCTCTACATAAGATACTAAAACTATGCAATTATCAAACCTGGGTGATGGATGGGACCTTCAAAATGTGTCCCAAATCATTCACTCAGATATGCATCACACAGTTAATATCAAAACACAAATATCCCTTTTAGATATGCCCTTCTAACAAATAAACAAAGCAGCACTTACTACGACCTCTTAAACCACGTCAAACATAAAATAAATAATTAATGCCCACAAAAAAATAATTATAGTCTTTGAACAAGCCATGACTCAAACCATTTAAAAAATGTATCCCCACACAGCCATACAAGGCTATTACCATAATTTCTACCAAAGCATATACAGACATCTCCAACAATCTACACTAAGGGCCTCATTACGACTTTTGGCGGTGCAGGGGCGGGTGGCACGCCACCAATGGGTCCCCACAGCCAAGAGTCGATGCTGTCTGCACACCGGATTATAACTTGACAGTGGTCTGACGAGCAGGCGGTGTGGCGGTTTCCTCAGTGGTGCCTCTTTCAACAGCGGTGGTACCTTTGAAAAAAGCACCACAATGGGCACGCCACACAAGGTTCTTTCACAGTATTGACGGTAACGTCCATGTCATGCAGGACCTGGTGTGCATAAACAAAGGGGGACATATGTCGTCCCCCACCCCATGTGCATCCACATGGCGTGAGGCACCAGGGGTTTTCTTTCCTCTCTGCCACAGTTTTCATGGAGGAGGAACCACCATGGAAAGAGTGGAGGAGAGGAATCTCATAATTTGCTTGGCAGAAGCATATTGCGGCCACCGCACCACCACCAGGGAACGCAGCGGCAGTCCCATGGCAGTCCGACCGCCCAAGTCATAATGGGGTGGTTGGACTACCAGTGTGGCAGTGGCTGAATTGCCACTGTCATGAGTCTGGCGGTCCTCAAAACTGCCAGACTCGTAATTGTTCCCTGGTGTAGAATGTTCTACAAATAGCCAATTTGCCACTAAAATAAAAAAGCTAATGATAGAAGTAGCCTATGTCCAGGTCACAGCGGTAGCTAACCACTACAACGTACTATTAGTAAACCCTTTCAACAAAATGAAGACAAACCAAGCACCTTAATGGATTATTTGGAAGAGACTTGGGTTAGCAGACTGCATCACTCTGGACACAGTTGCCAACCCAAATTCCAAATACCATTGTGCAATGTCTGGGACAGCACCTTGGCACAGTAAGCCAAAACAAACAAAGCAGCAGAAGGATGGCACCATGCCTTTCAATCAACACTAGGCAGAACCCAAACTACACTCCATAAATTTCTAGAACCCTAACAAAAATATCAAAGCTACCAACAACTATGAATGGAGTGATTTGTAACCCAAATTGCACCTGAACATAGCAAATGAACCAAAGGAATGTACGACATGCTACAATGTAAAGCCAACATCTTCATAAACAACAAAAGGGGTGGATTACTTATTAGCATAAAACTTATTATAAAATAAATAATAAGCCGCAGAAGTCCCAAAAACTGTTAAAAAATCTAGACCAGCATGACAAATCATTTTTGATATAAATAATAAGCATAATGTTTTATTACATTAGTCTAAACATTAACTAAAACTCCAATGATAAAGAAGACTGAGATAAAATAATATACAAATTATTTCAATGAAAATGTAAACCTCACCAACCAAAAACCTCAAAGGACAAACTCAATCAATCATATAAAATAAATACAACACATAAACCACACATTTAAAAATAACAAGTCACATAATATTCACACAAACAATACAAAGAATATTATTTGCCTCAGCCTAATCCTGTAATCTCTCCATTAATACCCTACCCAGTAATTTGGCTGAAGAATCCAACAATGAGATAGGTCTAAAACATTTTGGGTCCTGCCTAGAGCCTTTTTTATATATAGGTATTATTATAGACTCGGACCAAGACGGTGGAATACATCCCTTTGTCACTGCAGTGTAAACCTGGGTAAGAAGGTTAGTCATAGTGTTGTTTTTTGAGCATTTAGTGATATTCAAAGTAGTTTTTTTAACTAGTGTATAGTTTGGAGTTTTTCTATGCTGTTTTAGTAGTGTATCGTTATGTGGTGGTGGTAGGTGGTACTGGTGGTGCAATGGGTGGTGGTGATATTGGTGTTGGTATTGGTGGTGTTGGTATTGGTGGTGGTGGTATTGGTGGTGGTGGTATTGATGGTGGTGGTGGTAGTATTGGTGGTGGTGGTGGTAGAGGTATTGGTGGTGGTAGTGGTATTGCTGGTGATGATATTGGTGGTTTTGGTGGTGGTGGGATTGGTGTTGGTGGGATTGGTGTTGGTATTGGTGGTGGTGGTATTGGTGGTAGTATTGGTGGTGGGTTTATGGTAGTGGTGGTATTGGTGGCGGTATTGGTATTGGTGGTGGTGGTATTGGTGGTATTGGTGGTTGTGGTATTGGTGGCAGTAGTGGTGGTGGCATTGGTGGTGGTGATATTGGCGGTGGTGGTATTAGTGGTGGTATTGGTGGTGATATTGGTGGTGGTATTGATGGTGGTGGTGGTATTGGTGGTGGTGGTTGTATTGGTGGTGCTGGTATTGGTGGTGGTGGTATTGGTGGGTATGTTGATAGTGGTATTGGTGGTGGTATTGATAGTGGTATTGGTGGTGGTGGTATTGGTGGTGGTGGTGGTATTGCTGGTTGTGGTATTGGTGGTGGTGGCATTGGTGGTGGTGGTATTAGTGGTGGTATTGGTGCTGGTATTGGTGCTGGTAGTATTGGTGGCAGCTGCGGTCGGTAGTAGGAGTAACTGCAGGGCGGTGACGTGGGGAGGGGGAGGGGCAGGGCGTTTGGGGATGCAGTGCACGCAACGAAATTTGTTTTATTAATGTATATGTTAACTTACCTGTAAACTTCTGGAATCCATAGTTTACTACCCCCCACCCTGCCCCTCCCCCTCCCCACGTCCCCGCCCTGCAGTTACTCCTACTACCGACCGCGGCTGATTGGTGGTGGTGGTGGTATTGGTATTGGTGGTGTTGGTATTAGTGGTGGTGGTATTAATGGTGGTGGTGGTATTGGTGGTGGTGATGGTATTGGTGGTATTAGTGGTGTTGGTGATATTGGTGATGGTGGTATTGGTGGTGATATTGGTGGCGGTGGTGGTATTGGTGGGGGTGGTATTGGGGGAGGTGGTGGTATTGATGTTGGTGGCATTGGTGGTGGTGGTATTGGTGGTGGTTATATTGGTGGTGGTATTGGTGGTGGTATTGGTGGTGGTGGTGGTATTGGTGGTGGTGGTATTGGTGGTGGTTGTATTAGTGGTGGTATTGGTGGTAGTATTGGTATTGGCAGTGGTATTGGCGGTGGTGGCATTGGTGGTGGTAGGTGGTATTGTTGGTGGTATTGGTGTCAGGGGTGGTATTGGTGGTGCTATTGGGGGTGGTATTGGTAGTGGTGGTGGTATTGGCATTGGTGATGGTATTGGTAGTGGTATTAGTGGTGGTGGAGGTATTGGTGGTGGTGGTGGTATTGGTGGTGGTGATGGTATTGGTGGTGGTATTGGTGGGGTGGTGGTATTGGTGGTGGTGTTGTTGGTGGTGGTGGTATTGGTGTTGGTGGTGATATTGGTGGTGGTGGTATTGATGGTGGTGGTGGTATTGGTGGTGTTGGTATTAGTGGTGGTGGTATTGGTGGTGGTGGTGATGGTACTGGTATTGGTGGTGTTGGTGGTGGTGGTGGTATTGGCGGTGTTGGTATTGGTGGTGGTGGTGGTATTGATGGTGGTGGCATTGGTAGTGTCAGGTGGCTTTAGTACAGAGGACATTTAACACAGATGTGCTGTTGTCAGCTTCAGCCCATTAGCACAGGATTATGTGCTACCCGGAA
Organism: Triturus cristatus; assembly: GCF_964204655.1. Taxonomy (NCBI): domain Eukaryota; kingdom Metazoa; phylum Chordata; class Amphibia; order Caudata; family Salamandridae; genus Triturus; species Triturus cristatus. Next base: position 1,202,972,344 of record NC_140585.1, on the reverse strand, counting down.
GTCACATGACTTAATTTACTAATCATTTCTAGATTCATTTTACTTGGGGGGGGGGGGGCGTTGAAACAGACACGAGATAATGCCTGGTTAAAGTGATTGAAAGCTGGTGCCTGTGTTAAGGGGGCGGGCGTGCTGCTTCAAAAAACACAAGCGGTTTCAGGTGAAGCAGCGCACGTTCGCACATCCGGCCTGCAGTAAGAGAAACTCAATAAAGCAAATAGTGCTTACAGACTAAATAACAGGTCCAGTGAAACAACCAAAGTAGAGGGGCCAGTGGCCATGGGAGGGTACAAATGAAGACAAGGCTGTACAAAGGAGGGACTAACAAGCCTATTAACGAATCCGAAGGCAGCATTTACGAAAGAAGATGACACAAGCCAATGAAAAATATGGGAGGGTAGGCGGGGCTTCTCTCCCATACTCTACTACAGCAGTCTCGCAGAGCGAGCAGTGCATATGCGATGCCGCTAGGCTCGACCTAAAAATAAAGGTGTTTCTCAACTTCAGTGGTGCACGACACCTTAATTACTTCCTTTAACTTCAGTTAAGCTGTAAATAAATATGTGCCCCTTTATTTAACATATTTCTTAACGTTATCCCAGTGCTGCTGTTTACCAGGGGGCAGCATGTAAAGGTCAAGAAGGCTGCATGCAGCATCCAGGCCGTACTTTGAGTATCACTGACCTTGTGGGTGCCCTCAGCAGAAGCTATGGACCCCACTCCCCTGGCAGCGGACCGACCACCCGGCAGTTGGGGTTCTCTGTGCCTTTAGTAAAGTTGCTACTGCTCTGGCTCCATTGCAGGCACTAATCCTTTTCTGATTGTGCACCATAAGTGATTCGCCTCACTCTGCAACTTTTTTTTTGTTTTCTGTAAACAAACTCCTAAAGCGGGAGTTTATTTTATTTTTCAAATTAGAAAAAACACAAATGAGCAGACGTACAAGGAGTTTTGAAACTAGTAGGCTTGGGCCATTATGGTTTCTTGGTCTGGAAAATGAGCAATGCAGTTGGCCCTACAAAAAACAGTGAGATGGGGTGGTGGTGGGGGGCGGCTTGCCTCGGAATGGTGCCAGAGGAGAGTTTGTACCATTGAAGACCATCTGAGCTCTGCCAGGGTAAACCAAGCACTTCCCGGTGATCTTCGATTTATGATTGGTAGAGATCACCAGTGATGTACAGTGGTGCTACTGCTCCATTAAACTCTAAATTACCCCCTTAGTCTCTAAACTTAACCCCAAAGAACCATCATGCTTTTCTTATGATCAGAATCTCAGTGTGTTCAGCTTCCAGTCTTGCTGTAACAACTTACTGTACGTTACCCGCTGACAGATATCCACCACATTCACACATCGGTCCCAAGATCTGAAGCCGCTAACTACTGCCCATTCCATCTAGCAAACCCATATGTTGTCCTCTGTTCTTCCTTTGATATCTAGACGATACAAAAAGCACTATTTATTTAATAAAAGTATACACTTTGATACTACAATGTGGTACCCCAGAAAAAAGTCAACGAATATACTTTCTTTTGTACATATATTTTGTAAAATATACACTAACTATTTCTCTGCGCTGCTGTATCTATTATAACGGTCAGAATATTCTAGAGAAACTCAGAATTGTAAGTTGTTAAATTTGTGCACTTGGTGTCTGGTCCAAGCTACACTAAAACTGGCCACTGGTCACTTGCTGTGTACCTTTTACCGACCACCATTACACTGCCAGCCCTCCACAGCTCAATTAACCGCATGATTGAGTTTCCATCTCCCAGTGCCACACTAATATGCCACTACTGCCATCCACTACCACCGTGCCACCTACAACGTAACTACTGACCCAGCACCATCTGTAGCCACTCCTTCACTTCTGCATGTTCCACCTTCTGCACCATAATACTACCCCAGAACCGCACTATAGTGACCCAGAACTCTTAATGGCCTTACCCCTCCCCCTTTTCACTATTAAAAAGGCAGACGTATTGGGTTTGTTCACGATTCTTCTTTATCAAGGTGCAAAAATAATGGCGTTTGGGGCTTTCTTTTTTCAAATGGAAGCACATTCAATTTCGAGATGATATTATTGCCCTCTGTGTCTTGCTTCTATTGTTTTGTTGAGCTGTTGATACAGTGAAAAAGTCTTAAACATGTGCCTAAGGTGAAGCCACTGTGGTCCCCACAGTATCACTTAGATCCACTCTTTCGACTTCTTTGCAGCGGAGGGTCCATGATGTGGCTGTACCTGGCGACCATCATAGGTCTGTACTTTCTGCTCCGCTGGTACTGGGCGAGGCAGATGGTACCAAACCTCACAGATAAGTATGTGTTCATCACTGGCTGCGACTCTGGCTTTGGAAACCTGCTGGCTAGGCAACTGGACCAGCGTGGGCTGCGCGTGCTGGCAGCTTGCCTGACACAAAAAGGGGCAGAGGGTCTAAAGAAGGCCGCATCGCAGAGACTGCAGACAGTCGTCCTAGACATCAGCGACCATGCAAAGGTGGCCTTGGCAGCCCAGTGGGTGAAGCAGCAAGTTGGAGACAAGGGTAACTAAGCTTGCAGTCCTGATGTTTAAATTATTTATTTATGAGTTTCTGGTAGATGTATAAGTTACTCACTGGAGGGATGTCACAGTCTGAGTACAGGTTCCTAGAGTGATATCACACTCTTAGATCAGGTTCCTGGATTACTGCCAGTCTCAGATTTGTGAAGTGATGCATAGTTTGACATCTGACTACTGAAGTTATATTACATTCTGACATCAGGTTCCCGAGTCATGTCACAGTCTGAGAGCAGGTTCCTGAGACATGTCACAGTTTGACATCAGGTTCCTGAGTCATGTCACAGTCTGATGTCAGGTACTCGGCGTGCTGTTAATGTCATGTCAAGTTCCTTGAGTACGTTCATTGTCTGGGATTATTTCTCTTTGCAGGACTCTGGGGCCTGGTGAATAATGCTGGCACCGGCATTCCTGGAGCACCCAATGAGTGGTTGACCATGGAGGACTTTACGCGGGTGCTGAACGTGAACCTGCTGGGGACCATTGACGTGACACTAAGTCTGCTTCCACTCGTAAGGAAGGCCCGGGGAAGGGTCGTGGTGGTGACCAGCTTTGTGGGCAGGATCACCTTCTGTGGAGGTGGATACTGCATTTCCAAATTTGGACTGGAAGCTTTTTCAGATAGTCTCAGGTTGGTGTGTTGAGGTGCTGAGTAGATTGTTCCTTGCAGTTATCGGGGATGAAATAACATACAGTATGATTTTTTTTCCCAGCGTTTTATAAGCGTGAACTTGACCCAAAGGTATTGGGTATCAGAGCGCTTTACATGAGCACCAGTTAAGTTACACAAGGACACATTCATTTTTGTTAGGTACGGGGAGATTAAGTGATCTGTCCAGAATCACAGGATGTTGAACGTCTTTGCCGAGACACGAACACGGTTCCCCAGATTTTTTTTAAATCGACCACCCTAGCCTGTTAGGCCACATCCTCTCCCAATCCCCTCAATGATTATATATCCTAGGGGATAGCTCTACTGGCTGAGGCCCCAAGCAGTGTACGACGTGTACATTGAGGCATATAACCGGTGTCCGTGGCATGAACGTGCAAGATCTTTATGAAACTGAGAAAGCCTGGCTGTCTGGGACTTGTGCTCAATACACGTAACCTGGGATAGAGCTCTGAACTCTAAGACCTACAATTGCAAAATCTGTATACTCGATGGTGTAGATTTGTTATCAGAGCCTCTTAGATATGTGTAATAAGATGAAAGGTCCATTGTCTAAGGGTAAAGACTATGAGATGTGTGGTATCTATATTTCTGATGTGTAAGATAAAGGCTATAAGGTAAGGTCCACAACACAGCTTTGAATTCTATCAGCCTGCCTTTAAAATGTGTGTTGTCGGACTGGGACACGAGAGCAGCCCCCCTGGCAAAAATATTCATACCAGCCCCATGGCTCACATGAGGCGAGCTTAATGAGCAAGTCTGGTCCTTCCTCTGGTGTAGGGGACAGGAGAAAAAGAGCAAGGGTGGTAGGGACTCCCAAGATCAGAGCTTAGTTTGTGAAAGAATGAATATCGGTGCCCAAACCTCTGCTCTGGTGGTACTAGCAAAAATCAGTGCTCCGAGTACCTAGGGTGATTTCACCTCCAGCCTCTTTCATCTACCACCGACTCTCCCTGCCCCTTTATCCCTGCTTTCTACCTTTGTGAGGGTTCTTCCCTCTTTCCTTTCCTCTGTCTTTCCCCTTTGTGTTTATTTCCCTCTCTTGCTCTTGAAATGAAATGAAATGAAGCGCCTTGACACCCTCGGGTGATTGTTTCGGGCTTTACAAATCACCTTTTCATTTCATTTCATTTCCCTCTCTTGCTCTTGTACTGCTGGTCCCCAAAAATGAGTTCCAGTGGCTCCCACCTGCAACTACCAACTCAAATTAGGCACTGCTCAAGATCAAGGTTTCTCCATAGCAGAAAATCCTTTAGGCACCTATGAAGAAAATCTTAGTGCCCATTGCAAAAAAAACTGGATGTCCAGAAGCAAATATCTGTGCTGCAGGAAAACCTGTATTCCTACACCAAAGAACATTGTCCATGGAGAGTCCTATGCAGAGAGAAGCAGTGCTTGCTTTCAATTGAGTGCCATGACGTAACATCCATTGCTTTTCCCATGCCAGTTAGTGACTCCCTCGAACTGTCTGGGCTGCTAATAATATGATGCGCAAAGTGTCAACCTATCGAAGGCGATGCTCGAATATGCCTAATGTTGTTCAGAACTGTAGTGTTTCACCCTTTCTTGCAGTCAGCGGCCTCATTCCTCTGTCATGCTTCTGTTAGAGACGAATCCACTTCCCTAGTTTTTAAGCTTGCATCGAATGACGGTCCTCAAACTTCCCAAGTATACAAAAACGCTAAGATACTTTTGGCTGCTCCCCCAAAAAAGATGACTGGAAATGAACCGTTTGTAGAATCTGTAATGTTTCTAAATGGATTAAGCCAACATGAGCAAGTCACGTGAAGCAGGCCTGCTACGTGATTGGCTAATGTCAATCAGCCTGGCAACACTGGTAATTCTTCCTGAATCCTACTAGCCTAGAAGAGACACATTACTTCTTCCAAAGGCTTGCAGATTCACCATAGGTGAGTGTAGTTAGTTTCTGCTAGGTTCCAGTACCTCTGAGATCTAGTTATGTCAGTAACACAAGCACTGGCTTAACCTGTCCCCAAATCTCGCTGGTTGTGTCTGAAAAATGGTTTAAAAGTTAGCCTATTTGGTATTCTGCATGGTGGACCACATCCATTTGACGAATTGATGCTCATATTTAAGCTGCATTTTCTAGGAATGTACTGATCTAGTGTGCTCCAAGGTGCATCCTTCTTACCTGTGATGGATCGCTTGATTGATTGAATGTGTTTTTCTCTTCTAGGCGGGATTTGGCCCCTTTTGGTGTTAAGGTCTCCATCGTGGAGCCCGGCTACTTCAAGACCCAGCTGAACGTGCTGGACAATATGAAGACCCACCTCAGGGACATCTGGCGCCGCCTGCCGGCAGAGGTGAAGGAGAGCTATGGACAGGAATACTTTGAAGGATGTAAGTCTCCTATTTGTGGCAGCTGGGGTGGACTGCCAGCAGAAGTGGTGGGAAGCTCAGTATGCATGCTTTTTGTATTAGCTCTTGCTGACTCCAAGGACTTTACTGGTGATCTTAGGGTTTGCATGAGCTTGGAGTGAATGTAGGGCCTTGATTATATTCATAGAGGTCTGTGCTTATCCCATGCTCACCTGTGGCCGCATAGCCTAGCAGCGGCATTCTTTGGTCTGTCTCAGTACCGGAGGGCTCTGTATGGTTTTTGATGGCTCTACTGATTGGCAGTGATGATCTTATACTTCAAATTGGGTCTAACAGTAAACAAAACCGCCCTGCCGGTACAGTAATGTAAGTCAGACTTGTGGATGTCACTGTGAATCTTAGATTAGGACCGACTCTTGAGATTTCAAAAGGATGGAGATATTTAGCAAGACATGGCTACCTTGAGCTATGGTGTGCAAGATCTCCCTAAGCAAAATCTTTGGTCTCTCTGTGTATTAGACCACACTGACCCATTAAGGTTAACAATGGGTTAGTTTTCTCCATAGAGATGTGAGAAGTCTTTTAAAGGCTGCACAATAACTCAAGAAGCAGTGAAGATAAATCGTGAAGAGGTGTATGGAACAGCAAGAGGTTAGGGGCACTCTACATTTTACCACTAATGGCTGAGACTGAAAGCATGCCAGTATGTTCATAGCTGTGTGACTAACTGAGAGAGCAAATTTAATCGGTCTTTGCATGATAAGGATATTCTGTCCACCCCATCCAAAGAGTGGCAAAATGATCAGATTGGTGCCTAAGAACCTGATTAACGGGTGCCTATTAGGTGACTACAAATCCCAGAAGTCTTTGGGATTCAGGGCGGAAAGGAAAACCTGATATAGCCCTGGTCTCCCCATCTATAAAGCCCCTCACCTTCCTGAGGTCGGAGCTTGACAATTTTACACTTCCTGGTTGGATTCTCTGCTGTTCCGGATTGTATCCAGCGCGGTGCTGGGAGTCGACACACGGTGTTCAGTGAAGTTGAGCAGGCTATTCCTGACATCGTTTTCGCTGGGTGTTCCTGCCCGGAGACGGGGGAAGCGAAGGATTGCTCCGCCCGCATTGGTGACCCGTATGGTACTCTCTACGCTGTGAGTTGTAGGAGCGTACGAGCTTTGGAATAATTAGGTACATTAATTGCTTTCTGTGGCTCGTCTCTCGTGCTCTCTGCGCTGTGCTCCTTAACAGCGAACGAGTTTCAAATACGCTGTGATTCTAAACAGCTAACTGCTTTAGAATACTTATTGGTCTCAAAGCAGCGGGGGAGCTCTGAATCAGCTCCCGAATATTAGAGACAGTGGTTACAACTAATTTGTTTCTCGAGACTGTGCGATGCTATGATTTAACCTGGATTTCGCTGTAGAGTGTAGGGGTTGTGACATTGTTTTTCGCGAATTGAATGTTCCTTACTCTGAACGAGATGTGTACACGGCACTCGGATGACTAATAACTCACTGGTTCATGAAGGTATCTCCATCAGAGGCAGTAGTACTGCTTCCGTCAGGATGAGTTCATATTGCTGCTTGTTTTTTTGTGTGAGTATGCTTAGTAGTCATGCGGATCTCAGTTAATGATTGTGTATGTTGTCAATAGTGCTGTACCTCACGTTTCTCTCTTCCTTCCTACTTACAGTACCTTCCTTTTGGGTGGTGTGGCTTCTGAAGATACACCTATACGTTTGACCAGTGTTAGGTTCAAAAAGACACCAGGCCTTGCAGCATTGTTTATTATTTTATCCATTCCCCTTTTCCCCGGAGTGTTCCCTCTCAGAGCTGTGTGATAGGATTCTGTGGGAGTTTACACTGAGGGGAGTAGGGGGGCTTTCTTCGGACCATCGTCCCCGCTGGTTGGCATCAGAAGGTCAGTGGCATATTTCTGTTTGGCATTCCCTGACACCGCCACCCAGCCCATGATCTTTGAAAGATTACTTTAAAAATCAATTGAGGCTATCTCAGTTCCCCACCTGGTCAAATGCCTGATCAGTAAATATCAGGAAGGAGAAGCTAAGGGTAAAGAGTTCCCACTCGGCTCCCAAGCATATGTCAGCAAAAATCAAACAAGAGTGGGATTTGTGTCCAGGGAATCCCTTTGAAAAAAAATCAATGGGACCGTCAACAACTATTTTCGGTCAGTGGTATGTGCTGTGCCCTGGAGATCCCTTTAGAAAAAGAAAATCTGTGGGATCCTCATCAACTAATTTTGGTCAGTGGTAAATGCTTTGCCACTAATGTACTGATAGTTGATAGCATCATCATCGGGTCTTCCTTCCTTCAAACAGGAGGTAATCTATTTTGCTCAAAGAGATTTCTTTGTGGGGATCCACAACAGAGTAAGTGATCTAAAATGACCTCTTGTCTAGCATTAGAATTTATAAAAAGTTAGCCAAGGATAAGGTTAAAAGAAAAGTAGATGTGTAATTAATCCATCACATCTTTTAGTGAGGTCAAGGTCTACATGTTTCAGCATTCCTGTGCCTATATCAGGTCGGAGGCTTTAGTCAGCACCATTCAAAAATTTGTCTTTGGAGGATCCCTTAATATTGGTTAGAACAGGTGGAACACCGTCCCCTGAGTCTCGTTAAGGTATGATCAGCTATTTGCTTCTGGTTCCGTGAGTACTATCTCATCTAGAATGGAAGAAAAAGTAGAATGGAGACAGACAATAGTTCCATTAGATAGTGCTGTCTCAAATGTATGAATATGTATGTTTGCTAACACAGGTTAATATATCAGTGTTGTGTTTTCATCACGATGAGTGCTAATCACATCAAATGGAATATTGCCAACATTTTTTGCCCCATTAATGTAGTCGGCTATATTAAGCTGTCTCTTAAGTATATTTTGTCTACATATCTACTTCTGTTTTTTGTATTTGGTGAAATCTTTCTTGTCAGTTCCTAATGAGATATGGTCTTGTGTGTCAAATTGTGTTTTCTTTCTATCGCCCCTGGTATCCCTCTTTGAGAACTGTCTACGTTCTTGTTCTCGCTTGCACTTTTTATTGGACTCATATTGGGTGGTATTTTGATTTCTATGTTTTGGTATTTTATGTTTGTCAGACCCGGGATCCCTGGTTGGTTGAGGTAGGTACCTTTGGCCAAGTAAGGACCCCCGTTCCAACGTCAGGGAAAGGAAGGTCACTTTCTTAGATAGCCCCGCTCACCCCCTCGGTAGCTTGGCACGAGCAGCCAGGCTTATCTTCAAGTCAAATGTGCAAAGTATTCGCAACCACTCTCACAATAATCCAATGAAATAGAAATAGGCTTCACACGAGTTTTATAAACTTTATGTAAAAAGATATACGATAAGACCACACAATAAAATAAAACAAACATATGAGGTTGTGTAATATTTCTCCTGGCCGGTTCTTGGGCCAGCCAGCCCTTGTAAATTCTGGCAATCTCAATGAGCACTTCTAAACATTCTCCTGTACTCCTAATATCATGTCATACAGTTTGTAATGCTAGAATCAGGCACTTTTGCAATGTAAAAATACTGTAATGCATAACGTAGCAATCGGACACTCTGCAGTGAAAAGAATACAATGCGTAACGCAACAATCAGGCACTTTGCAAAGTAAAATAATGTAATGCATAATACAACCACCAGATATGTCGTTCTGCAAAAATAAGGCAACGGGTATACACTAATCGGGTCATTCCTTATGCAGGAATAATGCAATGCGCAATACGCTAATCAGGTAAGTTTGTTATGCAGAAACAAGGCAGTGCGTCATACGACAATCAGGTAGCTCGTTATGCAGGTAATAATGCCATGCGTCATACAATAATCAGGCAGTTCGTTATGCAGGAATAATACAATGCGTAATACTCTTATCAGGTACTCCGTTATGCAGAAATGATGCAATGTGTAATACGACAGTCAGGTACTCTGTTCTGCAGAAATGGAGTACTACGTAGTACACTCAAGCCTCGATGACGGGGCCTTAGGTGGTCTCTCCGCCTCTCCTTCTGACTCGCAGTCAGCCTAGCACTCCGGCCCCTGTACCGTCACTCCCTTGGCAATACGGGCCTCGACAGGAGCCGAAGCAGAGGCTCGCATTGCCAACATGAGAGAGGGGCCGAGAGCATCTCTCTCCGAGCCCGTGCCAGGAGACGACACACATTACCTGGGGGGCGCGAACTCACTCTCCTCCCTTCATCCAGCTGCTGGGCCTCCAAAGCAGCTTTGTGAAATGGCAACGGTGGCTCGGGCAGGCAACTCCGCTCCTCCGGGACTGCCGGTCCGGGCAGCTTCAGTTACGAAGATCTCAGACTGCCACAAAGCACACGCACACAGTGTCGCTGAGTCTTCCTTCATTCCGGGTGCACAAACACTGGGCACTCCACACACAGGTCTCAGGCTGCACGAAGGTCACGCGCACAGCGTCGCTGAGACTCACTTTACTCCGGTGCACACGATAACAAGGCAAATCCTCATGAAGGTCTCCCAGTGCACAACGCACCTGCACACAGCAGCGATGAGACTCACTTGGATTCCGGTGCACACAATTACAAGGCAAATCCTCACGAAGGTCTCACGGTGCACAAAGCACCCGCACACAGAGGCGATGAGACTCACTTGGATTCTGTTGCACACGATCACTGGACAATACTCACAAAGGGGTTCAGGCCGCACAAAGCACACGCACACCGCATCGCTGATCCTTGCTTGGACTCCAGGTGCCCCCGATCACGGACCGATCCTCCTGAAGGTCTCAGGCTGCACAAAGCACACGCACATAGCGTCACTGAGACTCACTTGTAAACGTTTGTGTTCCTGTGTTTCTGAACAGGGAGCCAGCTCACCTCAGGCCCTTGGGGATAAGTTACTTCAGGACACAGCACACAGCAAAGTCCTTCAAGCAGGGGGACACAGCACACATCAAAATCCCTTTAGCCTTTCCTTGGTTGAAACAGCAAACTGCAGGCCAGCCCCAGATCACACAGCAAGGGTCATTCCTATCCTTCAGTCTCTTCAGTTATTTCTTCCTAGGTAAAGGTCCTCTTGACCACGAAGTAGTTCCAGTCTTGTTCACACTTGATCAAGCCATTCTCCAAAGTTCAGGGGCTTCAGCTCTCATAGTTATACCCCTCAATGGCTTTGAGGTTTTTGTGTTTCAGGGGGCACTGACCCCTGTTCAAACCAGTTCTGGGTGCCTCCCTGCCAGTGACACCTTTCTTCTTTTGATTAGTGGGGGTCTGGATTCTCAATCACTCAGCAGGAGATGCGCCCAATTGTTTTATAGCAGCAACTCAGGCCTCTTCACCTCTAGGGGCATCTCCACCCCCTACACTCCTGATGCAGGTCAGCCTTTTGCTGTCTCACCTCCTCCCCAGGGTCAAGACATTCCCCAGATCCTATCGCTTTCAGATTCAGACAGTCAATCCACAGCCAGGCAGAGACACACAGAAATGTTAGAACACAAAAACTCAGCCACTTCTAAAAGAACACACAATACAAAAACCACCTTCATAAAAAAGACGTGTTATTACATTGTGAGTTCAGGCATACTAAACTTCACCTTTCCATCTTAAGCCTTTGGGAAGATAGGCTGGAAAACATATTACCCAGCCTTCCCATTCTGTCCTATAGGCAAGATGGCCTTTCAACAGTGAAAAACTAAATGGAGATTATTTCTCTGTCAGGACATGACACACACCTTAGTACATGTCCTACCTTTCACATGCACTACACCCTGTCCAGGGGGTACCCTAGACCTACCATAGGGGTGTCTGATGTGCCTAGAAAGGGAAGGGTAAGGTCTGGAAAGTGAGTGCACTTGACAGAACAACATGGCAGTTTAACAAACTGTGCGCAGGCCCTGCAATGACAGGCCTGGGTTTCCTTTTTAAGGCTACTTGTGTGGGTGGCACAAATAGTGCTGCAGGCCCACTAGTAGTATATGCGTTACCAGCCTGGCACAAATAGTGCACTGTACTAGGGACTTTACTAGGAAGGCAAAAATACCAATCATGGACAACCAATTACCATTACTTTATACAGGGAACACTTACACTTTGACACTGTTTAGCAGTGGCAAAGTGTCCAAAGCATCTAAGTTGGCAACACCATGTCAGAAAGGTCTATGGGGAAAGCAAAAGGTTTAGGGACTTTAGCCAAAAAGGGCCAAGTCCTACAATGTTAAAACACCGATATAGCAATAATTATTTGTTGTATAGCGTGATGCTTATATTATTCATAATTGTGCTTACCACTAGACTTTAGATATTATCTAGTGGGTATCCAGTAGTAAGATCTCTGTTAGAGATCGCTGTTTCTCCCCTCAATGTCACATTGGTCTGTGAGCTTGTCCAATGAAACATTAATTCTTAATCTAGACATTTAAAAAAAAAAATATATATATACCTTCACTTTTGTTCTATGAGTGCCCAATAGGCAGGGAGGGAAGACGATGCTGCCGCCCTCCAAAAAGAAACAAGCATTGGCATAGCCAATAGGTCTCGCCTTTGCGACCTTATAAGTGTTTAGTTATCCTGCACAATATCCTTGGTGCAACAACATCAACTGTTGCATGGCTAAACACTTATAAGGTCCCAAAGGCGAGACCTATTGGCTATGCCAATACTTGTTGTATGATTCAGTGTGACACCCTTAGTGGGGTGGTTATTCCCAGACATGGGTCTTGTGCACACTGTGCCACGGGTACCAAGATATACATGACTGATGAGCCATAATAAGGCCCGACCAGTCCTGGATTGCTTGTGTTCCAGTTCAGGGACGACCTGTACTGGCAGTTCGGGCTGGACTGTTTCCATTGGAGCAGGGTCAAGTATGATTTGCATATGGCTGGGTCCAAGCTGAGGTGGCATGGTGAGCAATAATGATGGATGGAATGTGGTCCTGAGTAAGTACCAGTGCCTGTTATTAATTCAAGCTTTTCATCCATAGCTTTTTTTGTATACTTTTTTGTATTGATCAGTGAAGTGGGCAAAAGAAAGGAAAGACCACAAACATTCCATTATTTTAATAAATGTCAGCTACTATTTTCTACTATTTTTGTAAAGTATATGTTGTATTCAATTCCTCATAATTTTTTTAAGTCAAGGGTGCCTGTCTCAGAGAAGTGACATTAGCTGCTTACATTCTGATGTGAGCTGAATTGAAAGCTTCTTGGGAGATTTATCTGAAATACTGACCATGACCAAACAAGAATGGAGCCTTTCACCCAGAAATCCTTCGCTGCACTTCCTAAAGAAACGAAGGCACCCAGATGTTACGCTGGAATCCTACTTGGCATTACGTAATTTCAGAGAATGACGTGCTCTCTGAATGGCCAGTGAACCATTTGCAATGGGTGCGCCAGCATGTGCTCAAGCCTGTTAAATAAAGAGTATATGTATGTAGGCATCTGTATGTATTAATGTATATATACATCTATGCATTTATGTCTGTGGTATCTGTTTAACAGGAACCTCGCTAAAGAGCATCTCTGTGCTATCCAAGTTCAAATGTCAGCACAAGACTGAAGGGGCAGCTGGATTCTTGGAGCAGAAGTGAAGTGTTATTTCATCGTAATGTAGTGCCACTCACGCTATGAGCACTGAAAGAATGACCACAGAAAAAATAGTGTGTTGTTACAAGCCCAACAGAATCAGGGCTGCATAAACAATAATAATAACAATAATTATTATAAAACATGCTCCTATGGATAATAACAAAATACTGACACTGAGCACAGCACTATCAGATTTGATGAAGGCGTATCAAGAAACCGACCACACACCGTATTTGCAGAGATAGAAATAAGACCTCATCAATTTAATTTTTAGGGGTAGACATGGGGGGAACTGTTCCTTGAAACGCTGGTGAAAGAACATCCTGGGAGCATTTTCTACAGCAGTAGCTTGGTTGCATTGTTTGCAAGGAAGGCGTGGCATGATATTCTGCAGGAACAACATAACGGCATTGTGTGCAGGAATCACACAGCCTTTTATGCAAGCTTGCCTTGTCGTCTTTACTGCCGACATAGTATCATGTAAACCTATGGGTACCGGGTTCAGCGGGAGTAATATAAAACAAGCTTGGCCGCGTGGCCGTGAAAGAGACACGGCCGCGAAAGTGAAAGTGATCGCGATCAAGCGTGGCGAGCAATGCGCTTAATGAGCATGACGAGGAAAGCCATATGGCGCCTCTGCTCGTAAGCGCGCGCCCGCGCCCGTAACCGCAAACTGTAGGCCACAGTGGTAGCATTTTGTGATTCTCTTACTAAAAGGCTCGCCAGAGCAGCGTATGCGCTGGCTCAGGGAAGACCTAAAACAGTGAAACGTCAGCAAAAAGTGGGGGTAACCATAAGAAGAAGATCCTACTCTCCTACACGATCAACCAAACAATTACATTTAAAGCTTTGACACTAACGTTAAGGGCCACCCCAAAGAAAGGCCCGACGTATATCTGCGATAAAATTAAAAGATACCATCCTCGCAGAGCACTGCACTCAGTCAATCACAATTTGCTATACATTCCTAAGATCAACAAAGCTAGAGCAGGTGGTCACTCCGTTTCTTAACTGGGCCTGAAACTCTGGAACCTTCTCATTGAGCATACTAGAAGCTCATCTTCATTTTTTTTTTTTTTAATATATTTTTTATTTTACTTTCAACATTGCACATTTATATTCATTAATACATATTTCCCCCGATAGAGGTATCATACACAACATTGAGACTTATCCAACAAGTTTAAATTTAAATAATCATATCATAATTTAACTTAATCAAGAGAAGAAAACAAAACCCCCTCAGTCTTCTACTCTCTACCCTATCCCATCCCTCCACCGTGCTAATGGCTTCCATATTCTTAAGCCTAGGGCTCTCCCGGTTCTTCCCTTCCTAGCATATATAGGTTTTTCTAAATTAAATGTGGAGATTAAATTCGCCAGCCATGTTTGCATGGGGGGGGGTTTATCTAACCATGCCCTAGCTAGAGTTAATCTATACACCGCCATAGACATAAATAAAAATTCTTTGTCTAACTCGATATTTCCAATTCCCAATAAAATCAACAAGGGGTTTAGAGATACCTGTAACCCTAATGCCTGGGCAAAAAAACTCTCAATATCCCTTATTAGCGTGTATAGTTGAGGGCAGGTAGCAAACATGTGAATAATATCTGCATCTGATGAGCTACAGCGAGGGCAGGTAGTCCCACTAGTACCACCCCATTTAGCAATTCTGTCTGGAGTATGGTATAATGAAAATAATGTTTTATAATGCTGCGATTGCAGGGAGTGAAGCACAGTATAGTACATCCCAGATCCAGCGACTCCTGGAAATCATCTATTCCTCCTTGAAGTTTCTCCACCCACTTATGTTTATGTTTATCTAGATCATCCACTTTAGTTTTAACTAGAATAGCATACGCTGATCTAATCGTATGTTCCCCGCCAGAAATTAAAATCTCCAGAAAATCATTGGTTTGGTACCCTGCTGAGCCGCCCTGCTTTTTACCCAAAAAACTCCTAATCTGTAAATACTTGAAGTCCCTATTACTTAAATCAAATGCGCTTACAAGTGTACTAAACACTATTCCCCTTAAATCTCTTAAATCCCCAAGTTGCTTAATTCCCTTTTGGTCCCATACAGCCATGACTGAGTCCGAAAAAATTTCAGAGGGAAAGGATCTATTGTTATACAGTCTGACATATCTGTGAAATCTTCCCAGCCCCATTTTTTCAAAAAAGCATTCCATACTTTAATAGCCGCATCTAAAGTTTTGAATTGTTTTCTTCTGAGACAACCAAAATCTGTATGTTCTAATAGACGATTTTCTGTCTCCTGACCCAATAAAATTGCATAGACCTCCGTCGATGAAGAGTTAACTTTCTGTAGAATCCCCCCTCCTCCAATTAAACCCTGCATGTATTGCAGGGCAGATGCCAAATAATATAATCTAAAATCGGGAGCTCCCCATCCTCCTCTTTCTCTAGGTAAAGACATGAATCTATACGCTCTGCGTGTTTTTCCGTGTGCCCATATGAACCTATTAAGTATACCCTCCAACATGTTGAACCATTTAGATTAAAAAAATAAAGGAATTGCTCTGAATAAGTAGAGAAATTTTGGCAAGATTGTCATTTTCACCACATTAGTGACTCCGACTAGGGAGAGATGTAAATTATTCACTCTAAGTCTAATTTTACTTTAGCCATGACAGGGGTCATATTTGCCTCAACAATAGCATCGATGTTAGCTGCAATTACAATACCCAAATAAGTGGCTGACATAACCACCCTAGGGTCAGTGCAGACGGTGTATTTATTCTTGACTATCATGGTCTTTGATTTATTTAAGCTATAACCCGACAAGTGCCCAAACTTGGTGGCTTCTCGTTCCACCTCCATTATAGCCATAGCAGGGTCGGGTGTTAGTATAGCCACGTCATCAGCATATGCTAGAATTTTAACTGTTCTACCATTCAAGACCATTGGGGGGATTCCACCATTTCTCTCCAGGTGTCGTAATAGTGGTTCAAGAAATAACACAAAGAGAAGTGGGGATGAGGGACAACCCTGTCTTGTCCCCCTACAGATTTTAACTACATCTGAATACCCTCTATTCACTCTAACTCTGGCTGTGGGTCCTTTAAATAAAGCTTGTATAGCTGTTATGTAGCCTTCCCCTATACCACACCATCTCAGGACTGCCCAAAGGTATTCCCAGGCGACCCTATCGAAGGCTTTTTCTGCATCTAAAAACAATGCTGCAATAGGGTCGCCCAGGGTTCCTGCGGCATCAAACATTGTAATAACTGTCCTCACATGTTGGGTGGTTCCCTTGCCTGGGATAAAACATTGTTGCGACTGGCTTACAAGCTGCTCTATGTTCCGCACAAGCCTTGTCGCGAGAATTTTAGAGTAGATTTTAACATCAGAGTTCATGAGGGTAATCGGTCTATATGAGGCAGGGAAAATAGGGGATTTCCCTTTTTTAGGGATAACAACAATATCCGCCCCCCCCCAAGACTCCGGGGGGGGTACCTCCTTGTTGTGTATAAAGCATTATATGAAACCTCTCGACGAGCAGGATGTCCTGAAAAATTTTATAAAATTCCACTGGGATTTGATCCGGCCCAGCAGCTTTCCCCGAGGGGAGACTTTCCAGTGCCCCTCTAATCTCTTCTAACTGTAAAGGGGCGCCTAACATCTCTCTATCCTCTGACAAAAGAGCAGAGGCAGAGATGTCAGTGAGATATCTTTCTATATCGGTTGGGTCCCTTATGTCTTCTAAAGAGTACAAGTCGGTATAGAACTTGTGAAAAACTTCTCTAATAAAATCTGAGTCAGTACCCAGATTTCCCTGAGGGTCTTGTATCTCCTTAATGTCAGCCTTTGCTGCACGTTGTCTAGTTCTAACAGCCAAAATATGCCCGACCCTCTCGCTTAGCTCGTAAGTATCCCGTTTATGTACAAGATATTTTTCAGCGGCTTTTGCGATAATGCCCTCCGTAGCATCCCCTTTAAGAGTGACCAATCTGAGTATATAAGGGTCGAGTGGTATTCCCTGCGTTATGGCTATAGCTAAATTTTCTTCTGCTGCATATAGCTTGAGCCTTATATCTTCCAAATGTCTTTTTTCCCTTTTCCGCCTTGCCATTACAAAACTCACCGTTTCCCCCCGAAACCCGGCCTTAAAGCAATCCCAAACTGAGCCAGGGGACGCCGTATCTTCCCAATAATTTGTTATCCAGTTCTTCATATGTTTCTGGTATGCCTCATCTTTTAATAAGCTACGCTCAAAAGTCCACTGGGTTTTTATAATATTTATCTGAGTGGTGTTTAAGGTTAAAACAAGCGGATTATGGTCGGATATAATCCTAGGTTGTTTCTCTATTTTTGAATAACAAATTAAAGAGTTGGAAATCAAGAAATAATCCAATCTGACCAATACTTTATGTGGTGAGGAATAAAATGTACTACCATCTATAAAGGGATGGTACTTCATCCATGGATCCCCTAAAGAGTTGTGCTGGGTCATGGCGGCAAGAGCTCTATGTGATTTTTTTCTTTCTCCCTAAGTACCTCCCACTAGGTTCTATAAAGGAGCTTCTCGGGTCATGGATATTGAAATCCCCACAACATACAATAGGTTCTGGCCACTGTGGCATTTCCATATCCATATACTGCCAAACATCCGGGTCATCTTCAGTAGATCCATATATAGTAACTAATGTGAACCGTGTCCCTTTAAAACATAGATCGACCATGACCCATCTTCCCCATTGATCCTCCTTTTTCCTATAGACCACAAGATCCCTAAATCTTCCTAATATTGCTACCCCCCTGGTTCTAGTGTTTTGTCTACTTGCTGCAATTACATCAAATCCCAGTTGTTCCAGCAGATATAACTGCGATGCTTCAATATGCGTCTCCTGAAGACATACTACATCTAACTGTGAGAATCTCAACAGCCCTGCTACCTTCGCTCTTTTCATTGAGCCCACATACGTTAATCGAGGCTATTTTACAGGGCATTGAGAGGTATCAAAAGATTCTTACTCCGAGTCGGCCAAACAGTGGGAGTATAACAGTCTACGTTCTTCTGGGATAGTCTACACCATCCAACTTGTACATACCATGTCCTCCATCCGAAAGATAATGAAATAATGTGCTTTATCCTATTCCGAAAGTACCAAAATGTTACCCTTGTGATAAGGCCCCCCACCCCCACATAAGAGTGAAGGGAAATCTGTGCGCTCTCTGAACTTCTGTCCCACTGCCACTGGGACTCCGGAAATGCACCCTTAAGTAAGTTAATCACATAGCGTCTTGCGTCCAGCCCTTCCACCCCCTCAGCCACACCCAAAATTCTGATATTATTTCGCCTTTGGCGATTTTCAAAATCCTCCATTTTCCACTGGAAGTCCTCTGCCATCTTCTTGTGCGCTGTTTTAAAGCTCTGCCAGTTAATGTGATCGTCTTCGAGCTTGCTGGTACGCTCTTCTACTTCGGTGACTCTTCCCACCAAGTCCTCATATAATTTGTTTGTCTTTCTTAATGAAGATTGTATCTTTTTGGCATCCTGTCTTGCCTTCCGACTCGAAGTTCTAGCCTCTGTTTGCATCTGTTTCAGTGTACTAAACAGAATGTCGAGAGAAGCGGACTGTTTCAGTGGCCCAATAATATCTTCAGCCTGGTACACCTGAGAGGTGCCAGAGTAATCCCAAAGCAGCCCCCTTTCAGTGTCTCCCATTCCGCTAGTTTGTAAGTTATTTAACTTTGGCTTTCGCTGTCTCTTTCGCAGGGTCGAATCTTTCCCTGTACCTATATCCTCTTCGGAGGAATTGGTGTCAGAAAGTGATACTTCGTCGTCATCTTGATCCTCTGAGGGCTCCTCACTTATCTGTGCAGAGTCTGAGTCTTCGTTAAGAGAAAAAAATTTCTCTCCTTCACCTGAGCCCACCTCAGCTTTTTCAGTTGCCGCCTCTCTAGGATCTTGTAGTCTCTGTTTGGTTATCTCTTTTTTTTTTCCCCCAAGCTAGCAGAGCTTCCCCAAGTAGTGAGGGTCTTGTTGGATGGGGTTTGGGAGTTTTCGGGGTTTTTGGAAGCCAGTATTTCTGCTTCAAGTACCATAATGGCACCCAATATATCAGTGTCCTCATCCTTACTCCCCCTATCCCCCCTATTCCCACTCTCACCAGGTGTTGTCAGTCCAGGCTCAATGCAGGGAGGATCTACAGGAAAGTCCAGGTTAATCTGCAAAGCCTCACTCTCGCGTTCTCCCCCGAACTGCTGCTCCTGCTGGAGTTGTTGCTGTAGGTTAGCAGCCGAAGCGTCTGCAACTGACGTGCCTCCCGCGTCTCCCGCGTCCTCGAGGACGCTCCCTGGAACGCTGGATCCGACTCTGTTGCGGCCGGTTTCGCTTGGCGTTCGATTGCTTGCTGGTCCGGAGAACGCTTCTGTCAAGGTGGGTTGCCTCAGAGAGGTCTCTCTATATTTTGATTTAATTTTCGTTTTGTCCGTCTTATCCGTGCTTGCGGTATATTTCAAAGGTGGCTTATTCTTAGCCTCGCCTGAATGACAGCCCGCTCCAGTAATTCCGATGATGTCAGTTTTTCCCCCTCTTCGTGTCTCCGTCGTCTTTTTATTAGACTGCAGCACCACCTTTCGAATAGCCCCTTGTTCCTTCACTCCAGCATCCAGGGTGGCTGCTTCGGTTTGATCCTTTAAGGAATAGGTACAGGTTTCTGTTTGTTCCTTCGTCTTCATCTTTTCTTTCGTTTCTTTCAATTTATCAATTTTAGGGGGCCGGGGCGGCATTCTGGTTAGCTGTAGATATCGTGCCTTTATACAGTCCACGGCCCTGGTGAATCTTCCCCAACTTTCTTTCAGCCAGTCTAGTTCTGCCAAAATGTAATATTTGATCCCCGTGATGAGTATCGGCATCAGTAGAGTTTTTAGAATCCAGTTACTCTAACCATGTTAAAGCCGAGAGGAGGATAGTAGAGAACCCGGCGACTTCATCTGAGATGGGAGAGAGATCCTGGCGACTGCTTAGCACAGCTCACTCGCGGCCATCTTGCCACAATTGCAAACCGGCACCCTAGGAGAAGCTCAACTTCAGAGGATTCTTTCAAGACCCTTCTGAAAGACCCACCTCTTTAGAGACCCAACTCTGGCCTGCCCTTATATTCCTTTAGAGTCTCCTTGTTGTGCCTTACTATTACCTAGCACCGGGATGCTCCTTTTAGAGCAGCTGTTCTCGCTCTATGAACTTATTTCATTCATTCATCCATCTTATTAATGTTTAATTCACAATCACATCTTTGGAGACTTGAAACATTTTCAAAAGTAATTATTCACAACACAATTATTAGTACTCATTTAGCTGGTACTGTTAACAAGGATTGGCAATGTGAAAAGATCTGGATTGTTTTAAGCCTGTTCATTTTTTGTGATATGTCTATGATATAATAATAGAAAACTCACAGAGATGAGTCAAATACTACTTACTGCAGCTATGACATTTAAGTGCCTCTTCATGGTTATGATACAACAGTACTCCACTGGAAAGAAGAATAGGTTTTCTCCCTAGAGAACAGCAAGCAACGAAGCATGGACTCCAAAGTAAGAAATATTTCAATAAAAATGTAACACGTACATTATTTTGGACATAAGATGTGCATGGCCGTGTAGGTTTCAAAATGCTGTAAGCATATTTTGCCTGACCCAAACGATATCTTTCAAATGGGATTTAATGGTTTTCTTTTATAAACAACAACAAAAGAATGATAAACAAGCAGAAAGGTAGGCATACATGCACATTCTAATATAAAACGACCACAATAACAGCAGAGACATCGTTAAACCTAATGGCTAACCTCTTCAGTGTAACCTAATCACTTGGGATACAAGCATTGGCATAGCCAATAGGTCTCGCCTTTGGGACCTTATAAGTGTTTAGCTATGCAAAAGTTGATGTTGTTGCACCAAGGATATTGTGCTGCATAAGGTCCCAAAAGCGAGACCTATTGGCTATGCCAATGCTTGTTGACACCAGGGCTGCAAATTTGTATTTCATTCCTAATAGTATACAATCACCAACTTTCCTCTGAAAACACAGTTGATGAAGTCAGAGCTTCCCTTGAAGTGGGAAAAGGAAATCATTGTTTGCTATTGTGCAACAAGTTATTTCGTAGTTGCTGGAAGTATGCTGATAGTCATGACCAATTCAAAACAAAGATGTGCTTCAAAATGTATTGGAGGCTATTCCTAATGTGCCAGTATACTACCTGAGGGATTTATTTTGTGCTGCATAACCAGGTCAAATGTACTAAAATATCATCCACGCATAAATATAATACGTTTCTGTACCCTAACATTTACAGACTTGTAGCTCTACAGTAGATTGTAGTACTGGAAAATATTTTTATTTGTCAAAAATTGAGTTGACTATTATTTTAGTTACAGCTTAAAAAATATATAGAATGCAGTTGCTGGAGCAAAGTATATTTTAGTGGAGAGTGACATCTCGTCAGTTCCAAATCCTGCCCATAAGTTCCACACTGTCTTACCCAAGAATAAATGCATGGATGAGGCATCTGTATTAAATAACATTAATAATAGTGTTGGGGAAATAATTAAGAAAGAAAGCAAAACGAGCATTCCTAGCATACACCTGCGATATGTAGACCCCCCTCCAAATCATTCTGTATGCTCTGCATTAGGTGTTAATTGTCATAGTGTAAAGCCTATAGTTTACCACAGAAAGGTGTATCACCAAAGAGATCCCAAAATCAAACAAAACAGGTACACTAAAGGTGAATGCTCGGTAGACCAAATCTACACCAAAACAATCTTTCTCTGTAAATACATCAAAGATCTCGAATGTTTTATCCACCATGATTTAAGCATGGCCCTACTTTTTTCATCTTCTAGAAGATCATTAAAATATCTGATCCTGTGCCACAGAATCGAGGTTTGTACTCCTCTCTGAACACATCTCACTTATCGCCTCTTCAGTGTATTTCAGATGCTGCACTGCATGAAGATACCAACTTGCAACTAACCGCTTCAACTGTCTCGTACTTTGTCAGAAACTGTTGTATCATGTATATGTAGCTTAAGTTTTTGTAATATTCTGCTTTCAGACTGGTATGTTTCATGTACGCTTTAGTTGTGCTGGGCCAAGCACTCGGTCACCCTATATTTTGTGGGTCTAATTTGTGCCACACAAAAACAAATAAATATGGAGGACTCCGAGTCAAAGGAGCATAGACTCAAAACTGAACTGAACCAGCCAGGCAGATGCAAGCATAGATGATCTCAAATGCCATCTGCAAGTAAAGCCATCTATAACCAAACATTGCAGTACATTTGGCTCTCAAACGGTGGTTGTATGTGTACTATCAACTATACCCTGTAACTCTGTTATGGGAGCTCTACTTGCACTGCATCCATCACTCTCTATTAATATGCACTCATCCGCAGTGCACGCCACGGTGTCTTGAAAGCATTGCACACCACGGTGTCTTGAAAGAGCCTCGGCATTATAGGACTCTAGTGGAAGCGGTAAATAATTCTGCAAGTCTGTTATCAGTGGATAATGCCTGAAGGCAATGAGAGAGATACACGCACACCCCACTGTTCTATTTTCCCTTTATTATGGGCAGTTTCTACTAGCGAAAACCATTGGCACTCAGCTCTTAACGGCACGAGTGTTAAACGAGTACAAGTACAATTTGTGCTCATTTCATCTCTGCCTTCCACTAGGGACGACTCCGCCTTTCAACATGCTGACATCGATAAAATGAGTGCCACTAGCTTAGATGACCATAACAATGCTAGAACGATACATTTGCTAGAATAGAGAATGTATGACTCCAGATGATATTGTTTAAAACACGACTTTAAAGAGAGTTGTCTTCCAAGAAAGCAAGGAGGCCTCTGTGGGGGAGGTATCTGGCTTTTGAAATGGAGTCTGGGCAAGAGAAGTCAGAGGTAGAGAGGCCTGCTGAACTCATTAGAGACCTCAGCTGTGAAAAGAAGGGCTTTTCCTGCGGCAGAACATAAGGCCTGGGAGGCTGCAGGAATGCTCTCCGAGCCAGAGTACAACAGAGCATGGAAAACTTCAAACTCTGCCTCCTTCCCGTCCGAGTGGGGTGGGTCTCTGGCCGTCACGCAGAACGACCCCTCCCTTCAAAGGGCCGACAGCTGCAAGTCAACTAGCCCCCGGAGCGGCCGGTGGGTAGGAGGAAGGCAGCATCCATTTGGAAGTGCTAATGGATTCAAGTGTTAAAATGGCAGACCACTAAACTGCTGAAATACGCAGTAAAAACCATGGGCAGTGTCTTAAGTAAACTCGACGCTCGGGGAGGTTGCAGCACAGCTTTAAGGCTTACACAATGAGTTTTATGGTCAGTGTTGATACCTTTACTCTTGTATACTCTAGTTTTACCTTTAAAAATACACCAAAGTCGCAGGGGAAAGACCCCGTTCTTCTGTGCCGAGATTTGAGGCCTCCGCTATCCAGCTGAGGTGGACCCACTTTGATGTGGACTAAATAATCCAGCACTGTTTTCCCAGCGGGTCTGGTTTGGTTTCTCCATGCAGAAGGACTCGTGACTTCTTCCCTAATCCCTATCAAGGGAGAGGAGTTGGCTTAACTGTTAGGGCGCTCGACCTCGGACCTGGGGGAACTGGGTTCGAGTCTCGGGAACGACGCTAAATCTCCTGTGATTCTGGGCAAATCACTTAATCTCCCCGTGCCTAATAAAAAAAATTAATGTGTGTCCTCATGTAACGTAACGTAACTAGTGCTATGTAAAGCGCTCTGATACCTGATTGGATTCGGGTCAAGTTCACGCTATACAAAGCTCTGCTAAAAAAAAAGGGCCCCTCTGGTGTGATCCAACGTTGGACAGACAAGGGGTTGCATTGAATAAACATGGCTCAGCAGACTTCTCAAAGAGTCTTGTGCATAGCATAATATTTTTATCAAGCAATTAATAGCCAAGACATCAACCCAAAGAGGGCTTTATAATGCCAAATTCGAAATATATAAAGTAATATAAAAGTACAGGTTTAAATTGCCTTTTAGGTTAAAACAAAAAATACATACCATTAGGGCCACTGGGATTTTAATATTTCTTTGTCCTGACAGCATAATTTGTGCTTTAACACATTGACTGCATATTCATCTTTCTGACATATAATCATATAACCTCCTTTTGCCACATTCACCACATAATCTCCTTTCTGACATCTAATCACATAATCTCTGTTCAAGCACAGAAATGTTTGCTAGTCAAAAGAAACTAGGAGCTTGCATGTGGTGTTGGGGGAAGCCTGTGCTTAAAGAAAGCTCTAAACATATTAATTGAATGAGCATCGGGGATGCCGTACAGAGAAGACAGCAGCATCAACCCCCACTTCCATTCCAATACACAGGCCTTTGCAATCATGCGCTCCGCTCGCTGCTGCACTTCTCTCGCTGCTTGAATTTTAATTTTCAATGCTTTCATTTCCTTGCCTTCCCCCACCATTGCATCTCGTCTCCAGTCTTTATTTAAAATGTTCATTTGTGCCTGTGTGCTGGGACAATTGCAAACCATCTGCTGTGTAAATTGCACACAAAGCAAGGCAGAATCATTGGAATACAATGAAAATAAACTACGACGGACCATACAATTTTCTCTGCGGAAAAACAACGAGGCAAAGGAAGACAAATTGAACTAATTGAATGAACTAAAACTAATTTACTCTGAAAGGCGGAGAGGACATGCCAAGGACAACATCAACAAGCATTGGCCGCGCGGCCGTGAAAGTGACACGGCCGCGCGGCTGCGAAAGTGAAAGCGATCGCATGGCGGCTGCGCGCGTGCACACTCGCGTGCACGCAAGCTTGAGGCCACCAAAAGCCTGTGGTGTCACTTTCAAATGCCGCTTACTAAATGTCTCGCAGTGCAGCGCATGCGCTGGCTCAGCGAGACCGAAAAAGGGAATAATTCCGTACATCGTTGAGGCGGTCTGTAAATATATGACCATCGTGATTTTCTTTGTGTTTTTTTCAAACGCTTAAAGCACTCATTCAACTTTCTTGCTGTTACCCTCACTTACTTGTTGAATGGCGCTTCCGTAGCAAGCTTCCAGGATGTTACCCGGCTCGGTCATCGGCTCCTCTTCTTTACGGAAGTGGTCTGGCGAATGGCCGTGGGTGTCGGTGTGGACATAGAAAGAATACTACTGTTTGCAATCCGGAGTCTTTTTTTTTGTTGATCTGGATGACAATTCATAGCAGGAAAATATGTAGTGTCATTGGAAATGTTTTTTAACAGATGGTCGAGGCTATATTGGTCTATTGAAATATTGGATTAGAAACATATGGGTCAGGAAAAATATATACATGTCTTGTTTTTATTGTCTCCTTATAAAAAGAGAAGTGGATGCCTTATGTTTTTCTATGGGTTATTGGACGCTACTCTCTGTCTGTTTTACATGTTGTTAGCTCCCAAATTCTCAAGTTTGTATCTACAACTGATGTTGTATATGAAAATGTCTTTGTCCCGTATATGGTTTTCATGATTCTTGTGGTACAGGTGGATGGTGGTATTGCTTGTGCTATGTCCCATTTTAACATCCACATGCCTGTAGAGTGAGTAGGAGCTCTTGTTCCTGAAGTTATCTTCAGAGGCTGGGTATATTTCTGTGCACTGCAATCTTGTTGGTTCTATGTAGGCAGACCGTTTCCTTTGAGGTGGTCCTTTCACTTGTCTTTTGGGGTTATTCCATGTGCCTACATCTATATCCATCCATGGCAATCGTATCGATTTTTTGCTGTAGTGGTCCATTGGTTTGTTAACTCTTGATCGCAGCTTTGCTACTTCTTATTTTCTCATTCTTGTGTTAGTTCTTGTATACAAATTAGAACCACTATTTGATCTGCAAATCTTCTTCTAAGTTGTCCATTAGTATTTTTTATTATTGAAATATTGTGTCTTAATTCTGAAACCGTTATCTACACTTTTCTTTATTTAGTTACTTGATTCCAGGGGATCTGGTCGTTAAGCTCATTGTTGAATATTCCCAGATTGTAAATCCATCTTTGTTCCATTTAGAGTAGGGTCTTCTCTGCATTGGTGCCATACTGAGCAGTTACCACAGGGATAGTGGCCTACTACAGAAGGAAGACCCTATACTGAGGTGATGGCCTCCTTGGTTGTCTCTTCTCTTTGGTTGGGTGTACCAGTATATCCTTCAGACTTCGCTCTCTCTTATAGGCAAAGCATGTTTTCTGACAACTCAAAATGCCTCTGTTAACAATAATAAAAATTTTCTGAATTAATTTCTTCACAAGGTTGGATGCTGAGCTCTATGTTGATACACAGGTAAGCAGTACTTGACTCTCTGTTGTTGGTTTATCTAGGAGTAGGATATCTCTGTGTTGGTTCTTTGCTCTTTTATAGCATCTGTTTACAATGTGAGATGAATAGTTCCTGGATTCAAATTTGTTAGTAAGTGTTTTCACCTGTTCCTTAAAATAACTTGTGCTGCTGAAATTGCGTTTGAGGTGCAGATATTGACCATAGGGTATAATTCTCTTTTAGAGTATGTGGGTGAAAGCTGTTGAATAGGAGAAAGCTGTTTTTATCTGTTGATTTCTGATATGTTTTTGTACATAAATGGTCATTTTCTGCGAAGATGGTGAGGTCCTGGAAAGCCAGGCTAGTGCTGCTTATTGGGCTGGTAAATTTAAGATGTCTGTCTAGGGTCTTGATCCATGTTAAAAATTGTTGCGCTGTGTCCTCCGTGCCTCTCCAAATGATTAGGATGTCATCAATTAATCATTTCCAAAGCACTATGTGTTTGGAAAAGTTGTCATTGCTTAAGATGTATTTTTCCTCTAAATCGCTAACATATAGACAAGCTAGACTTGGGGCAAAAGTGCTGCCCATAGATGTGCCATGGACTTGGAGGTACAGGGTGTCATTATATCTGAAATGGTTTTCCATTAAAGCTAGTCTGCAGCATTCTAGAATAAAGTGTCAAGGTGTTTGGAAATTCCATTTTGTCCTAAAGAATATTCATTCAGTGGTGTCCAAGGCGGCATCCTGAGGTAGGCTCGTATACAGACTCTTTATATCTGATCCTATGAGTAGGTGATTTTTGGGTCAAAAGTCAGGTCCTCCAATAGTTTTAAGATGTCACATGCATCTTTTAGGTAGGTGGGTGTTTTTTAACCAAAGGTCTTAAGTAGTAGTCTGCAAATTGCGACAGGGGTTCCAATGTGGAGCCAATCCTAGATACTATGGGACAGCCAGGTGGTGGTATTTTTTCCTTATGTATTTAGAGAAGGAATATAAATATGGAATTTCAGGCTCCTTTGTTCATAGGAAGTCTGCTTCCTTCTTCGAGATCCAGTTAAGTACTTCTGCTTCTTCCGCCATGTTTTTAATAATTCCTTTCAATCTATCAGTGGGGTCCTCGGTAATGATCTGGTTAATATCTGGTATTAATCAGTAGGACCATACATTGTTTTTCATAATCACTTTTATTTAGTAGTACGATCCCTCCTCCTTTATCGGCGGGTTTTACAATTAAGTTTGGGTTGTTAGTTATTGTTTGTAAGGCTGCTCTCTCCTCAGTGGTCATGCTGTTAAGCGTTTTTGGGACTTCCAATGTTTCAATCTCCTTGAACATTGCTTGTTCAAATGTCAGGATTTATATGGGTACCATTGAGGTTGGTTGACTGAGGGTAAAATTCTGTTCAAGGTTGGTGTCTCCTTCTGCAGTTGTTCTTTCCTTTTTTAAAAGAATGCTTTAAGTTTTATCTTCTGACATAATTCCGTCTACACGGAGAGATAGCGGAACTTATCAAATGTAGGATTTGGAAAAAATCCTAATCCCTTGTTTAGGACTGAGTTTGGATTCTCATTCAAAGGTGTGTTGGTCAGATTGAAAATTAACGATTGTTACTGCTTGTACCTGGGATTTGTACTTTGGATTTGATCTGTGTCTGTACGCCACTGTTGTCCTCCTCCCATCGGACTTCTTTTTTCTTGTCTCTCTGTTGTTGCTGGTCCCTTCCTAAAAAAGGTCTTGATGTAGATTGAAAAGGTGTAGGTCTTCCTCCCATGTAGGGATTGAGCCAGCCTCCCAAATGTGGGGGTGTAGGGTTGAAAGAAAGGGGGTGGTTGGTCGAAATATGGTTGTTGCCAGCCCCTACCTCTACCTCTGTTGCTACCTCAAAATTTTCATTGTCCTCTATTTTATTCATCTATACTTCATCCGGTTGAGTCAGTGGGAGCACAATAGTCTTCTCTCGTGTATGGATAGACCTTCTGTTGGGAAAATCTTTGGTGATTTTTCCCTAATATCTGTATTTTGCTCTGTGTCAAATAGTCTTTTAGTTCAGACATTTCTTTGTTTCTATCGTCCAATTGTTTTCTTGAACACATAGATGTGTACTATCGAATTCAGTTTAGTTTTACTGATCTATATCTTGAAGGTAAGGGCTTCCGATAATCTTGTTGCGTTCTTTATTATTAACACTAACCAGTTTCTGGTGTAACGCCAGGAGATAGATGCCCAATCTTTTTGAAATATTAAATCCTTCAGGAAGAAATGTGGAGCGTTATTTACACATAATCCTCTGGGTGCTGCATTCACACGAAGATATTCTGTCATCTTTACTCTGTGGATGGCTGTTTTTCTTAGAGTATTTTTCAATTCTGTAAGTTAAGTCCCAGTCTTCTGTTTGGGCCAAAGTCTGTGGTACCTTCAGGTCTGTTAATAAAGAGGGGCCTGACAGGATTGAGTCGATTTCTTCATCTGTATAGGTGAGACCCAGATTTTCTGCCATTGTATCGTTTTCTGCGGTGAGTCTAATTTCTGAAGAGATTCCAAGTAAATGAAGATCCAGCTGTTATGTACATATGCACACAGAAGATATGTCATGAGTGTGTTCTTACTCCTTCGTGATAAGAGATATCGAATTCCAATGAAATATTGAGATTTACCACAGCTGTATGCTGCTGTAGAATCAGTAAATATCATAAAGAAGAAGGAGAAGCTAAAAGTAAAGAGGTCCCACTCGGCTCCCAAGCATATGTCAGCAAATATCAAACAAGAGTGGTATCAGTGTCCTGGGGATCCCTTTAGAAAAAGAAAATCTGTGGGTTCCTCATCAACTAATTTTGGTCAGTGGTATATACTTTGTCACTAATTTGCTGATAGTTGATAGCATCATCATTGGGTCTTCCTCCCTCCAACCAGGAGGTAATCTCTTTTACTCAAAAAGATTTCTTCGTGGTGATCCACAAACGAGTAAGTGATCTAAAATTACCTCTTGTCTAGCACTAGAGTTTTAATAAAAGTTAGACGACAATGAGGTTAAAAGAAAAGCAGATGTGTATAATGGACGTGCAATGTATCGATCACATCTTTTAGTGAGGTCAAGTTCTACATATTTCAGCCTTCCTGCACCACTAAAGGGTTGGCAGCTTTCGTCAGAACAGTTCATAAGTTTGTATTTGGAGTATCCCTTAATGTCAGTTAGAGCAGGTGGAACACTGTTCCCTGAGTTCTGTTAAGGTACAGGTCAGCAATTTGCTTCCGGTATGGTGAGAACGATGTTCTCATCGATAATGGAAGAAAAAGAAGAATGGAGATGGACAATAATTCCATTAGATAGTGCTGTCTCAAATAGTAGTGTTGTGTTTTTATCACGATGAATACTAATCACATCACTTGGCATAGTGCCAACATTTTTAGTCCCATTAATGTAGTCAGCTATATTAAGCCGTCTCTTACGTATATTTTGTCTACGTATCTACTTCTGGTTTTTGTATTTGCTGATCAGTCATTACCCAGGACAGTGTGTTCCTCCTGCCAACTTGGGAACTGCCAGCTTTTCCATCAGCTTTAAGAGGAGCAGACTATTCAACAAAGGTCTATAATCAGGCATTGGTATATATGCTCTTTATAGTTTTTAGGATTGAAATGTCGCATAGATTGGGTGTGCAGCACTCTATGCATAAAACTTCTAAACTTTGAAGAATTGTCAAGACAAGTCAAATATAGTCTTTATTTCATTTGTCATAATCATTAAAGACACAATACAAAAAGTGACTGAGAAAATTCATAATGTATAAAAATACATCCTATTAAAAACAGTTAAAGTTGATTAAAAAAGTACAGATAAAAAAATTCATAGGTGATGATACAAATATTTACACGACTATTGGCAGATGCTATTTACCCCCTCTTTGATGCATAAAACAAAACACATACACCTGGTTTGAGTATCAGTGACAGCCACCCATACCGGGAGAGAACTTACAATGCCCATACACTGAGGATAGAGTCATAAATTGGGACTGGCAAGAATTAGGGTGCCCTCATTGTAGCGGCTTGGATGCCCCACATCCAGCTCAAAAATTTAGCTACAGCAATTACTATAGGTTCATACGCATTAGTCTTCAAGATCTGTAGCGCCTCGGTGCAGGACCTTGTGCCCAGAATTAAGCATATTGGTTTCAACCTTTTTGTTTCTTGGTAACTTGTAAGCTGGACATACAAATAAAATGTGTGCTAATGTTTCAATATGAGCTGGACATGTTACATTTATCATCCGTCAAGGAATGCCATCTACTTGTATATGATTTAATTGGGAGGGAACCAACCCTAAATTGATGGAACAGCTTCCTATCACTTGGTTTAGTGATAAAATCCCAGTAACATTCAAACTCAGTATCTTGTTTAAACTCCAAAAATGCCCGGACAGAGTATGCCCCAGAGTAGATGAAAACTGATTAGTCTTGACCATATTCCAATACGCTGCTTTAAAATCTATTTTCGAAGGGAATGTGCCACTTGCTGGATCTTCCCACAGGTTGCTCAACCCCATATTGGTCAATGAGCTTTTTATCTTACATAACCAGGCGATCTTACACGAACGGTCTGCCACCCGAACATCAGATAACGCCTCGGCATAAGCAGACAACTCGGGGGTTGACCAAAGCCTTCTCCAGAATGCTAACGGTCTGTAGCGTGCTATGTCCTCTATAGTATGGCAGCCCAAATCTAAATAGAGGGGCTTAAGCGGTGTTAACTGCGGAAGGCCTGTTATAGCTCTCACACATTTGTTTTGAGCTGTAGTCAAGGGTGATAAATCATCAAAGCCCCAAAGTTCAGCACCATAGAGTGTAGAGGTACTGATCTTGGAATTATAAATCTTTAATGCAAGGATTATTGGCTTAGTCTGTGAAAGCCTTAGTTCTTTTGTGAGTACACCAGCTAACTGGGCATGTTTTAGAGCCAGTAAATCAATCTGTGGCTTCCACTGTAATTTCCTACCCAAGGTAATTCCCAGATATGTAAAGACATCAGTCTGTTCTAAAAGTATGTTGTTCATAAAGACTCTCCCTTTAATGGCTTTATGTTTGTGGAGGACCATAAACTTGGTCTTCTCCACATTGCCCACAAGCTCATGATCACAGCAGAACTCCTCAAATCTAGTCAGGGCAGACTGCAACCCCTTTTGTGTCTTAGAAATTATCAAGGTAGCGTCTGCGAACATGAGCAGGGGTATCTTCATGCCAGCTAATGTGGGGGCATCTGTTGGGTGGGTAGAGAAATATTGAACAACCCTATTGATAAATAGAGAGAAGAGGGAAGGTGCCAAAACGCACCCTTGACGTACGCCCTTAGAAACAGGAAACCTGTCCGTGACATTCCCCTGCGAGCCCCAGCGAACCTGTGCATAATTAGAATCATGACGTTTAACTAAGATTGCCACAGCACTCCACATTTTGTTACAAGGGACCAAATCAAAGGTGGATTTAAGATCAATAACAGCCACGAAAATTGTACCCCCTCCAATGATAACAACCCGCTAATAGATTAACATAAACCTAAAAACCTGGTCTATGATGCCAGTGTGTTGGCGGAACCCTGCCTGGAGCGTTGTCAAGATGTCCTTCTCTACTATCCAGGGCTGGACTCTGCAAAACACTAACCTGGCAACAATCTTTTGGATAGAGTCTATGAGGCTTATCGGCCTATAGTTGGCTGGTAGGGATCGATCTCCCTTTTTATAATTTGGGAGGATTTCTGCACCTCTCCATGTATCTGGGATGGGGGCACCACTGGCTATTGCGTTGTTCAAATCTGTTTTATTGAATTTTACAGGTACATACAAAGAAGCATATTTTCACGTTGTTCATGCATGTTGCCACGCATCGACAATAAATTGCATGTAAGTTGAGCCCTTTAACATACACGGCGCAGTCGATGACTGGTTAGTTACGGCAGTCCCACAAGTACAGTCTTTCAGTTAATTCAGCGTGGACTTCAATACAGACAATGTAGAATAATAACAATTCTGAACAACTAACCAACTTAACGTAGACCGGTATTAGCACCCCAATTTCCCTTCCCCCCCCCGCCCCTTTCCCCGCCTCCCCCACCACACGTCCTAGCATTTCAGATTGACTGTTAAATTCCTTCAATGGCGACCACCGTTGTCTTCACAGATAACTATACAAATCAGCTCCCACATGAGAACACCACAGCTGCACACGGTGGGAGACTCCAGTATCCACCCTGCGTCCCCGTCCTCCCCTTCAAGCTGACCGCCTGATCAATCTTCCCCGGTTCTCTGTAGTGCCTGAATCAAAACCTCCCATTGGGTAGCTATGGGTTCCTTCCGCAACCCCATCGTCTCCTCCCTCCTGATGGCTGTTCCCTCTGCTCTGGCCCATGCAAGCAATGAATTTCTCCATGCTTGTGCGTGAGGCGGATCCTGCGCCTTCCATCTCTTGGTGAGCAATCTCTTAGCGACTATTATACCCAGATCTATAAACCGGGACACTACCTTCGTGGCCGGAGTTCTGCGGAACAGGTGTAACAGGTATACAGTCCATTCAAACGGTAAAGTACGGCCAGTGCTTACATGCAGTAACCCGCTGATTGTATGCCAGTACGTATGGAGCCGGCAACAGCTCCATAGCATGTGGACTATACCCACCCCCAGCTCGGCGCATCTGGGACACTCTGCATCCGTGCGGTGGAAGTACCTATTGACTCATATTTCTGGGTATGCGCACTGGGCTCCCCAACACTCGCTCCCATTCCTTATCTTCCAATGGCCTCCCCATGTCTGCTTCCCACTTATGTCTGAGAGGTTCCAGCGCTGACGCTGCATGGGTGTGTAGTGACGCCGCAAACCAGCGGATCAAATGCTTGCCACGCCCCATAACATGAAGGTATTGTATGGTAAGGTGCTGATGAGGCTTCGTGGACATGTCCCCCCCCCATTTCGCTGTCAGGGATGCAACAAGCGAGTGATGCAGAAGGAACTGGCCTGGTGGCAGTCCCTCCTCTTCCATCAGAGTCATATGATATAAGCGCAGTCCCTCCTCTTCCATCAGAGTCATATGATATAAGCGCACCATCGCGATACAAATCTCCTAGAGTCCATATATCAGCATCCCACCAGTTTGTGAGCATGCGAGTGGCGAGTGTCCCCACCCCGCTTGGGGAGCCCTCCAGTGGCCGCGCCGGCACGTATAGGGGTTAGAGCTCTGGTGAGAAATAGGCTTCTGCGGTAACATTTATATGCCACTCGCAAGAGAAGCGGCGCTGGCGCCGCGCGCTTGACAGCCGGGTCCAGTGAGTAGGGGGTAGCGCTGAGGCTGTGTCCTCTCGGCCTTTATCCGCAAACCAGCGAGCAATCCATTGTAGCTGAGCAGCCAGATAGTAGTGTTCTAAGCAAGGCGCTGCAAGTCCCCCCCTGATCGGTCGGAAGGTACAATTTTGCTAGTGACAGCCTATGTCGACTACTCCCCCAGATGAAGTCCCGAAGTGTTCTGGAGAACGTGGCAAAAAATGCTGCTGGAACATATAATGGCAGGTTGGCAAAATAATACAAGAGTCTGGGAAGAATCACCATTTTGGATAATGCCACCCTGCCCGTGACCGTCAGCGGTAATGTGCCCCAGAACCGCATCTGTGACTTGATGGCTGTGAGAGCCCTGCCCAGGTTCCCGTCGAAGGTCCGACGGCTGACGATATATCTGTATCCCCAGGTATCGGAAGGTATCCCCCTTCCACATACCCTTGTTCCATTAAGGATATAGCCCGAGTCCTGCCTCCCCTCCCCGAACGCATAAAGACAGGACTTACTGGCGTTTACCAGCAGCCCTGATACGGTAGCAAAATCCTGCAATATGCGGGCCAACTGTGCTGGGATATTTTCGACGTCTCTCACATAGACCAGCAGATCGTCCGCATACAACGACACTTGGTGAACTGTGTCACCCAGCGATATGCCATCTCCCATCAATGCGCGTAGGGCCACCGCCAGGGGCTCAATCACCAGCGCAAACAGGAGTGGCGACAGCGGGCACCCCTGTCTGGTGCCCCTGCAAATAGGCACTGTCTCTGATAGGTACGGGCCCAGCCGTACCCGGACCGAGGGATTCTTATGCAACAGGCCAACCATTTGTAAAAATTCCAACCCCAGATCATATCGCTGCAGCAGTGCTGACAAGTACCCCCACTCCAAACAATCAAAGGCCTTTTCCAGGTCCAACATTAAGCAACCTGCCTTAGGCCACTCATTTATGCTATCCGTCGCCAATCTAAAAAACCTCCGCAAGTTCAGCGACGTGCATCGCTTGGGAACGAACCCATTTTGGTCCCTGTGGACCAGAGTTGCAACCACTGGCGCCAGCCGTTCCGCTACAGCTTTAGCCAGTATTTTATAGTCCGCGTTGAGAAGTGCCAACGGTCGGTAAGACCCCAAGGCTGTTGGGTCTCGGTCAGGCTTCAGCTACCAAATACGCCTCACGCATCGAGGGGGGCAACGTATTTTCCTCCAGCGCTGGGGTGAAAAGCGTGTGCAATTGAGGCACTAGGGTCTCCCCGATAAGCTTTATAAAATTCGGCCGGCAGGCCGTCCGGTTCTGGTGTCTTTACAGACGCCATGGACGCGATTGCCTCCCCTATCTCCTCCAAGGTGAGGAGTTGGTTAAGTTCCTCCTGTTGGGCGTCCGAGGCTGTAGGCAACTGGAGCTGCTCGAGAAATTCCGCTATCTCGAGGTACGTACCACTAACCCCCGACTGATAGAGCCTCGCATAATGTTCCACCTTGACCCTATGAATCTCCCATTGCGTGTACACCAATTCTCACGGGGTGCGGGGGCCATCTTGTTTTAGCAGCCAGGCGAGTAGGCGGCCCGCCCTATCTGCCGTGGCGTGTGTGCGGGCTGCATAGTTATGACATCGCAATCGTTCCAGAAGTTCTGCATGTTGTGTCCGTAGCTCCTCTAGTCGATTGGAGTGGCTACCCCCTCCCTCGCCATCACGTTCATGCTGCAACAGCTGGGATTCAAGGCAGACGAGAGCCTTCGATAACTGCTTCCGTATATTCCACGTGGCCCCCAAGCAGAGACCTCTGAGTGTTATGTTGAGGGCGTCCCACTTCACCAGCGCGTTACCCGCCGTGCCTTCGTTAAGTTCAAAATATGTTAGTATAGCTGCCCCTAATGAGGAGCGGTATTCAAGATCCTCCAGCGCAGCTGGTTGAAGGCACCATGTAGGGATAGGGGGTCGGTCAGCCTCCCATCGGAGTTGAATCCGTAAAGGGTTATGATCGGAGTGTGTCTGACCCAAATACTCCGAACACTCCACCAACGGTAGGAGGGACCAGGATCCCACCACCCTATCTAGTCGGACATGCAGGTCATGTGTCGCGGAGTAGTAAGAGTAAATGCGGTCAGCTGGGTGCAGGACCCGCCACTCTTCTAATAACGTCCAGTGTGAGAGCCAGTCTGTGAGCGCCTGTGCGTTGGACACCGCCGACGTGGCACGAAGGGGGGGGAGGGATCTATCCCTGTGCACGTCCAGCATTGAGTTGAAATCGCCGCCCAGCAGCCAGGGGAGGCCAGCATACGGGGTGACCGCCAGCGACAGCTGCGTCAGGAACGACGGCTGATCAACATTCGGTGCATAGATCGAGGCTAACAGTATGTTGACCATTGAGTGTTCCCCGGACTAGAGTGTATCTGCCCTCCGGGTCCACTACCACCTCTGAGCTAACGAACGGAACTCCCGCCCTCACCCATATGAACGTGCCCCTGGCATGGGCGGAGTACACCGTACCATACACATCTCCGCGCCAGCGCCTGCGCAGCCTCTCCACCTCGAGCTGTGTTATGTGTGTTTCCTGTAACAGGGCGATTCCAATCGAATGTCTGTGAAGATAGGCATATATAGAATATCTACGTGTTGATGTGTGCATACCGCGGATGTTCCACGTGATTATGTTAACGTGCGTCATTGCTGAGGTGTGCAGATTGGCGGAAGGTCTGGGGCGGGGTGTGCTCTAGTGAGTGCCGGGCACTCCTGAGCCTAAGTGAACCGGTCTGTCGTAACCATAACAACTTGTAAACTGTGACCAACATAACTTTAGGGGCGAACTTTGCTCGTCCGTTACCGTTACCACTTGCATGCGATGCGCCACCCAGGATGCCATTGGCGGAACCCACCAAAGCGGTGGTATTCCAATGCTGCTGCGAGCCATCTTCACACGCATGCATGCCCACCACACAAGGACCCAGCGGGTTCTGCAGTCTCAGATACAGCCTGTCACGGGCATCACTCAGCCAAATGCGCACGCACAATGTCCCTGCTAAATCCCCCCCGCTTATTTAACAAACCCCCATGACCCACAATGCAGTACTTGCGTGCATGAACGTCCACAATGTCCATTACAGCAGCGACGTCCTCCTAGGATCTCATCGCCGTTTGCGGAGTAAATACTGGCATGTGTAACTCCTCAGAGCATTCGGATGACGGTGTCGACAGTCCACTCGACCCTCCAGCGCGTTGCGTAGGAGAGTCCAGGCGAGCCGGAGCACTCGGGGAGCCAAGCGTCATGACTGCCTCCAATACGTTTTGGCGCTCCAGTCGCATTCTCTCCGGGCTGGGGGCCACCTGTTTGGATGCTGCCTCGCGGGCGCCCTCTGCCTTTGGCGACGCCTGCTCCTTCTGCCCGATGTCGCGATGTCAGTCGGATCCCTTGGCCTCGACCCCCTCCATAGGCCCGATTCTTCCAACCAGTTCCACGCCTCCGCCGGTGTGTCGAAAAAGTGGGTTTTACCTTTCGCAGCCACACTCAGCCTGGCCGGGAACAGCAGCGAGTACGGTAGTTCCTGCTCGCAAAGCTGTCGCTTCACCGCCCTGTAGTTGTTTCGTCGGCGCTGCACCAGGGCGGTATAGTCCGGGAAAAGCATGATGCGGTTGCCATTGACAGTCAGGTTGTCCAGTTTCCGGGTTTCCCGCAGCACCGCATCTCGGTCCCGGTAATTGAGGAGTTTGAACAGAAATGGGCGCGCACCCGGCCCAGGCCTTTGGGCGGGCACTCGGTGAGCCCTCTCCACCGCAAATTGTCGTGAAAGTGTTCCCTGCGTCAAGAGGCCTCGCAGCCAGCTCCCGATGTACTGCTCAGGATGCCTCCCTTCTTCTCCTTCTGGCAAGCCCACTACACACACATTGTTGTGACGCGAGCGCCCTTCAGCATCCTCCGCCCTGTCCTCAAGGGCATGTATCCGCTCCATCATATCCTGCAATGCAGCATCGTGACTGTGGGTAACCGGCTGGAGATCTTTAAGTACCTGCCCCTGCGCAGCAACCTTCTCAGTTAATTTGCGATGATCCGCATGGAGGAGTGTGAAGTCAGACGTGACTTTATCGATCCGGGTTTCCAGGGAGGTCCTGGTGTGTTCTAGTGCAGTCCCTAGCTTCTCCACCGCAGCGAGGACCGTGTCCATTTTGGCAGCGAGCGCCATGGTCGGCTCCGTTTCACTCGACTCCCTCTGGCGTGCGGCATCTAGACATCCAGCTCGCATCTGTCCCTGCTGCGCCTTGGCCCGCATATGGCCCATCATGAGTTGCAGCGCCGTGGGCATTCACAGCCAGTGTCCGGTATAAAAAGGGGGGGGGGGGGGGGACTGTTAGCTACTTGTGGCAGCAGCCGTCGCCCGACTGTCCGTCGCCTCTGAAGCACAGGATGCAGGTCCAGGCGAAGCACGACGCGTGGCAGGGCGGCAAGCGCAGGTCCGGGCACTTCTTCTGGAGTCAGTTCATGTGCCACGTAGCACACTCTGGAAGTAGCAGCACAGGCGGCAGGGTGCGCGGCTGCAATAGAAGGAGTGCGTTTCCCCTGTACTTCTCCCGGGTGTGCTGTTGGGTGCCCTTCGTGTCTTTCAAGTTTCCCATGCACCAGCTGGAGACGTCCTGAGTGACTCCGCCGCACACCCAGCGGTCCCCGCACTTCCCTAAGGTTGCTGTCCTCTTGTGTGATTAGCACTGCCCAGTCTTCACCTCATGCTGTCATGTGGGCTGCTTCTCTCATCCAACACTTTATTTCAGAGCGCTCGGGCCTCGGTGCTCCCCCGTAAACTGCGCCACTTCACCCACGTCTTGTCAATGCAGGCCTCCACAGGCACCCCCACCACCTCGTGGGCCATCCGCCCATCCAGTCCTGCCACTAAATCTTCCCTCGGACACAGCCCACAGGTATCCGCTCTGCGAAATGCAGGTGCCGGTCGTCCGTCGCGGCGCCAAGGGAGGGCCAGCTGCGCAGTTTCGCTGGTCCCCTCAGTCCACAGGGGCACGCCTCGGCCAAAGCCCCTGCTCCCCTCCTCTGCTGTCTCCACGATGCTGCACCTCCGCACTGACTTTTCTGGGCCGCAACGGGACCAGCAGGATCACGCGGGCCTCAGGCCACCCCGCGGCGCCGCCTCCATCCGAGGTGGGGTCGTCTTCACCTCCAGGACCGCCTGTTTGTCTCCCCTGCGCGGTGCTCCAGGCCTCAGGTCTCCAGGAGGCTCATGGGTCCCCCCATGCCTCCCGCATCCGCAGGGCAGGCGGGTCACTGCTCGGGGCGGTTAGGGGGCCGCAGGCGTCTTCCTCACAATTACCGCGGCGTCAGCCGCCGTTGCCGCTCCGATGTCCGCTCTCCAGTGCAGTCCTCCCGGGCCCCAGCGCGGCAACAATCCTGTGGCCTGTCCTCTCCACACTGGTCCGCTCACCGCAACACCGCTCGTAGGGCCACCCCCGAGATCGGGGCAGGGAAGCACAGGGCACACCAGCAGGGCGTCAGCAGTATTAACTGCCGCCGCGGCACCAGGGACCGCCGCCCAGTAGGGGTTTCCATCCCATCGCCTCACCTCGTGCAGGCCGCGATCTCGGGCATAGCCGCCTCCGCTCCCGTGAAGATCACGGAAGCATGAGTCTCCCGGCGACCGCTGCCCTTCCACTTCCTGGCTCAACAGGTTGCGGGCACGGCGGCGCACTCCGAGGATAATTTCACGGATTTCCAGGGATGTCAGCCGGAGCACTACGGACTCGCGTCCGCCATGTTGGCTGGCTAGCCACCTACCCAATTTCTTTTATCCTGCAAAAACAAATCAGCCGATATACAGTCCAGACCTGGGGCCCTACCTCTCGGGATTGATTTTAAGTACGGATTCGATCTCTAAACTGTCAAAATGCATAATGGTTTCCGACGGTTGGAAACTGGAATTGTACTTTACTATTCAGAGTGGCAGCAAACTGGGCCTCATAATGTGAGGTCCACAGCTCAGGGGCTACATGATTGACTGGTGTTTGGATGGAATCGCCACTTCCCCATTTGACAAGCTGCCAAAATCTTTCCATATTTTTCTCTTTGCTGGGTAGAAGTAAATCTTGCCAGCGTTTTTCATCCCAGTCCTTCTTTGCCTGTTGTTGGATTTTTTCGTACCTTACCCTTGCTGCTTTAATTTCACCCATTACTTTTGATCTAATGGCTCTAGATAGAGACTTATAAGCATCTCTACAGAATTTATGAAACCACGATGCTGCCCTGGGGCGAGATTTCTTGTTCGGCTTTTGAATTTTAATAAAAAAGTTCTTAAGTTCAGAGAACATATCAATATGGACCTGCAAAATGATAGAATTGATGTCCTCCTGTGAATCTCAGTTTTGGAGGATTGCTAGGGTGCAAACGACCGCACCCTTCATCTGTTCCATAGCCCTATCATTATCAATAATCATGGCCCATCTAACTCTCCTCAAATCATTGGAAAGCATGACATCTGCTGTTACCTTCTAGATGTTACCTTCTAGACTATCTTATTATTATGGCTGAATAATCCCTCTATCTGCAATGATAACATTAATGGATTGTGGTCACTTTCAGTCCGCTCCTGTACTACCATATCTAAGAGGGAGGACCAAAATTCGATGTCAAGAAATATATCGTCTATACGACTACTTCTCAACCCATTACTAAATGTATGAGAACCTGATCTGTCCGAGTGTGACCTCCCATTAACTGCCCTGACTCCCCGTTCCAAACTCAGACCTTTTAATTGTAAAGCGGCCTCGGTCCATTTTTTAATCGGACGTAAATCTAGGGATGGGATATTCCACTGTGCATCCTCCTCTGCACTAAGATCTCCATCATCTTGATCTAAGGGCTCAAAGAAACAATTAAAATCCCCAGCAATTATCAAATTACATTGTCCCCTGTTACTTTTTGAAAAACTACTGAGAAGGGTGACTGTGTTAGATCTTTTACCACCGGGCAACCCTCTTGCATATACATTGATAATCCTTATATACGGTGCGTTTGCCAGACAAAGCCGTATAACCATAATATCCGGACTGTCAATGAATTCTTCCTCCGCATTATAGCCTGCTTCTTGTTTAACCCAAATGGTAAGTCCACCTAATGGACGACCTCGCTGTCCCCAATGCTGCTTTGAAAAGTTGAGAAACCCAGGATGGTAAATTTGGTCCAATGACCATGACTCCTGAAAAGCCCAAATATCATGTTCATCAATAAATGCTGACTATTCTATTGATGCTATTTTTGAGGGTAGTCCCCCTATGTTCCAGGAGACAAATGACAAGTTTGACTTTTGGCACCCCTGAATCAAAGCACTGGAGATTACCAGGGTGTAGAGTGGATGAGCATTGGCCAACACTTCCGTACCAGGGTTACAAATAGGCATAGACAGATTGGCCGAAAGGGTATTAATGGGGCCTTCCTCCCTTGTCTCGGTACCCGCTTCCATCCCACTTGGACCATCAACCCCAAGGGCCTTGATACTACAACCAACTTCATCCCCTATCTTAGTGGTGTCCCTAAACTGGGTGGGTAATTGAAGGTTCCTTAACCTTCAATCAACCTTCTCTAAGGAGGACCTCTCATTACCACATACGTCTGATTTGTTAGAACAGTTGCTAATGTTGACTGTAGGAGGGTTATTTTTAATCCTAATATTATAGGTACTCATGTGGGAGGTTCTTATATCAAATGCCACTAAGTTTTGTGCTAGATCAACAGACCTGAGTAATAGGCTAACACAGTCAGTGCTATATTCCTGAGACCCAATCCTTTTGGCGGAAATGATATATTCTCTAATTAATGAATGACAGTTCCTAACGTGTCGGAGCAAATGAATGCTTTTGTTAATCAAAGCCTGCTCGTCTTCATTGAATGAACTAGGTGGTGCTTTCAGGATATTAGTCAAAAAGACATGGCGTTTTGAAAACCCATTAATAGAATCTGCTCGCCTTTTAACAGACCCCTGCAGCAGTAGACTAGAGCTCCTAATATCGGAGGAATAAGACCTTGCACTATCGGCAGAACCCTTATTCTGATCTCGGTAATCACTCTGATGGGCCTGTTTAGCACCTACAAAGACATACCGTGTTGCCTGGCTAGGTTGTCGGCATACGTTGGCTGGCAGGCAGTAGGTTAGCTGTGAAAATATTGGCTTGTTACCCAGTCTGCCTTTATAAGCACTACAAGGAGTACTATCAATTATGTGACTGTTCTGGAATGAAGTGGCTAAGGTAGCTACCTTGTCAATGGTAGCTAGAATGGGGGAATCTTTCTGTAAAATACTTTTTGTGATGTCAGTTAGTTGCTCTATCAACCCCTTCACTAAGCTTACTAATTCAGTGACCCATCCTATATCGGCTACAAAGTCAGCTGACTGTTTATTTAAAGAGCCCAGGCACTTACAGGTACAAAGATATATCGATAAACGCAGAGAATACCACACCCAAATTAGGCGTGCCAAAACCAATTATTTCTCCGGTAGAATAGTTGAAGCCAATAACTCCACTAAGGAGCTTTTTAAAATCTACAAGGAGATTGCCGTTTGTGGTTCTTCGGCTGACCCGTCATTGGTCTCGGAAGATTCCTGCAATCGTTATCGCTGCCTTCTTTTCGGATAAAGGGGCTACCATTTACTCCACTTTCTCGGGAGGAAAAACAAGGGGAACAGCTTTCAATGAGAGCAAATCAGTCGAGATAGGAACGAACAGCTTGATTAACTTTCTTGTTCCTTCCTCGAACGAGCTACAGCGGCTATGTCGCTCGATTACGTCAGGATCCCCACGAGACCCTGCATCTCCTAAGCTTCTGGCAGAGAGTATTGTGACCCTTGAACCTTACATCAGAGAGGTTTTGGACCTCTCTTTTAGCTCCGGCAGCGTACCTCAAAGCTGGAAACAGGCTGTTGTACTTCCGCTCCAAAAGAAACCCAACCTTAGTTGGGACAGGATGGATAATCTCCGACCCATCTCACTCCTCCCCTATATGGCTAAAGTGGCAGAAAAGGTGGCTAATCTTCAACTTATGGCCTTTGTGGAGAAAGCCAACCTGCTTCATACTACTCAGTTTGGTTTTCGGGCCCACCACTCTACTGAGTCTGCATTACTTTTGGCCACCGAGACCATTAGGAAAGGGGCTGATGAGGGGCACACTATGGCCCTCCTATTACTGGACCTTAGTGCGGCCTTCGACACTGTAGCACATTTCACCTTGCTACAGTGTCTTAATAAAGGAGGTGTCACTGGTTCGGCACTTAGGTGGATTCAATCTTTTCTCACTGACAGGAGCTTTCAGGTTAGACAGGGAGAACATTACTCTCGTATGTTCTCTCTTAATCAAGGGGTTCCCCAGGGCTCTGCCCTAAGCCCCACCCTGTTTAACCTTTATGTCTCCCCTGTTGCCACCATTGTGGAAAGCCACGATCTCCAACTAGTGTCATACGCCGATGATACACAGCTGGTCATCTCGCTGTCACGAGCTCCTGATGCTGCAGCATCCAGTTTCAGTGCCTGCATGCAGGAGCTTGCATCCTGGATGTCTAACAACTGCCTGAAGTTGAATGGGTCAAAAACGGAAGTGCTCGTGGTGGGAGGTGCACCGAATGTGTGGTCATCGGCATGGTGGCCTGACTGCCTGGGACCCACCCCTGTGCCTTGTCAGCAGGCAAAAAATCTGGGAGTGGTGTTTGACATCGAACTCTCTTTCACTGCCCAGATTAATCGGGTGGTCGGAACCTACTTTGGCATGCTTAAAAGCCTTAGGAAGACTCTCGACCTACTTCCAGTCAGTGCTAGGCAGACCCTTGTTCATGCCTTAGTCACATCCAGACTTGATTACTCAAATCTTCTGTATCTGGGCGTGACAACAAAATGCCTTAATCGTCTCCAGGTTCTTCAGAACGCAACTGCCCGATTGGTATTGAGGCTTCCTAGAAGAACGTCATCTAAAGCTGCCTTGAAGTCCCTCCACTGGTTGCCCGTCAGGGAGAGGATTATCTTCAAGGCACTGTGCTTGTGCCATCGCATCATTACGTTTAGGGCGCCTACGCCTCTCTGTAATCTTATTACTCCCTACAGATCGGAGCGGTTGCTTAGATCCTCGGGCACTGGACTGGTCGCCATTCCCAAAATTCGGAAAGCTCGAATGGGAGGGAGATCCTTCAGATTTCTGGCGGCCAAAAAGTGGAATCTACTTCCGATAGAGCTGCGCCTTGAATCCTCAGAGACCAAATTTCGTAAAGCATTAAAAACTCATCTTTACCGTTCCGCACTGATATGATTTCTTGCATGACTCGCCTCTATCTTTCCTCTCAGCGCGGGGACACGCCGAGGTGCGTAACCATGCGCTCTACAAAATTCCATAATAATAATAATAATGTCACTTGGGTTACTGAATCAACCGATTCAACTGGTGGCACAGGGCTAGTGTTCAATTGGGCAGACATATGGTCCTCGATCATACTCGTCAGTGGGTTAAATCTGTTGGTACATACTACGG
Source organism: Triturus cristatus (assembly GCF_964204655.1). NCBI lineage: Eukaryota > Metazoa > Chordata > Amphibia > Caudata > Salamandridae > Triturus > Triturus cristatus. Next base: position 1,202,928,087 of record NC_140585.1, on the reverse strand, counting down.
CGAACTCTGGCTGGAAATCACTACTTACAGTGGGTGAGGAGGAACCTTGTATATCCAGACCAGCGCCTACAACAACCCCTGTGTCAGAACTTATAGATGTTCGCTGAATGGACTTTTTAAACATGGCTGGTATAGATTTTACAATGCGCGGGGAGGCGGGATGATTGATGGCTAATGTCCCAGAAGTGCATACATCTGAGCCCATGGGAGCTGTCAGGACCTCCTCACACTCGCTTATTATTTCATCTATACGATTCATAACACAATTATTCCCTTTAGCCAAGACACGTTTCTTCAGCTTTTTAGACTTCTTGCTCTTTCCTACCCCTCCCTTTCCCAAATCGTCCACAGACTTTCTTTTGCCCATACTTAAGAACAATAAGACTATTAGAGAGGTACACTTGTATCCAAGTTTATTCTGTAAGTTTTTGGTAAATAACACAGAAAGTTCTAATGAGATAGTCAACCAAATTAGTTCCGATTGCAGGTACAAAGACCGATTGGTACAGAGTTCTAAAGTATGCCGTAAGCAGACGGATTAACAGTACCTCTAGTGTTAAAGGAGTTGTCCTGGAGCAATGTTAGAGGTATGGCCCTGCCGCTTCCTGCCAATGACGGGCAAGGACAGGCCTGCCCTTGCTCGGGCACGGCCTGCGCGTGTCTCACGCTGCGGGGGGGGGGGGGGGGGAAGTTGGCGCTTTTGTAGCGCGACGCAATGACAGCAGGCTCCTCCCGCCTGTAATGAGGCACCCTGGGGCTTGAAGTTCCCCTGTGAAGGCAAACCGCAATCAGTGGTGTGGCAGCGTGTCCCGCGCTGCAGGGGGAAGTTGGCACTTTTGTAGCGCGATGCGATGACAGCAGGCTCCTCCCGCCTGTAGTGAGGCACCCTGGGGCTTGAAGTAACCACAATTCGTTAATGGAGGTGGTTGGCGCCTGAAGTACACCTGGGAGTCTGAACAAGGTTGATTAGTAACCTCTTTATCGATGAAGCAGTACAGGATGCCAACCAACAGCCCCTGGAGAGAACTAGATAATATCAAAATGGGGTAACCCAGTATCCCTCAGAACCTGGGCGGGTAATCAAAATATTACAAACGGTTCTGTCGGGTAAACAGTATTGCTTCAAGAAAAATCATCATTTTTATGCATATATGAACACACATGGAGACCATAAATAATTTTTCAAAAAGGCTTTATGAATTGCATCATTCATAAATAACTAATGGCAATGGCTGTCAAATGTAAAACATAGTTGTGACAAAGTGGCATGAAGTGACATAAAGTGCTCAGTGCTCTGGTGAAAAGTGCGTAATATATACAGTGTGATTTTTGCAGGATACGAATAATTTGCAAAGGTCAGTCTGAGCGAATGATCAAAACAAACTGCAAGTCGATTGAATCAGTCTTTTATGCAGAGTATTTCAACTGATCCTTCAATAAGTGTCGACGTTTCAACCCAAGATAGCGTGATTCGCTAGTCAAAGCGGGTCTTCATCAGGACAGGGATAGACAGCCTATGAAATAGTAATAAATATGGTCAGGTGTGTTCGAAAGACTGAATGGCGTCTATAATTGCGCATGCAGGGTGAGGACTCACCAAATTAAGCAAACCAAATGTTGCTTGAGGGACGATGTGAAATGGAGAGGCAAAAGCAGTAGTATCCTGTTCTCCCTGATTGAAAATTAAATAAAAATTAGGATAAGTAGCCCTGTCGTGGCTAATTGAAAGATCAAATGAGTATGGAGATATGGAAAGACTTACTTTGAAAATGCGTGAGTTCCGTTCAAATTTGGAACGAATCCGCGTAGGGGAATGATCGTCCTTTGCGGGAGCATAGACGAGATTCTGGTATTCAGACGGACGATTTACTGTCAAAACAAATTAAATTATACTCAGTCAGGAGTTCGAGTCAAAACGGGCAGGCGGCTGACTCATGGAGGGGGAGGAGAGAGGAGATAGCGCACACTCACCATCTAGTTGCTGCAATTAATGTGTGATCAGAAGCGCGCAGGCAAGCGTCCTGTCATTCGCGATGTCTGTCAGCGAATGTGACAAGCGCTGTCAATTAAATGAGCGAGGAAATGCACCGGATTTGGCGCGTGCGGCCGCGTCATCTGTCGGTTGCTTGGAAACGCTCGTGACTCGGATCTCAGAGTCCTGATTGGATATAGTGGCGGATCATCATTGGCTAGAATGAACGTTGTTAGGGTAACGTCAAACTTGGTTACTAGGTGCGTCGTGTGTCGATTACATGGAAACACTCGTGACTCTGATCTCTGAGTCATGATGTGGTAGCAGATCTAGATTGGCTAGAATGGACGTTGCTAAGTGATAACGTCAAACTAGGAGCCCCGGTGTGTGTAATCAGAAGGGGGCGACGTCAAAGACGTGACTCGAAATAATTAAATAATTAAAAGGAGAGGAGAGAGCGCTGTGAATTGGAGCGCGAACGGTGATGTGATGACCCTCATAGTGAATAAAGAGGCAATCAATGGATAAATTGTGCATTAGAAATGTAAATAAAACAAAATTGAAAACAAGCAAAACATGCAGGCACAATGAGGATTTTGCTGTAAGTATTCAAAATGTATACATACATTTGGTGTTTAGGAGGCATTGGTGGAGATGATACAATAAATAGATTTTTACACACCAATGGCTATTAGGCTAACATTTGGTTCATGTGAGCGTTTGGCAATGTTGGGATTATGTACATATAAAAGGTTCAACAAAAATACAGGTGGTTATGACACATCTGACTGGTGTTTATGAACGGATTAAAATTAAATTAAGATTCTTGTCTAAAGGCGTGCCAACCGTCTCAAGCGTTTTGGATGTGGTTCAATAAAGCTTTTAACTTAGGAATTCAAAACATAAGAGGCTAAGCAAAGTGTAGAGACATATCTGAATGCCTTAATACAACCTGGTCTGTGTCCTGTGTGACCAAAGCGGCACATGGGGGTATGTACGAGGGATTCATGTTGCAGTGTTACCCATAGTACTGAAGATATAGACTACAGTTGCCCCATCTGTTTTGCCGTCTCCTCAATTTCGTTCAACCCGGTCTGAACAGAGTTTATCCATTGATTGCCTCTTTATTCACTATGAGGGTCATCACATCACCGTTCGCGCTCCAATTCACAGCGCTCTCTCCTCTCCTTTTAATTATTTAATTATTTCGAGTCACGTCTTTGACGTCGCCCCCTTCTGATTACACACACCGGGGCTCCTAGTTTGACGTTATCACTTAGCAACGTCCATTCTAGCCAATCTAGATCTGCTACCACATCATGACTCAGAGATCAGAGTCACGAGTGTTTCCATGTAATCGACACACGACGCACCTAGTAACCAAGTTTGACGTTACCCTAACAACGTTCATTCTAGCCAATGATGATCCGCCACTATATCCAATCAGGACTCTGAGATCCGAGTCACGAGCGTTTCCAAGCAACCGACAGATGACGCGGCCGCACGCGCCAAATCCGGTGCATTTCCTCGCTCATTTAATTGACAGCGCTTGTCACATTCGCTGACAGACATCGCGAATGACAGGACGCTTGCCTGCGCGCTTCTGATCACACATTAATTGCAGCAACTAGATGGTGAGTGTGCGCTATCTCCTCTCTCCTCCCCCTCCATGAGTCAGCCGCCTGCCCGTTTTGACTCGAACTCCTGACTGAGTATAATTTAATTTGTTTTGACAGTAAATCGTCCGTCTGAATACCAGAATCTCGTCTATGCTCCCGCAAAGGACGATCATTCCCCTACGCGGATTCGTTCCAAATTTGAACGGAACTCACGCATTTTCAAAGTAAGTCTTTCCATATCTCCATACTCATTTGATCTTTCAATTAGCCACGACAGGGCTACTTATCCTAATTTTTATTTAATTTTCAATCAGGGAGAACAGGATACTACTGCTTTTGCCTCTCCATTTCACATCGTCCCTCAAGCAACATTTGGTTTGCTTAATTTGGTGAGTCCTCACCCTGCATGCGCAATTATAGACGCCATTCAGTCTTTCGAACACACCTGACCATATTTATTACTATTTCATAGGCTGTCTATCCCTGTCCTGATGAAGACCCGCTTTGACTAGCGAATCACGCTATCTTGGGTTGAAACGTCGACACTTATTGAAGGATCAGTTGAAATACTCTGCATAAAAGACTGATTCAATCGACTTGCAGTTTGTTTTGATCATTCGCTCAGACTGACCTTTGCAAATTATTCGTATCCTGCAAAAATCACACTGTATATATTACGCACTTTTCACCAGAGCACTGAGCACTTTATGTCACTTCATGCCACTTTGTCACAACTATGTTTTACATTTGACAGCCATTGCCATTAGTTATTTATGAATGATGCAATTCATAAAGCCTTTTTGAAAAATTATTTATGGTCTCCATGTGTGTTCATATATGCATAAAAATGATGATTTTTCTTGAAGCAATACTGTTTACCCTGGAGAGAACTAAGCAGAAGTTCATAGAAAAGCTTTATGTAACTTAGAGTCCCTTTGGCTTGCTCTTCAGGCACCGCTGCAAACACCACCTCATGAATTCCTAGAAAAGGTATCAGTGTCAGCGTAGACCTTGCGTAGACCTTGCGTAGACCTTGCTAATCGGTCCGTCCTCGAACTGCTCCTTCTCCATTGAAGAATTGTAATGTTGGATTAATTATGTGACCAGGCTTTCTGCTTAAAAATTCAAAATTCATGAAGCATTAAAATCAGTACTGAGTCCAGGATTTATGAAGGACTGAAATAATACATCTATTGTCCACACATTCTGCATAACAGTTTAAGACTGATGGAATGAAATGCTGCAATAAAGACAGGATCCACACAGTCTATAATTAATCTGCAGTCACTAGAGATGGAGTTTGTCATTTATTGCTCTCAATCCCTAGTAAAAGTCTTCTAGACTGTGGCAGCCCCTCTATAATCAGGAGAAGATTGTGCTTTCCTACTGGTGGGTATGGAGCTCCAAGCTCATCTTCTTTCAGATTTTACTTGTGACATCTTGAAAGCTTCCACATTTGCTGCTGTGAATAATTAAGCAGCTTGTCTTCAAAAACTGGAAAACTGAAGGAGCACAGAATGCCGTCTCATATGAATGTCATTCCTGAGATCCCAGCTCTTTGGGGATCCGAGTTTTCAACAATCACAAACATGCTCAGGTTTCAAGAGTCAGTCTAAGCACTAGGAGCCACATTGCCGCCTTCCCTGCAGGCATAATACCAGATGCCCTCATTTTCCAGCTGGCCATAGTTTCAGCCCTCATTTTTTAGTTCCCAAGGGAGTCAAAAATCTGTCTTTTCTACCACCCAAACAAACCAGTGATCATGACTATGCCATTCCTCTGCACAAAGTGCCAATGGGAGGCTGTATTTTGCTCTTCATATATGTATGGAGAGAATTTATCTCAGAATAGTGGGTGTGATAGCATTTGAGCAGTACTGAATTTAAGACCCAAGATATTCTTGGGCATTAAATCCAATAAATTTTGGTTGCAAGATTAACTTGGTTCAACTTCCTCCAGATTCAGGAGTAGTTCCCAGGGCTGAGTCCAGGGACCCTGTTCACCATCTTTCTTTACTGCAGGACTTATCGGAGCTGGTAGAGAAACGCGTTGTGATACCAGTTCTATCACAACAAGGCAAGGGGTCTATTTGCAGGTACCTTAAAAGCATCAGGGTAGTTCTGATTAATCATCAACTTCAAAAACTAGAACTGTTTCCCCAAAAAGATTAATTTCAAGACGAAACCCTTGCAAAACATCATTCCATGTATGTCTTTAGGAGATTGGTTGTTGATCATTAGAATACCTATTTACACAGCCCAATACATCCTTCACACACCTGATTTCTGAGAGTCTCACTAAAGGGATTTCATTGACAGTTACAAGTGTTATTCGTTGGGCTGACATCTGCACCAAAGATATATGCCAAGGTGTTGGCTAATAGCTGTTCTTGACAGTGTAGGGATCCTAATTCACCCTTACTTAAACAATTGGCTAGTTCACCCCTATTCCGCAGTTACCTTCTTCAGGACTTGATGAGTTTGTTATCTTCTTCTAACTTATACCTGTGGTATAAATCTCAACACGTCCTATCACACACTAAATCAAGATTTGAAATTCATTGGGACTCAATTCCACACAGAGAAGGGAGTTGTTTCTCTTCCTAGTCACATAGACTCCAGACTCAAGTTCACCTGTCTTGTTGTTGTACATGAAGAAACCTTTAGCCAGGGAGAGACTACAGGTGAGGTTACACTTTGAGGTCATTATGCAGGTATTCGGGGATTAAGCCCTTGCTCCCAGGACAATTGCCAGTTTTTACTTCTTCTCAAGCATCCTTTGTCTTTTTGATGCCTGAGGCTTGTCTTTGCTTGGGTCCTTCAGCATTGGTCACCATTTCTGCCAGGACAACAACACTCTGAAACCAGATATTAGCAACATCAGCTCGGATCTAGAACAGAGCAAATCTAAAAAAAAATGAGTTGGTCTTTCTTTCCCCGCACCTATGTTGGTTACAACAGATGCCAGGAAGAAGGGAAGTACAGCTAATTTGGGGTCTCTGAATACCCATGGATTATGGCTCCTTGTGGAACATGGTTGCTTCTCCATTTGAAAAACTCGAGCAGTTCTCAGAGCCTTCCTTTGATATTTCTCTCTTTTACAAGCACAAGTGGTCTTGGGCAGAACCCATGTCTCAGTAACAAAGGCGTCTACCAACAAGCAGTTGGGATCAGATTCCTGTGCTATAGCCTAACCAGCAGTACAGAGCAACAAAAGTGCAGAGTATGCTCATGTATTAGCTTTGTCAACATCCTACATTTGGGGGTGAACAGCATAAATGCTGGCAATTTTAGAAGGCTGTTTCCTCAATCTCAAAACTTTCATTTGCACTGTCCGATTTTGTGGAGGTATGCAGAACGTTTGGGACCCCAGCTATAGAACTTTTTGCCAGTGCCAGAAATACAATCCTACCCTGTTTCCCTCCTGGATTCTGGAGATGGGGACATGGGGAGCTGATTCTCTAACTTCCCCTGGCCTCCACTTGTATTTAGACCTCTTTCCATTCTCCTTTATTCACCAGTCTGTTGGTGTATTTTCTGAGGCAGAGAGCAGATCTAATCCTGATGGCCCATCTTTGGCTTTGCACAGGATGGATTAATCTGCTAAGGAAAATGACTTTATTTCCAGTGGATCTTTCCTCCTCTCTCCTAAACGACATATCAACATCTTCATCTATTGACCTGGAGATTGAGAAGGGGTTCCAGTTGTTGTAGATATCCTCTGCTGTGGCAGCTTCTGCTCCTGAATCTCATACACCATCTACTTGTCATTATTACAACCACCACTGGTTTTCTTTTCCCTCCTGGTGTTGGGACATTCTCTCTTAACTTGTAGATGTGCACCTAAATCAGCTTTGCAGTTGCTGCAGGATATATTCAACGTAGGTTAAGCAGTTTCTGCCCTTCTTGTCCAGTGGGCAGCTGTCAGAGCTATTAAGGTTTGGGGTGGTCCTTTGAAAGAGAAGGGCCTGTGTTTTAACGCTTCTGAGGGGTTTTGCACTTCATCATCCTCCCCTTAGCTCTCCGGTTATAGCATGGGACCTGCCTTTGGGGCTAAGAGCTTTGCAGCTTTCAACTTCGGAATATCTAGCTGAGGTCTCCCACAACTGTTTTTATTCTAGAAGTACTTTTTCTAGTGGCCATCACTTACAGTCGCCAGATTGAAGAATTGCACTCTATTTCCATCCTAACTTGTTTTCTGCATGTCTTCCCTGAAAGGTGGTCTTTGGAGCTAGTTCCTGGGTTTGGACACCAGTCAGTTTCGTCTTTTCAGTTAAGTAAGGAAATTACTATTCCTTCTATTTATCCCTCTATTTTAGCTAAGGAAGAAGCTTGGTGTCTCCTGTATGTTTTCCCAAACGGTTCGGATATTCCTAAAATTATCCTCTGACATGCAGGAAGTGGCATAATTCCTTTTCTTCATCTTTAAATCGACGGATCAAGAAAATGGTTTCCTTTGCTTCTTTCTTCCAGTTGTTCTCTTCGCCAGGAAAACTTCAAAGACAGTCTACCCTTGTAATGGCTGGTTCCTAAGCTGAGGCTGCAAGAGCTTCCACCAAGACATCTTTTTTGGCTAAAGCTTTGGCGGCTCTATCCATATTAATTTTCTTCAAAGGTAGAATGAAGGAATCAATGATCATTAGACTTGGGGATCAAAGTAATTGTGACTGTCTCTTCTTTGTTAAGTGATTGCCTGTAGTGCTATATTCTTTATTAAATACGTGTGTGCCATTACTCTGGGGCATGCGTCTTTTGTTATAGAACGAATGGAGTCACAAGTTGCAAGCTTTGGTATTTCCTCATAAAAGTACAATCTGGACCAGGTAGGATTGAGGAGGTAATGTGATGATTACTTATGGTACTTTTAATTACTATGGTTATCCTCCCCCCGTACTTTCTTCCTATCTGCCCTGCTTAGTGACTTCGATTCCAGATACTTTGGCATGACAGAATGCTTTTGGGGGGAGGGCTCCTCCTATTTGGGACTCATGGGAAAGGGACGAGGCTGACAGGAAGGATGCACATGGCAAGGAAGAAAGGAACGTTTTTTATTTCAGCCAGATCATGTGGTGCCTGGAGGAAGGCGGGCACCTCATAAAAGTAAGTGCTGGGACAAAGAAGGGTGTTTTCGGCACTTTCTGCACCTGGAGGTAATTTATTTTGAACCATAGTCATTTAAAAAGCAATGGATAGGGCGCCATGTAGGCCTGCAGAAGAATGGGGGGCTATGTCTAAGCCGTAGTTGGGGGATTCTGGGGAACTGACGGAGGAGAAACCAACATGCCCTACATCAGAGCCCCTGAATAAGCTAAAAGGGACGCCCACCGAAACCTGTCAGCTGTTCATAGTTCATTTGCTCTACCTCATTGACACCCCAGATGGGACATGGCTCAGGGGACTCATTTGATGGCAGAGATTCCTTTATCAGTCAATTCACCCAGCATGTAAAAACTGAAGCCACTACCTCCACCTGCAAAGGACCGTTGTGGCCTTAGCGCAGCCTTCTTCACGGGAATCACCGTTAAGGGATTGACCGAGGAACTCCGTTTCCCAGTGGCAACTCAAAACTTGCTGCAGGCTATTAAAAAAAAAAAAAAAAAGCCATTGGAGTCAGATTTCCAACAACAAGATAAGCGACCTGACCAACAGGCTCTTCAAAACCTACCAGCTGTGGCATGCAGTCACTGCAGAGATATATCACACAAGAACCCCCTGAAAGAATGACTTGTGACCGGGAGTCTCCTGATCTTCTGTCTGTTAAGTAACCTGTCTTTCTATGCCCTACAGCCTCTACTAAGCATGCAAACGCATTATACACACCCAGAGTCCGCTTTAAGGCAGTGCGACTGGTGAGGGGTGGGGTGCGGGGCATCCTGTGTTTAGCAATAGCTTAAAATAAAAAAAAAACACACTTCAGCAGAGTTCCTTGTGCGTCCAGTTTTCAGGTAGCCATAAAAATGTCAAGCTAACTCTTGTGATTAATGTTTCTGCTAGAGAGAGCAGAGTTTTGTGTAGGGGCAGTTTTGACTCGCCATAAACTAGCGCAGATGGTTAATATGCGTTAAGAACGCGCCCTGTGCAGATCACAAATCTGTATTTTATGTGGATAGCTGAGTGGATTACTGCTTTAGTCACAGAGATCCTTTTGTTACTGCAGTTCATAAGATACAACCCTAAAATAGAACAGTGACTGTTACGAACGGTCATAAAAGAGCTGCATGCAAACTACATAAAATAGGTTATGACCTGTTTTTTTTCTGCAGTCTTTCAATATCTATTCCTATTGTTGCTGAAAAGTGTTTGGCTAGATAACCATTCTTAGTAAGTCAGACTTTACTAGTGCTTTAAAATAAATTAAATGTATCTGAGAGAAGGGCTATGGAGAGATGAGGGGCACATTTGCCTTGTGGTCGTGAGGGAATCAGAGAAGGTGGTCATGTTAGGGGCGCCAAAAATGATTGTCGTACAGAACGCAAACAGCTATAAAGCCGGCCCTGCATACACCTGCAATGCCATGCCTGCATTTTCACTCTCTCCGCTTGTAAAGTAATCTAGCGTTTCTATAGCGCTTCGTACCCCTATGCTGGGCAGCAAAGCTCTTTCTGAGACTACAGCAAAGAATTCTGAAGTACATTTTCCTTAAACAGTAAAAGCCTGGGATTAGGATAGCCAAGAAGGGCAGCAGACTACCCTGCCTTCCACTGCAGGCTAAAAACAGTGTGTAAGCACAAAGGCGGAGCTGACACTTCACATTTTGATTATAACCCTCTGGGAGTGCTACAGAGGCATCTAGCAAGGCCGCCATCCCTCCTCTACCAAGGATGACGTAACTGGGGGCAGAATGGATATAAAAGGACCCAGCTCGAGGGCTCTAGCCTATTTTTGTGGGGAAACAACCTTTACAACGCAGTCATTACATCACAATATCCTTTACATCGCATGCCATTACAACGCATGTCACTGCCATTACAATGCATACCATTACAACGCATAGTTTTTACCCCTACACATTCCAACACTTACCCCACTGTTGCACTCACTGGAGTGGGAATAGTATTTTTAACCCCTATACTATCCAACACTTACCCTACTGTTACCCCCCCAAAATTATGCGACGTAATGGCATGCTTTGTAATGGCATGTGTTGTAAAAACATGCGTTGTAATGGATGTTGTGATGTAAAAACTGTATTGTAAAGGCATGCGTTGTAAATGTTTGCGTTGTAAAGTCATGCATTCATTTTTGCGGTCAGCCTTAAACGAACCTTGTAGTCAATAAATGGCGTCTATCTCTTGTAGGCACTGGGGGTCACATCTTACCCCAGGAAATCAGTAAGCCTTGCTACCGGCCCTAGACTGATATTTATCACTCAATGCGTCATGCACGTTGCAGTCTTTGTTTGCTTTTACTGAACTAACATATCTAATAGCGGGCCTCTGCAGCAGAGGTAAGTGATTTAGCTCTCCGTGTACACCAAGAGCACCATCCTAAGCCCCTTTGCATCAGGCTGTACTTGCAGCCTGCCCTTCCCGTCTCGAAACCTGGAATACCCCTTCACCCTACTTTGCAGACTGCCGTTCTTCTTGCGCTTGGTTGTCTGCCCCTTTGCGACCTCTTCTATCACGTTTTCACCCTGCTCACATCCCTTCCACCCTGCTCTCTGACACGTGTGTCACGCACTCTGACCCTTGCACTATGCTCTCTGACATTCCACCCTTCTCTCTGACTCTTGAAACCTGCTCTACGACCGTTCCACCTTGCGCCTTGAACAGAGCTCTCATATTCCAGGTCCATGCGGAGTGGCACAGTGCGTTTGCCCAGAGCGATTGCCGGTGGTTTATTTGCAAGCACTCCTCCCATCACCTTATCTGTGCTTCATGTAGCACCATAGGTGGCCAGGAGTATGATGCCCAGACATCAGTCCCTTGCTCACTGTGCCACAATATCCTGGGCAGTTAGTTTCAGTTTATTTACGCCTCACTGATGAGCCCTGTCTGTGGGTGCTTCTGTACGCGTCTAGGGGGGCCTGGTTGCTTGTGTACGGGTCTAGGGAGGCCTCCCTTGGTAGTGCAGGTCAAACTGTTCCCAAGAGGAGCAGGGTCAGTATTGATTTCCCTAAGGCAGGTATCTGTCAGGAGTGGCACAGTGGGCAAGAAAATATGGGCTGGAATGCTTCCCAGACCAATTGTCAGAGGTTAGACTATTTGCGAACATTCCTCCCATTACCTTATGTATGCTTCATGCATAAGTAGCTCACACAGCCCAGGTTTCTTTTTTCCATTCTGGGACTTGTAGTTCCGATTCAGAATATATCAAGGGATTAAGAGGACTACAATTCGTAGACTGTAAAGACAAACACCTCGACTGGCGAAGCAACCCATGCATCATAAGGAAAACATGAGAGCTCTGGTCACATCACGCACTCTGAGCTCTCACTGCTTACTGAGGGTATTCCGGCCTGCATTGGGTTGCTCAGCCTACGTTTCAAAGACCTTGGATGAAACTGCAACCGTGGGGTGGGATGCATCATACAAGAGCAGAAATACCTAGTGCTAGAAAGGCCGCATGAGGTGATACTCTCATTGGGCATCCCCAGGCGGGTGTCTCTTAGCAGTTATCCCACCACGGAAGCTGCTGCGGGGCGCAGTTCAATAAAACTTGTGTCTACCTTGGAAAGAAACTGCCCATCAAACGTTGATCCATTTCACGGAGGTCTCTATGGCCTTTGGCTGCCTCACACCTGCACCGGTTATCTGAGGCACACAGGAAAAGGCAACACTTTTGTCAATGAAACCTGGATGAATAAGATGTATATACAATGCGGGAGATGGGCAAGTAACGGTACACCAGGGGTGGTTGAGACAATGACACAAGTCAACAGGAGAGGATGGAGCACTGAGGGAGTTGGAAGGTGTAGGTGAAAAGCATCAGAAGACATCACTGAAAGTATAAGATATTTCAGCATGGCATAGAAGTGGGCGAGCCAGAGAATTTATGGGATGAGCCAAGACAGAGCTGAGACCGATGTCCGGCATGGTTCTAACAGCCAAAGAACAAGCCAAGCACAATCATTATCAAGCTGATAAAGGTTACGTTATTAGGGAAGGGGAGCAGGAGAGGTGCACAAGTGGAAGACGGTTGGAGACCGGCCCATTGTTGATATGGCCATGGAGTGACAGGCTAACCCTGACAGGACAGGATTGCAGGCAGTCCCAGTCAGTCCCCTGCCATACTACTGACTGCCCCAGCCCTACCTGCTTTCACACTGGCCTGGTGCTATCTGACCCCTCTTCCACGGTATGTCTTTTCCCCCCTGCTTTTTCTCTGCTCCCCAAGCCAAATTTCCCCTCCCTTCTCGCTCATGTGTCCCTCACCAGGTTGTCACCATTATCCCTCTCTGTCCTGGCTCATCCTCACAACTGTTTGTCTTCCTCTGCCCTGACTCCTTTGCAGCCCTTGCTCAGTTTCCTCCTCCCCAGTCTCTCTTCCCTGCCTCTCTGGCTCATACCTTGTGCTGGAGAAGTGAATCATTTCCTCACAGTCTGACTCTTTTTGGTTTTAGTTCAAAGGTCTAAGAGGACCTCGGGCTGAAGAAGAACAAGTCACTTGGCTCGAGTCAGGCTTGGGCCCTCAGTGGCTCACCCACCTCTAGCATGGCAGTGTGCACTAGTGTAAGTCAAATCACTATGCCATTCTTCAGCGCAATGCTTGACAAAGGCAGGACTACTTAGCAGAAGGAATTTAGATTTTTGGCTGATGGACATAAAGAAGAGGCGTAGGATACAACGTTTTGGGGATTGCCCATACCTGAGTCCCCTGTTCATCATGCACAACTGGAATACTTATTTGGCATCTAGAGGCTGCACCACCAGATTCCAAAATGTAAACATGTTATTGTGCAGGTACCACCGAAAAAAATAGATCCTCTTCTGCCTTCAAATCCACCACTCGTCTTCTGTCTCTACAGATTTATGGTGATGTGCTTTAACCACATGGAACACTCAGGTACTCTTTTTCCTCCATAGTCCTACCCAAACTTTGATCATATCCACCAAACCATCTAGTTATGATCAAAGTTTGGGTAGGACTATGGAGGAAAAAGAGTACCTGAGTGTTTCATGTGGTTAAAGCACATGGCCATAAATCTGTAGAGACAGAAGACGAGCAGTGAGGCAAACAACAGCTTTGATAGGAGAGAAACAAACAACCTCCACATAACAGGTAGGAGATCTCCTGGAATTTAGTTGGGGTTTAGTTTTCTACTCTAGGGTCAAGGGACCCAATTACTGAATCCTAGCTCCCTACTTAACCAAAGCATGTAATCTTCAACAAATCATGTACTCTCCCCTTCAGCCTCAGTTCACGTTTTTTTACACATTTATAATCACTTCAGAATCCTGTTCCTGTGAAATCCTAAACAAAAAAATGCACAATCGAGAGGAAAAACAGAAAAAGGAAAAAGAAAGGTAGACCGATAATAGGGTTCACCATCTACGTCCTCCTTTACTTGCCTGTTAAGTACAAGGAACAGCTTGTGCTGGCCAGGCCCATGCGCGATGCTTGCATGAGAGAGGAAAGGGAGTGGGCATTCAGCGTGTCATTGTGGTGGTTCCAAATTAAAAGAAAAAGGCATTGAAATGATCTCCTTGTCTCAAATGAACAGGCAGCGCTTCAGCTGACATCATTCTTTTTTTAGGCCTCGGCTAACGTGCAGCGCATGTGCTGCTCGCTTTGCGAGGCATGCAGTGTACACTATAGTGGGGAAGCTTCGTGGAAGCTCCGCCCACATTCCGCCCACATTTCTTATTGGCTTATTTCTTCAATGCAGCCTTTGGATAGGTTTTATGCTTGTTAGTCCCGCCTTATGACGACCATGTCGTCATTTGTATCCTGCCACGGCTACTGGCCCCTTTACTTCAGGCACTATTTAGGTCCCTTCCCTCCCCCGCATGTCCGTCCTTCTCGGACCCTCACACCCGCTCTCCCGTTCATGCACTTTCTTCGCGTGCGCATCATGTGAACTGACGTGGAAGGCAGTTGTAATTATCCATGTGTGCCACTTACTGCCGTTTGGTGGGCACGTGAACGAGCTCCCCTGGCTCCAGCACTCTCCTTATCCGGTGCGAGCCAGGCCGTTTGACAGCGGAAGCATGAAAGCCTCAGTGGCAGTCTCATATGTGTACACAAGAACACATGTACGAGAGCAGCACCGCCACAGTAGTATCTTGAATATCAGTTTCCTCTTCTCCTACCAGTGCGCCGTGTGTCCTGGTTCAGTTTGAATAGGGCCGCCTCTCCGGAGATGCTCTGTGGAGGCGGCTGCCAGAGGCTGTCTTGCCCGGTGTGAGTGCGCCGCGGCAGTGGCAGGAGTTAGCACCGGCGTACGTACCATACTCCCCGCGTTTCTGGCTGGAGAGAGCTGAGTGTCCGTGCGCCCGTGGCTGCATCAAAGTGCCAAAACCTCTTTTGTGTCGTGCACTGCGTGACTTTCCTTCAACATTTATCTTCCTAGATAAGTCACTTCTCGAGCCCAGGCCTCCACCCCGCTACTTACGGGGTAGCCATGACGGAAGAGGAGCAGCAGGCACCTAGAAAAGTCGGGTTCTCACCGCCACGGCCGGCCACACCAACGGGCTGACAAAGGGCAGCGGCGGTTCCCTGACAGCAGCGAAAGCTGCAGTCTCAGGGGGATCCAGTAAACTAATCTTCAAGAATTTTAATGGTCGATCCAAGCTGTGCGGGTGTGTTTGTGTCTGAGTCAGTATGTCTGTGTGTGTTTTTGTATGTGTATGCCTCTGAGTGTGTGTGTGTGTGCCAATGCGCGTGTGTTTCTGTGTCCATATATGCGTGTGGCTGGGTCTGTGTGTGTGCCTGTTTGTGTCTCTGTGTCAGCATGTTTGTGTGTGTGCTTATAGGACTGCATACCTGCATATTCTAACTGCTTACATACCACAGGCAGAAATATCTGCCCGACACGTGCTTTAAAAAGTTTTAACGACGTGTGATTTTTAAAGGCTCGGTCACTTCTTTGGGTTTTCGGGTCTCCGTTTCGCTCCAGTCGGTTCCTTGTCTGGTGTTAAAACAAGTTATACGTTATCTTTCTCTCACCCTCACTCTCTGTCCCCTTTCTCTCACGCATGTTTCACAGTGTGTGTATATGGGTGTATATAGCGTGTGTGCCTATATATGGTTATAACACATGTACATTTTGAAAATGGTCATGCACACACACATTTAAGTTCCATTACCATATATTTACGATGCATATTTTACAAAAATACACTCCGCCCATTGTTGCAGTACTGTATGTCTTTTATACATTCATATACACGCGAGTGCCCATATGTACAATGTGTATGTGTGTGTGTGTGTAACATATGTGGTTATATACCAATAAAAACAAATTTGTGTACGTGTGTAGATGGATGGATGGATAGATAGAGTATGGCATGTCTGGATAAACTAATCTGCGTGTGTGCCAATACGTATATGTGGATATATGAATATTGTATACATGCACACTAATGCACTAAATGCGTGTTGATGCATGTGCTCGTGCCAAACAATTGAACTACTGCAAAAAGAAAGGTAGTTCGATGTTAAGGATATATGTCAACTACAATATGTTTGGCGCACGCTACTTTGTGGAGACATTCAAACCTATAGCTCCTGTGAGACACGTACTGGTTAGCTTTCTGTCTTTATTCTTTTTATTTTTGCAGGGACACTGCGGAACGGAAATAACCCCTTGGGTAGCCAGATGTGGTTTGAAATCTGACATTCACCTTCGGGCCCCTCACGGAGCGTTTGAAGTATGTCGTGGCTAGCATTGCTTTTGGATCTCTGGTGCGAACTAGCCACATGTGTGTAACACAGTAGACATCTTCCGGCGGGCCCAGGGAGGGAGGCCGCGGTATTTACATGAGTTTATGATGCCAAGTCTGGTGACAATACTCTTCCGGTATTAGCCAATAAAGCAACGCACTATATGGCCGGCTGCGGCCTTGTGATTGCAGGCTGAGGGGAGCCCACCTCTGGACATCAAAGCAGGCCACACTTAATACCACGTTCCTAAAACCAAAGCTATGTCCTTGCAAGAGGCAAACTCTAAACTGGAAAGAGTCTCTAAAAACAGGGGTTGATTTTCACTGCCACCGGATAAATAATTCTGTGTATGATTATTTGCGTATTTAGTTTGCACAGCAAGAATGCGAACACGAAGCTAGCTTCTGTGTTTCCCGCCGCCAGGAACATAACCATTGCAGAAGAGGAGGGTGGGCTCTTAAAATAACCTCTCCACTGAGGTTTACCGACTGCCCTGTTTCCCACGAAGGGACACCTCGGCTAGAAGGTGGAAAGGGGCAGGCAGCATGCCCCCTGCACAGAGCACATGTGCAGAACAGATCTGTGCAGGCAGTCGGCTGTGGCTGCATGGCGTGCCGTCCGCTGCCAGGTGAACGCCAAGGGTAAGCAGGCCTCTGAGGGCCCGGCAGGAACACTTGACAAAGCCAATAGCCTGGCTTGGTGGCGCCAACACATGCTTTCACAAATGCTGATTTTTACAAGTGGTACGAAAGGGGGCTTGACTGATCACGTCACTTTATCACCGTGCATGCTAACAATAAATGTTGGCATGTATACAGTGCTTTAAGTGCCGGGTCTTGCCGGTGATGAAGTTTTAACAAGCATTTGCAATGCAATATGTCTCCCATTTACGTGAGTTTAAGCTATTGGCATTGTAATTGACAATGCCTTTTATTTATGTTTTAAAAAACAAAAATAATACCTGGTGTGTCACGCAGTTTGGTGCTTACTTTCCCTCCATGTTAAAGAACAATAGATGTTTCAGCACCCAGACTAATGTGCTGCATAGCTAAATACATATAAGGTCCCAAAGACGAGGCCGATTTGCATTGCAAATGCTTGTTATCTGAAGCCAGGACCTGGTACTTGAATGGGAATTTCCGTAAATTCATCTATTCTGTTTTTTAACGTAGCAATTATTCAACTTGTTGCTTCAGTAGTCAATAATGGGTAGTTTATGTAGCTCTAAAATATTTCTAATCATGTTCTTTTTGTATGTTGATTCAACAAGCACTGGCATCCCTAACAGGCGTGGCTTGCATTTCGAGTTCTTAATAAAATATATTTAAAAAGAGTGCTGCAGTAAAAATATTTATTTTCTGCATACAGTGCTTCTTTGAGATAAAGAATTTAATTTGTTATGATTTGGTATACTTTTGAGAAATGAAATAGTCCCACGTGGATCGCAAAGGGACTACTTTGTAAGAGATGAAATGATACACCTAACAACCAATAGCATAAGGTGAAGAGTAGTCAACTCTTATGGGCAGAGGATTGCTAATAACGAGTCGATGGTGTCAAGCCAGACCTTAAAACGGGAAAATACTGTCTTTTCTGATTTTTCAAATTTTGTTACTGAGTCTTAGTAAAATATAGGCCAGGAGACAAATCTAGAGGGTTTATGGCGTTATTTCCTAATGTTTAGAGCGTGCGTTTACATGGCACAAAGCGACACAGAGCAATGCACTGATTTACTTACTATTAAAAAGTACCGTAGGCGCAGTGCAAATTAAGCAGCAATCCTGCAATCCTTAGTAAATGTAGACCTAGGTTTTGGGGAGGAGGTGAATGTGTATGTGGAGCATGCCAGGAGGGTGTGTGGGGTATGAAGGTTGTGCCCAAGAATGAGAGATGTGCCTGGGGTGAAAGAGGTACACCCTAGAATATTTTGTATGAAGTTTAGGTAGCTCACTGTAGGCTGGTCTGCCTGGGGTGAAAGTGTTACACTCTTCAGCGGTGAATCTTGGCGGTGCATGTGACATAAGTGATGGATTACAGTGTTGTGGAGGGATTTGTACTGTGATGCCAGATCATTAAATTGAATAATATGTGCTATAAATTGGAGACACTAGTGTGTTAGTTGCCGACTATACAGTGTATATGTGTGTAAAACCTATGTGAACTTATTCATACAGTGATGCGGCAGTGGTGTGTTGGTATGTGCAGTGATGCTGCAGTAGTGTGTATGTGTGTGCTTTTACTTAGAGGTGGGCGAACCAATGAAAGCCCGAGCCAGACTCGAGCCTGAAGCCTGGCTCTGGCTCAGCTCGAGGTCCTGTTGAAACCTCGAGCTCATAATGAGCCGACCTTTCAAGGCATCTGTCTGCCACCCTCCCTGTAGCTAAGTTCATGAGCAAAGAAGTCAAAACAAAGCATTAACATTTAAAGTTAAAAGAAGAGACCAATAGATACCCATTTTGTGCTGATTTGTACAAAATGAAACCAGAAAACCTGGATTTATCGTGGCTTCCCCGCATTATCAAATGTGTGATCTTAATCAATTATTTTATTTCACCGATCCTTCTTTTTCCTCACTATTGCTTATGAAAGCCCCTTCAGTTACTTGAGTTGAGAATACCAGTTGTACAAAAACCTATTATGTTTGATTTAACAGATGATAATGTTGCTCTATCTATAAGAATCTGGCCACATGCAGGGTTAACGTGACAACTGGCTTGCCTCGTATTTCACTATTGGCACTGTTACCAGGGCGGTGGTGGGTATAGAATGGTTCTAAGTTCATGTTTAAAAAATTTCACTTTTAATAAGTACTTCTCAGTGAAGTGCTATAATGGGATGTATTAATGTCAAACCTTCCAAATGTTAAGAAAACCCCTTTTTGGCTTTTGAAGAGACTTTATCATATTTGATGTTTGTTGTATGCTTTAGGAACATTTTCAGGGCTTGGCTCGTGCACAGGCTCTAAGAGCCTGCCAGAAGCTTGGCTAAGCCGTGGCTTAGCTCACCCTGTTCATTTGTTGGCTCGCCCACCTCTAGAATTACTATATTACTATACTAGGGTAAACGTGCCGAAAATAGTACATCCAGCAGTTATAATCCCTGTTCTCTGCTGTCTCTCTCTGTTTCTGAACCCCAGATGTGGCAGACATGGAGTCTAGCTTTCAGCAGCTGTGCAGCTCGGACCTGTCGCCGGTGGCAGATTGCATGGAGCATGCCCTGACTGCCAAGCATCCTTGGACGCGGTACTCAGCCGGCTGGGATGCCAAATACTTCCTAATCCCCCTCTCCTACATGCCCACGGTGCTGTCCGACTACGTGATGACGCGGACATTACCAAAACCTGCCACAAGCATTTAGAACGGCACTGAACACCTGGAATTCAACCAGATGAAAACAAGGAGTATCGGAGGTCAAGACGCTCTAGAGATGTCACCCTGGGGCAAGCTTCCAACATAAACATGGTGAAAAAATATGCGTCTGCTGACTTTCAGAATCTGTCATAATTCTCTAAAATTGGAAACTTCTGTGCAATAAAATAAGATCAGCTTGTGGTCTGTCGTGAAATCTTTTCCCTATTGAGTCCCTGGTGATGGAGGTTTGAGAGACTGCCCCTACCATGAGCAGTGTTGTAATGAATGATGTAATTACAGATGTTGAAGCGATGCTAGCAAAGATGTCACACAACATGTCATGAGTGATGTAATATGTGAGGCCATAAGCAGCTCATGGTGAGAGTGTGAATAATAGTTACTTTAGGGCACAAGATACAGTTACTTGAGATAACTATAACTGGTGAATTTCAGTGGTTTTAACCTGACTATAACATCCCCTGACTGGGGGTGAATGTTTTGGTTTGTTCTGCATTCCGTTCATCAATTGTGTGTCTTTTGCTATAACGTCCCTTTAACCATTGTTTGTCAGTGAATTTCCATGGTTTACTTTAAATACCTAACTATAACAGTCACGTTTACCCTTTGTTTTTGTCAGTGAATTTATATGTTTTTTTTAACATAAAGTAAAATGTCCAGTGCCGTACACAGCATGGGTTTGGGTGCCGAGTCTGGCCTGAGGCCAGGCCCTGAACCCAGCCCCCTGTGGGCGCTCAACCCCACACTGTGCATGGCCAAAGGCCGTGCAGGCAGTGGGGTTGGGTGGAGGTCTGGCCAAAGGCCAGGCCTTGCACCCAACACCTCCTCACCCCTGCCTCTGTGCCATGTCATGAAACACAATAAAAGAAGCCATCCTAAATAAGGCAGACCTACTGGCTTTGTAAAAAGCTTAAATACCAAAATAATAGAGGCAAAGTATATGGACTTTATCAAGGGGTCAGCACATTGACATATAATAAGCAGGCCTATTGGCTTTCTCAAAAAAAGTCACTAATAATTATAATAAAATGTATATTTCATCAATTCAAACATTGCAATGTTTAATATAAGTGGAATGATAACATGTTTTCAATAAAGTCCTTTAAAAACCATTAAGATGTGCATGAAATTTGTAAGCATTTTTTCTCGCCACAAAGTGCAGCCATAAAAACAAACTACTAGAGGTTCCTATGCTCCAGCTGAAGAGCATACAGCTCTAGTTTGAGTACTTTATAAAAAAAATATGGTAAGCTCTTCAGGGATCATGAATTCAATGACCCAGGAGACTTACAGTGTAATTTTTAAATATTGTTGAGGGGGCTGCTGCACTCACTGCAACCCCCCACAACCTTAAAAATTAAATGGTAATACCCCTGCCCCTTCTAAATGCACCACCAGGATCCGAAAAAATTTAAATAAAAAGCCCTCCTTCTCTGGGGCAGTAAATAATAAATGAGTGCCTCCTGCCACTCATTTATTTTTCACCTTATTGTTTTTTCATAACATTTTTGGGTGCTCTGGTGCCCACCCGAGGCACCCACACTTATGCTTTTGCACTTGGGGACTGCTGGGAAAACCCCTGCCACCCCTCACAGCGACCCCCGCTGGTACTCATAACTTGCATCCTCTTCGCTCTAACTTTAAGACCCATTTAAATTGTTTTAGTCATCACCGCACTCTTAGTATAGATATTAGAATCCCTACTGCAACTGATTGTGAACTATAGCACATTTCTGGTGACAGACATTGAACTATCCAGGCCTGACGGTCGTGGTTGGAGACAGAACAGCATCTATCCGAGAAGTTCTTACTGACATTGGTGAGGGACAATTCTACAAACTTGAAGATCTGTTTAGACAAGAAAGCCAATGACAATGAGATTAAGACTGCCTTAATAAAACTTACCAACAGTATAAAGGATGCACTCACTGTTCAAGCAGGTGGCAAAAGCCGGTGCCCTTGAGCTTAGTTTAACAATAACTGTGTCTAATGCCTTAATGGATTTAAAGAAGACTCTCAATAGGACTATGGGAATTTCTGAAGAAGTTAGAGCATGCAGGCAGAAAGTTAAGAGGTAGATAAAGGTAAGGAGAAGTGCAGTAAAGAAAGAGGCATGGGCAGCACTTCCTTGAAGCAAGTATCCACAAGGAGAAAATAGCTTTCTGGCAAGTTATTAACAAACCCTTATTCAATTGCAATATCTTAAGAAGAGTTGGTGGCCTATTTTGGTAACGTATAGTCTGACTGAGGTCAATAATCAGGGTGAGGGATGCAGAGGATCCTCTAAGACATCTGTTAAATCTCAACAAACGAATGGCCCTCGTATTCCCCCTAGACGAAGTCACAGCAGCAATTCTGAGCGATTGTTCCAGAAAGGCCCCTGGTATCAATGGAATTCCCATCGATCTTTTTAAATAAAACATCGATCTTTGGAGCCCTTTGTTAATCTTAGTGTTAAGATCTATCTGTAGGACGGCTACACTGTGTCTTATCAGCCCAATTTTTAAGGAGGCTTGTCACAGTGACCCAAAGTGTTATCGTCCGATCTCACTTTGGATTCTATTTTTAAAATGGAAGAATCTTGTTAACATGGTTACAGTACTGGGCAGAGAAACAAAGTTTTTGCAAAGGTATTGGAACTGTGAGCAGTGTCACAGACTTGGCCTGACCATAGAAAAATATATTGTGGCGAAAAAGGACCTATGTATGTGGCCTTTATGGATTTGTCAAGTGCTTTTGAATTTATCAATCACAGTAAACTCTGGTGCTTGATGTTAGAGATGGGAGTAGACAAATCTATTGTTGTACCCTTATGGAAATTTATATGGAAACAGGACTAAGGTCAGATATGGAATTAACAGGGAATTTTCCAATTTGTTTGGCATATTCAGGGGAGTTTGGCAGGGGTGTATGCTTGCACTGTTCCTTGTCTCCCTCTCCATTAACAAAAAGGAAAGGGTGTTAGTTGAGGGGTGCAGGGACATGCCAGAAAGGTCATTATCCAGGGCCGGGCCTTCTGTATGCCGACGATGCGGTGCTAATGCCTCATACCACGATTGGGCAACAGGCTTTACTGATTGCATTCACAGATATTTTACTGGGCCAACCTTGACCTTAAAATCAATTTGGAGAAGTCTTTTATAATGAAATGTGGATACAACACCAATAAATTTGCTTAAATTCAGATTATGGACGCCCATTTACAACAAGTAAATACTTGTTCTTATTTGGGGTATATTGGACGTGTGTGGATTCTGCAAATACTTTCTCAGGCTAGAAAGCATCAGTTTGACAAATCTGTTAAAGGACTTTTCTGATTTGTAGCCAAGTAAGGGAAGAAACCGCTGAAGGAAATGAGCCTTATTTAACAGGGGAAATTTACAGTGATAGTGACTTCTGGGGGAAGGAGTATGGGGTGGGGGTATGTTGATTCTATAAGCTTACCTTTATCAGAAATGTTTTTTAGGAAACTGCTTGCAGTACCAAAGAGCTTTCCCAGTTATTTGCGTAAAAAGGCACTGGGTTTGTCCTTCCTGGAGAGCTGTATAAGGATCTGTCCTCTACTATTATGGCAGAAGAAGAGGTCAGCTTTAAAAGATTGATAGTTAGTGACTGTTTAAAGCTATCCTTTACTCTATATATTCTATTGTTAAATTATATTAAGTACTGATGCGACAAGCTGGCCAGACCAGACTTTTTGTATGCTCCGAAGTCATCATTGCAAATTAGCAAAAAGGAGCTTAAGACTTTACTGATGATATTCAAATCAAAACAATATTCATTCGCTTGACAACAAATCATAAAAGATTAAAACAAATACACACAATTACAGAATTGATAAAATAATAAGATAATTTCGAAATCAAACATTTTAAAGCCCTCTTCTATCATCTTAATATTCCCAGGCAAAACGCATAGAGGCCAAATTAACAACAGCTCAGTTGTAAAGGCTCTCTATCTATATAAACAGGTTAACAGCCCTCCATTATTTTCCTGCTTTTTACTGCTGATTTAAGAATGGAGCATACGCTAAAACACACATCTTGGCTACCTAAAAGCTGCAGGTACTGTATAGCTTCATTACATTGCTCAGTAGCTGAATATTTTATTTTTTATTTTTTTTATTAGTTTTTACAAGGAATACAACCAGAACATTGTGGTCACAGTGCAACAACATCCATCATCCGGTGTGCATTTATGATCTAAGGCCCATCGCACCCCCCGCAAAGCACTCCATTAACAAAACACATTTCATTTCATCTGAGACTGCAATAGGTATTGGGTTAGGTACTGCCAGTAATCTCGAGGTTTCGACCCGGTAGGCAGTTCCTCTTCGTACGTTTTTAGTGTATCCTTACAATACGTTAAATCAGCGAGCCAGTCTTTGACTTTTGGCGCACTCCTGCCATTCCAGCTGAGCGATATTCTCCGCTTTGCCATCAGTAGGGAAATCATACAGAATTTGCGCTTTTGAGCTCTTACCCCAGGCAGCAGACCCAGCAAACATATACGAGCCGTGCAGCCCAACTCCCCTCCCACCATTTCTCCCAGCAATTGCATCACCTGCACCCAGTACTCCATTATCGCCCCACAAGACCATGCCAAATGAAGAAAGTCCGCCCCTTCTTGATTACATCGCCCACACCTAGAATCCAAGCGTAACCCATATCTGTGCAATCTGGCGGGTGTGTAATAGGTCTGATGCAGGTACTTGAAGTGAAGTATGCGTAGGTTGCCATTAGGCGTCAGCATACCAGTCAGTGTGCAAGCAACCGCCCAGTCCTCCTCTGTCAGCGGAACATCGAGGCAGCTATTCCACCTCTCCATGGCCTTGTGTGTGTGTGCCGCAATGTCACTTTGTAGTTTGGCATAGAGCGTGGACACCAGGCTTTTGGCCTTCGGTGTGGTGATTATCCACTGCAGGGCGGACATCGCCGGGGGCTCTTCCGGGTACGTCGGGAACAGTGTTTTAATAGCATTCTGTAGTCTGTGGTAGTTAAATTGAAACAGTAGTGTCTTATTACTAATGAACGTCAGCTTGTCAAGCGTTTTGAATGTACTGTCCTCATAGAGGTCTCCCAAGGTATCTATACCGACCTGTCTCAGCAATCCCACCCCCACCTCTTCTTGGGTTACCGAGATCTCTGGGTGCCAGTGGAGCCGGAGTGCCGGGGCGTATAATGGCAGTTTATTTGCCTTCCTAGCCATCAAGTGCCATGCTCTATTAGTGGCATCGATCGTGTTGATGTCATTCTTATGCAGGAGAGGTCTATGATGCGTGATAATCGTATCTAGTGGGATCGGCAGCGCGTCCCCTTCTTCAATTGCCACATGTGTGAGGTATGGAACTTTGTGGTACCAGAAGTGCGCATATTGCGACTGCGCACAGAGGTAGTATAGCAAAAAATCGGGAACTCCGAATCCTCCCCGGGAGTAGGGTAATGTCAGCGTCTGTAAGTCAACTCTTGCAGTTTTCCCCGCCCAAACCAGCTGGAGTACCAGCGTGGTGATGCGACGGAAAACCTCCTTAGGAGGCTGGATGGGTATGTTGTTGAAAAGGTAGAGCAGTTTAGGCAGTATCACCATTTTGACAATGGCAATGCGATCAGCCAGGGACAGCGGCAGCTGTATCCACCTTCGCACTTTCCCTTCCAGGGCATCGATCGCCCTCCCATAGTTTGCCCGGATGACAATCTCTGGGTCCCGGTGATACCACACACCCAGATACTTCACAGGCTCGGTCTGCCACTCCAAGGGGTACTCCATGGGGTTCGGTTGTGTGCTGTCTGTCAAAGGGATAATCAGAGATTTATTCCAGTTTATAGTTACACCCGAGTGATGAGCGAACTTAATATATTCCCGCAACAAAGGATTCAGATTGCCCCCTGGATCCCTCACATACAATAACATATCGTCCGCATACAGTGATATGTGCAAAGGCCGTTGTGGAAACTGCAAAGCTGAGTAGGATGCCCCTGTCTAATTTTGCATGCTAGCGGCTCCAGCGCTAGAGCAAACAGCAATGGGGACAGCGGGCACCCCTGTCTAGTGCCCCTGCGGATATCGATGGGCTCTAAAATGTATTTATTCACCCGGACTCGCGCCACCGGCGCGTCATACAGCAGCTGTATCCACCGGAGAAACATGGGCGGGAAGCCCATCCTCCGTAGCACAGTATTTAAATATGGCCATTCCAGCAAGAAATTCCAGGGACAGGAGCACTGGATTGTGATCCGACAGTGTCCGCGGTAAGTGTTTAACTTCCCTAGTCCATAAGGCAACGTCACTAGACACTAACCAGTAGTCGATGCGGGCCCAGCTGTTGTGTGCTGGCGATGCGTGTGTGGCCTCCCTCCCCTCAGGATTCCTACACCTCCAGATATCAATAAGTCTCCTGTCCATCATCAGATCCTGTAGGACATGTAGCGCTCGTCTATGAGGCTCAATCGTCGCCCCCGATCTATCCAGGTCGTCAGAGAGTGCTACATTGAAGTCTCCACCCCATATCACATGTTCAGCCTGCAATTCCCTCAGCTTACCCCACAGTGAGTTGTAAAATTGCGGGTCGTCTACATTCGGCCCATATGTGCTCACAATTGCCAGTCGCTGTCCACGCAGTAATCCAGTAACAATAACAAAGCGCCCCATGTCATCTGTCACCGTGGTGTCTACCCTAAGATGCAGTCCCCGTCTAACCAATATGAGCACCCCTCTAGCATAGGAGGAGTACACAGAGTGATGTACCGACTCAGACCACCGCCGCCCCACGCCAAGCCCACGCGTTGGCGCACAGTGTGTCTCCTGTATGAGTGCAATATCGATGTGCAGTCTATCCAAGTACGCAAGTGTCTGTCTTATTTTTTGGGGGTTATTAAGGCCCCGCATATTCCAGGTCAGTAATTTGAGGCATCCAGCCTCTACCCTATCGCCCCCCATGTATCGAGGACTTTGTGCAGGCCGGTCCAACACCAGCAGCCAGGTAGTGCGAGACTAAGGGGATCCGGGCACCCACAGACCTCGTGATTCCCTAGCACAATTTTCCGGATTTCAGCGATGCGTCTTATGCACCATGACCAACAAACCAACTTTGCAACTCCATTCCCCCTCCCCCCACCCACTTCAGCACCCCAACCATGCCAAAGACATACCCCCTTACAGTAAATCAACATAGAATGACTAGGATTGGGGATCACCCGCTTTGGGGGATCACCCAGAGCACACATCTCCATCCAACTAAATGGATGTGGACGGGATTACATTAGGAGTTGGGACCAAAACGCAGCATGTCTACACAGGCACCTGACCGTCGCCGGACATAGCGCACAATTATCGGGGAACCGAATGTGGTCAGTCTCTCCAAAACAATACAAAATCCGCCGGGCGGTGGGCAGCACCCCACTGACTTTCCCACAGTCATTTCCAGGACCCCACAGATGACATCGGTCCTCAACCAATGAGCCACCCAGGACCTCCCAAGTTAGGGCCAACATTTCCCATTCCCTCAGGCCCGTAGAGCCACATGCCAGTCAGCAGCGCCCATCAGAACATCAGTCTCGTGTGTGTGGTGCAGCGCTCCCTGATCAATCCTCCACCTGAGCATGAGGCAGTAGGGCCAGATAAAGCGTGTGGGATGTTCGTGAAGACAACCTAGTTCGCCCCACTTGTACTCACAGCTCACAGCAGTTCAGAAGAGTCCCACTGGCAATGTAAGTCAACGATGGACACCCCTCGAGGCCCAGGGACCCGGCGCAGTTGCACCACCTTACCACATGCTGAAGGCGCGGCAGCTGTACACCACCCGCCTTGCCGCTCTCCGAAGTCCGCACATCAGCTGCCCTCTAGTCCGCATCCGGATCCTGATCCGTTCGCTGTCGCTCCTTACGCTGAATGCCAATGCGCTTGACAAGATCCTGCGCTGCCTTAGGTGTATGACAAATCGTCGCTCGGCCCTCGTGCGTCACTCGGAGCCTGGCTGGGTAGAGCATCGCATAGTCAATCCCAAAGTCGCGCAACTTTTTCTTAATGGGGTTGAATTCCCTCCTCGCTAGTTGGACAGCGACGGTGAAGTCCGGGTAAAACTCCAGCGTGTTGCCCTGATGCGTTATTTGCCGTTTCTCTCTCGCCAGCCTCAAGATGACATCCCGGTCTCTGTAATTTAGGACCCGTGCAACTATGGGGCGTGGAGGGGCACCAGGCTTCGGTCTGGGCGCCAACGATCGGTGCGCTTGCTCAATTAGGAACATTGGGGAGAGGTGGTCGGCACCAATGACATTACGGATCAGCTCCTCCACATATGTTTCCATACGCCCCACGTTGGTGGACTCCGGAACCCCCGTGATCCATACATTGTTGCGCCGGGACCGCGCTTCCAAATCCTCCGCCTTGTTTCTTAACACCTCCAGCAGCTGTTCCACCGCCGCACAATTTTTGGTCGTAGCCTGGGTGGCATCCTCCACTACCCCAATGCGAGTTTCCGCCTCCGTCAGTCGCTCCCCATGGCCATCCAGCTTCGCCGCCATGTTATCCACTCGGATTGTAATGGTGTCCAGCTTGCCGTTGATGTCCTGCAGGCTCTGCTGGATAGCCTGCAACACCCCCTCCATACCCGTGTGCAGCGCCTCTCCCGCGCCTAGGGCAGTTTCCGTTTGCGACGTGGCGCCCTTCGTCTGCCTTTTGGACTCGAACTGGAGTTTAGGTTGATTCTTGTCAGGTTTCCCCATCGTCTTGTCTGCACACAGCGGCCACCAGAGACGTGATCGACAAGCGGCAGATACCCCCAGTGAAGGGGCCACAGGCGGCGTCTCACAGTCACTATATGTCCTGAAGCAGTCCTCACCGGAGGTATGGGTGGGCACTCAGCCGCAGCGCCCCTCGCCCAGTTCACGCACCTTCTACCTCCACTTGCCCTTCGTGCCCCGGGGCCAGGACAGGCACCCAGCTCTCTTCAGGCACAGCCACGATCCCAGGGGGCCCACAACAAGCGTTAATGTCCTCCAGCACCACACTCGCTCCAGGGCCGGCTACCCAGCACAGCAACCTCCTCAGCGCCGGCCCGGTCCCCAGACGGTAGCGCGACAGGCGCCGTGCAACTGACCTGCACCCTCCTCGGCGCTTCGGCTTCAGCGGCCGCCGAAGCTAGCAGCCCATGGGTCGCCCTCTCGACCGTCGCAGTCTTTCCAGGCAGCCCTCCGGTCCCCGACAGCGCAGTGATTCGGCGCACTCAGGCAGGACCCCACGCGCAGACCAGGTAGTGCTCACCGGGTTTCCGCTCATCTGTCCTCGTCGCACGTTATTGTCCGCCATAGCGGGATCCGAGAGTAGTCTCCGCCGCCATTTCGCGTCTCTCCTCCGATACACGCCAGCCTCTCCTGTCGGCAGCCAGAGACAGCAGCGCAGCCTCCGCCCTCAGAGTCCACGGCCCGCACATATGTTTCCACACTCCAGGGCATGCCGGACCGCCGATCTCGCCAGTGCTTCGTCACCTCGGTTCCCGGAGACTCCGAGCGGCGCCATCTTGTGTTCTGAGAGTCGCGTCCAGGGCCCAGAGTTCCGCAGCTCGCCCCCGCTCTCACATCACCTGGAATTCGCACCACACCGCATCCATGCGTGGACGCCCATGTCCGACAGTCCGTGCGGCAGTTTTTAGCAATCTCCTGGCCCCTTACATGCTCTTTTACGCCGCTATTCTTGTCCGTCCGGCGGAGCTGTCTCACCAGGCAGCCATTCCGCTGTGCGCCCTCTAGCGCCACCCCCAGTAGCTGAATATTTTAAGATTGGTGTAAGAAATTGAATAAGATAGTTCCTATAAAATTTACAGAAAAAACAGGAAGTGCCACAATGATTTGGAGGAAGCCCATCACATAGGCAGGCAGGCAGGCAAACTGGATTTTCATTGATGAACTTCCGCTCTCAGGCATAGTAATTTTCACACTGTACATGCCCTAAATGGAAAAAGTAGCAATATTTCCCATCTGGTCGGCATCGAGGTAAGATAATACGTTAAATCTAATGATGCTAAAGTTAAAAAAAAACCTTCAAAGAGCTTTTAGTGTATTCTCGATTCAAACCCCGATTTAAACAAAGGACCCTGAAATTGTTCTTCACCAGCAATTTATCGGATTTAACTAAAGTGAGCGGTGCACAAAAAAAAGATAAGCCTACTTCATTAAAAGACATGTATAGATAATGCAGCCAGGGAACAAAGAGACCTCTTATATGTTTTAGGCAGTCTAGGATTACCTCCCTATTCAAACTAGCCTTAGTGTTGGTCCAAACACTAGCCCATAACAAAAGCAGGGCCAACCTTATCCTTTGAGAGATATACGGTAAATTTCAATGTAAATGTAAAATAAAAGGTAAGTTTGAGGGCAGGAGATTAAAAAGTTGCCTGCAGATACGATTTTCTTCGACCTGCAGAACGGATGGATTTTGATAACCCCCAAATCCAAGTGCCATGCACAACTACTGGGACACATTGTTGGTTATATATTTTTTTTAATGACGAAACTGAGTCCCTAAAGATTGTATGTGTAAGATTTAAGAAGGCCCCGGCAGCCCTGCTTAATTTTTAATTTCATACGTGAAGTGTTAAACTGTAGCTGCCAGGAATCACCTGAATTAAAAGTAATCCCAAGATAACAAAAAATACTCACACAGCTCCTGGACCTGTCCCTAACTGTCAAGGTTGCCATACTTTTCTTACGTGGGCCACACACCATAATATGGGATTTCGCAAAGTTTATTGCTAAATCCTGACAACCCATAAAGGAGACAAAGGATTCCACTAAGCTTTGCGGGGCTCTCGGGGTCCTAGCCATCAAAACAACATCATCGGCGTACAATAATGCCGGGACTGATATATTTGCAATTTTTGGAATCAACTATAAATTCTCCCAGGTGCAGGCATAAGTTGTTAACATGTAAAATAAAGAACAAAGGAGCCAAGATGCACCCCTGTTGCTCCCGGGGGGGCTACAAGAAAAACATCTGCGGTATCTACAGCAGGTCCATAATGCAGTTTGGCAGCTAAATGTTTGTGCAAAACATAGAGGAAATGTACATGGGTGACCTCAACACCCATATCCAACAGTTTTAACCAGAGCTTAGTCCTTTTGACAGTGTACCTTGTCTAGCGATCTTGTATTTACCCAAGATCAGTTGTAAATTTAGACACTGTTCCACCCTGCCCAGCCCATGGTAAAAACCATATTGAAAAGGGAATAAGATGTTATTTTGACATGACCAAGATCTTATCCACTTGAAAATGACCCTGCCAATAATCTTAACTGTGCTGTCTATGAGGGATATCGGGCGAGAACATTTAGACACATGCCGATCACCTTTCTTAAAGATGGGAACAATATTAGTTAATGCCCAGGACCTAGGGAACTTAGAAATAAGATAGTTATTAAATAAATCAGTGAGCAAGGGGCCCCAGAAATCACTGTTACATTTAGAAAGGTCCACAGGTACCCTATCGGGTCCTGGAGCTTTCCCTGCCGGACTTTGTTATATTGCATACTCAACCTTACACAGAGTACTGATGAGATCGCTAGACAAAGAAATATGCAATAAGGAATGTAACAAGAACAGTATTAGGGCACATACCTTCCTGCTCATTAAAGATGTTTCGCAACCTTACCTATAGTATGTTAATAACATTAATCACAGGTTTGGTCTCACAAGATTAAGATGTAATTCTGTGTTTCACCTGGTGATTACTTGCTAAATGTTCCTGTGATGACCTATCAGAGCAAAGTACTTCACACTTTCTGTTTCTTTGTAAATGTTACGATAAGTGTAAATTAAATTTATTGTACCATTAATTCGGAGTTTAAATTTAAGCAATTTATACCTGCCTTAACATTCCTGCAACAACTACACACAATTGAGATCTGTAGCTCTGCTGCTACATTCAGTCATCAGGCTCTTTACATATATGGAAAAGTATGGGAAATGTGTGACTAATTCTTGAAGATGTATTTATTTAAATTTGTTTATAGGGAGACTATGTCTACAATATTTTAGCCATTGAGTATGATGTTGGCTAGTGACTGTGTTTTAATGCTTTCAATACTGTTGATTAATAATACTTTATTATATGTATTGCTCTTTTATGATTTTGAGAATAACCAAGTAAACGTTCCACTAATGAACGATAAGTCAAGCAGGGGTCAAGAAAAAGGGGGTCCCAAAATGTGCTTTCTATATGCAATTTCCCATCGGTTTCTAGAAAGTGATACAGAGAAAAAGGATTTACAGAATTACACCAAGGGGCATATTAACAATGTGCGGCGATAATATTATCGCCGCTTTAGAGCCCGTTTTCGGGCGAAAAGCGGCAATAATATTATCACATTATCAACAAGGACACGCTAGCGCGTGTATCCTTGCATTAACGCCCCTTGTCAGCACGCCTCCCATCGCATCACTAATGAGATGCAAAGGAGGCATGCCTGACCAGACTCCCTTGGGTAAATATCGCTAACCCAGCTTCCTCATATTAACAACAAGGGTTAGCGATATTTAAAATCACGTTAAGTATGCCTTAACGCAGGAATTTAACGTCTGTTAAATTCCTGACTAAGGCATACCTAACATGGGGGGTGGATTGTGTGGCTAAAACCACAGGCCCTATCACCAAGGATATCGCCGTTTTCCATGGAACATCGCTGGAAAACCAGTGATGTTCCATGGAAAACATCACTATCCCTGGAATAATTATCGCCATGGCGCTATGCGTTGTTAATACAGCGCTAGCATGGCGATAATTATCTGCGATATCCAGCGATAAAATTCCTCACGCTAAGAGAGGCCAGCGATAATTATCGCTGCCGCTTGTTGATATGCCCCCAAATTTGGCTGAAAGCTAGATCTTTACTCAGAGAGCGTGCTCTTTGTGAGTTGGTTTAAATCTGTTCAGTGTGTTTTGAGAAAGTATGGTTCAAATGTTAATATCTCAACAGTTGTCCCCGTGGGAATCCCACAATATTCCTGCGACACCTCAAATTTAAAAAATAGAGCATTTTGATTGTGCAAGATGGCTTTTATTTTACCATTGGCCATCTCAGTACTGTGGGTTTCGAGTGGTCCCACTCTACAGAGAAAACTCAGCTGGCCACTACGCAAACAGAGATGTTGCAGCAGCCATTATAGAACACTGGGACTCAGTCCGTGTTTCCTGAAGTATAAAATAATAATAATAAGATGTTAGTGGGCAGTGTCGGGGTAACCTGATCCCTTTACAGTTACTGGTGGGGATAGGTGGTCCTAGAGCAACTCCCTCAGGGGTAGAAGAAAAAAAGATATTCAGCTTGTCAATCCGCCATTACTTCCACAGGAGCCAGCATTGACCCTGGGACTCCTGCACAATCACACAGGGGTCCACTCTGGCTCCTGTGGAAGTCACGCAGGACTGGTAAAAAAAAAATTCTAAAGAAAACACATGCTTCCTTAGGTGCCAAAGCCCCTACTACACACATCTTTCGCCTTGTACAGAAGTCTTCATCGAGAGCTCACTACCTCCAGACACCAAGCCCCATTAGGTGGCTAAGCCCCTACTACACACACCCCTTGTTTTGTACAGAAGTCTTCACTGAGAGCCCACTCCCTACAGACATCCAAGCCTCATTAGGTGTCTAGGGCCCTACTGCGCACACTTTTCATCTTGAACAGAAGCCTTCACAGAGGAGCCCACTACCCCCAGACACCCAAGCTCCTTTAGTTGGCAAAGCCCCTATTACACACACCTCTGATCTTGTACAAAAGCCTTCACAGAGAGCCCATTCCCTCCAGACAGCTCATTCCAATTAGGGTGCATAGGCCCTACTACGCATACCTTGTGCAGAAATATTCAGAGAGCCCACTCCCACAAAACACTCAATTTCCATTAGGTTGCAATGCAACTACTTTTCACACCCTTCGCATTGTACAGATGTTTCACTGAGAATCCACTCCCTTCAGACACCCAAGCTGCTTTAGATAAACAAGGCCCTCCCATGCACACCCTTCACCTTGTACAGACGTCTTCATGGAGAGTCTACTCTCTCAATACACCTAAACCGCTACGACACAATCCCTTCGCCTAGTACAGAAGCTTTCATAGGAGCTCACTTCCTCCAGACACCCAAGCCCCATTAGGTGACCAAGTCTCTACTACGCACACCCTTCGCCTTGCACAGAAGTCTTCACAAAATATCCACACCCTCCAGACACTCTAGCTCCACTAGGTTACCAAGCCCCTACTATGCAAAGCCTTCACTCTGTACCAGACCCTTTGCAGGTAGGCGACCTCTTGTGTGCAATCAATGAGATGGGGGTGGCCAAGCACCTACAAAGCACAACTTTCAATTTGTACAGAAGTCTTCGGGGAAAGCTCAGTTCCTCCAGACACCCATGCTCCATCAGGTGGGCAAGCCTCTACTAGGCACAACTTCACCTCGTACAAACTTCTTTACAGTGAGCCCACACCCTCCAGACACTCAAGCGTGGCCAAGCCCCTGCAACATCAGCCTATGCCGGGTACTGGACCCTTTGTGAGTATGTGACCTTTTGTGTGTGTATCTTTTTAGAGGGAAGAGTGGACGCTAGAGAGCGTGTGGCAAGATGACCACACCTGTGTGAGGCTCTGCCAGCCGGGCACAATAATCCGACATTAATACTCCGTAATGCAACCGCTAAGTCACTAAAAACGGGATGTCAGCTTGACTAGAACTCGCTACATCTGCTGGTGCCTGAATTGTCCACGGCGGCTCTCATATTGCTGATTAAATGATGCAAGCCTATCCTGTGCAGGGCCTGGCAGAGGCGGAGACTAGGCGTCACACCAAACAGAACAGTAGCGGAGGAGGAGTTGCCAGAAGGGACAGCATACAGCCATAGGATGAGATGAGAATATCCTGCTGGGCCTGCAGAAGGGGTCGAAGACTCGGTGACACCATGGCAGGAACGACAGATGATACAAGACAACACCCACACTACCCACAGCAGACCACAGGAGCAGGCAGTGAGTCGCGACCGGCTGACGAGTAGCTGGGCGTGGTGTGCTAGTCCTGGCTGGGTTGCTGTGGAGTGTGGGCCACAGATCGGGCGAGCCCTGTAACTCCACAACACCGAGGAGTGGTGGCAAGGGTAGAGAAAGACCAGCCAGCATGTGTGCAAGGTGATTTGATGGCCAACAACAACACAGGGTATACTGAGGCAAGATCTTGTCCCCGCACTGCAAAGGACACAGACGAATTGTTGGCCTCTGGCACGGCCGGACGTGGCACCAAGGCAATCGGCTGAGGGAAGTACGCCCTATGCTGGGAACACGAGTTACATAAGGAATGAAGAACACTAAAACAGGGCACTCGAACGCCAGGCTGATCGTGGAAGAAGCAACAAGCTGAGGCCGACGCCGAGACAGACAGGACGGGCGGCCGTTGACGGAGGTGGGCGCTGGCCCGACCTCCCCAGGCAAGCTGTAAGGCACCTAGCAAAGATGGATGGTAAAGAATAATTTGCCTCTTTTACAATTCACTGATGAGAGACCAGCCCCAACCCCCAAAACTAGCACAGCAAGACAATACAAGCGCTGTGACACGGGAAGCAATACCTCTACCGAGGTAGCGAACGGTGAGCGGCAATCTCTAATATAACATACCAGTGCACCACTTAGCTATGGTGCTGCACGGCATAATAATAATGAAGAACCTGGCTGTTGAATATAAACCCACAGTAGAGGCACAAATAGTGCCACATTGCCAAGCCCTCAGGGAGGATGACAAGCCACCACACAATACCGCAGTAGCGAGAGACTGGTGATCAGAAACTGTAAAAAACTCACTCAGCAACGGGAGGCCTCCAGAGAGGACCTCTATGAGGCATAAAGACAAGAGATGAACCTGTGGAGGCATGAGCATAACAGACAAGAATCAGCTGCGCATTATATTTGAGTCCAAGAAAACAGCTACGGCACAGCAGGATATGCAGAAACAATTCGAGCCAGACGCAGAAGTGAGTGGTGCAACGGCACTTGAGACCACATTAATGGTAATGCAGCATAGCCTGCAATCCATTGATGGCAAGATAGATTCACTAATCCTAAGAATGGACTATATGGCTGCTAAACTAGATAAACAAATGTAGCGGATCACGGATCACAGAGGCCAAACAAAGAATCTCCACTACTGAAGACACGCTACATAATATCACTGAGAAGAGGTCTGGCATGGAGAAAGTATTGGAAGTGATACAAGCAAAGAATGAGGACTTGGAAGCGTGCTCAAGGCGCAATAACCTGTGCAGCACAGGGGTACCGGAATCAGCCAACACGGGATGAATGGAGGAGTATATTGAACAAATGTTGAACACTCTCTTTGGCCCAAGAATCTTTCCAGCTTACTAGTGGTGGAAAGGGCGCATAGACCCCTGACGGTAAAGCCCCCACCGGAGGTGGCACCGCGGCCTATAATAGCTAAATCACTCAATTACCGGGACAGAGACACAGTGTTACGAATGGCATGGGAGAAGAAAGACCTAAATTATTAGGGTCACCAAATAGCCTTCTTCCTGGATTTCCCTCCTGCGGTACAAGCAGCAAGGAGAGAGTTTCTACCAATAAAACGGCAACTCCAAAAAGCTGGCATAACTTATGCTATGCTCTATCCCACGAGATTGCCCATCGTCCATGAAGGTCAACAGAAGATATGCACGATCCCAAAGGCGGCTAAAGACTATTTGAAAGCGATTACAAAAGTGAGAAGGGCTTCCCAGATAACCAACGATGAAGGCAAGGATATGGACTGAGGCGTACTGCCCAGCAGTATGAAAGACTACCATGTGCAGAAACACGCACTATGAAACAAGGTTGTTGATGGACTGGTCAAAGAGACATATATGGACATTATGGGTGGTGGCTGAGGGACTAAGCTGTCAGGCCGACCACCTTTGTTCTACTGGAGGACAGCGGGCCTCTGGTGGCCATGAGAGGGTGCACCCCATTACAGGGCGACAAGTATATTACAATTGTGGTGATTGTCAAACGTTTGAGACAGTTATGGGTATGGAAGGGTTGGGAGATATCATGTTTTCAGCATGTTTGGGATGCTGAACTGGGAGGGGGAGGGAGGGGTTTGTGTTAAGTAGTTGTGACTGCTGAATGTACCTTGGTAGCACACACGGGGTATTCCATAATATCGGTTGGACAGGTTACATTTCGATACCTTCACAGGACAGGCAAGATGGAACCCCTGAGTACAACTAAAATCTCTCTTTTAACATGTAATGTCATATGACTCAATAACCCCCGTAAAATGCGGAAGGTCATGGCATACCTGGATAGACATCAGGTGAATATTGCACTCATTAAGGAGACGCACCTCATAAAGCTCACAGATCGTAATGTGAGGAAACGATGGGCAGAGACGAGAGGGGCCTCTTCGTACTCAACATACTCCAGGGGGGTGCTGACTCTTATCAAAAAGGGAGTCCCATACACAAATGTGCATACTGTTACAGATGAACAGTGAAGGTACGTTTCCTACATGGCGCATTAAATGGCATCTTAGTTACCATAGTGAATACTTATGGGCCAAGCTTAGATGACCAGGAGGTTTACGCACACACCTCTGGAACGTACTACGCAATATGCCACCTGCAGAGATAGTCTGGGGGGGGGAAACCTTAACACACATCTTGACCTGACTGAAGACAGTTCGACATGCGCAGAGGGTTACTGTAAGCATTCAGCTTGCGTCATACGGGAGGAGATGGAAGGGTTTGGTATGATAGATACATGGAGAATGAGAAACCCAGATAAATACGAGGGCACATACATCTCAACGACTCGTGCATCATGGTCCAGGCTGGACTACTGGCTGACAAATACGGGGGTGCACGCCTGGACAATTGTGGTGACGCATATGGCGAGAACACTATCAGATCGTAAGCCAGTAATGCTGGATCTAAAAATGCCCACACAGACAGAGACAATTTTCTTGGCGTTTCCAAGCTGAGGCCCTACTCGATCCAGTACATAAGAACACTATAAGGAAGGCCACACTAGATTAGTTTGAGCTAAATAAGGGCACAGTCAGGGGGGTGGGTATCTGGTGGGAAGACTTTAGGCCCACAATACGGGGAATCTATACAAGTACGAGTACAGGCATCCTGAAAGTCATACATAAGCAATAAAAAAAACAGAACACACACTACAAACTCTGGAGAGGGAATATGAGACTCGGCTGGGCATGGCCATATTAGCTGAGATAAGAGCGCAGATCACCGAATATAACGACCTAGCACAAAAAGAAATACATTACATATCGCGCAGGCATGGAGCCAGGACATACTGGGAGGGGAGAAGACCGGGACACACATGGACCACCGAACTAGCCTCAGGTAAAGAACAAACATGTGTTCTGAAGATCACGGAAGAGGATGGGATGGATCACTATAACCCCTTAGAGATACTAGAAGTCTTCAAACATTTTCACATACGCCTGCATAAGTCCTGTGATCCAGCAACAGAACATGAGTTGGGTACGTATCTTGCCGATGTGGCATTGCCATGGTTATCAGAGGGACAAAGGGAATACCTGACACAGCCTATAGGGGAAGCGTAGATAAAAGAAGCCATAGAGGCCCTACCTAGTGGAAGGACGCCGGGACAAGATGGACTGACGAGGGAGTTTTATAAGGAATACACAGACATATTAATGCTCCATCTAATAGAGATGTACACAGAAGCATAACAATAAGGGTACACTGCCGATTACGCTATGAGAGGCACTCATTATTGCGCTGCTGAAACCTGATAAACCAGGGCAGAATTGCGGGTCTTACCGCCACCATATTCCTCATGAATACGGATGCTAAAATATTGGCGAGGATAATAGCCACAAGACTGCTGCTCTTGTTACCACACATGACATTACCCGATCAGTTAGGGTTTATTCTGACTAGATCCACCATGAACAACTTGTGTACAATATTTGCGTTAATCCACAAATAATCCCAAAAATGAAAGCGGCGTCAGCTCTACTGGTTGCGGTCAAAGCATTTCATTCAAAAGAGTGGCGGTACATGTTTAATATATTGGAAAGGATGGGGTTTCCTGCAGGCTTCCTTAAGGGGATAAACCTTCTCTATATGGGCCGAAGGTCTAGATTACATATAAATGCATTTACGTCAGAGCGTTTCTCTTTTCATAGAGGAACACTTCAGGGGTGCAGTCTCTCCCCAATTTTATTCACATTGGCATTAGAGCCACTGACTTGCATAAGACAGAGGCATATGGACTCGGCCTTGCGATTTTAGCTAAGGCCTATCAAGATATCGCTATATGCGGATGATATGGCTCTCTACATCAGGGATCCAGAGAGGAACCTCGCGCCTATACTCCGTGAATATGTCAGTTTCTAACTCTATTCAGGGTTCAGTATAAATTGGTCGAAATCAGTGATAATTCCACTGACAGACTCCACAGAACCTCATGCCCTAGAGTACCCCCTAGAATGGTCAACAGAGCCGGAGAAACACCTGGGGGTATGGACACACAGAGGCCCAGACTTATTGAACAGGGAAAAGTACAATAAAACGCTTGAGAAACTGGAGGACCAGGTGGCAAGATGGAAGAAGCTGCCACTTTCGCTAGCAAATAGAATAGCAATCATGAAAAAAATTATAATATTGCCACGGTTTCTCTATTTATCCACTAGCATCCCGATAGTGTTACTTGATGCATTATTTCGAGCCCTTAGTACGCAACAAATTAAACTCTTGTGGGCTGGGAAACAAGCCCATTTAAAACTGGGAGGAGCTGACGATGTCATATAAGCAGTGAGGGTTTGGTGCACCGGGCATTCACTTATACTACCTATGCGCACAGGCACAATTTGCGTGTTACTGGCATTAACCACAACACACCTGCCGATTGAGGAGGGAGAAGCCCACACGTCCCACTCCGATACATGCTACAGAAATGGCGCTTTAATATACCACGCTCTGAAATCAGCACTGTACAATTAACAACATCAGCGTGGCAGGCCTTAGGAATGAACGTGTGTTTGTGTTGCACACACCTAATAAATATGTGACCTTGAGACACTGTTCAGTGTAGTGTACCAAAGTGTCTATTTGGCGTGCTGGTCAGGGGCGTGTGACTGCCTAACACACGTTTGATACTGCTGCTTCAAGTGTAACCTGGCCGTAAAGAGCGTGAATCTATCAATGATGAATTTTATACAAAATAAAACAATATCGCAATGAATTTGTTGAACAATATCTGAAGTAATCTATTTTAATGTGACAATTTCATCCATAATATATTCCACTGCTAAACAATCATATATGTTAACATTTGCACCACTGTGCTATATCTCAATTATAAGCAACAACCTAAACAGAAAGAGGTTAAAGTAGCCTATTTCATTTGGTTGTCCTGGTAGAGTCCGTTCTTGGAGGAATTTGGGTGGGTATACCTCTTTGTTATACAGTTTGGTACGCGCTCTTAGAAGGGTCGTAAAATTTGAATGTCACTATTTAATTCCTTGGCTTGGACATTTTACTCTCACCTGTGTTATACGAAATAGCATTGACAGTGAACACTCGTGTTGATCTCAATGTAATGATTCAAATGGTAAATAAAGTTTAAAACAAACAAAAAAAGTAGCCTATTTCACAATTGAAGTTGTCATTTCCAAGCATATATGTGTTGCTCAATGCATTTCGGGATATCTGTCCCTTCTTCAGGGGCCACTATAACAAAATTTAAACAACGATAAGGAAGGAAGAAATATCACCAATCTAATATATAGTTTAATTCAGGTATTGAGAATAAACCGATGAAAGAAATATCAAACAGAATAAATTCATGGATGAGGATATAAAAAGTCTTGTGCAAATAGAAAAGAGCTCCCAGTGCCTGGGGGGAAAAGCAATATGAAATGACCTACAAATGTTTGGTGACGTAACAAAGTCATTCTTAAGTGCATTTTGAAAAAAGGTATCCAAATGTGTTACAACACTGCATGTATCGTCTGAATTCAATGCAAATGTGCTGTGAAAAAAAGAACATCTTCAGTGAATAGCCTGATCGGCTCCTAAAGTACTCACAACGTGAATGAAATACAATTCATATCACCCTCCTTCTACGGAACGAAACCATCGTGCCTTCTCCACAAACTTGTAAATAAAACCAACTATGAAACATACGTGAAGAGGAGACCTTTGTGCTACATCCTTAGTTGCATGTCTCGCCGCACATACCTACACACTATCTCAAAGGAAACAATGCAACAACATCCAATAGTTTGTATTGAAAGAGGTTGGTATGAATGCAGGGAAGCGAACAAAATTAGAGAACCTATTAGCATACTCGTAGTTTAAACAGGAGGAATCTCCTGATATACAGTTGAATAAAACTACTTACCGCGGGGCGGTCTAAATAGTATCCGAATGTTCAAATCTGGTCTTAGGAATGAGCACATATAAACTACCTATATACACCCCGGAACTCCCCATAGGCCATCACCCAGAGTTGTCCATCCCACAAGACTCCGGAACAATTGCGGCACTACACTTGGCTGAGATAGAAACAATGGGTGACCTATATCCACAGGGCGCATTTCTGATGGTTGAAGATTTGAAATTTATACAAAACAAAACACCACTCTTTATATTTATATATTACCAACTCAAGAAGGTAATACAAGTATTGTACCTTATGTTCCCAGAAGAACCCGAGATCTTAAGGACCTTACAAATATGACTTACTTGCCCGTCTAGGCGGCACCCGGTCACTAATCTATATAAAACAGCTCTCGTAAAAAAAAACACAGGTTGGCTAATAAAACACTGGGAAGATGGAACCCATCCCTAGAGCCACCGTTAACATAGGAGGGGTGGGAATATAGCTGCACATAAACAGAGAAACTCACATCCAACTGTAATCTAAGGATAATCCATTTCAAGTATATACAAGAAATGTACTATACACCTGCAAAACGTTTTTCAGATTGCGGCCAGCTGATCAGATTTTTTTGTTCTTCAGGAAAAAAAGGCAGACAGAAGAAAAAGCTCTCTTGGTCAGTCAGAAACCCTTACTTTTTCAATTGGACCAACCGTTCAGAATTACAGCTTTGCAAGCTTACTCCAAGAACTCATTAAACCAGATTTGCTCTAAAACGCATAAACGCAGGCAAGTAGCAGATTGTTTCTGTGCTCTCGACTGACTGAATTTTAATCTATTGGCTTTTATAATTGTTTTTAATACCTCCTGTGCACCGCTACTAGGAGAACTTGTGTCCCCAATTCCTCTTCGCCTCGCTCTCTGGTCCACCGCGTAGTCTTCCTTTTGCTGTGGAGAGAGTGGGCAAACCCCCTCACTTCTGGGACCTCGGGGGGGGTAGCAGGCTAGTAGCCTCACATTAATCCCTATATTAGGCTGATGGCGGCCCCCCAGGATGCCCCGATACTATTACGCACTGCATCGGCATACTGGAAGAAAGCGCTATAGTACACGTGCCAGTGCACCCCATACTCAAACAACACACCGCTACTCGGTATCCCTACTGTGAGAAGTTGGCCTGGCATATGCTGTCTCCTAGTTATAGGGACACCTTGCACCAGTCCAATTCGACTCTTATTGATGATAGGTTTAAGGCAACCTTTAAAGAAAGCTATCCTAGGGGTAGCTGTGGAGAGCAGCCTTCAGGCTAAGTCTTGAAGGAGTGATAAGCTTATTGTTTTACCATAATAACCTCTTG
This sequence comes from Triturus cristatus, assembly GCF_964204655.1. Lineage (NCBI taxonomy): Eukaryota > Metazoa > Chordata > Amphibia > Caudata > Salamandridae > Triturus > Triturus cristatus. The sequence continues at coordinate 1,202,885,556 of NC_140585.1, read as the reverse complement.
AATAACCAAATGAAAGAGTAGTCCACACAGGTATATATATAAAATATATGTATTTATTCTAGACAGAATCCCACAGTCTCTTTGTGAAGCTGTGGCAAAGTTACAATTTCAAACAAGCATTGATAGATACAATAAATAGCACTGTTAACATTGGGCCCCGGGGGGGACCAAACCATATACTAAAAAAGTGGTATAAGAACCACGACAATTCTACAGACAATGCTTAGGGCATTTAGGATCGCTGCCCACTTTAGAATCCACCCCAGGTTATGAGGAAGGGGACCCACGGGAGGCGCATGCAGTGGAAGTAGCTGCTATCGGGAACTCTATTATAGCCTATGGAGAATGTCGCGGTTGGAAATAAACAGTTTTAAAATACTTCTAGCAGGAGTTCTAAGTTAAAACTTTAGACTTAAGCTTTTGAGGAGCCCACTACTACGAGAGTACCGAGGTACCACGGTTACCTGCCCCAGGGAAGCCGGGTGCATAGGTCGTTTTCGATGTCGGGTCGCGGGCTGATTTTCAATGGGAAAATAGTCAAAAGTTCTGCTAGCCAAAAGCGTCGCTGATTCCGTGAAGATCAAAGATGTGAAGATTGCAGAGAAGAACCTGAAAGCAGAGGGGACAGAGTCTGGGTCACGGCAAAGTGACCAGGGGGCTCAAAGCAAAGAGCCCTTCGATGTCGGGTGCTTCAGGTGGGAAGTGGTGTAGCTTGGATCTGCAGCCACGGGCTCCGGGAGGCTTCAAGGAAGGCCAGCTTCTGGAGGGCAACTGTCCCACGTCGGTTGAGGGTCGCTGCGGTATTAGTGTCCAGATTGGATCCACTAAGCCTTGGCAACCGCAACCCACGCAAGATGAACAAATCTGCTACAGTGCAGACCCACGAGGTCTGGGAGAGGTCTCCTTTGGGGAGACTATAGAGCAGGCCTGGAGCAACCAGGGGAACTCTTGATTGTTGAACCAGACCTCAGCTGGGGCCCACAAGTTGAGAGACAAGGGACCGCGGGAGGCGGCAATTTGGAGTGCGTAAAAGGGCACCCACGGGCCACCGGAGGAGGCTAGGGCGCTGGTCTTTGGCACAATTGCTGTAGAGTGGTTGGCTCGTAAACGGGCCAAAGCACAACTTCCCCACTGGTCAGGGTCGTGTGCTACGCAAGAGGTGACCGCTGTCCTGGGGTATTCGGGATCTCGGCACCCACGCGGTCCACGGTGCCCAAACTCATTGAGCACACTCACTGGCCTCTGGGATGCGCTGGAAATCCACCTCAAGGGTGCTGGAAGTCGTCGAAGTCCATAGGAGCAGCGAGGTTCCAACCGGGTCACTTGCAGTGTTTCAGGTGCCTGCCAAGCTGGGGGGTAACTCCTTTACCCCAAGGGAGATTTCTTCCGTCAGCTGGGCAGCAGCAAGTTGAAGGTCAAGACCGTAAAGTTCAAGATTAATCTGAGGCTCTGGTGCCACGTTATTCACCTTTATCCCCAAGATTAGGGGAGTGTCCAGAGTAGTGTCCACCAATGAGAGGTGAGGCGGGAAAGGGTGGCTACACCCTCTCCCCTTTGTGTGTTTCCAGCCTGGGCGAGGGGCAGGATGCCCCTGAACCGGTTCCAAGCAGTGTATGCAGAATGAGGACTCTGCAGCTGCCTACGTGCAACTCTGAAAGGACATTTGGTGCATCCACTCTGTTCCAATCCACATTATCCTGTCTGGGGAGATGCTAGCACCTCCCTGCCACAGGAGCCTTATTGTCCAGCTGGCGAGGCTGGGGTTTTCCCCAGCAACAGCCAGCCAGGGTTGTGTAGGTGGCGGGCAGTAGCCATTTTGTGTTACTTGTGCACTTTTAAATTGGTGTCCAAATTCTACCGCTTTTCCCATATCGCTCCTCTAGCAGGGGGTAATCGTACCCTCATACCCATGGCTGGACTGGGGGTATTATTCCTACATGTTTGACACCAAACACGATATGGTTCTGTGTAGCCAATCTCAAGTTATCACACTATCGCGATAAACTTATAATGCGGTTAAGAGTATATGGTATGGCTACACTACAAACAACCCAGCAATGATTTTACGTAGGTTGCAGAGGGGCCCTACTCAGGTAGGGGTCCCCCCTCACACATACCTCAGTACCCTGCCTTGTAGGATTAGCAAGGCCTGCTATAGGGGGGACCTTTGAGAGTATATGTGTTGTAATGGGGTGGGATATAGGGTACCTATATCCCTGTAAGGGGTGCTAGCACCACCCTACCCAGACTACAGTAGTGGTCTGGTGGTGTCAGTTTGTATGGCTGTCCCAGGGTGGCACAATAAGTGCTGCAGCCCTGGTAGGCCTACTGAGGGACCCATGCCCTGGGTACCTAGGGTACCATCTACAAGGGACTGTCAGGGCATCCTCAGCATCCAATTGGTGTGTACCTAGGGTACTCAAATTGTTTAAGAGAGGAAGCAGATAGGCTGGGGTCCTGGATAGCAGGGCCACAGCCTGGCTAGAGTCATAAAAACAGTCAAAACATCAGCAAAAAGTTGGGGGCAACTATGCAGTCGATGCCACTCTCCTACATAACCCCCCCCCCCCAAACGCAGGGACATTAAACTAACCTTGACCAGTTGAGTCTTCATGTTCTAAGTGGAATATCTGGAGAGGCCATCTGCATTGGCATGGTTGCTCCCAGGTCTATGTTCCACTGTAAAGTCCATACCCTGTAGGGAAATGGACCACCTGAGTAGTTTAGGGTTTTCACCTTTCATCTGTTTTAGCCATAGGAGGGGCTTATGGTGTGTTTGAACTAGGAAGTGAGTGGCAAACAAGTATGGCCTCAGCTTCTTCAAGATCCAGACCACAGCAAAGGCCTCCCTCTCTATAGCTGACCAACGTTTCTCTCTGGGGGTCAACCTTCTGCTAATAAAAGCTACTGGTTGATCCTGGCCCTCCTCATTCAGTTGTGACAGCATCTACCCCCACCTCTGAAGCATCAGTTTGAACTATGAATTCTTTGGAGTAGTTGGGGCTTTGGAGCACTGGAGCAGAGCACATTGCCTGTTTTAGGTCATCAAAAGCTTTCTGACAGCTGACAGTCCACTGAACCTTTTTGGGCATCCTCTTAGGGGTGAGGTCATTCAAGGGGGTCACAATGGATCCATATCCCTTTACAAACCTCCTATAGTAACCAGTCAGGCCCAAGAAAGCTCGAACCTGAGTCTGGGTGGTGGGAGCAACCCAGTCCATGAGGGTCTGGATTTTGCTCTGAAGTGGTTAAACCTGGCCTCCACCTACAAGGTGACCCAGCTACACAACCTGACTCTGCCCTATCTGGCACTTAGTAGCCTTGATAGTGAGCCCTGCCTTTTGCAGTGCTTCCAAAACTTTCCTCAGGTGGATCAGGTGATCCTCCCAGGTGGAGCTGAAGACAGCAATATCATCTAGATATGCTGCACTAAAGTCTTCCAGGCCTGAGAGGACTTGGTTCACCAACCTTTGAAAAGTGGCAGGTGCATTTTTCAAACCAAAGGGCATCACAATAAATTGATAATGCCCACCAGGGGTAGAAAATGCTGTTTTGGCTTTTGTAGACTCCGCTAACCTTATCTGCCAGTAGCCTGCTGTCAGATCAAATGTGCTCAGATACTTGGCTGAGGCCAATCTATCTATGAGCTCATCTGCTCTGGGAATTGGGTGTGCATCAGTCTTAGTGACTGCATTGAGTCCCCTGTAGTCAACACAGAACCTCATCTATCTCTTACCATCCTGGGTGTGAAGTTTTGATACAAGGACTACTGGGCTAGCCCAAGGGCTATCTGAGGGCTCAATCACTCCTAATTCCAACATCTTTTGGACTTCTTTCCTTATGCAGTCCCTGACATGGTCAGGTTGCCTGTAGATTTTATTCTTGACAGGCACACTGTCCCCAGTGTCCACTTCATGAGTGCACCAGGGGGTCTGACTTGGAGTCAGAGAAAACATATGTCTATAAGACTGAAGAACTTGTCTACAGTCTGCTCGCTGCTGGTCAGTGAGGCTGCCTGCCAAGGCTACTCCATCAACTGACCCATCGTCAGGGTTCTGAGAGAGCAGGCCTGGGAGAGGGTCACTCTCTTCCTCCTGTCCCTCATCTGTTGCCATGAGCAACCGATGTCAGCCCTGTCCACATATGCTTTCAACCTATTGACATGAAGTACCCTGTGGGGACTTCTGGGAGTGCCAAGGTCTACCAAGTAGGTAACCTCTCCCTTTTTCTCCAACATGGTATGGGGTCCACTCCACTTATCTTGGAGAGCTGCTGGGGCCACTGGCTCCAACACCCATACCTTCTGCCCTGGCTGGTACACCACCAGAACAGCCTTTTGGTCATGCCAGGTTTTCTGTAATTCCTGACTTGCCTCCAGGTTTTTAGTTGCCTTCTTCATATACTCAGCCATCCTGGAGCGGAGACCAAGTACATAGTCCACAATATCCTGTTTAGGGGGTTTGAGAGGTAACTCCCATCCCTCCTTCACTAGACAGAGTGGCCCTCTAACAGGATGGCCAAACAAAAGTTCAAAAGGGCTGTAACCAACCCTCTTCTGTGGCACCTCTCTGTAGGCAAAGAGAAGGCAGGGCAGAAGAACATCCCATTTTCGCATAAGCTTTTCTGGGAGACCTTTAATCATACCCTTTAAGGTCTTGTTGAATCTCTCAACAAGGCCATTGCACTGAGGATGGTAAGGGGTGGTGAACTTATAGTTAACCCCACACTCCTTCCACATTGGTGTGTACCTAGGGTACTCAAATTGTTTAAGAGAGAAAGCAGATAGGCTGGGGTCCTGGATAGCAGGGCCACAGCCTGGCTAGAGTCAGCAAAAAGTTGGGGGCAACTATGCAGTCGATGCCACTCTCCTACACTTCCGCTATTATCAAATTATATTAACCAATTGCCTGATAGTGCTAGTAGTCACTTAATGAAGCCAAAGATAACCATTGTTTCGTGGTAGGTTAATTAATTCTTTCACTGCCGCCTCCCTAACACAAGGCTAAAAAACTACAATGGTTATTAGGACCTCCAATACCTTCCTTATGTAGTCAAGGTGTGACTCACCTCTTGTTCTCCCTACTTTTCCATGACTCTTCATGATAGGTCTGAATAGTTAATCTTTAATATCTATGTGGCCCCACTTGCCAGGCTAATAAGATCTTATGGGATGGAGGTGGTATCATACGCTGATGACACCCAGATTATGGTGTCCCTCTCCCACCCGGGCAGTGCCTCCGCTCTCAGCTTCAGGAACTGCATGGAGGCAGTTTCTCAGTGGATGATTTACAATTCACTGAAGCTGAACGCAGAAAAAACCGAGGTACTGGTCTTTGGTGGAAATAGGGACATTTGGTCTGCTGAATGGTGGCCCCCCTCTCTGGGAGCGTGTCCTATATCTACGGACTCGGCTCGTAACTTGGGAGTTTTGATCGACCCCGCTCTTTCCATGGCTCAGCAGGTAAACAGAACGGTTGCTACCTGCTGGGGCATCATTAAGATTCTCAGGAAAATCAAGCATTACCTAGCTCCGCAGGCTCGCAAACAGATTGTTGTTGCATTGTCCGCTTCACGGCTTGATTATTGCAACGCTCTCTATGCCGGCATAAATAAGGGCCCTGTTCAACGCCTGCAAACTGCCCAGAATGCGGCAGCTAAATTTGTGCTCGATGCCCCTAGGCTTTTTTCAGCTACAGCTGCTAGGAAGAGTCTGCACTGGCTCCCGATCCAAGCCAGTATTGCTTTTAAGACCCTGTGCCTGACTTATGGGGCGCTATCCGGCCATGGGGCTGGGGGGGTGAAGGACTTGCTGGTACCTTATGCCCCCTGCAGAAACCTTCGCTCTGTGAGAAAGAGCCTGTTGTCAGTGACCCGTTTTCGAAGAGTTAAATGGGGTGGAAGGGCTTTTTCTACTTTAGCCCCTAAACTGTGGAACACCCTTTCCACTGAAATCATAACTCAACATTCGGTCCTGACGTTCAGGAAGGCACTAAAGACATGGCTCTTTGCCAAGGCATATCCGTAATTTGGTTTCCTGGTCTGTTTGATGTTTTTTGGTTAGGCGCCTTGATGCCTTTGGGCTTAGTCACGCATTATAAGATTTCCTTCATTCATTCATTAAACAAGAGTGAAGCTTGGAACTGTAAATATCAGTTGGGCCCAATGTGATTTAACATTCACTTTTGATGAAAGATCACAGTAAGTCTATAAGTCTAAATTAGAAAAACATAAAGCACCACCAATAGCTGCCAACATCTCCTGTATCCCAGGCAAAGTATGACAATCAACTACGATATTTTTGTTTAGAGAACGTAAATCGGCCCACAAAAGACACATTCTGGCACCAAGCTTTTTATCCTGCGCAGCGTGTTAGCGGAGTGGAGAAGCAGGGCAGAAAGTCTGCTGTTTGCATAGTGAGGTGGCGCAAGCAGTATTGAATTGCTTCTGGGAACCACGCCACGTGCCTTTTAATCATGCGCGACGTGTGCGCGGAAAGATGCAGCAAATCGGTAAGCATCTAGCCTATGCACTGCATAGGGAAGGTGGCGAGGCGGTTCAGTGCAAGTAAGGCCCTCTGATTTCATCGTGCATACTTGCACATGAAATGCTTTATAAAAAAAAAAAATTTGATGAAAACTCTGCCTTATTTTAATGGTTGCATGTAATTGCATTATGTAGGACACATATGGCTGATTTTGCCTAAAGTGCACCTGTAAAGTGATGGTCATTGTTTGAGTTGTGCAACAGGGACAAAACATACGCATTGGCCATTAAATTCTATGCTGATTTTGTTGACACAGGTCACTGGTAGTTTGGATAAAATGTTAAAGGAGTGGGGAAAGGCACACGTCTCGGGATGTCTTCGCCGAAGCTGTGATTTATGAGGTATTGGGTAAAATGTATGAAGAAACTGCAGTATCAAAACAGTCAGAAACTGGTTTGCTACCACAAAACAGGCACTGAGTGATATACAAAATGGTCAAACAAACAGATCTGCAACAAAAAGCAAGTTGCTGCGATTGGCAAATAGTCGCAAAAATAACAAATTCTCCTTGTGAATTGGCATGAAAGTAAAGTAGGTGATAGTCCCTAGCTAAAATTCGAAGGAAGCAGTATAAGCTAGCCCTTAGTAAGTGCAAGTAGTCTATGAAGGAGGAAGCTTGGGGTAAACTCATGGAAGCAACAACTATCAAGTGTAGTGCGATGTTTTGGAGAATTGTTAACAGCCCCTTTCTGGGAGTTGAGGCCGCAAATGTCCTTGACGAACACATTACTGATAACGATTGAGTTAGCCACTTAAGGGCAAGTTTAAGGGAGCCTCGGCCCTGTCACCACCATCTGAGAACGGTGGCGAAACCTTAATCCTATCTGTAATGGAGGATGAAGTGAGGTAAGGTATCACTGGTATGACACGCAACAAGGCTCTGGGACCTGATGGAATCCCCCCCCGATCTTTATTTGTCGGATGTGGTATTCTGGGCTCTATTGCTTACCTCTGTAATTAACTCGGACATGCGGTCTGGCACCCCTGCCTCCTGGGCCACCTCCATAATTGTCAGGGTATTTAAAAAGGGGAACAGAGATAGTACCCTCTGTTATAGACCTATATCCCTGTTAGACTCTGTGGTCAAAGTGGTCGGGCGGATACTGTTGGGAAGGTTATCCTCTTGGGCCCTTGACAATAACATCCTGTTGGAGGCCCAATGTGGCTTCTGTTCTGGCTGCTCAACAAGTAATCAATGTCTAAACCTTTTCATGATAATGAATAAGTACACGGTAGCCCGCCCTGGTACCATTTTTTTGGCCTTTATGGATATGTCTTCTGCATTTGATTGCGTGAACAGAGGTAAATTGTGGCAGATCCTTTCTACATTAGGGGTGGACAGGGACTTAGTCTCCTTCATATCCGATCTTCATCGAGATACCAAGGCAGTCGTGGGTTACTCGGCCGACTTGACTGTATCATGCTCATTCCCCGTTAGGGGCGGAGTCCGTCAGGGGTGTATCTTGGCTCTGTTTTACTTAACCTTTATATTAACAACCTAGAGAAAACCCTCTTGGAGACCAAGGCAGACTTCCCCCAGGCAGGACGGCGGGGCCTCCCGGTCCTTCTATACGCAGGGAACGCCGTCCTGATGGCTAGGACTGAATGGGGTCTGAAAACCCTTTTAACCATCTTTGCTCAGTTTATGGGAGACCTGGACCTGACGATTAATAACTCGAAATCATACCTCATGCAAATAGGGACTCAGCCCAGAAGACAATATACCTTCAAGGTAGGGCTTACCCCGGTCCCTAAGTCGAGTGTGTTCTCCTACTTGGGGGTACTCCTGGATTAAAAAATGAAATGGGGGCCCCAACTCCCACACAAGAGAAATGACCTTAATAGGTAGACTGCAGCAATTTTTTATTTTGCCTTTAGACTGGGGTAAAGACCTGTGGGGGCCCTACTTGAGCTATATAAAGCTAAGTGTATCTCTGAGGCCCTCTACGGCAGTGAAATCTTGAAATACGCCAATCAATCAGGGAATTGTAAGCACGCTACTCACCCGTGAGGGTCTCAGGTGCTGGGGGGGGGGGGTCCGCAGATCTGTTTAGCCGAAGAGCCAGGTCTTGAGGGTCTTCCTGAAGCTGTTCAGGGAGGGGGCGAGTCTGATGTCTGCCGGTAGCTCGTTCCAGGTATTGGTTGCAATGTGAGAGACGGATCTTCCGCCTGCTTTGGCTCTGTGGATGCGCGGGGATTCGGCCAGTGCGAGGTTGGAAGATAGGTTTCTTTTGGGTACATGAAAGTTGATTCTGTCGTTGAGGTATTTGGGTCCGTTGTTGTGTAGGCATTTTTAGGGATGAGTGAGGATTTTGAAAGTGTCCTTTTCTCCACGGGAAGCCAGTGGAGACTTCATAGGTGTTGGGTGATGTGTTTGTGTCCGGGGATGCCGAGGACGAGTCTGGCGGCGGTGTTCTGTATTGTCTGGAGTTTGCAGAGTAGGGACTTGTTGATGCCGGTGTAGAGTGCGTTTCCATAGTCCAGTCTGCTGGTGATAAGTGCGTGGGTGACTGACTTCCTTGACTCAGGGGGGATCCACTTGAAGGTCTTGTGGAGGATGCGGAGGGTGTTGAAGCAGCTGGAGGTGACGGCGTTGACCTGCCGGTTCATGGTGAGTGATGAGTTGAGTATGATGCCGAGGTTCTTGGTGTGGTCTGAGGGGGTAGGTGGGCTTCTGAGGGTGGTTGGCCACCAGGTGCTGTCCCATGCAGAAGGGGTGGTACCGAGGACTCCTGTCTTCTGGGCGTTGAGGGTACCATCTACAAGGGACTGTCAGGGCATTCTCAGCATCCAATTGGTTTGTACCTAGGGTACTCACATTAGTTTTAGGGAGAAAGCAGATAGGCTGGGGTCCTGGATAGCAGGATCCCAGCCAGACTAGTCAAAAACCACTCAAATACCAGGCAAAAAGTTGGGGGCAACCATTAGTCAGATTCCACCTTCCTACACCTACGTACACAGGCCTCATCACAGAAAGGAACACCCACAGCTGGTTTGAGGGAGGAGTCACTACACTAGGGTCACTCTTCAATGCTGGGGCTCTCATGGATCACTAAAATTTCACCAGGGAAAATGGGGTCATCGGGAACTTATATATGACATATGCAGCACTAACTGCATATGTTAAGAGGCACTGGGCTCCTGCAAGAGAAGAGCCTCCGACACATGCACTTGCACAATCAATGTATCTGATGGGCGAGGGTCGACATCTCACAAGATGGCTCTACAAAGGTATTCGGGCACACGTGGAGACTACACTTACTGATCTGCGCAACAAATGGTCTGCGGAATTAGGGAAGGATCTGAAAGACAGGGAATGGACCGCCTTGTTAGAGTATCTAAAAAAGGTGTCACGCAATGCCGAATTTGAATTTATTCAACATATGGTCCTCCATAGAGCTTATCTCAACCCACACCGCTTGCAGCGTATGTTCCCGCACACACAGCAACATTGCCCAAGATGCAAGGCGGAGGATGCAGACCTTCTGCATATGTTGTGGTCCTGTCCTGCGCTAGTGGAGTTCTGGACGGAGGTCATCCGGAATGTCAGGATGCTGACTAGTATTCCTACAAAGGAGACAGCTGGAAATTGCATACTGGGGATGTATCGGCGACCAAAATCCGGGAAGGTACACTCGCGGTTTGCTGACTTAGCAATATCCTCACAAAGCGTGCAATAACCATGAGGTGGAAAGCAGCAAGGGGTCCATCAGTGTACTTGTGGCATGGGTTAATGGTGAGATGGGGCAAAGCGGAGAGTGCTGCCATTAGACGGGAAGAGGCTCAAGGGTTGCGTAAAACAGAGATCTCAATGGACAGGACTTAATGCTAGAAGCATTTAAATCCTTACAACCTGCACCTGTCCCAATGGAAAATTACACATAGAGGAACATTTGTAAACAGTCCCCCGATGGCACAATTCCGACCCAATAATGTTTACATGTGTAACTCTGCCAAATGCAAATAGCATTAATTGTGACAACATACGTAGAAGAAGGAACCAGGGTGAACTAGGCGAGGCTTGAGGGAGGGGGGAAAGGAGGTTTGATAGTTGTTGAAGTTAATATAAATGGACTTGCCAGATTGTGCTGATACTACTGTGTTACCTCTTGAATAAGGTTTTTGCAAAATGTACTGTAAGAAATTATGCAAATGCTTGAAAACACTGGAATACTGAGGTGCATGTCTGTAGTTATGCAAGATAAACATTGCTATGATGTTTTTAAAAGTATGCAATGAATGATTTATGAAACAAAAAAACCTCAATAAAGTGTGTTTTAAAACAAAAACAATTAGGCTGATGGCGGCACTGACGCGAACCTAGCATAAACGCAGGGAAGTAGCAGATTGTTTCTGTGCTCTTGACTGCCTGACTTTTAATCTATTAGCTTTTATAATTGTTTTTAATACCTCCTGTTCACTGCTATTAGGGGAACTTGTGTCTCCAATTCCTCTTCGCCTGGCTCTCTGGTCCACCGCAGATTCTTCCGTTTGCTTTGGAGAGAGCGGGTGAACTCCCTCACTTACGGGACCTCGGGGGTTGGCAGGCTAGTTACCTCCCTATATTCAGCTGATGGAAGCGCTGATGTTCAGGGGACATGTGCAGCGGGCACTCCGATGGTGCACCAAAGGCAAGCCTGTCTGCGCCCGTCCGTGCTTGACCATTGCCAGAAGCCAGAATCCCTGCATTTCTCACCTCAGAAATAAGAAACAACACCAGAATCACCTACTCGGCAGAGGAACTACCTAACACAGGTAATCAAGCCAAAAGCGTTCTCATTTATCCACACTGAATCTAACACTCTCTCTCGAAGGCCCTTTTTCCTGTCTTAATTGCCACTTTCAAAGCCACAAGCTGACTAACGAAGGAGTGCCTTCTTTGACCACTATGGATTCTCTGAACATTGGGGCTAATTACACTCACATAGCCCCCTCTAACTCTTATACTAGGTCCACAGATACATGGAAATATTTTCTCTGCAATGTCAGATCACTGCCTAAACACAAAATTGAAATCTGACACATGATTATGTTCACCACACCAGACTTGGGGTTACTTACGGAGACCTGGCTAAAACCTCACTCAACCCCCGCCATTGCTATGGCTCTACCTACTAACTACAATATACCTAGACTAGCTAGGGTAGGTAAAACGGGTATGGGCAGAGGTATGTTTTTTTAAAGTTGACTTCTTGCCCCAGAGCAGCTGGAATGGGGGGCACTTGTTTATCACCCACCCGGCCCCATAGGACCTTTTAGTAATACATTTATGGAACTCATTGCAATCCAGCTACTGTTCTCAAAAACATTTATTTTACTTGGCGACTTTAATGTGCACATGGATGACCCTTTAAATTCAGAGGCATAACAACTTCATACTGATCTCACTTCCTTAGCTATTAAACAATTTGTGAATGGATCCACTCATATCGCCGGTCATACTGTAGACCTGATTTTCACTAACTCCCCCCTCCTGTTCTGTGAACCTCTGCGTTCCATTATGTGGACTGACCACTCACTAATTAACTTCCCCATCTCATCGGCACACATAGCTGTACTTCGCAATAACCCATTCAAGCCAAACTATAGCAGACAATGGCATACATTTTCTCCCGACGTCTTTTCTAAAGCATCACCCCTAACATAGACCAGGCAGAGGATATGCAGGAAGCACTTGAAACATTCCACACATCTCTGAATACAGCCATTGACATCCTGGCTCGAATTAAAATTCATTCCTCGCCAAGACAAACTCCTCATGCTCTATGATACACTTCTGATTTACAGAAGGAGAAACCCGAGTGTAAAAAATTGGAAAGAGGCTGGTGTACAGCCCACAACCCTAGCGACCGAGAAGCCTATAATAAATCCCTATCAAACTATCACAGTAATATGAGAAAAGCGCGAAAAAACTATATCTTCCAGCACCTTGACAAAGAGGGGAATTCCTCTAAGGAACGTTTTAAAACCCTCAATTCCTTCATTAATTCCCAGGCTTGCATAACAAACACTCCTCCTTCACAAATGCTCTGAGATGATATAGCACACAATCTGGAGACTAAAGTAAATGTGATCTATAATAATCCTGCAAGCATGACATTCCGTATTAACCCGGAACCTATATGTGCCGCTGGAAAGACTCCTTACATCTGCACTTTAGGGAAGTTTGGCACCTTTAATATGTAGTCTGCTCAAATAGCTTTCAAAGCTGTAAAATCAGGTTCTCCTTTGGATCTTATTCCAGCCAACATAGTAGCCTTGCTATCTTATCAGATGGCCCCGACTATATGCTCATTACTGAACCTTTCATTAAGCTCGGCGAAATTCCACCTGAGTAAGAAGCCACACAGGTCATTCTGATTCAGAAAAAAACAACCTTCCTGCTACAGACATATCTAATTAGTGCCCTATATCCTTTTTTCCTGGATAAGTAAAATAATAGAAAGTAATACTAATAAACAACTGATGGAGTACCTGGAGTCCAATAGGATCCTTGACCCATCACTGTCAGGTTTTAGACCAATACATAGAACCAAAACTGCACTCTTAGCTGTTACAGACCATATTAGATGCAGCCTAGACAAAAATAAACTGTCTATGCTTGTGCTGTTAGATCTGTCAGTGGCCTTTGACACAATATGGGACACAATCCTGCTCCTGGAGATTGACCCACTTGTCCTGGGGGCAACTGTAGTCAGAGTCTTTAGTCCGGATAGATATCAGGGGTGCCTCCAGTGTCCAACAGAAAAACACAACCAAGAGAGAGAGCACCTTTGCGCAAGACCTTTTAAGTAGGGGCAGAAGGTTCCAGAAGCAAGGCACTTCTAGCCTATCCTGGGGTGCCACATCACCTCTCCGCCCCATCCCATACCTCCTGTACAGCCTGCTGGAACATTTCAAAATGGTATCACCCAGGAGTCACTAGTCGCATCACCTCTGGGGGCCTCAAATATGCCCCTTGCTGACATCATTGCCAGGGCCTTTTCCACCAAATCTTTAAAGGGAGCTCCCTCCTTTGTTGGCTCCTGGGTTCTGGGCTCCCTTTCTTGTTCAGTGAGCTTTGGCTGGCATATCCCTGGTACAGTTAGAGCTGATTGATTGATGCAGATCTTTCCTCCTCAGGAGCTGAATGAAGCACTGTTAATTGCTCCCTTTGTGTGAGGAGGCCTTTGTTCCTGCTGATTTAGAGAAATGTAATTACCTTGGCACAGCAGGGTGACAAAAGGCCTGTGCTCTGAACCTGAAATGAGCCCGAGAACTTTGACAATAGTAGATGACACAAAAGCTGTACAGATATCTTTGTGGAACGCCCATATTTTGTTTTGGCATACTGATTCCACCCCAGTTTGATAAGTCTCCGGTCTCTGTAGGGCAAAGGGAAGCAAAGCCACACTCTAACGTAGTCTTCCCCATAGGTGCATAATGAAGCGTCGCTGCAGACAAGACAGTAAACCACACTGACTTTCCCTTTGAGTGTGCGCTAGCATTATGAAGCCTACCCCAGGTCAACATCCAATCCTGCAGAGTCCCCTCTGCGACAGGCTACCTGGGCATAGTTATTGGGCTGCACACAACAGGAGTCTCCCACGCGCAGCCCGCACATGTGTGCACACACATGCGCACACGTGTTCACGGGTAACCACCCAAATGTCCCTTATCTTTGATGTTTCACAGCGGTCAAATCTTAATAGGCAGACACTGGCGGTAACACACATATTCGTTTTACTATGATTTTACCGTGGGTGGATGCAGGGCCGGCTTTAGCGCTGGTGGCTCCCAGTGCGAGAATCACTTTTGGCGGCCCCACGTCCCATAACCGCCTCCTTGGATTCTCTCCCTAACACCTGCAAAAGTGCCCCTCATCTTTCCTATCATAAGATATTGCTCAACACAGCGCCCCCTGAGGTCACATCGCCCCCCCCCCCCCCCTCAACAGGTCAGCTCCCAGTGCGGCTGCACCAGTCGCACTGCCCTAAAGCCGGCCATGGGTGGATGACCAGTTGAGGCTCATCCACGGTAAAAGGTTCAAAGATCAGGTGGTCAAAAATTGCAAAAAATTGAGAGATTTGATGGGCTGAGCCCATCGCTTTACAGATGTGATGTCCTGTGCACTTCATTTGATCCAGGTACACACACCTTAAAACAATCATTTAAAAAAGAAAAGCCCAGAATGTGTGCATTGTACCTTGGTGTCATGGAGTCCTCTGGTAACCTTAGGTTAGTGGAGTTTGACCCTGCCCATTAGGAGGAATGAATATGACACAGCTGGTCCTTTCACGAGGCTGTGGCGCTTGAGCCTGTCCCTTCCGTGAGAAGGGGATCTGAAGTCTGTCCACGCATAGGGATAAGGGAGATAGAGGCTGTTCATTCACAAGGATGGTGGAGCTTTAGTCTGTGCCTTTCATGAGTTGGCCGGAGGGAGCATTTTGAACCAATCCATGTAAGACAATGTTCTTCTAACTGTTTAATATGGCGCTCCATCAGTAAAAATTTCTTTTTTTTTAATTAAAAGCCTATTTTATTCTAATTATTATATAAAACTTGGTGTTCTGAACATGTGTAGCAATTCATACATTGCAGTTATGTCTAGTTATTCCTTGCATTTAAATAAATGATTGCCAACAAGCTAGTGGAAGCCTGGATTCACTAAAAGTAAAAAATATCTACAGGAGAGGTCTACAAACTGTGGGGTGCCCCCCCCCCCGGGGGTCCTTGGATGGTTTCAAAGGGGGGCGCGAATGCCTCTGCAATTACATGTAAATGAAGATGGCCTGGAACTGTGGCCGTATTCATTTGCTGCATTTCCTGGCTGTCTTCATTTACACAAAGCCCAGATTGCTGTGAAGGGAGGCCACTGAGTGTCAAGAAGTTTGCTGTCAGCGAACTCCATATAAAATAATGAACAAAAAGATTCTTTGAAAAATAAAATCAAGATAAACTAACCCTTAGTACTCTTTTATGTTATGAAACATCAGTTGGCACATACCATCACTACATATGTCTGTGAATCTGAAACCTGAGCAACACACGATTGAACCCTAGTTGACACATTGGGGAATATTGACCTTTGTTCTAATAGTACTGTGAGGTCCCAGCGTGTGACAGCACTGTGAATATGTAAGTTATTATTTTAACCTTGCATTACACACAGTATAACATAGGCTGCTGCAAAGTGATGCAGTGTTTGAAATAAAAACATGTTCCTTCAAAATATAACTTTTAGTAATACGTGATCAGACTGCACCTAATGTAAGCATTTTTATAAGAATAAGATAACACCCCTACATTACCTCTACAAAACAAAATCTTTGTCACTTTGACGCATTAAGCAGGGCCACTGGAATTATGTGGTAAGAGAGGATCAAATTATGCAACACGGTTAATTAAATTATGCACGAAGAAAAGGTAAACTATGCAGCATAATCCGACACATTTTGTGGTTAGCTTTATTTCATTTTGTTTTCATTTTTTGTTATGGTAACACTGTCAGGTGACATATTATGCCTCATTAGTACCAATTTAACCCCTTCAGCGCGGCGTGGATTTCCGCGCCACGCTGAAGGTTCCGTGCGTGGGCGGGGCCATGACGGAACGGTTCCGTCATGCGCACAGCGCAACCGACGTGCATGACGGAACCGTTCCGTCATGCGCGTCGAAGGGGTTAACACCCAAAATACATCAACAAGCAAATCCAAGATGACCAATGAACCTTTATGAATGGCCTTCTACTGCTCTGGAACATGTCACCAGACACGTTTTAAGTAACTTTTGATCGGTTTGAACTAGAATCACATTTTTTTGTTAAATTCTGAAGATTATGCTACAGATGAAGGATTATGTCACAAATGCAGTAAATCCATAACAATGTAGGAAAACACTTCTGCCTCAGAAACTCATAATTCCACTGGCTTTAAGTGACTAATCAATTAATGGCTGGTAAGAGGATGTAGTGTAACGGCCATAGTGGCCGATCTTGAAGCTGGGGCAAAAAAGTTTGAGTTTTGACGGGAGGCTCAAGCATACTGTGATTCTGGACAAATCACTTAATCCCCCTGCATCTGGAAAAACATTAACGTGTCCCTCTGTAATGCAACTGGTGCTCATGTAAAGTGCTCTCATACCTCCTGGTCAAGTACGCGTTATACAAAAATGCTAAATTTCAAGCAGAGGCACCTTAAAGTCAGCATTGACCATTCAGGGGCAGTTGTTTTTGTAAAAAGTAAGTCCAGGGGGTAGCAGGGAGGAAGTCAGCAGGGTTCCATTCAGATGCAGAGCTTTGGTCCTCTTGACGCCTGGGACCTCTGAGTAATGGTTCAGGAGAAAGAGGAAAAGAGTGAGATTCATAAATATAATCACTGAGATGGCCCAGAAGAGAGAAAGCACTGTGTGGGGGCTACATTTTTATGGTTACCAATGGCCAGAGACCGCTTCCTCAGAGAGATACCCCAAGAAAGGGGACAAAAAAAGGGAGTGTTTTTTTAATACATAAAAAAGGGCCATGCATTAGGCCTGGGCGGTAAATTCCATTCCACTCGTGGAATTTGCGGAATTTGGATAATTTCGCTTTCCGTGGAGAACGCGGAATTGCCCAAAATTCCGCGTTCCGTAGCTTCGCGGTATTTTTTGCTTGTTCGCATTCTCAAAATGCGTGTTCGTGAGATATTTCCCCCCAAGCACGCAAACAGCGTTCGTGAACAGGAAAAAAGCATTGCGAACAAGCAATTCCGCGTGTTCGCGGAATTTCTGCCTGCTCGCGAAGATTTTTTACCGTTTCGCGGAGCTTTGCATAGCGCGACTACTCAAATTACGCTCACCCCTACCATGCATTAGTGCAGCAGGTAATGCTGCCAGGTGTGTAAGTGGCCACTGCTGCTCAATTACCATAAAGTGGAGTGGGTGCCCATTTTCCTTGCTAGTTTCATAGCCCATGTTACCCTTGCTACTTTTTAACATAAAGGGGCAGAAGGAATCAATGGTACTGCAGGTACAGTGGCACCAGGACACCAGAGGTATAAGGAGCCAGCTAAACCTTAATTATGGCTGTATACTATCCTTCTTTCTTAGCATTAGGGCCCACTGTACACTTGCCAGTGTTGATTTGGGCCTCAGAGCAATAGCCCATGGGAGGGGGGAAATTAAAGCAGTGGAGACACCTTTATTTGGCCTCAGAGGGATGGCAGAGAAGGGTGTGTGGCTAGATGGGAGTCCGTGTTTTTAACAGAGGGCAGAGCAGACTGCCCTCTTTGCAAGGCAATAGTTAACATTAGTGAAGCAGGTTGAGCAGCACTGGGGCCCTGTGCATCACACATATGACTGTCTCACTTTAAAAAAGGTACCTGGGTGCCTATTTTCTAACATTAAGACCAAGGGCACCGTTGCAGATGAAGGAAAAGAACATGTGGGAGCTCTTTTTTTCTGAAAGGGCCTGTTTCAAGATTAAAGCGATGGTACGTCATGTTGGCGAAGGGTTATAAGAGGCAGAGGAGATAGCCTGCTACTCAGGTCTGAAGTTATCATTTGTGCAGCAAGTGTAGTTGCAGTGAGAATCAGGAATGCGAAGGGCTCACAACACCTCAATGTTAGACTTGGGGGTCTCTAGTTGGCACAGGTAGGTACTTGTGACAAATAGGGACCCTTGCCTCTAGTCAGGGTAAGGGGGTACACTGCTAAAATAGCCCCTGCTCACCCCCTTGGTAGCTTGGCACGAGCAGACAGACTTATCTCAGAGGCAGTCTGTAAAGCATTTGTGAACACATACAGTAATCAAGTGACAACACTACATATGGACACCACACAAGTTTTATATAAAAAATAAGTATTCTTTATATAGATTTAAAACAAGACCATAAACGACAAAAATCCACGATACTGTTACTTTAAAATGGTAGAATTTAGCTTAGTTCTCTTTAGATCTTAAATGCGACACTTTGAGTCAATGTACCTTAAGATGCGACATGCCGGGCAACGAAAGTGTTGCAGGGAAGTTGATGCGGTAGGTCCTTACACGCTAGGGCGGTGATGTGTTGAAGATCTGGTGCAAAGAAACAAAGATGGCGTCTTCTTGTGGATGCAACACGCTTCTCCGATGTTGCGAGATGTCTCGGCTCGATGAGTCAGCTGCAGCGGCGACACCCTTGTCCAGTGATGTGACAACAGTGGCTTTGGCGGCGACACTCTTCTCCAACGATGCGAGACCGCTTCCGCTCGATGCGACAGTTGCAGCGGCGACACCCTTGTGCAGTGAGGCGACGAAAATGGCTGCGACGGCGGCACGCTTCTCCGTGGATGTGAGGTGTTTTTTGTGATGCGGTGCAATGCGACAGCTCCAGCGGCGACACCTTGTTCAGTGATGCGACGGCAGCAGTTGCGACACGCTTTTTCGGTGTTGCGCGATGCTTCTCGTGATGCGGTGCAATGCGACAGCTACAGCGGCGACACCCTTGTTCAGTGATGCGACGGCAGCGGCTGCGACATGCTTCTTCTTCTTGAGTCACGCTTCCAGCTCCTTGCAACAACCAGTCCCTCAGAAGGCCACAATACAGCTACAGGCACTTCCAAAGAACTCTTGGGGAGCTGGTGGTTGAAGTCTGTTGTCCCTGAGACTTCAGCAGGAGGCAAGCTCTTCTATCAAGCCTTTGGAGATCCTTAATAAGTTGAATAAAGTGCACACAAAGTCCTTTCTCCTAACTTTGGCAGTCAGGCAACCACTGCAGGCCAATCCCCCAAGCAGTACTTCAACTTAGAGATAGTCTCTCCTCAGTTTCTTCTGGTTCCTCTCCTCAGCAAAGGTTTCTTCTTGTTCCCAAAGTGATCTAAAGTTCTGGGGTCTGGGTCCCCTTTTTATACACAGTTTCTCTTTGTTCTCTGAAGGCAGAGAGGTCTTTGCCTAGTCCAAACCAGTTCTGGTCAGTCCTGGAGCACTTTGTTGACATGACTCCTTGTTTCCTTTCACAGTGCAGGGCAGTGACATCAGATGCACCACAGGAGGTGGAGCCAGCATTGTGGAGGGAAAGCACAGCCCCATTCAGGTCCCAGGTGCAACTCCTCCCACCCATCTACATGGAGATCTTTCTATTCAGCCCTGTGCTGACTCACCCTGTCTCTGGGAATTTTCCAGCCCCCTGGAATTCCCCAGCCCCTGTCACTCAAACTCCAGACAAGGAATACACAACCTAGCAGAGGCAGGTTTGGATGGTTAGACAAGAAAAAACCTACTTTCTAAAAGTGGCATTTTTAAACACAGAATGTTAAAACCAACTTCACTAAAATATGTATTTTATCATTCTGAGTTCAGGCATACTAAACTTGAATTTCTACCATGTTCCCAGAGTCAGTTAGGATTATAGGATGTAATAATCAAACTGCCCATTCTGGCCTATGGGGAACAGGTAGCCTTGCAATAGTGAAAAACGAAAATGGCTGTGATTCACTATTAGGACAAGCCACACACATCAGGGCATGTCATACCTTATACTTACAAAGCACCCTGCCCTTGGGCCTAACAATGGGGTGTCTGATATGAAGAAAAGGGAATGTTTAGGGACTGGCAAGTGGGTGCACTTGCCCAGTCAGCAGGACAGTACCAGAAAGCACGCAGGCTCTGCAATGGCAGGTCTTAGACACACTTTTACAGGCTGCTTCTGTGGGTGGCACAACCAGTGCTGCAAGCCCACCAGCAGTATTTGGATTTACAAGCCCTGGGCACTCCTGGTGCACTGTACTAGGGTCTGACAAGTAAACCAAATCAGCCAATCATGGAATCACTAATCCATACATCAATTTCATATGCACTTTAGCACTGATCAGCAGTGGTAAAGTGCCCAGAGTCATAAAACAGCCAACAGGTCAGAAAAAATATAGGGGCTAGGCCAAAAGTTCAGGGATGAACCTGCAAAAAGGGCCAAGTCCAACACTCAATTATAGGGGGTAGTATTTTTGGGTCAGTAACTGTTTTTGTTAGATTAATTTGCTGTTTTATGTCCCATATTCAGTGTGGTTGATGAGCTAAAGACAAAGTACTCCTGAAATGATCTCATGAGCCATGCCTCCTGCTTGCAGCCCTCTCCCTCCCACTCAACCAATCCTTGCGGTAATGTTTTGGAGGGGGGGCCTGACATTAAAACATTTTGCTTGGGGGGGGGGCTCAGTATGAATACGTTTGAAGATCTCTAATCTACAGTAAGATCCTTTATCAGAAGGTGGGGAGGGACTTTGAGCCATATTTGAAGCCCTCCATTCCACACTCCCAACGTAGAAAGCCAAGACAAGTGAAAAAAAGAACATTACTGGTGGCACATTACAGAGTGGTTCACTGCCATTCTGCTTTCTTTCATTAAAAACATAGCACTATTTTACACATGATGTTCGTCTCTTTCTCTTTTCCCTAGGAGCATAATAAAGATTCCTCTTGTTCAGAGCGTGCTGCAAACCTGAGATCAATTCCAACCCTGTTTGAAGACTTCTGATGTAATGATAAGTATGGCTGGCACTAGGCAGAGATGGGGATGGTGGGCTCCCAAGGAGCTGAAGCTCAGAGGGGCGCTCAGACCTGCCAACTCACACGACATGCAGCACTCTACCCGCAGCATGGAAGCAGATTTTTTTTTTCTTTCTATTTTCTTACTATGTCAGTTTGTGCTCCTGTTCAAGGGTAGCAAGAGCTATATAAATGCAAACCTTTTTCCCTCTTTTATCCGTCTACTAACCTTCTCAATCCAAATAACTGACTAACATATCCACCACTCAAATTACTTTGATATTTTCACTATACTAATTCACCACTAATACTTTATGGGTTCCGGAGTAGCGTGCTACTCATCGGAAAAGCGCTTTGACGCCTTGTCAGCGGTAGTAAGCGCCATATAAATGCAATTACAATTACAGTGGACCTCAATGCTGCCTCCCATTGGGGTAGCATTAGTGACATGGGACTTGTCGCAACACCATCCCCCCCACTGACCCCACGTTAACTGTGATGCCATAATTGGGGTGCTGTGGGTCCATCATAAACCCAGGTCCCAGTGCACTGGACTAACACGTTCTCCAAGGATCATACAAGACATTTGTTCATATTTTGAGATTCTGGAAAAGCAGATCGCTGGCACCTCCAAAAGAATGTTTGTAAAAACCTAAGTATTATTTTATGTATTTAGCTCTAAAATACGTTCGCATTGATTTCTTCATGTACCTTCAATATTACATTTATATTTCTAAGAGAAAAAACAGGTGTTTACTAATGTTCTACTGTGTAAGAGCTCCAACATTTCCCACGTCTATGCACAAATAGCTTTCTTTTGAGCTGCATTCTATGACGTACTAAACATTAATATACGCCCCAGAATACAACTCAAAACCCGGGACTGAATGACCTATTCATGCATGGCCTTGGACGCCTAGACCTGGGACAAGGTCTTCTTATTATACAATATTTATCAGCAGTAACTGCACCCCTCGCACTATTGATAGTCACTCCTCACCCCCACTCCTTTCTTCTTTCCTTTTCACCTCTTACTGGCACCAGAGGGAAGGCAGCCCGCTCCGGTGCATTTCAGGTGAAGCAGGGAGGCGCGAGGAGACAACGCCTCCAATCTGGCGGACTACGACCAGACTCTGACGTCAACGCCGTTGCCAGCGTCAGTCCCGCGCACACATAAGGGCTCCTCTCTTCATCGTAGATCACCAGCGGGCGCGAGGTAGAGGTCAGTGGTGATCCACACAAAGCATCAGCGGGACAGAAAACCGACGTTCGGACATCCCCAGCATGCATTGGTAGCCTGTGCACGAGACACTCGTAAGGCCAGGGGCAAAGAGGGAAATGGGAGTAGGGCCGCGGTGAAGTGTCAAATTGCTGTTCGGTTTGGATGTTTTGTGTTGTTCTTATTACAGGTGGGCGCGTCAACAAATTAACAGGGTGAGCACAGACAAGCCAAGGGTCTGGTGGGATCTTGGAGCCCGTGCACAAGGAGAGTCCTAAATATGTATGCTATGTAAATCAAACAAACATCATCTGAAATATGATCATCTCTTTAACATTCAAAAAAGTGTATTTCTTTAACATGTGGAAGCTTTGACATTAATACCTCACAGTATAACACTGCGCTGAGAAGAACCGGTTAAAAGTTATAGTTTTTAAACATACATGGTGCAAGTAAATCCAGAGAGCTCAAGCAGGAATTTGGGTAAAAAACCTGATTTTTTTTTAAACATGAACAATTAGTTAACTGATAACTGAGAGACGAGACAATTGTCATGTAAACCCTGTACATGGTCCAGATTATTATAGAGGAATATTATAGTCTATTAAATCAAACACAGTCGCTTTTTGTACAATTGGAATTCTGGACTCACATATTGGAAGGTGCTTCAGAAGTGATAATGAAGAAAAAAGTTTTGGTGAAATAAAATACTTGCCTAAGAACACATACTTTAGGAGCGGAAGCCGCGATTTATCCATGTTTTTTGGATTCACTTTGTGCAAATTAGCTAGTAACTAGGTATTTCTTTGTTTTTACTTATATTAAGGCTTTGTTCTTACATTTTTCTACAGTTTTTATATGGTGCAAACTTGGAACACGTCACATGAGTACAAATTACTTTACAAAACCCACATTTATGTTATTTATAGACAAGGAGAGATTTAAGGGATTTGCCCAGAATCACATGATGTTGAGCCAACTAGACTGGAACATGGCACCCCATGTACAAAGTGGGCAGCTATTTCTGTGAGGCCAAATTCTAGGTAGGAGGAGGCAGGCAGGCAGAAGCCACACATAAGGTCGGCTCATTTTGGGTTACGAGATTCCAACAGGATCTCAAGCTGAGGCAGAGCCAGACTTGAGGCTCGAGACTGGCCTCAGTAGTGTAGCAAATGGGGGGAGGGGGGTCTGCCCTGGGCAGCATGAGTTTTGGGGGCGACGGCCTCCCCTGTTCTTACCTGCTGTCTCGGGATGGCAAACACAGGGACCGCCACGAATGGCCAAAGGGCTATCTACGCCACTGGACTGGCTCAAGATTTCAGTGGCTTGCCCACCTTTAGTTCTTAGTTTTGTCTTTTTTTTTGTTGTTGCAGATTTATATAGCGCGAACTCTACCCAAAGGTATTGTAGCACTTTACTTGAGCACCAGTTACATTACACAAGGACACATTCATTTTTAAGTCTTTGCATTTTCTTTCGGGCAATTTTGTTCTCCGAGTTAGACTGTATGCAGTTGGGACTCAAACAAAACACCTATCCTATATAATAATTTAAACAACTTTGCATAATCTTAGGCAGCCTGCAAGGACAGTAACAGCATTTAACTCCTTATGCTTGCATAGTGTACACAACAATGCGCAGCAGAAGCCTGGGCTTTCCTACTCTGTACAGAAACAGTAGAGCACTGCGGTAGCAGTGTATACAGGGCTTCAAGCGGTGCGGGTATCCCCAGTCGCAGACCAGGCAAAAATTAAACACCGGCGCTGAAATATCACCCGTCTGGACCCTATAGTCATGTCCTAAGCAGGCAAAAAAACGATTGATTGCTCGATAATGGCACTCAATACCCTTCAGGAAATCCACGTCAGCAATTTACATTTCTCTAAGAGTATTAGCTTTTTTTCTGTATGTTGTAGTTCCGTATTTGTTTCATGCAACATAGGCACTTTCGTCAGTGGCGGCTCCTCTGCTATGTTGGAGGAGCGTCGCCCCACTGCTTTTAAGCAGTGGCAAGTAGAAACATAAAATGATAATAGCATTATTATCATTTTATGCTTCATGTCCTGCTGTTTTGCGGGTGGGCCTGGCTGCTCTGCTCTCGGAGCAGGGGAGGAGTGGAGGCCAAACCAGTCAAAGCCCACTTTCCCCGTTCTCCATGCAGGCTGCATTACAGCTTACATGGAGAACATCCCCACCCCTCCAGCCCCTGGCTAAGCGCCGTGTCACGGTGCTCAGACCAATCACAACGCTGCATTGCAGCGCTGTGATTGGTTTAGGGGAGGGAGCCTGGCTGCCTGCTTCCTGTTCCTGGAGTCGGAGGCAGGAGAGCAGGAGCGGGGACACGGGACCCGGCCTCAAGGTACCTTTTTTTTATTCCCCCCCCGTTACCCCCCTGTGACCCCCGCACCCACCGCGTGAGCCATGCCGGCCACCACTGACTTTCGTGTAAGCCATACTGTGAACTGAGTATCCTCTAGGTGTATGGGAAGATAGGGAGACAGGTGTTCATTAAGGTCGAGCCACTGGAATTATGCGATTAAGTGACTGTAGCTTTTTTCACATAATTATGGCTTTGTCGCATTTGTCATATAATCTTTGCCCAGACAGTATTACCATGTGCAAAAATGCTCTTGAGTAGAGGCTGAAGGCATTGCGAGTTTCTCACATTGCTTGTCACAAGGTTATAATCAGGGCCACTGGAATTATGCGGCAGGGGAGGGTAAAATTATGCAGCAGGCTTCAGTAAATTACGTGACAATGAAAGGCAAATTATGCAGCATTATACGGCACATTTTATAATAGCATTACGTTATTTTGTCAATTTTAAGCTTGGTAACACTATCTAGGCATTAGTTGTACCTCATTAGTGCTAGTTTAACACCCAAATATAGCAATAAGCTACAGAAAGGTGACCAGTCATGCTTTGCATAGGGACTTCCAATGCGTGGTAACATACATTGCTCCGTTTTTACTAACTTTTGAACCATTTCAGCTAGAATTTGTTTTTTTTGTTAAAATATGCAGATTAAGCGGCAGATGATGGATTAAGTGGCAAATGCAGCAAATATACAACTATGTGAAAATCTTCACAGTCGGACAATCACATAATTCCAGTGGCCCTAGTTATAATACTGTTCGTTCTAAATGTTTTTCAAATCCTTTTCCTCTCTGCAGAGTACAATGATAACAGATGTGCCAACTGTAATTACCAATTAATGTGAAAGTGTGTGAAGCTTGTATAGAAACTATTGAAATATTCACAGTGCTAAAAAGAAACAAAAATGTTGTGCTTATAGGTGAGGAATGAATGTGTGTGTATTAGCAAGGGATTGTGAAATGGTGGTGATGCAAAGAAAAACATGCAGGACACAGTGTAAAGACTGATGACGAGGAAGGAGATAGCATGAGGTATGCAGATGGAGGATTTCAGAAAGATGTCAGAGGATAAAGGGTGCAAGTATCTAACAGTCAGAGACTGCAGAGAAAAGTTGTCCCAAGGGGAAAACAAATGTGATCCAGACACTCTGAAGAAACCTACCTCTTCCATTGACCTTAGTAATGTTTCATTTACAGTCTCACATTTTCAGAAATTGAATATTTTTAATTCTGTGAATTCACAAGAAAATCATTGTTGTTACTTATTAAAGACACAAACAGAGGGCAACTACAGAAAAGTGTCTTTATTGCAACCCACAGAGAGGAGCAATGGAAAGGAGATTAGACACCACGTCCGAGAGCTTCAATGGTCGTGGACCCTAATACTCCACGCTAACACACTACAAGATTCCTGCCACATGGACAGGCTCATGTGGAAAGGCTCAAGACATATCCATGAGACAAGACAGAAGTAAACAACATCCTACAGAATTTAACATTTCTCTTTTATCTGATACTGATAACAACCTTTGGCAAAGCTAATAAGTCTTGTGTGATATGCCTGGATGCGATAACATGACTCACTGAGACACACCCAAACAATGGTCAGGTGGCACACAGTGTAAAGCAGAAAGGATTCCTAGTTGCGGTTCTTTGGCCATTGCCCTTTTAGAGATCCTACATCCAACTATTTAATCCCACTTAAAGTACTGAGTGTATGTGCACAGATGTGATGTCGCCCCATGCCATGTGAAACTTACAGCCAGTCCTTGCTTATCAGGTTACTGAACTGGGCATTGTGGAACCATGAATTTTACCATTACAATTCTAGTTTTGAAATAAAGATAGTAGGCAATGTTGTTGGATAAAATTCTAAAACAGTCTGTAGGTGTCACAGAACAGTGAGTCAAATGGAAGTATTAACATCCCAGCCATGGAAGCACTAGTGCAACCTTTTCACACAGAGAAAGTACAGCAAATGAAACAGAAATGCAAGAAAATAGACAGACACATGAAACATCACTTGTTCAGTGCTCCACGTCTTGGCATGCTTTGATAGAGGCTCTTTGATTTTGAATGCACTATGCGGATGGACGCTATCCAAGACCATACCCAGTGATTGCCTCCACAAGAACCACCCAAGATATGTATGCACCGAAACTGAGTAGGCCCAGCTGTACTGTAAGGGCAACCCCCTCCCACCAAGTCATTACAATCCCTGTTTCCAGACCTGGATTTTCTTGTGATAGCCTAATGCATTCTGAGTGCTGTAATCTTGTTTTGGATTAATGAGAATAATACCGCAAAATAGTGATCTGTAAGTGAAATGTTCTGGATTGGAAACGATGTCCAAAATGACCTGGAGTGAGGTGGCCACGCTTTTGATGGTGTATGTGTCAATGCTCTAATTAGCCAATTGCAAGGATCGATGGATACAATCTGAACTCTGTGAGTCTATCTAAGACCCTTTGAGTCTTCGTAAGACTGAAACATGGCTAATGAACAAACCAACACGAAACAAGGATTCAGGGTTAAAACCTTATGGGTTTTTTCAAAACTATGATCATTAGTGAAAGCAAAAGGTAATTAGTTAGTCATTAGGAGTTAGCATCAATCAAATTAGTCAAAACCTTATGTTACAGGAGGATTAACATTAAGTCAGCCTCTGAAGAAAACCCATAGAAAGAATTAAGTATAAATCAAACAGACAGACTGACATAGAGTCTGATCCCAAAGAAGGCCCAGAAAGAGCTTAATATAAATTAGAAAACAGACTAGCACAGAGTCTTCCTTCTAAGGAAACTCAGAAAGAACTGGCTCCTCTCCTAAAAACAGCCGTTTTTATAAGGCTTCAGACTACAGTAGACACATACTTGATATGGCATGTTATGACATATTAGCAATGTTTCTAAAATGCGAACTAATGATTATTCTGTTAAACACAATACTTCTAGAGACCCCTACTTCCTTATGTAATCTGTTGGAAAGGCTATGCGTAACTAATTAAGGAAACAAGCTAACATTTCATGTAATATAGAAATAAAATGACTAGTTTAGTAATGAATTACATTCATGAAGCATTGGCAGGAAACTTTGAAAAGTGACAAAATATAGGAACATCCTGAACCCCTGCTTACTTGTCAGAGAACAAATATTATAATACAGACCCACAGAATGAGGCTTCTTTTCAATGATTTGCCTGAAATGGAAGCGCACAAGCATACACAGAGAGGGTTGGACTGGGACTGGAACTAGGCTTGGGCACCAAAATAAAAGTGGTCCCTATTAGAAAATCAGATAGCTAAAAGAAAGTGGCCCACATTTGCAAATAGGGCAGTTTTAATCCTGTAAATACACTTGCATAGATATTTTACAAGGTATAGGAGACTGTGTGCATGTGTGCTTGTTACTGGCAATGTTTGGAGTAACATCAAGGAAATCAACAGTAAAAACTGGCCCACCAGGCCATAAAACCATCCCACAAGCCTAAAAATAAACGGCCCTAACACTGATCTATCAGACCAGCCCTGCAGGCACTACCTGATTGCCCTATGGACCAGTCCAGCCTAGCACATTGAGAAAGGTTTGCTCTCATCAAATAAATGTGCACCATTATTTTTGCAAATGTGAATAGCAGTCAATGCAGGCTAACTGGGTCCTAGTAATGCTAACTAAAACATGTCTAAATTAGGTATTATCTCTAATTAGTAAAATTCAGCCAACGTATGCTCATATTCTCCACAGGCCTCATTATGAGAGGGGTGATAGGTGTAAGGGAGATCTATCAAGCTTACCAGATGTAGTCCAGGTCTCCTGCTTACATTCTGGAACTTGTAGTCTTCACCTTATAATTGGATAATCTAGACTACAAATCCTAGAATGAAGATCTACTTGTTCATTGGTCTGGGAAATTTAGGATCTCTGGTGAGGTGTAGGCAAGCAGCGCAGTCCAGGCTCTTTGTGCTTCCTATGAAAGTGCACATTTAGACGCAGGGAGCAGGATAAATAAGGACCACCGCCAAGGTGGCACACCTTCCCCAGGAAAAATCTTGCATGCTTGCCTGTATTAATATCAGCTTGTGTGATGGGAGCACAAAATCCATCACTCGTTTGTGGGTCCAAGCGAGGCAAATGAGGGACCACCTTTGAAAACACACCTGCTGCAAGAGGCTTGTGGCACCTTCTGTAAATTTAAAACTATCTTCTCCAACTTTTGAAGCTCTAATGGGGCAGGGAGCTTTTTCCTTACTCCATGGCCAGCGTAATCGTAGACTTGGACCTCTTAACTTTCTTCATCTGGCTTCCTGTATGGAAGAGGTATTGCTAAATATTAACTGAAGTCAGGTGTCTAAATTGCACTGTGATGTTATCAATGTGGTTGTTGTGGTGCCCTATGTAATTTCATATGAGGCTGAGAGCAGTGTATTGCTGGGGTTGAATAGTTTAAACCGGTTTGTTTGAGGGTTTAGATGACTCAAGCAAAGATTTGACATCAAATTTCTCAGAAGGGGCTTCTTTACTTGGGCGCGAGGGCTGCGCCCACCCTATTACCGGCATTTGCATTTCTTTTAAAATGCTAAATAACACCAGTGATGTTGTTACTTAGTGTTAGAAATGGGATTTCTGGTTGGCTAGGGCTTGTGCCAAAGCCAGGCAGAAACCACCACTCTAGTCAGGGCTGGGGAGTTACACGCCAAAGATAACCCCTGCTCACCCCCTTGGTAGCTTGGCACGAGCAGTCAGGCTTATCCCGGAGGCGATGTGTAAAGCGTTTGCGCGCGCACCCAGCAACAACACCCAAGGCCCACCACAAAGGAAACTCCACACAAGGTATTATATAAAAATAGCCTTTGTATTATACCAAACACATTAGATAAAAACACACACTTTACAATGGGCCAACAGGCACGGGCAGAGTTTACAAGGGATTATATGTACAGGGGACAGGGCCACATGGACCACTGTCAGGAATTAGCACTTTGTAGAAATTAGCACATAGGACATAGGATATAGGAATAATACTTTAGAACATAGCACATACAATCACTGTAGCACTAAAATAGAACATGTAGCACACAACCAGTAACTACTGGTAACAGGTAAGTACCACCTACGCAACCCTAACCACCTTAGGAAAATGTCATACAGGGAACTAGGACCTCACTAGCACCACCTGTACTAGGAGTAAACAAACAACCACCTAAGTATCACAATACCTGTAGGGGTAATAGCACGTTACACATGATGCATCACATTCAGAGGTGTAGGGAAGGAAAACACATGATGCATAAAAACATTCAGCGGTGTAAAACAAGGCACATGACGCATAAAAACACATTCAGAGGTGCAGGAAAGGAACAATAGCGCAAAACTCCCATTAGCCACCACCTGTGGCAGTCCCTAGGCCAACTGGCCTCGTAGGGGGGCTAGGACGCCCTGTGTCACAAAGTCAGGGCTGGGCTGCGCAGGCTGCGCAAGCCAAAACGTGGAGGGGCCCAACCTAAACGGTGCAGCTGCCCACTAAGTGCTGGGCAGCTGTAGAAAGGAGCCTGGGCACCACGGTGCCTTTGGAACACAAATCGCAGTCACGTGGGGCCTCTCTGGGCTCTAGACAATTGAAATGCCCCGGGGCGCAGGGTAGGCTCCTGCCTGCTCCGGGGCTGGCAATGCAACGCGAGTCCTCGGTGGGAGGCGGGGTAGGCTCCCGCCCTCCTACTTCCGGTCCTGGGTGTCCCGGAGGCCCCGCCCTTGTCCTGCCTGACTTCCTGGCTGTCCCGGCCCGGGCTGCAGCGGTGATTTTCGTCGTCTCCACAGTGGCGATGAGGGGTGGGCTCCCTTGAATTATAAATCGGGACAAAACGACACAGCTGCAGGGTGGGCACCTGCTAGTTCCCAATAAAACAACAATCGAGGTGGGCACTCGATATCGGCAATGTCCCTGGCAGGGTGGGCACCTGCCAGGGGACTTCAGAATCGGCAAAGACGGGGCAAACGCCGGGTGGGCACCGGCTTTCAGAATTAAAGCGCTCCGAGCGCTAAAGGCAAATAACAGCGCTTCCAGGCGCTTAGGGATGCAAATAAAGCGCTCCCAGCGCTTTAAGAAGGATAATAACAAAGTCCAGCAAAAAGTCTCCCCTGCACACAGCAGCAGGTGGGGGGCAAGGCTGGACCCAGAGCCAGCTCACTGGGCTTCCAGGCAGGGAGGTAGTCCAAGTGGCGGTCCTCTGGTCCAGCAGCAGCAGCAGCCCCCCTCAGGTAGGATCCTGGCAGAGAACAGTTTCTGTGGGGACATAGCCCCATTTGTATACAGTACAACCCTTTGCTCTTGGTTCAGGGTTGTGGAAATTTAGCGTGCAAACTGAACATTATCTGCGCCATCTTGCCTCTCCCCAGCACCACGCACCGCGAATGCACGGCCGCCATTTTAGGCACCCCACTCTCTCCCCGCTCATTTTCGATCACCAGCGCTTTCCCCTAGCGCTGCGAGCACCCCCCCGCGCGACGGCCACCCCCGCTCTCTCATACAGGCCATAAACCCTCTCCTTCTGCGGAACCACATCCGACCGACATCCCATACATGGTCATGCCTCTCCTTTGATAACCCCCTTCCTCTGCGCCCCATTGTCCGAACTGGTCCCAGGCCATCACCTAGCCCTGCGGATGCAGTTTATTGCCCCTACTGTAAGGGAAACACCCCGCATCAAAGGGATTACAGTAGATCAAAGCCCCTACCCCCTGAGACCCGGCCGGTTGCACACACCCCCGGGAATTAGCGGAATTCCCTGCTGCGCGATAGCCATCTCCCACTGCGGGTAGGGTGGGAACCTCTACTGTAACTATGTGTGGGATCGGATCTGAGCCGGGGCTTCAGGGGATGTTCTTTCAGGCATCAAGAGAATCTCAAGAATGTACTATATGTAATAAAGCAATAAACCGGTGTATAAGAGACCAGGTCTCAGAGATGCGGTTAGAGCACCTCGTGACGATACCTTGCTGTCTGATCTGATGTGTTCTGCTCCGACGGAATAAAACTTTGTTTCCTGCCTTCCAGTCTCCGGCGCCTGCCTCTTTCATTGGTAAATTATCGAGTGGTATAAGAGGCGATTACCGCCGGGCAAATACTTGAAAGGTTATCGACTGAAACTGCCGCTACCATTTAACAATTGGCGTCCCAAACGTGGGGCCCATCAGCGACACGTGGATCCAGTGGGAGAGGTCCCGACGACAGAGTGAACGACTGCAACGATCGGGAGAGCTCCTGCCCAATAGACCCTCGTCTGGCAGCCGATCATCCGAACTTCACTGGTTCCGAGCAGACCTCTCTCGAGTGATCTACGGTCCTGACTGGGAACCATCAGGAGTGCCGCGGCAAATACGGAGAGTAGAGGACGATCGGGCGCTGGAGGCGGAAGACGAGAAACTGTCCACGCGGTCCGGGTAAGGTCGTGATACACGACAAAATGCGAAATAATTGATTGATTGTTTAAAGCTTTGGAAATACTAGTATTGCTCATTGATTGTGCTCATTGATTGTTCTCTTTGAGATATTCGCTGTCTACAAACGGGGAGGAGTACAAATACTCTCTCTCTCTCTCCCTTTGCAGATAGTGAAGGGTAGGTAACGCAGACTTTTGTCCCCGTTGAAACCCGTCGTGCCTATCTTTATCTCCCCATTGATTGATTGTCCGAACATTGATTGTTTTGGAGAATAGTGCTTTTTGAGATATTCTCTGTTTGCAAATAACGTAGAATAGGAATATTCTGTCTAGTCTTTGCAAATAGTGAAGGGTAGGTAATGCTGACTTTTGTCCCCGTTGAAACCCGTCATGCCTATCTTTATCTCCCATTGATTGATTGATTGATTGATTGTCCGAACACTAGTTGTTCGATATTGGTTCTTTGGAGGTATTCTCTGCTTGCAAATAACGAAGAATAGAGATATTCTGTCTAGTCTTTGCAAGCAGTGAAAAGATAGGTAGTGCTGACTTTTGTCCCCATTGAAACCCGTCATGCCTATCTTCTCCCCACTGATTGGTAGTTGGTTCTGCCCGGACCGCTTATTAGAGGTGAACCATCCGGCTCCACTGGAGGGCACCCCTAATAAGGACATGTTCACTAAATATGGACTAGTCGCCGTAGCTTATACCAAGCTATGGCATAAATATACAAAGAAGGACCCCGAGAGTCAGTGGCCACTGATGGGATCCTTCGACGACCATAAGATAGAAGCGCTAGAAATAGCTCTGCGTAGCAATAAGACGACGCCTACTATGCTTGACAGTATCGGCATGTGGCGCAAAGAAGCAACGCAACGGAAAAAGAGGGAAGAAGTAAAAGCAGAAAAGGAATTACGAAAGGCAGCTCACCTTGCCGCTAGAAGGTTAGAAGAAGACATAAAGGAGAGAAGGGAAACTAAATTAAGACAGGAGCCCGAAACCTCAGGACAGTACGCTGTTAGGACCCCTTCTTTGCTCTACCCTGAGTTGTCCTCCAAGCAGCGAACGAATGACGAACTACTGTTAGGTCCCCCGATCATTTACATGCCCCCTCCATATGCACCCTCCCAGTCAGTAGTGCAACATCTACAACCCCCGAACACGAGCGAAAGCAGTACAGAGGCCTCGGTCCTCACGGCCTCCGCGCCGGCCGAGCCTCCTGTGCTGGACACAACGTCGGCTATAACGTTAGACGACCCAGAGATGAGAAAGAAAGAGTCCACCAGAATGAATCGGCTAGCGAAGGATGAACGAACAGGAATCGACAAGATAGTAAAGGCACTGGTAGGATCCTTTTTGACCTTACAAAAACTAAAATAATGCTAGGAGTTAGCCCTTTGTGGGACATATGAAACCAAGGGAAGGAGTCAAGCTCACGGTCGAGACGACCACGAGGTAGCCCGACTCCATTACTCTCGCTACCTAAACATGTCTGCCCTACTGCCCACCCCGCCCAATAAGCATGACAAAATCCCGCACAAACGGAAGCCTGCTGACACCCACCATCGACGTCACCAAACTAGGGCTAGATCGCGCACAATTGGGCTATGTTATTTTTCCGATTGCACAGTAACCTCCTTGTGCTCGTCATCAGATTGCAAATATGTACAAACACTCCAACGAAGTAGTATAGTTATAACATTTTAATAACTTATAGGATATAACAAACACACCAACAGGATAAACAGGTTAAAACACGTTTTAAAACAACTATTTGCATGACAGTCTGTTGCAACCTCCATCCCAAAGCCTTAACGTCCACGTGACACCGTCCTCGCCTCTCCTTCCTCGAAATTGCAACATTGGCCTGTTTTGGGCGGTTCTTTTAGTCGGCTTTGGGCTATAAAAGCCATGCAAAAATCCATTGACCTCAGTGGCGGACGACTGTGCGAATAGGCCGGAGGCTATACGAAGCGCCGAAGTTCTGGCAACCCCAAGGCGGAGCCCGCCACGCTGTGCGGGCCTTTCCGCTTTCTCTTCTTTCTTTAATAAGGGCTGATGCCCTGGCGGGGGGAGGCGACGCAGACGGGCCTCCCCCACCTCCCCAGGTGGAGACTCGCCAGGCACCCCAACCATCTTTTTCATCGGCCTGCTGAATTTCACCCTGGCACGCTGTGCGGATCTTCCCATTCTCTTCTTCCTCCAATAACGGAGGGGTGCCCTGGCGGGGGGAAGCGACGCGGACGGACCTCCCCCACCTCCCCAGGTGGAGGCTCGCCAGCAGATGAGGGCACCCCAACCGTCTTTGACTCACCGGCCAGCTAAGCTGCACCCAACCGTCTTTGACTCACCGGCCAGCTAAGCTGCACCCAACCGTCTTTGACTCGCCGGCCAGCTAAGCTGCACCCAACCATCTTTTTCATCGGTCTGCTGGATCGCACCCTGCCACGTCGAGTGGATCCTCCCATTCTTTTCTTCTTCCTTCAATAGCGGAGGGGTGCCCTGGCCGGGGGAAGCGACGCGGACGGGCTTCCCCCGCCTCCCCAGGTGGAGGCTCGCCAGCAGACGAGGGCACCCCAACCGCATCTTTCACACGTCAGCCAGCTGAGTTGCGCCCTGCCACTTCATTCGCCGTTCGGCTGAGCCGGCGCCCCTGCACGCGGCCGCCAGGCAACCACCCAAGCACCGGGTTCACCAGGACTGCCGCTAGCACCCGACGTGAGGAGTGGGCCCCCGCAGCAAGGTAATCGGGGACCCACCCCGGTGGTGATACCATCCAAACTGCTGTCGTCGCTGCTACTGGAATCACCCCGGTAGCAGTACCATCCGAACTGCCGGTGTTACTGCTGCTGGCTCCTCTCCGGTGACTGTACCGAAGAGCTGCTGCTACTGCTGCCATTGAACTCCGGCGGTCGACTCCTCCGGATCCAGGCCTAAAGCCCACCGTGAGACAATTCTGGACTCGAAAGCTTGTCTGCTTGGGCATGGGCCCCACCCTTGACAAGATGCTCCCCTCAGCCTTGCAGAATCGGCTGGAGTCATTTGACACTCGACTCCCGCGGACTTCCGGTAAGGACAAACCGCCGCCATTGCTCTTTGCCCCGGACGGCAGCCACCTTGCCTCCGCTTAGTGCAGTGAGAAAGACTGATTCGAAGCGTTGGCGGAAGAACCCGCCTCCTGCCCCGCCCCAAGAACGAACCATGGCATTTCTACGGGGTCGCAGTGACGCCATGCTGACGCAAAATTGACGCTAACGAAAGTTCTCGAACTACTGAAAGGGATTCTGGTCCAACAGCAAATTCATGGAAAGACTTAGACTGTACTCTGGCCCGACTTCGCCCCAAGATGGCGCCGATGTAGGAGATGCCTACACACCCTTGTGGCGTCCCAGTCACGTGACATTTGTGTTAAACAGATATATATATATATATATACGATGCTTCCACACATGATGGTCAGGGAGGGGCGGCAAGGGAACCGATTTTATGCCGTAGTAGCGTTGCTCATGATACTCGACGTCTCCCCACCACGTGGCCGGCCTGAACGGTTGTAGGCCCGTATCTTGTATGCTGACATTGTTTTAAATAAAGGGTCTCTTGAAAGAATTACGGAATCAGTGCCATGACTAATCACATAGGTTGATAGAAATCTCTTCATTTGAATAAATGATTGTTACCCCCAAGCAATAGAAAACAGATAATGCAGTCCCCATTTGCCTGAATCTTTTTGATTAACGGAATTTGTACCCATCACACCTATCTTTTCCAAGAGTTGTTAAACCATGGTCAACCATAGCTCAGGGTATATGCCGAACGCAAGGTATGGTATCTTGCATCCTAATACACGACCGATTGAGAAATGCATATATGACAAGGGAACCCGAATTTAGGAAATGAAATAAATTAGAGCATCTTTGTCTCGGACAAAGAGAATAATAGGTCTGTGGTATCACCCATTCCTGCGACTAGCCTGGTACGTGGTAAGTAGAACTTTTTCGTGTCTACGCGCGCTGGGGTACTTTGAATACTGCATATCCCCTCCCCTCTTTTTTACCTTCTATAGGTCACGACAAAGTTCCGACTGAAGAGTGGAATGGACATGGACCGCACAGAGTTCAATATCAGGGAAAAACATAGACAAACGTTGTGAGATAGTGCGTAAAATTACAGACCACCATTAGGAACATGAAAAAGTGTATGATATGATTGTGCGTGTGTTCTACGATTATACGGCATGAATGTGTATGCGTTTTATATTTGGGTCACTTGAAGAGAGCGTCACTGTATGATTGAAGCACTCGTCCACCGATCAAAGGGAGGAGAATAAAGGGTCCGACACCCCCTAGGATAAACTACAAAATACTGAAAGTACGCAGCATAGAAAAAGAGGACAGGAAAGGAGAGGTCCCCATACTCAACGTAGCCCTGAGTCTCCGTCTTGCATGCATGTACCGTCACACCCTACCCGGCATTTGTGTGTACGTGATCACCGAATTTATGTCTTTTCCCCGCTTGTGTTTTCTTACATGGAACAGACCCATGCTACTCCATGTTGTGTGTGCACCAAGTGGCCTATTTTCTTACCCATGTCTCTCTCGTTTTGTGTCGTATGTATGCCAAATAGCCTACTTGATGCATATCTCTCTCTCTCTCTCTCTCTCTCCCCCTCTCTCTCTCTCTCCCACTCCCTCCCTCACTAAAAAGCCTTCTTACCCTCTTTTCTGTTTGAATAAATTAACGACACATACCTTTTCGGTAAGTGTATAATTGGCCTGAACACGGTGGTGTTCGAACAAATTGACAGAAACAAAACGACCATACTTTACCACGTTACTACCTCTCCTTTTTGCAAATGTTAAGCCTAATCGGCTGAGAAGGAAAGGACAGGTAAGACGACTGATGTCTCCCAATCTGACCCTCAACACGGGGACTATATGTCAGTGGTTTTTGTTCTTAAAGGATACCATCTCCACCACCCAGAATTACCCCTGACCAATTAGCCCGAAATAGAATGTCTAAAGCACCCTGCTCTCCCAAAAATAACCCCAGCCCTATACTAGCCGTCTCAGAGTATTTCGAACGAAACGGCTGATGGCCCTATTTTCTAATAATCCATCGCCTAAACTGATACAGGGTTACCTATTGTCCCCAACAAAGATAATGCTTAGCTTATGTTCCTCCCCGAAAGGGATACTCGTGAACGCATGACAGTAGCACCTCGCACTTACTTTTTCATAAACTTAGTAGTCCTCGGAGGAAGATGTGTACTACCAAACCTTATGTTGAGGCGAATGAGCCTCCACCGGAGAAGCCGGTTCGAATTTTTAATAAACCAGAAAGTTGACAGATGTCAGGCTTCCTGCAACGATTATAGGGCGCAGAAACCGACACCTAGAAGGCCAGACGATGGACAGGGACACCCACAGAACCCTGCACCACAGCAGTAATTAATAGATTAGTAACACGCACATTAACATCAGAATTAATAGACACCAGTCATATAGTAACAGATAAGAACATGTCCGCAACTACTCGGTGGTTGGGAGAGAGGATGAAGTATGTAAATGTCTTCCCTGCCAACTCTCTAAGACTTTTGTTTCTTGTACCCATTTAAAGATAACGTGCTGCCAACGGAAGGGAGGGGTCGGACGTGACGCACAGCCTGGCTGCAGACCTTGGAACATCTATGACATCGACCAAGGGGGAGGCTACGAAGCAAAAAGGGCGTGGGACGAGACACCATTTTCAGGATGATAAGCGCGAGGGGCTACATCGAGACCCCCTGTTCACCGACCAGCGTGCCTGAAGTCTCAACCCGTCGGGCCCGATTGGTGGGCCCAGTGCTGGAAGATTCTGCTCCCCTTGGTCCCCATTTTTTGATCTGATCCCACTCCACCCCCTCTTCCCTCGGCGTCCCGAAGCACGTCACACCCTTCTCTCTCTCACCATCTTTTATATGGATTATGAATCTGACCTACCCACAGAAGAACAAAAGGCAGGTACCCTGTCTCAAAGTACCTATGGTGAACTGTGTTAATGAACAGGGCTGTGATCGGAGAACAATGAATGATCACACCCTGCAACGTGAGAAATTGGATTTGAGCTGGACCTTAGCTCCACCGCCGGTGCTCAACAGTGCCAACGAAAGAACAACAATGAGAGCTTACCAGTGATAGCTCTTCATAAAAAGGACACTGGAAAGAAGAACCCATGTCAAAGTCGAAAATCCTCTCCCAACCACCTTTTTATACTAACTATCTTCTTATCAAGTTTTTATGGTGTTGCATCAATCACTTCCGACTGTACACTGAGAGGTTAAGGAAATGTAACTTTGTATAGTAACATCCATACAACACCAGCCATGTACACGACTACACTGTAACTCTGTATGTATTACCTCCCCGCCTACTTTATCACCTGTAAATAACTATAAGCAAATATGTCAGATTCCTCCTGCATGCCCTAAAAACTCTGTATCTTTAAGGAATGTACGAAAGACATTAACGACATTATAGCTGAAGGTTAACGAAGAATAAATGACGGCCAGGCAAGCTGGCGAGACATGTTAAAAGGGAGGACTGTGGAAATTTAGCGTGCAAACTGAACATTATCTGCGCCATCTTGCCTCTCCCCAGCACCACGCACCGCGAATGCACGGCCGCCATTTTAGGCACCCCACTCTCTCCCCGCTCATTTTCGATCACCAGCGCTTTCCCCTAGCGCTGCGAGCACCCCCCCCGCGCGCCGGCCACCCCCGCTCTCTCATACAGGCCATAAACCCTCTCCTTCTGCGCGACCCTGCTACGGAACCACATCCGACCGACATCCCATACATGGTCATGCCTCTCCTTTGATAACCCCCTTCCTCTGCGCCCCATTGTCCGAACTGGTCCCAGGCCATCACCTAGCCCTGCGGATGCAGTTTATTGCCCCTACTGTAAGGGAAACACCCCGCATCAAAGGGATTACAGTAGATCAAAGCCCCTACCCCCTGAGACCCGGCCGGTTGCACACACCCCCGGGAATTAGCGGAATTCCCTGCTGCGCGATAGCCATCTCCCACTGCGGGTAGGGTGGGAACCTCTACTGTAACTATGTGTGGGATCGGATCTGAGCCGGGGCTTCAGGGGATGTTCTTTCAGGCATCAAGAGAATCTCAAGAATGTACTATATGTAATAAAGCAATAAATCGGTGTATAAGAGACCAGGTCTCAGAGATGCGGTTAGAGCACCTCGTGACGATACCTTGCTGTCTGATCTGATGTGTTCTGCTCCGACGGAATAAAACTTTGTTTCCTGCCTTCCAGTCTCCGGCGCCTGCCTCTTTCATTGGTAAATTATCGAGTGGTATAAGAGGCGATTACCGCCGGGCAAATACTTGAAAGGTTATCGACTGAAACTGCCGCTACCATTTAACAGGGTGAGGGGGAAAACCAGTCGCAGCTGGTTGGGGAGCACCCTTGATGTGCTCAGCCCCTCACTCTATTCACTGGCAGGGCTAGTGTCGTCAGTCGCACCACAGGGGGCGGAGCCAGCATTGTGTGGGGAAAGCCCTGCCCTATTCAGGTCCAAGGTGCACTCCTCCCCAGCCATCAGCATGCTAATCTCACACTCACCACTGGGGCAGACCCAACCAGACTCCTGGAGCCAGGTTCACCAGCCAGCTCCAGCCAATCACACGCCAGACACACTTTACACTAATATGCCAACTCCTAGAAGTGGCACTTCCGCACATGACATAATCACGCATTATATATCATTGCGAAGCATTCGATCACACGAGTCCGCACATACCAAACTCGGGCCTGCACACCCCACGCATCAGGAACTACTAGGGACACAAACATTCCCCATGCATTCCTATGGGAGGGCAGGCCTATCTCACCACATGCACTCAGAGTGCGCACGCACTTTACCCTGGGACACAGGGAAAGTGCGCAGAAACCAAAAACCACTATCACCAGGTCACCAATAAAAGCAAAAAGTTCAGGGGTGAACCTGCCAGAAGGGCCAAGTCCAAAACTTAGCATTTTAAAACAAATGTGGAAGGCTTGCGCCAGTCCTGCTGCTGCTTGCCTAAAGGTTGACACTCCAAGTCAGAGGTTTCTAGTGACACATGCACTATTGCGCATGTGTCACTCAAAAGCTCTGTAAACCAGGCTGACATGGTGCCAGCCCTGTATTCACTGTTTAGGGATCCTTGAAACCGCCCACAAATGATGCAAGGCTAGGTCATATTTCCAAGCAGCCAGGGGTGGGTACAGTAGAAGCCCAGTGCCTTCAAAGGCTTCTAATGTCTGAAGCTGCTGCATGACGACCCTGCCCTTTCCCAAGTTGTCACTGGATGGGGTTGGGTCATCAAGCATAACTGACCCCACCCATCTCTGTGACGTGATGAGAAAAGTAGGGTTTATTGTTTTTATACTGCCTCTAACGTTACTACAATAATCACTGCACTTTCTATTGCGGTGTGATTACAGTAGTAACGCTGCAGTTTATTAAAAAAATGCTTTAATTCTTATTTGATCTGACCACAGAGTCATGAGTCTCAACTAATGACCCTGTGAGGTTGAGTCACATGCTGTATGCTGTAAACGCAATACACTGCTCATGCTCCTGCTAAGTGTATTTCTGTTTATAGCAGTTCAGCTGGATTCGCAGAGTAGAGCTTTCAGTTTCAGTTTCAGCTTCTCTATGAACTGTGGCCGAGAAAGCACATCACCAAACCTGGCCTCGACTCATCAACCTGCAAGACTGACTGGGACAGAAGTTGCCTGATTAGGTAAATTTAAAATATTAAATATTTTACTTTTTATTTTGGTATTTAAGCATATTGCATTGCCACACATATGTTTAGCAAGTCTATCATGAGTACATTTGAGCACTTTACGAGATTTAACTAATTCGATTTTGCATTGGTATTGTGCCTAAAAAAGAAATGCAACCAGACGCAAAATCTGGACCTCAACATATACATTAATTATTTTAAAGCTCTGCCATAAAGAAATTGGCAACAAGGAGGAACGTGATGTTAATTCTGTTCAGGTCAATTGTTCGCAAAGTCTGTATTTTAAGATATCTTATGGGGTTAAGGCACCTGTTGTAGAGATCTTTGTGTGCCCTGAATATATCAGTGACTAATATCAATAGAAAGATAACTTTGGTGGTTAACGCATTTGCTTGAGAGATCTCTGTTTTATCCAGTCCCAGTTTTGAATCAAAGTAGCATAGAGGGTTAATACGTCTCCTACAAAGCACATCATGTCATATGCAGATGACAGATTTTTATTTTATTTAGCTAGGGAAGTGGGTTAGTGCTTTTAACATAGAGATCATTTTGTTATTTGAAGTTCATAAATTGTACTCCTTCTAATATAGCACAGTGGGCTATGAGGGACATGTGACCCTTACACATTGTAACCCTCACTGACTTATGTAACACATCCTGTAAATTGATTTACACACACATGATTTATTGTCAGTATATAATGTGTACATGTGATCTAGAGCGCTGTCACACCCTACATATGGATGAGTAGCACTATAAAAGAAATAAAGACAAAATAGTGGTATTTAAATAATTTGTGACAAACCAGCACATCTGACATTATTATAGTGCATGCATATGTCTTATATACAGAGACTGAACAAATTCAGAAGCATGCCTCTCTTAAGCACCTCTGAAGTGATAACAATCTGTGAGCCTTTATTTTCCCTCTATTGCATTTGCATCTAGGTGTGAGGCTCCAGAGAGCTCCCAGCCAGAATACTGGAACAAAAGGAGGCCTGATGGCCCCTTAACTTCAGTCTTTGTTATGGGTGCAACTGAAATCTGATATGCCCCCTCCCCGTCTGCATGTTGCTGCTCGGAATGAAAGCAGACACCATGCAGGCGCTGCTGAATGTGTCCCGGTGTATTAAAATGACACGGTACGAGTTCAGTATATTTCTGTGGGTCCCAACCACTTGGCTGGGTAGACAGCATCCACCCTGTGAGAATAGTGGGTAGACGCCATCTACCCATGTGTTCTTTCAACTTGTGTCCTAGATATAAGAATCTTTATCACATACAGTCTACATGAAAGCTGTCTTGCCTCTTAGTGCACTAATGGTACTGTCATCAGGGTAAGGGCAGGGACAGAATGATTCTAAGATCATGTTTTAACACTATCACTTTTAATAAAGGCTTCTCAGTGCAGTGCTATAATGTAACATGATAATGTCATAAACATAAGTAATTCCTGACCTGGTTGGCAGACATTACCCGACGTGGATCCAAGGGGTGGCACTTTGCCTACTGTTGTTTTCCAGAAAGGCGCCAGACTATAGGCTGCTTTGAGGGGCCAGTGTGCTTGGTGCAGAATGTTTTCAACCTTGGGGTCCAGTTGCTGGGGAATTATCACTGGCTTATCTGTCCCTTGGATCCCCAGCCGCCTGAAAGTTGCAGTGGTAAAACTTAAACCCACCATCCCTCCTCTAGTCACATAAGGTGTTTCCCTTCCTCTGTTCACCACACCTCCAGGATTGTAGAGTTCAGGCCCAGCGCTGATTTAGGAATGGCCCATGTTTGCTTTTAATTAGCAACTTTAAAGTTCCTGTTTTTTTGGTAAAAAAAATAAAGCCACAGTTTGTTTGTTTCTTTTGCTCCTTGTGCAAGCCTTTTTTAATGTGTTCTACTTTATTTCTTTATATTAGTTTATGGGTGCTTAGTTGATTCAGTTAGATTATTTATTATTTATTGTTACAATTCATGCCTCTGGAATTCTGGAGTTGTGGCAATTTAGGTAGAGTGCTGCTGCAGTGTACCACAGTTACCCATCCGGTCCAGACAGGAAGCTGTGCAGTTTAAAAGGGCTATTCCAGTCTCAGCACTTTGACATAGCCAGCGCCCAGCAGCAAGCACAGAGGCATGCAGCCTCTCTATGTAACAATGAGCAGCTACACTACTAATTTGCAACGTCCGATGCCAGTCTTGGAAGGCTTCTAACCTGCAAAAATAATTATTCACAGCCTGCCTTGCTACCGAAACTCATCTGCTGCCAGCATTTTAATTGGAAGCAGCTGATGCAGTGCAAAGCTGATGATTGGGTCAGGCTGGACTCGGATGATAGAAGTTTGGCAATCAGTACCAGCTCCAACCAAAACAGTCCCTTTCCAGTTGACGAGACGAAACGTGAAGAGAGCAGGAAGTCGGGTGCCGTAAAGGCTGGTGCTGAGAAGGACTGATTGCCATGTCAGATGCCACTTTTTGCCATAGACGAGTGATTCCAACACTGGGGAACTTTAAAAGTTTTGGAACTGAAGGGAAGTAGGTCATGATGCTCTCAGGGGCATGGGCTGACTGTCAGGGTAGTGCAGGAGAGCCCTGGGAATGCACAATCATACATCTCTCTGGCTTGTGTGTCCTTTATCATGCCTAAAGAGAACTCCAGTGAGGCTGATTTGAGAAATGGTCAGCAGCCAGTGGGGGCTTTGCGCAGACAGGTTGAGTGAGTCCAACACTGCTGGGGATCAGTGTGAAGGAGTTAGCACTTTGTGGTGACTGGTAATAAATTAATCTCAGTAGGTTTAGTGACCTTCCATTTCAGTGGTTTTGCTGCAGTTTCAAGACCTTTTTAGAGATCGTCATTGCTCAAATGGGTACAATTTCTGATGTTTATCAC
The DNA here is from genome assembly GCF_964204655.1 of Triturus cristatus. Classification (NCBI taxonomy): domain Eukaryota; kingdom Metazoa; phylum Chordata; class Amphibia; order Caudata; family Salamandridae; genus Triturus; species Triturus cristatus. Next base: position 1,202,841,842 of record NC_140585.1, on the reverse strand, counting down.
TTTACATGGACGTCATTGCTTGGGTTTACTTGCAAGAAAGTGTCACTCGAAGTGTCGCACATTTGGTAATAGAATGTTACTCATAAGTACACTGAACCCAAGGAAATGTCACTCATAAGCAATGTGGATACTTGGCAGCTATGCTTTTGTAAAATAGTGCTCTCAGCTACTAGCGAGTCAAATCAGATCATTATAATTGTCATTTGATTTGACCTCTGCATGCCTATTCTGACTTCTTTCTTCTGCTTACTTGCACGCAAGACATTCTTTACAGATCAACAGGGTCATAATCAGGAAGCTGATTTTCATTTAGAAGCTTCTATAGCAGTCACTGTAAAATCAGAATATAACTTGACACTGCTTGGGCGTCTTGAAATACTAAATGGCACTCAATGATGCACATATTCACAAATATTCACTAAACACACACACACATTGTAGCAAACACACCCTTTCATAAATGCTTGCTACAACCCTCTTGCTTAAATGTACACATTCATTATTGCAGTAACAGGTGCTTAATATGTTCATCAGTGCTGTGCACACAGTTACATAAACACATTTCCATGCACCTTCTCTTATGTTCATACATACACATTTTGTGCTCATACGTTTGCACATCCTAAAGATGTTTTCCTAAAGACAGCACATACATAATCACACAATTTTATGTGCAAACATTTACACAGGCACTCACTGCAATCCATACATACACAAACATTCACATGCACAAGTACACATTTGTTCACATAAACACATGTTTACACATGTACATGCACTTGTTTACACAAACAAGCACCTCCACACAAAATTGCACACAACCTCATGTTTGCAGAGACCAAGGAACAAGTGTGCACTCATGCACATTTCTTGAAAAACCACTGGAATTTATTATTTTAAATGTTTGTGTTTAATTGTTTTCTGTAAAACAGTATTATACAAGACGCATATTTGCCGAAAACATTACATGAATGCAATATAATTGTTGGTAATAATTCTTGTTTTATATCCTTTAGCACTAGAGAAATTGGAGTTAAGACTGGTCATAAGATAATCGCATTCAAGATCAGTTCTGAGAGACATCGAAAGAGGACACATGGTGGCTAGGGCTCCGCTGCAACAGGACCTGATCCTAAACTCAGCCTCCTGGTCCTTGACCCCAGGCCACAAGGTATGACATGCTTCTCTATTTAGCGCAACGATCCACATTCAGCTCTATATTGCTGGCAACTGTGTGGTCAATTGAGGAAGTGTCTTTAGGTGATGCGGCATGTTGGTTTATCCTAGCAGTTCAGTGCAGAGAATATGAGGTTGTATGTCATAAAGTTCACTTTTTCCATGTCTACTACATTAAATTCAAGTTGAAATTAGGAATAGGGAGTTCGCAAAGTTTCACTCTGCGGAATTCTGCCCAGTTACCAAAAAACTCCACGAGCAGGCAGAGTAGATAGATGTGGTATTTACAAACAAGATTGTTGAAAGCTATTTGAACGGAATGTACACTGAAGAACCTTGGGTTAATAAAATTGCAGCTAGAGGGCACTTCACACTTACATATACAGTATAAACACAAATAAATATTTTAATTGTTTCAATGTTCCTATCCAAAATACGGAAAATATAATCTCCATCTGTTTTTCTCAGCAGGTTCTTCACCCCAGGGCCCTCTGCTTCTCCACCATCCCTGACCTTTATCTGCATTGCTCGGGTGTCAGATAGTGCTCGTTGCTCCACCGATGGCAGCAGATATGAGCCAGGTTCCGTACTGCCAATGCCCATATCCTATGCCCGTATCCTACAGATCCGGGCCCTTGGCTCCGCATCAGTACTGGTTTGGTATGTTTTCTTCCTGGGGTCACAGACGGGTCCTGCAGGCCCTGAAGCTGGCACTGGTTCTGTGCATGGCAGGGTGGGCACAGGTAGGAGGCTGGAAACCAGCAGGCTGGCAGCCTGGTCTCAGTGCTGGTGTAGTGCTGGTCTGGGGTGAGTTGCAAAAGAGGGTACTGTCCCATACCTTTCTTTGAAATGGTGGGTTGGAGTTAGTGACAGGATGGGGAAGCACTGGCCTGGCTGGGGCGCTGCTGTAGCCTGGCTGTCTTGATTCTTGAACACGAGAATTTTTCACGCCGTTATGTTGAAAAGAGAGGGAACATTCAGGCCCTTTCAAAAGTAACTTGCGCTATTCAAAATGCTCCAGCATGCATCGATAAAGTAAATTTAGCTAATTTGGTACTAATTACCTTCTGTGACTGTGCCTCTCTTGCATTAAAAGAAAATGTCTTCGCCTTCAAAAATGAGATCTATCACCAAGTATAGGGCACCAGTATGGGCAGTACATTTGCGCCGAGTCTGGCCTGTCTTTACATGGCTAATTTTGAAGAAGAACATATCCTCACAGATACTAACCCATTTACCGGTAACATCCTACTATGGCGCCGCTACATAGATGATATTATCATCTTTTGGAAAGGGGATGAAGAGGCCTGCCGCTCCTTCTTCAAATATATTAATAACATCAATCCCTTTCTCAAATTTGTCGGATCACTGGCTTCAGATTCCATTCCTTTTCTTGACCTTCTAATATCACTAGAAGATGGCACTCTCAAAACAACCAACTACAAAAAACCTACAGATAGAAATAGCCTGCTCCTATTTCAAAGTCATCACCCCAAAGCACTCAGGAACAACTTACCTGTTGGTCAGTTTCTTCGACTTCGGAGAAATTGCAACACCAAAAAAGAATTTTAGAAAGAAGTCGATACCCTGTCTGCTAATTTGATCAGAAGAAACTATCCATGCAGTACAATAAGTCAGGCTCGTAAGAGAGCTAGAAACAACCACAGAGGAGCATTACTCGAAGTAAAAGAGAAGAAGGAAACTGACACAATAACCTGTGTCACATCATTCACTCCTAATTCCAACAAAATTCAAAAAATCATCAGGAAGCATTGGAGGATCTTAGAGACAGGAAATCTGTCACCAGGCCTGACACCCCTGTTCGCATTTAAAAGAACTGAGAATCTGAGGGACATATTGGTACATACCCGTCCAAAAAACAAGATCAATCCACAACCCACCCTTTGGATGCTACCTCCTGTGATGGGCCACTTCCCATGCGGGTCATGCACAGTTTGTCCTCAGACGACCATGACCAAAGAACTAGATCTTGGACTTTCAAAACCATGGCAGCAGAGACCCCACACTAACTGTAGCACCAAGAACTGCGTATACTTGATCACGTGTCCCTGTGGTTCCCATTATATAGGAATGACAGCCCGACCAGTTAAGATACGCATTGGAGAACACAAGAGTACTATCCGTTGCAAACGCTCAGCAACGAGACTACAGAGTCATTTTTTGGAGAGAAATCATCCCCCAGAAAGTTTGCGGTGGACCATTATAGAATCCAATCCTCAATGGTCCACATCTACTTTGTTCGAGCGTGAACAACGATGGGTCTTCAGACTTAAAAGTCACAATGAAATACCCTGGGTTGATCTGACCCGATAAATTACCAACTGGGATCATCATGTAATACTAGTTGCATTCACTGCACACATTACATAACATTCCTTGATGTTCCCTCCCCATTGTTCCCTCCCACGGCTGTCTAACCTCTTCTAACTAGCCCTTGTAACAGTTATCTACACTGTAGCTAAGTCGATACTCCATCACCTTTGCTAGCAGGGAACTGCCCTAATGAGTCCTGGTAACTACTTGGTCTCTTAGCTATGACATCTGGACAAGCACCTCTCCCTCGCATCCCCCATCCTACCAGCCGGAGACCCCTTTCTAGGCTCGCTAGCCTTGAGGGCCACCACACCAATGTGTTGGAGTATTACTTTTATTTACTAAAAGACGCTGGATTATTTTTGTCCACTCTGCCTTTCTTACCCAGGCTCCCTTCTTTTACGGGCTCATACTTCCCTTGCCTTTTCAGCCTGTTTTCTTTTTTTTTAGCCACTTCACGAGGACACTACATAATTTTGTCCTTAACCTCGTGTCCCGGTTATCTATATTCTAGGGCATTCCTAGCCTTCCTGACACCCGTCCTGCCTTCTTTCTGTTTCCACAGTGAGTACGCGGTGAGACTTTATTTCCTTTTTTCTTTGTACCGTGAAGCCCGATACTCAACACCAGGGCATTCTAGCTTCCCTAATTTTTAGCACGGTTTGTCGATGCGAACTTTATTGACATCCCAGTGTCTTTGTGAGTTCCCTCCTTGGGTCCCTTTCCATCATGGCCGCCATTCTACCCCCTACGATCAACTCGTCATTACGCTCTAGCTGCGTGTGACGCCCACACGCGTCGCTGCCCCTATCCCGATGGCTCCATGTTTGTATTTAACGGATACTGCCGCTCTACACGCCGTCCAGCAGCCGTGGCTACCGGGTAGGTGATCCGGAGCATATAGGAAGAGGGCCAAGTAAGTGCCCTCCACCCCCGTAATTTTTATTTATTTTTTGGTTTACCGTTAGTGCTTCCTTCCCGTGTTCAGCACTGTCTTAATCTGACCGGCTCCGTCCACACTTCCTTGTTGTTTTTTTCCCTAGCTGCCTCTTGAAGTACTGGGGTTTTTAGGACCCCAGCGGTGCCAGGGGTAGCACCCTATGACTTCGAGTTCTTCCTGTCTTGGACCACAGAAACATAGAGTCTTGTGGTGGCGTCAAAGATCGTTTTATTATTGACTGCAGCCAGTAACAGCAATCCTAAAAGTACACACGGGTATGTTCTCAGGAGACTGCTCAAAATTACAAAACCAGTCTTCTCCTTATATACAAAATATCATGCTTCAGGCACATATTCCTCGTTTTACGATATGGTCATTCATATGTATTCATTACAAACGAAAAGGCAGAGTCATGATGACCATCCCACATTTCAGTTCAGCCAGCCCACAATTATTTACCCAGCGAGGCTCAGATCCCTCATCAGATATCAGCAGACCCCATTAAACACGGGCACCTCCTCCTCGTAAAACAGGCCATAAAGCAGGAAGCAGAGTCAGGTGTGAAAGAGATTAGTCGGGGGCTTGTGTGGGATGAAAGGCTTTATGGTGTGTCAAACCCTGATGCTAATCACAGGTGGCCGTAGGAAGGGGAGCTCGTGAGACCGGACTGACCTCGGGCAGTGGAGCCAGTTCGCACAGGTCACAGAGAAGTCAATAGAAGGTACATGTGTTCTGAAGGCCTGTGCATGTCCTTAATGTGCAGCCTATGTGAGGGCAACCATAAGATGGCTACCGCTCTAAAATGGAACCCACGAAGTCAATGTGTAATATCGTATACAAAGTGAATTTATCGATGAAACGTTATGCAAAACACTTGTACATACCGCTTTGGTCATTCGCGGTTCACTGATACCGAAATAGGCAGGGTAGGGCCATGCCTCCTACGTGGTCCCAAAATTTAAAGTACCACAGACCCTCCTTTTGCCCTTACATAGGCAATAACTATACTCATATTAATCCGAGTCCAGGTCTATATTCATAAGGTCATGGAGATGTTGCTGTAGCATCATCCTATTGCTTAGCTCGTTCCTCGTTACAGGTTTCCTTATACACGATGTAGCACAGAGGCCACATACTGTAGGAGCACACTGTACACACAGACAGAACAGGAAAAGAATGGCTAAGACCATTCCAATGACCATCAGAATCTTCCATCCCCAGGCAGATATCAGTTCCCAGAACCACCCCATCAGTGACCAATCTCCTTTATCCACGTGAATAGATTCAGATATTTTATGCAGTTTGGAGATGGCTTGATAAACTGTTGGAGCGTTTTCTGGTATGAAAATGCAACAGCTAGATTGGATGACCTTACATACCCCACCACGGTCTGCAAGTATGACGTCTAGAACCATACGGTTTTGCAAAGTCATGAGGCGATCCGCTTGGAGCTCAGCTGTCAAATTACCAAGGGCACCAGCCATTACATTAACAGTGGATTCAACCACACGAGTCAGTTGTCTCAGGTTCCTACTATTGACCATCGGTCCCCAAAATGGCAGGAAACCCAAAAAGAAGTCTCCCGCTTCCTGACCGGCAGTATCCTCCTGACTAACAACGCCTCTCACAACTCTGGTCTTGTGATAATCAGAGGCAGCAGTAAATGTTGGCGGTAGCAAGTTTGCAATATAACATGTGCCCGAGAAATCAGGGGGCAACCATGTATATGCTCGGTCATTGCAGACAAAATATGTCCCCTTGGCAGCCAAAAACGCAGGGAAAAATTGTGATGGAAAAGTGTACGTTTCAGTACAGTCACTTGTCCCCAGTTGAGCTCTTGGATTCTGACCATTACCTTGTAAACAGAACCGACCTATGTGGGGTACGACCCAAATTGGGGATGAAATTTTGCGCTGCTTTTCGCCCAGACTAATGCTATACCCCGTCGCGTTCCAACCTACATAAACTCGCAATTCATCCTTGGGAATAGATGAGTATGCGTCGATATCTCTGCTCATATCATCAACTCCTTTCATTAAGGCCTTATTGTTCGTGCTAGGTCTGATGGAACGCGGTTGTCGCGGGGAGTAGGCATCTAATGCAAAAAGAAACATAGTCTGGAATGCCCATGACGATCCATTATAGCTAAACGGCAGCACTAGATATGGGATACCCTTATTAATGGTATGTGGCGTTAAACCACACACCCAGCAATTGGTTGTATTCATAACTAGTTGGTGCTGGTGCAGGAGTTGAATAAACGAGTTGTTTACAAACTCAGACCGTCTAGCTTGTTCGTGTTCAGGCAGAGGGTGGAAAGAGTGTAAGGAGACAGTAGGGGGAGGAATCGGCTGTACAGTGGTTGCAAATGGCACTTGAGAGGACAATAATACATATCCCACAGTAAACATCATCATACTAACTAGTGCAAACAGACATAATAATACAAAACGTTTGCTCTTCATTATTTTACATATTTTTTTCTTAAAGTTCATTTCCTCAGCGGGTCTCTCCATCTTGAAAAACTCCATCCTCTAATCGTGCTGTTCGCGGCGGGTGAGTTTCTTCTGCTTAGAAATACACCTGTCAGTCCAGGGAACGCCCCAGACTAACCAGAACCGTTGACCTAACGTCTCCGGCTTGTACCCCAAAGTCTTGGCACCGCGACCCTACAGCTGAACCCGGATGGTGGTTCGAAAAGGAAAAACCAAAAATAAGAAAGTTTCTTAGATGAGAGAGAGCTGTACTGTCAAAAATATCAAAGAAAAAGAATTTTTATTTGTCCATAGTTCTAGGCCTCAAGTTATAGCGTTCTCGTCCGGGTATTGTCTGATCTTGAAACAAAAGTTCAGGCTCTGTAGTATCCAATCGGATTGACGGTGGCACAGCTTCTTGCAGAATATTGTCACTTTCTTGCTCAGAGCTTGTTCCTTTCACACGCGCATCGCTAAAAGGCAGAAAACGAGGCACGGTCTCAGTTTCAGAATCAGCGATCCCCTCCTGGACCCACCGGTCATATGGCAAAGGCAAAGGGACTCTTTTACAGTGGACGCCGTGGATCCAGTTCTTCTTTCCTTTCACTCGAACAGCCGATCTTGTAGAAAGAAGGACGAGATGGGGGCCAGTCCAACGGGGCTCATCATTCTTTGCCCGTTGAAAATTCTTCACCAGCACCCACGTTCCAGGATCGATGGGATGTCCTGGAGCTTCAGAGGCCTGAGGCAGAGTATCGTGCACCTGTTGGTGTAAAACACGCAATTTAGCCGTCAATTCATACAGATAGTCAAGCAGTATTGGATGTTCGATTTCGCTAAATTTTGTGGGCCTTGGCACTCCCCATATCTTGGCCGGGTGGCCAAACACTATCTCGTACGGACTAAGTCCCATTCGTGAGTGCACAGTCATTCTGGTTGACAGGAGTGCTAAAGGCAGAGCGTCAGGCCATTTAAGACCAGAGCTCGCCTGGATCTTAGCCAATTTAAGTTTTAAGGTGCCGTTATAGCACTCTACTAATCCAGATGATTGGGGGTGATTTGCAGCGTGAAATTTCTGTGTAATGCCTAGCCCTTCACATACTTCTTTCATCACTCGACCCACAAATTCACTCCCATTATCACTCCAGACCATTCTTGGCATTCCAAATCTAGGGAAATATTCTTTGACGAGGGCTTTAGCTGTGGATAAGGCAGTATTGTCTTTTAAGGGGTATGCTTCTATCCACTTTGAGAAGGCACAGACAACAACGAGTACATATTTTAAATTGTTGCACCTTCCCATGTGGATGAAATCTAGCTGCAAAACCTCGAACGGATACGTTGGAGGTGCAAAATGACCAGCTGGAGTTGGGGTTCCTCTACCAGGATTGTATTTCAGACACACCATACAATTCTTGACCACATTCGCTGCACATTTGGGAATTCCAGCATTTTGCCATACTGGAGCCAACAACTTGCAAATCCCTTTTACACTAATATGGGCCATTCCATGAGCCATCGTCACCACTGCAAGCACATACGCATCGGGTAACAACCAACGCTGATGTTCTGACAAATCGACCCAACAGCCTTTTTCATCCAATTTACCCGTACTTTCTCTCCACTTGCTCAATTCTTTCTCTGTGGCTTCAGCTTGAAGGGACTTCACGCTCTCTATCGTGTCTTCACACATTCCAACATCACCAACCCATCTTGCAGGGCCTGCAACATACATTCGATTATTTACATTATTTGCTGTTTCTTTCGCAACTTCATCAGCAAATGCATTACCACGACCGACATCATCTGTAACTTTCTTGTGTGCACTGCATTTTACAATCGCAATTTGTAGCGGCAAGGTCAGTGACTCAAGGAGATCATTCACCAACTGACCATTCTGAATTTTGGTTCCATGCGAAGTCAGGAATCCACGTTCTTTCCACAAGCGCCCAAAACTATGGGCCACGCCAAAAGCATACTGACTATCTGTGTATATGTTCACCCTCATACCTTTCGACAACACACATGCTCTCGTAAGTGCAATTAGCTCTGCTGCTTGAGCCGAGTTATGTGGTATACGTGCGGTTTCAACAACCGTGTGCAAAGTCGTGACAGCATATGCAGCAGTCGTATCACCATTCGGAAGCTTGAAGCATGAACCATCCACCCATAAGGTACCATCACACTCAGTCAAGGCAGTATCTTTAAGATCCACTCTCCTTTTGTTTCCTCTTCTGTTCTGAACAGACAATCATACTGTTCAATCTCATCTGTGTCTGCTGCAATCGGCAATAAAGTAGCTGGATTCAATGTGTTGCATCTTTTTATGTGTACATGACTCGCTAATAGTGTCAACTCATAACCTGACAATCGAGCACTAGTTAAGTGCTGTATCTTGGTCCTGATCAACAACGTGTCCACTGCGTGTGGAACCTTCACAATTAACGTGTTATTCATTACTAACCCAGCAGTCTGTCGAATAAAGACAGCTGCTGCCGCTGTGGCTCTCAAACAACTTGGCAAGGCCTTAGCTACCGGACCCAAGGTCGATGAAAAATACGCACATGGGCGCTGTTTGTCTCCAAAAGACTGTGTCAACACTGACAATGCACAACCTTCTTTCTCGTGAACATACAATGTAAAAGGCTTGCTGTAGTCGGGAGTGCCCAACACAGGAGCTGAACATAATGCCTCACGCAATTCAGAAAAACTTTTCTGACACTCTTCAGACCATGGGACGAGATTCGGTGTATCTTTACATGTCAATGCTATTAAAGGTTTTGCCAGCAAAGAAAAACTCGGGATCCACTGCCTACAGTAGGAAGTAATACCCAAGAAAGCACGCACTTCTCTCTGTGTTCTTGGCACGCTCAATTTTGCAATGGCCTGAATTCTTTCTGGGGTCAGTTTCCTTCCCTCCTTCGAAAAGAGATGACCTAAGTAGGTCACTTCTTGTCGACAATATTGCAGTTTTGAGAGAGACACTTTGTGATGGAAGGCAGACAAATGACGCAACAATGACACCGTAGCTTCTTTACAAATCTCCTCAGTATCCGCGGCGATTAGTAAATCGTCAACATACTGGATAAGGGTGGCACCACTAGGTAAAACAATTGCGTCAAGCTGTGCTTTTAAAGCTTGGCTGTATATTGATGGGCTTTCACAGTAGCCTTGAGGAGCGCGTTTAAAACGGAAGCTACGACCTCCTAGGCTAAAACCAAAAATGTCCCTACTTTCCTCTGCAATCGGGATGCTAAAGAAAGCATTCTTTAAATCAATCACTGAGAACTAAGCAGCGGAAGCTGGAACCATAGTTAACAAAGCAGTTATATCAGGGACAACTGGAAACTGGGGCACAACAATCTTATTTACCTCTCTAAGATCGATCACAAATCTGTAAACAGGTGGCTGTGAAGGGTCAGTACGTTTTAAAACAGGCAAAACAGGGCTATTGCAAACGTTACCTCTTGTCTCTTCAATTACATCCTTTTCAATCAGATCATAGATAATCGCTAGCAACGCTTTTTCACCTTCATTAGAGATCTTGTACTGGGGAATGCGTGGCAATTTAACATTGGCTTTCAAAGTTACCACGTATGGCGGTATTTCCAAAAGGCCCACATCATTAAGACCAGAAGCCCAAAGAGCATCCGGAAGAGACAACAATTCAGCTGGCAGTTCATTCCTTGACAAATACATTGGAGAAATCACTTCCCTGCCAAGTGAAAGTTGTACTCCCGAGGGGGAACAAAATAATGTTGCATGTAATCTCTTCAACAAATCTAATCTTAACAGGTTTTCACCACAACCTGTCGTTAGGATAAGGGGTGCTTTCAGCTCACAAGGTCCAACAGAAAGGGGCATAGGACTAGAGATCGGGTTCCTAACCGGGGCGCCAGAAAAACCTACTGAAACATTCGTGTCGCCAGACAAAGGTGCGCCAGGGAGTTTTGAATGCATAATTGAACTTTTTGCAGCACCAGTATCCAACAGAAAAGGTTCTGTCACACCCGCTGTAGTCACCTTGACATGCGGTCCACTCTGATCCACTGGCACTGAAACAACTCCCTCTCTTTGTCTACGGCTATCCTAGTAATCATTACTTCCTACATTTTCATCCTCTGCATAATAGTCATTGTTATAGTACTGACCTGTCCTACCAGTTGCATTGGCTTGCTGATCAAAACTATTAATCGTATTTTGAGATGGAAGAGCACGCGCGTTCTGGGGAACATTCCCGCGTCCCCTACCTCTAGGAGCTTGTTGACCACCTCTACCTCTGGTGCTAAAAGCGCCATTAGCGCGCTGTAACAGAATAGGACAACTATACTTGAAATGACCCTCTTCCTTGCAATATGAACATTGATTAGGGCCTACAGGAACACGTGGTTGAGAATACTCGTACCTTTGCACGTTTCTCTGAAACTGTGGTTGTTGCTGATAATTACTCTGGCCACCACGTGGCGGGTAAGCTTGCTGTAAAAGAACATTTGTTTTTAATTCTTTTGTTTTCTTGTCTGCTTTATCTTTCTCATCCTTATCTCTATTTTCGTAATACTGTGCAGTAGCCAGTATTTGCGCTGATGAGGAAACAGCCCAATAACTTTCTGAATCTTTTAACTTCTTACACAACTCGGGAAGCAAATTATGCACAAATTTATCAACAAATAATCGTTGACCACCTTCCGTATTCATATCTTGACCACTGTGGTCAATAAACGTTTCCTCAAACCTGGTGAAGAAATCAGACACTGTTTCATCTTTCTTCTGCTTACACGCAGACAATTTATCCCAATTCACACGCATCGCGGGCATTAAAGTCTTCATGTAAGCAATGATTCTAGCAGGGAGTTCTGCTACCAAAGGGTCAGGCTTGGCACCACCATCTTGTCCATCATTAGCAATAATAATATTAGCCCATGTGTCACCTAACTCTGCAGCATGATCTGCATTACGAATCAATCCCCACAAAGGCTGTGGAACAACATTTCCAAACAACATATCTATGTCAGCTAGATTCATGATACATGATCCTGCCGTCTGTGACAACTCCTTATAATATCCTGCAGGGTTTTTACGGGGATCAGGCAATGTCTGTTTAAGCGCTATTACTTCAGATCGTTTCCAAGGGACATGCACCCAAACACGCTGGAAATGAGCTGGAGCAGCAAGAATACCGTTATTGGGATCAGCCGCAACGGCTTCTTTCCATACCGGAGGGACTTCTCTCATAGGGTATTGACGCACTTTTCCCTTTTTCCCTACAGCGAACTCTTGTTCGAACAGTGACTGATGACAATCCCCATTCCTGAAGGACAACAATGTCGTAACTGCTCTATCAACGTTGGGGCCCACAATTGTGCCTTTGTCAAATTCAAACCGTAAGCGACACAAAACCTGCGGGCTTGAGTCTAGACCATGATCTTCCAATTCCTCACCGAGGAATTCACACATCTTATCAAAAACATATCTTTGCTTTGGTGTTTCCCATTGACGAAAGACACTCATGACAGACTCCACATTATACCTGGATGGTAAACAATCCAGTTACGTGCCATGTGGTCTAATACTTCTTTCTCTTCAGATCCAGGCCGCTGACTACGGAGCTGCTTACGCTTTGAGTCAGGGGTCGCACCAGACGACCCAAATAAAGGTGATATGAAACTAGTAACTGCACTAGCTATTCTCCGTCGTGTAGAAGGAGAGGGTGAGGCAAGAACAGGGGGAAAGACAGAGGGAAGCACAGTAGGTGTAGATGCAGATGCAAGGATAGTATCAGGGAGAGCGCCAAGGGAGGCAGTTGGTGCACCAGGCAAAGTTGCAGAAGGCAAAGGGGAGGCAGGCAGCAAAGTCGGCGGCCCTTGAGGGGGCTGCGCCACAATAGTAGGAGCCGGCTGAGGAGGAGCTGGCGGCTGCAGGAAAGCTTGCGGCACATTAACTGGAGGCTGTGCATTCAAGGGTTGCGGAGGTGCTGTAGCACTCTGCGCATACGGAGGTGGCGAACTCAGCAAATGTGACATTAGGGGATCTTTCTCCTTTTCTTTTAACACATTTTGTTGAAGGTGCGGTAAAACTGGGTAACATTTATCGATCCCTAGTTTACGTTGCCTATGTAACTGCTCATTCATTTGTTCCTCCTCATTATCTTTAAATTGTACAGCTGCTTGCATTATCGACATACCTTTTTCTCTCTTATTTCTTTTTGCTAATTTAATTTCCTTCTGTTTGGCTTCCTTTAGCCATAGGCGGAAAGAATCAAACATCGCCGGCCGGGCTTTCTTTTTAAATAATTTAACTTCCAAATTGTCTAAGATATCTGTATCGAAACTACCAATTTGGGGCCATTTTAAAACACCGTCCTTCCTGGTGTATCGGATCCATACTTCATTATATGCAATGGGGCCCACGCCATGTTTTACATAAAGCTCATAAGTTGGAGTTCCAATTGGAGGAACCGGACACGAATCCTCTAATTGGGAATCCCTTTTACAACCCAAACAAAACAAGTTTCCAAATATACTAGAACCAGACATCTTTGCTCACTAGTCTAGTTTCAAACTTCAAAGGATTATCAAAACGCGATAGTCTCGTGAATACACGAGTCCTTCAGCTTTGACGCTTGCAAGCTCCAAATCAAAGCGATCCCGAAGGGATACCAAAACTAAGAACCAAACTAAGAATTAGGAGACGCTCCACTTATACTTAACTGAGGTATCGATGACGTCACCAGAAGACTCGGTTAATCGTTTCGCTCTACCAAATTATCAAGGGTCCAAAACAGGACGATAGTCAGTCCAGCAGTCCTTCGTAGCCATCAGCAAGCGGGGAACCTCGCAGCAAAGACTTTCGGACCACGTCGACATGCAGGGGTCGATGAAGTGGCGGCCTTCCTCCAGAATTTCCACACGAAGCTCCTCACGAACCTCTGGCTTGGACCAGTACCGCTGAAATCGCCCTGAGTTGGGCGCCAACTGAAGTACTGGGGTTTTTAGGACCCCAGCGGTGCCAGGGGTAGCACCCTATGACTTCGAGTTCTTCCTGTCTTGGACCACAGAAACACAGAGTCTTGTGGTGGCGTCAAAGATCGTTTTATTATTGACTGCAGCCAGTAACAGCAATCCTAGAAGTACACACGGGTATGTTCTCAGGAGACTGCTCAAAATTACAAAACCAGTCTTCTCCTTATATACAAAATATCATGCTTCAGGCACACATTCCTCGTTTTACGATATGGTCATTCATATGTATTCATCACAAACGAAAAGGCAGAGTCATGATGACCATCCCACATTTCAGTTCAGCCAGCCCACAATTATTTACCCAGCGAGGCTCAGATCCCTCATCAGATATCAGCAGACCCCAATAAACACGGGCACCTCCTCCTCGTAAAACAGGCCATAAAGCAGGAAGCAGAGTCAGGTGTGAAAGAGATTAGTCGGGGGCTTGTGTGGGATGAAAGGCTTTATGGTGTGTCAAACCCTGATGCTAATCACAGGTGGCCGTAGGAAGGGGAGCTCGTGAGACCGGACTGACCTCGGGCAGTGGAGCCGGTTCGCACAGGTCACAGAGAAGTTAATAGAAGGTACATGTGTTCTGAAGGCCTGTGCATGTCCTTAATGTGCAGCCTATGTGAGGGCAACCATAAGATGGCTACCGCTCTAAAATGGAACCCACGAAGTCAATGTGTAATATCGTATACAAAGTGAATTTATCGATGAAACGTTATGCAAAACACTTGTACATACCGCTTTGGTCATTCGCGGTTCACTGATACCGAAATAGGCAGGGTAGGGCCATGCCTCCTACGTGGTCCCAAAATTTAAAGTACCACAGACCCTCCTTTTGCCCTTACATAGGCAATAACTATACTCATATTAATCCGAGTCCAGGTCTATATTCATAAGGTCATGGAGATGTTGCTGTAGCATCATCCTATTGCTTAGCTCGTTCCTCGTTACAGGTTTCCTTATACACGATGTAGCACAGAGGCCACATACTGTAGGAGCACACTGTACACACAGACAGAACAGGAAAAGAATGGCTAAGACCATTCCAATGACCATCAGAATCTTCCATCCCCAGGCAGATATCAGTTCCCAGAACCACCCCATCAGTGACCAATCTCCTTTATCCACGTGAATAGATTCAGATATTTTATGCAGTTTGGAGATGGCTTGATAAACTGTTGGAGCGTTTTCTGGTATGAAAATGCAACAGCTAGATTGGATGACCTTACATACCCCACCACGGTCTGCAAGTATGACGTCTAGAACCATACGGTTTTGCAAAGTCATGAGGCGATCCGCTTGGAGCTCAGCTGTCAAATTACCAAGGGCACCAGCCATTACATTAACAGTGGATTCAACCACACGAGTCAGTTGTCTCAGGTTCCTACTATTGACCATCGGTCCCCAAAATGGCAGGAAACCCAAAAAGAAGTCTCCCGCTTCCTGACCGGCAGTATCCTCCTGACTAACAACGCCTCTCACAACTCTGGTCTTGTGATAATCAGAGGCAGCAGTAAATGTTGGCGGTAGCAAGTTTGCAATATAACATGTGCCCGAGAAATCAGGGGGCAACCATGTATATGCTCGGTCATTGCAGACAAAATATGTCCCCTTGGCAGCCAAAAACGCAGGGAAAAATTGTGATGGAAAAGTGTACGTTTCAGTACAGTCACTTGTCCCCAGTTGAGCTCTTGGATTCTGACCATTACCTTGTAAACAGAACCGACCTATGTGGGGTACGACCCAAATTGGGGATGAAATTTTGCGCTGCTTTTCGCCCAGACTAATGCTATACCCCGTCGCGTTCCAACCTACATAAACTCGCAATTCATCCTTGGGAATAGATGAGTATGCGTCGATATCTCTGCTCATATCATCAACTCCTTTCATTAAGGCCTTATTGTTCGTGCTAGGTCTGATGGAACGCGGTTGTCGCGGGGAGTAGGCATCTAATGCAAAAAGAAACATAGTCTGGAATGCCCATGACGATCCATTATAGCTAAACGGCAGCACTAGATATGGGATACCCTTATTAATGGTATGTGGCGTTAAACCACACACCCAGCAATTGGTTGTATTCATAACTAGTTGGTGCTGGTGCAGGAGTTGAATAAACGAGTTGTTTACAAACTCAGACCGTCTAGCTTGTTCGTGTTCAGGCAGAGGGTGGAAAGAGTGTAAGGAGACAGTAGGGGGAGGAATCGGCTGTACAGTGGTTGCAAATGGCACTTGAGAGGACAATAATACATATCCCACAGTAAACATCATCATACTAACTAGTGCAAACAGACATAATAATACAAAACGTTTGCTCTTCATTATTTTACATATTTTTTTCTTAAAGTTCATTTCCTCAGCGGGTCTCTCCATCTTGAAAAACTCCATCCTCTAATCGTGCTGTTCGCGGCGGGTGAGTTTCTTCTGCTTAGGAATACACCTGTCAGTCCAGGGAACGCCCCAGACTAACCAGAACCGTTGACCTAACGTCTCCGGCTTGTACCCCAAAGTCTTGGCACCGCGACCCTACAGCTGAACCCGGATGGTGGTTCGAAAAGGAAAAACCAAAAATAAGAAAGTTTCTTAGATGAGAGAGAGCTGTACTGTCAAAAATATCAAAGAAAAAGAATTTTTATTTGTCCATAGTTCTAGGCCTCAAGTTATAGCGTTCTCGTCCGGGTATTGTCTGATCTTGAAACAAAAGTTCAGGCTCTGTAGTATCCAATCGGATTGACGGTGGCACAGCTTCTTGCAGAATATTGTCACTTTCTTGCTCAGAGCTTGTTCCTTTCACACGCGCATCGCTAAAAGGCAGAAAACGAGGCACGGTCTCAGTTTCAGAATCAGCGATCCCCTCCTGGACCCACCGGTCATATGGCAAAGGCAAAGGGACTCTTTTACAGTGGACGCCGTGGATCCAGTTCTTCTTTCCTTTCACTCGAACAGCCGATCTTGTAGAAAGAAGGACGAGATGGGGGCCAGTCCAACGGGGCTCATCATTCTTTGCCCGTTGAAAATTCTTCACCAGCACCCACGTTCCAGGATCGATGGGATGTCCTGGAGCTTCAGAGGCCTGAGGCAGAGTATCGTGCACCTGTTGGTGTAAAACACGCAATTTAGCCGTCAATTCATACAGATAGTCAAGCAGTATTGGATGTTCGATTTCGCTAAATTTTGTGGGCCTTGGCACTCCCCATATCTTGGCCGGGTGGCCAAACACTATCTCGTACGGACTAAGTCCCATTCGTGAGTGCACAGTCATTCTGGTTGACAGGAGTGCTAAAGGCAGAGCGTCAGGCCATTTAAGACCAGAGCTCGCCTGGATCTTAGCCAATTTAAGTTTTAAGGTGCCGTTATAGCACTCTACTAATCCAGATGATTGGGGGTGATTTGCAGCGTGAAATTTCTGTGTAATGCCTAGCCCTTCACATACTTCTTTCATCACTCGACCCACAAATTCACTCCCATTATCACTCCAGACCATTCTTGGCATTCCAAATCTAGGGAAATATTCTTTGACGAGGGCTTTAGCTGTGGATAAGGCAGTATTGTCTTTTAAGGGGTATGCTTCTATCCACTTTGAGAAGGCACAGACAACAACGAGTACATATTTTAAATTGTTGCACCTTCCCATGTGGATGAAATCTAGCTGCAAAACCTCGAACGGATACGTTGGAGGTGCAAAATGACCAGCTGGAGTTGGGGTTCCTCTACCAGGATTGTATTTCAGACACACCATACAATTCTTGACCACATTCGCTGCACATTTGGGAATTCCAGCATTTTGCCATACTGGAGCCAACAACTTGCAAATCCCTTTTACACTAATATGGGCCATTCCATGAGCCATCGTCACCACTGCAAGCACATACGCATCGGGTAACAACCAACGCTGATGTTCTGACAAATCGACCCAACAGCCTTTTTCATCCAATTTACCCGTACTTTCTCTCCACTTGCTCAATTCTTTCTCTGTGGCTTCAGCTTGAAGGGACTTCACGCTCTCTATCGTGTCTTCACACATTCCAACATCACCAACCCATCTTGCAGGGCCTGCAACATACATTCGATTATTTACATTATTTGCTGTTTCTTTCGCAACTTCATCAGCAAATGCATTACCACGACCGACATCATCTGTAACTTTCTTGTGTGCACTGCATTTTACAATCGCAATTTGTAGCGGCAAGGTCAGTGACTCAAGGAGATCATTCACCAACTGACCATTCTGAATTTTGGTTCCATGCGAAGTCAGGAATCCACGTTCTTTCCACAAGCGCCCAAAACTATGGGCCACGCCAAAAGCATACTGACTATCTGTGTATATGTTCACCCTCATACCTTTCGACAACACACATGCTCTCGTAAGTGCAATTAGCTCTGCTGCTTGAGCCGAGTTATGTGGTATACGTGCGGTTTCAACAACCGTGTGCAAAGTCGTGACAGCATATGCAGCAGTCGTATCACCATTCGGAAGCTTGAAGCATGAACCATCCACCCATAAGGTACCATCACACTCAGTCAAGGCAGTATCTTTAAGATCCACTCTCCTTTTGTTTCCTCTTCTGTTCTGAACAGACAATCATACTGTTCAATCTCATCTGTGTCTGCTGCAATCGGCAATAAAGTAGCTGGATTCAATGTGTTGCATCTTTTTATGTGTACATGACTCGCTAATAGTGTCAACTCATAACCTGACAATCGAGCACTAGTTAAGTGCTGTATCTTGGTCCTGATCAACAACGTGTCCACTGCGTGTGGAACCTTCACAATTAACGTGTTATTCATTACTAACCCAGCAGTCTGTCGAATAAAGACAGCTGCTGCCGCTGTGGCTCTCAAACAACTTGGCAAGGCCTTAGCTACCGGACCCAAGGTCGATGAAAAATACGCACATGGGCGCTGTTTGTCTCCAAAAGACTGTGTCAACACTGACAATGCACAACCTTCTTTCTCGTGAACATACAATGTAAAAGGCTTGCTGTAGTCGGGAGTGCCCAACACAGGAGCTGAACATAATGCCTCACGCAATTCAGAAAAACTTTTCTGACACTCTTCAGACCATGGGACGAGATTCGGTGTATCTTTACATGTCAATGCTATTAAAGGTTTTGCCAGCAAAGAAAAACTCGGGATCCACTGCCTACAGTAGGAAGTAATACCCAAGAAAGCACGCACTTCTCTCTGTGTTCTTGGCACGCTCAATTTTGCAATGGCCTGAATTCTTTCTGGGGTCAGTTTCCTTCCCTCCTTCGAAAAGAGATGACCTAAGTAGGTCACTTCTTGTCGACAATATTGCAGTTTTGAGAGAGACACTTTGTGATGGAAGGCAGACAAATGACGCAACAATGACACCGTAGCTTCTTTACAAATCTCCTCAGTATCCGCGGCGATTAGTAAATCGTCAACATACTGGATAAGGGTGGCACCACTAGGTAAAACAATTGCGTCAAGCTGTGCTTTTAAAGCTTGGCTGTATATTGATGGGCTTTCACAGTAGCCTTGAGGAGCGCGTTTAAAACGGAAGCTACGACCTCCTAGGCTAAAACCAAAAATGTCCCTACTTTCCTCTGCAATCGGGATGCTAAAGAAAGCATTCTTTAAATCAATCACTGAGAACTAAGCAGCGGAAGCTGGAACCATAGTTAACAAAGCAGTTATATCAGGGACAACTGGAAACTGGGGCACAACAATCTTATTTACCTCTCTAAGATCGATCACAAATCTGTAAACAGGTGGCTGTGAAGGGTCAGTACGTTTTAAAACAGGCAAAACAGGGCTATTGCAAACGTTACCTCTTGTCTCTTCAATTACATCCTTTTCAATCAGATCATAGATAATCGCTAGCAACGCTTTTTCACCTTCATTAGAGATCTTGTACTGGGGAATGCGTGGCAATTTAACATTGGCTTTCAAAGTTACCACGTATGGCGGTATTTCCAAAAGGCCCACATCATTAAGACCAGAAGCCCAAAGAGCATCCGGAAGAGACAACAATTCAGCTGGCAGTTCATTCCTTGACAAATACATTGGAGAAATCACTTCCCTGCCAAGTGAAAGTTGTACTCCCGAGGGGGAACAAAATAATGTTGCATGTAATCTCTTCAACAAATCTAATCTTAACAGGTTTTCACCACAACCTGTCGTTAGGATAAGGGGTGCTTTCAGCTCACAAGGTCCAACAGAAAGGGGCATAGGACTAGAGATCGGGTTCCTAACCGGGGCGCCAGAAAAACCTACTGAAACATTCGTGTCGCCAGACAAAGGTGCGCCAGGGAGTTTTGAATGCATAATTGAACTTTTTGCAGCACCAGTATCCAACAGAAAAGGTTCTGTCACACCCGCTGTAGTCACCTTGACATGCGGTCCACTCTGATCCACTGGCACTGAAACAACTCCCTCTCTTTGTCTACGGCTATCCTAGTAATCATTACTTCCTACATTTTCATCCTCTGCATAATAGTCATTGTTATAGTACTGACCTGTCCTACCAGTTGCATTGGCTTGCTGATCAAAACTATTAATCGTATTTTGAGATGGAAGAGCACGCGCGTTCTGGGGAACATTCCCGCGTCCCCTACCTCTAGGAGCTTGTTGACCACCTCTACCTCTGGTGCTAAAAGCGCCATTAGCGCGCTGTAACAGAATAGGACAACTATACTTGAAATGACCCTCTTCCTTGCAATATGAACATTGATTAGGGCCTACAGGAACACGTGGTTGAGAATACTCGTACCTTTGCACGTTTCTCTGAAACTGTGGTTGTTGCTGATAATTACTCTGGCCACCACGTGGCGGGTAAGCTTGCTGTAAAAGAACATTTGTTTTTAATTCTTTTGTTTTCTTGTCTGCTTTATCTTTCTCATCCTTATCTCTATTTTCGTAATACTGTGCAGTAGCCAGTATTTGCGCTGATGAGGAAACAGCCCAATAACTTTCTGAATCTTTTAACTTCTTACACAACTCGGGAAGCAAATTATGCACAAATTTATCAACAAATAATCGTTGACCACCTTCCGTATTCATATCTTGACCACTGTGGTCAATAAACGTTTCCTCAAACCTGGTGAAGAAATCAGACACTGTTTCATCTTTCTTCTGCTTACACGCAGACAATTTATCCCAATTCACACGCATCGCGGGCATTAAAGTCTTCATGTAAGCAATGATTCTAGCAGGGAGTTCTGCTACCAAAGGGTCAGGCTTGGCACCACCATCTTGTCCATCATTAGCAATAATAATATTAGCCCATGTGTCACCTAACTCTGCAGCATGATCTGCATTACGAATCAATCCCCACAAAGGCTGTGGAACAACATTTCCAAACAACATATCTATGTCAGCTAGATTCATGATACATGATCCTGCCGTCTGTGACAACTCCTTATAATATCCTGCAGGGTTTTTACGGGGATCAGGCAATGTCTGTTTAAGCGCTATTACTTCAGATCGTTTCCAAGGGACATGCACCCAAACACGCTGGAAATGAGCTGGAGCAGCAAGAATACCGTTATTGGGATCAGCCGCAACGGCTTCTTTCCATACCGGAGGGACTTCTCTCATAGGGTATTGACGCACTTTTCCCTTTTTCCCTACAGCGAACTCTTGTTCGAACAGTGACTGATGACAATCCCCATTCCTGAAGGACAACAATGTCGTAACTGCTCTATCAACGTTGGGGCCCACAATTGTGCCTTTGTCAAATTCAAACCGTAAGCGACACAAAACCTGCGGGCTTGAGTCTAGACCATGATCTTCCAATTCCTCACCGAGGAATTCACACATCTTATCAAAAACATATCTTTGCTTTGGTGTTTCCCATTGACGAAAGACACTCATGACAGACTCCACATTATACCTGGATGGTAAACAATCCAGTTACGTGCCATGTGGTCTAATACTTCTTTCTCTTCAGATCCAGGCCGCTGACTACGGAGCTGCTTACGCTTTGAGTCAGGGGTCGCACCAGACGACCCAAATAAAGGTGATATGAAACTAGTAACTGCACTAGCTATTCTCCGTCGTGTAGAAGGAGAGGGTGAGGCAAGAACAGGGGGAAAGACAGAGGGAAGCACAGTAGGTGTAGATGCAGATGCAAGGATAGTATCAGGGAGAGCGCCAAGGGAGGCAGTTGGTGCACCAGGCAAAGTTGCAGAAGGCAAAGGGGAGGCAGGCAGCAAAGTCGGCGGCCCTTGAGGGGGCTGCGCCACAATAGTAGGAGCCGGCTGAGGAGGAGCTGGCGGCTGCAGGAAAGCTTGCGGCACATTAACTGGAGGCTGTGCATTCAAGGGTTGCGGAGGTGCTGTAGCACTCTGCGCATACGGAGGTGGCGAACTCAGCAAATGTGACATTAGGGGATCTTTCTCCTTTTCTTTTAACACATTTTGTTGAAGGTGCGGTAAAACTGGGTAACATTTATCGATCCCTAGTTTACGTTGCCTATGTAACTGCTCATTCATTTGTTCCTCCTCATTATCTTTAAATTGTACAGCTGCTTGCATTATCGACATACCTTTTTCTCTCTTATTTCTTTTTGCTAATTTAATTTCCTTCTGTTTGGCTTCCTTTAGCCATAGGCGGAAAGAATCAAACATCGCCGGCCGGGCTTTCTTTTTAAATAATTTAACTTCCAAATTGTCTAAGATATCTGTATCGAAACTACCAATTTGGGGCCATTTTAAAACACCGTCCTTCCTGGTGTATCGGATCCATACTTCATTATATGCAATGGGGCCCACGCCATGTTTTACATAAAGCTCATAAGTTGGAGTTCCAATTGGAGGAACCGGACACGAATCCTCTAATTGGGAATCCCTTTTACAACCCAAACAAAACAAGTTTCCAAATATACTAGAACCAGACATCTTTGCTCACTAGTCTAGTTTCAAACTTCAAAGGATTATCAAAACGCGATAGTCTCGTGAATACACGAGTCCTTCAGCTTTGACGCTTGCAAGCTCCAAATCAAAGCGATCCCGAAGGGATACCAAAACTAAGAACCAAACTAAGAATTAGGAGACGCTCCACTTATACTTAACTGAGGTATCGATGACGTCACCAGAAGACTCGGTTAATCGTTTCGCTCTACCAAATTATCAAGGGTCCAAAACAGGACGATAGTCAGTCCAGCAGTCCTTCGTAGCCATCAGCAAGCGGGGAACCTCGCAGCAAAGACTTTCGGACCACGTCGACATGCAGGGGTCGATGAAGTGGCGGCCTTCCTCCAGAATTTCCACACGAAGCTCCTCACGAACCTCTGGCTTGGACCAGTACCGCTGAAATCGCCCTGAGTTGGGCGCCAACTGAAGTACTGGGGTTTTTAGGACCCCAGCGGTGCCAGGGGTAGCACCCTATGACTTCGAGTTCTTCCTGTCTTGGACCACAGAAACACAGAGTCTTGTGGTGGCGTCAAAGATCGTTTTATTATTGACTGCAGCCAGTAACAGCAATCCTAGAAGTACACACGGGTATGTTCTCAGGAGACTGCTCAAAATTACAAAACCAGTCTTCTCCTTATATACAAAATATCATGCTTCAGGCACACATTCCTCGTTTTACGATATGGTCATTCATATGTATTCATCACAAACGAAAAGGCAGAGTCATGATGACCATCCCACATTTCAGTTCAGCCAGCCCACAATTATTTACCCAGCGAGGCTCAGATCCCTCATCAGATATCAGCAGACCCCAATAAACACGGGCACCTCCTCCTCGTAAAACAGGCCATAAAGCAGGAAGCAGAGTCAGGTGTGAAAGAGATTAGTCGGGGGCTTGTGTGGGATGAAAGGCTTTATGGTGTGTCAAACCCTGATGCTAATCACAGGTGGCCGTAGGAAGGGGAGCTCGTGAGACCGGACTGACCTCGGGCAGTGGAGCCGGTTCGCACAGGTCACAGAGAAGTTAATAGAAGGTACATGTGTTCTGAAGGCCTGTGCATGTCCTTAATGTGCAGCCTATGTGAGGGCAACCATAAGATGGCTACCGCTCTAAAATGGAACCCACGAAGTCAATGTGTAATATCGTATACAAAGTGAATTTATCGATGAAACGTTATGCAAAACACTTGTACATACCGCATTGGCCATTCGCGGTTCGCTGATACCGAAATAGGCAGGGTAGGGCCATGCCTCCTACGTGGTCCCAAAATTTAAAGTACCACACTCTACCTCTCCATGGCCACGCTGAGGAGGCCCATCCCTGAGCGCGGGAGGGTAGGAATTGTGCAGCATGTTTGTTTTTAATACGGTGTAGTGTTTCTGTGCACAATTTTGCGTGTGATCTTATTTACGATCTTTAGTCACGTTCCTACTCCCGATATATTTCACAGTCCCGTAGCTCACTATTATACACCACCGACAACGGTCAGTAGGAATGACGTTTTTCCCTCTGGCGGCCCGTGCACATTCTACGCGCCCCTGACCCCTCGGGGTCTCACTCTTCTTGGGGCTCGTTCACAATCTTCAAGCACAGTTATTGATACAGACCATGGTATAGCCTCACGTTTCAACCCCAGGTGTTGTTTCTTACTGAGGCTTTATGTCCGCACTCAGTACTACCCGCGGGTGTATGTTTGGACCTCTTCTACATCCTCCACAGCCCTTCCCTCTAAGACATGCTTTCTACCATAAATGTGCGGCGCATGTTTTTGATTCTATCTATGCACCGCGCCATCCATGTGTGTGCATGTGCCCAGATAGCATCTCTTTTTGGGGCACTGGTAGATACACTTTCCACGTCATGCACTGATAAACAATCAATACGTCTTGAGTACTTGACATGACGCCCTCCCATTGTTTTTCTCTCCCCCCTCCCCTCTGTGTTTTTTGTCTCCTTCATAGGCCACATCTAGGGACACGCATAGCGACGTGTTCCTTACCTAGTATTTCTAGAGTTTCTCCTATAATTAGGACCCTTGGGATTATAGGGCGTTTCTTCCCGATTCCCAGTTTACACACCCTTCTTTTAGGTCCTGATGAAGCGCTCCAGGATCCATTAGGGACCACTTATAGCGCGAAACATGTTGACCTCATGATATATCTACACATATTCACTACACGGGTGAGAGAAGAGGGATCATATTTGTTCAATTTCCCCTCTCACATAGGCAACAGACTTTGCTTCTCCATCCCCGTGATATATTTTAACCAGACTCTAAGGACATCCTCAATAAATTGTCAGTGTCCTTGGGCTCTTTTTATATTTCACTCACCATCACCTCTTTGACCCACACACCCCCATGCACAAATACGGCAAACTCCTAAAAGATCTCCACTAAAGAGCCCCGTAAAACGGGCCCGTGAGGGACTGCAGCGCCACCCCCACGAGGAGCACCAGCCCGATGATGATGCTATATACCCACAAGGGTGTGTGAGGGCACCTTGAGACCCACATAGGAGTATCCTTACCCTTTCTTGGCACGCTCTAACCTATCTGGAGACACCTTACACTTCCCTACAGCCTACCTGGCTGTTTATTCTTCTTCCCTTCCCTATAGGAACTGTTACCATCCTACATTGCTGTCGCATTTAACTTGGGAGCTCTGGTACAGGACCTTTTCCAATTAGCTCCTCGTACCCCCTCTTGTGTTGAATCGGTACTAATTACCCCTCTGCACCACATTGCCACATGCGATAAAATAGATTAAGGCAACCTAGATGAATGGTAGATGAATATACATCAGTTTTATCTGTACTTACAATTACCGCGACATGCTTAAACATCCATTTCATTATTTCAAAGAGGAGGAACATTTAGATTATTTTCTATAGGCGACTAGTGCCATTCTAAAATGCTCCAACAGTGCACGCACCACAATCAACTGAATTATTTCGACAAAGAAATCACTGTGATCCTTCGTAGTATGTCCATCATCCAGGACTGGTGAGGACTGAGGATGATTTAGGCAGAGATTCTGGGGGCCCGCATCCAACCATGTAAGTGGTATGGTGTTGCAGAGCTACTTACTTTTTAGAGTGAGTGGCGAGGGCACCTGCAAACTCCTCTATGCCAGCAGAGCGAAGTTTCGCCAAACTCCGCATTCCAAGTGCAGTGCAGAGTGGCAAAAACTCTGTGAACTCCGCCGGCGGAGCGGAGTTTGCCGCCCACCCTAGTTGAAATATCTAGGGAATAAGTTTGTGTCCTTCGTTATTAACAATGACAATTCCAAAAATGTTGATTTTTATTGTATGTATTCCTTCATTTATCTAACTGCAGCCTAATAATCCCTCAGTATCCCTTAATGCTTGCCATCCCATAAGCTTTAAAACCCCAAACTGCCCATTAATGCTACCCTTTTTTGCTTAAAAAAACATACTGCGCTTTAATGCTACCCTGACTCATTCTAGCCCTGTACTACTCCTTAGTGCTACTCTGAACCCTAATATTCCCTAACTATCCATTAAATTAACCTTCCCTGAATTTTAGAAATGCATCACGTCTCTCACCCCTTTCCCCCACCTCATTTTAAATGCTCCTGTTTACTTTAGAAGGAGAATACCCCCTTACCCCTGCTCCCAGTACACTTACCTGTGCTCTAAAAAGGCATGACATTTCACCATGTTTTTAAGCCACTACTTATTTTACTGTATTTTTTCTCCACACCATTTTTTACTGCACACAGAGTATGAACAGTGAGCAGGATATATAAAATCTCTTGAATGTAGTTTGACAGTGTGACTGCTGCTGCTGATAGGCTAGCACTGTCTATAGGGTGTAATTATAACCTATGTTTCTGTAAAATAGCTCAGTTCAAACATTTGGAGAATTTAGAAATAGTCTAACTGCAATGTTAACCTCTTAATTGGAAAAATCTAAATTCATTTTGCTGTGTTTGGTACAGATGGGTACTGGATATATCAGAGATCTGCCTGGAACTCTTTAAAAGTGTATTGCTCAACGAGAGACCTATGCCTTTTAAGACAATTTTCAATAATTTCTGTATTATTTGCCATCAGAAGTCAAGTCCAAATGTAAAATACATTGTTTTAGTTTTACTTTAAATATCGGTATTTTATCCTTATAATAGTAATTCAAGACCCTATAATTGGAATACACCCTTTAAATTCTAGGCAGATAACTAAATGGACATGCTTAAGCCTTTCAATATTCACTGGTGTTGTGCATGCAATGGCACCAAGCCTCAAAGCTTACACCATATTTTAATTCTTAACAGGCACCCGGGAGGAGTTCTGTAAATAGCTACAGAGCTATCCCTGTTGGGGGTAAAATGCACATGCTGCTGCAGTTGCGTTCCTGTCAGAATGAAGATGGATGATTAATTGCTGTTACTTGCATGTGCATGACAGTTCATATTAATGTTTATTTAGTATTTTGCATAAAATTATTTGTGACATCATTCGAGGGAATATTTAAAAACAGGCTAGGTTTTTTATCTCCAGTCTGATCTAAAGCTGGACACAATGAACACAGTTGACAGTTTACTCATAAACCCCTTTATGGGCTTGACACTTGCAGATAAACTGCAAGTGAAAATGTTAGGAGCAGCTAAACCTGAAATTAAAATTGAACTGTCTGCAAAAGATAAGGGGAAGGGTTACACACGCCTGTTCACCAGAACCTGGTATAATAGGAAGGAATGGCTTACTGAAAGCTCTTCTAAAAATGCTTTTTTCTATTTCCCTTGTTTACTCGTTGGGGGTGAAATTACCTGGACAAAAACAGAAGTTACTTACCTAAAGCATCTGGCAGAGAAAGAAAAAACATGATTCCTGTAAATACGATTTGACAAATATGTTAAAATGATCTCTATTAGGAAAATAGGACATTGTACAGCAATTGAATGAAGCAGACCATGTGCGAGTAAGAAAACACAATGCAAAAGTGGATAGAAACGGATACATTTTAGCAAAATTGATTGATTGTATTTGTTTTTGAGGTACCTTTGAATTGGCATTATGAGGCCATGCTGAAACTGAAGAGCCTCTAAATCCTGGCTTGTTCAGGGGGCTAGTTGATTTGGTCTCCAGCATTGATAGTGCTATGGAAACACACTTAAAAACTAACACAGTGTTTAAAGGCACTTCTAAAACTATTCAGAATGAATTGGTAGACTGTATGCTGGAAGAAATAATATATTAGACATTTAAGTCCATGCCAACTGGGGGTACATGCATAAAGGGGGGGGGCACACCATGTGCCCCCTTGCATGCATCCCCTTGGCTCTGAGGCAAAAGGGAGGCCCTAAGTTTCCTCACGCCACACTTTTCATGGCGGGCTCAAGGCCATGAAACCTGTGGCGGTGAGGAAACTTGTAATATGCTTGGCGTGGCCGCGGCGGCCCCACCAGCATATTGTGGGCCTCAGACCACTGCACCACCGCAGAGGGATCACGGATCCCCGGCGGTTGCATTGGTCCAATGGTGGTCCGACTGCCAAACTCATAATACGGCTATCGGATTGCAGGTGCACACCACCACTGCTGTGCCATCCCAGGTTTGGCAGTCCACTGACCACCAAACTTGAAATCAGCCTCTAAGACATGTGGCTGCAGTTCATATATATATATCTGTTTAATTTATCAGGTGCTTACAACTACTGATGATTCAAACTGGTATTCTGTGGTCAGGGGCCTAGCTTCAGTGGGTGTTTGGGGGTGCCCCAGCCCCCTTAAAAATGTATAGTAGAATAGTTGAGTGCTTTCAGTCGTGTATGGTGAGTTTTCTGTGGGATCTCACCTTGGAGTTTCACATACACAAAGAGAAAAAAACACACACATACTGGCTCATTCATCTCTATTTTGAATTTCTTAAAAAATGTTGGTTAGTTTGAAAAAAAAATTGTGTTTTAAACACTCCTAACAATACGCACTGCCCCTTAAGCCCCCTCTCACACCCTGCTTCTTATATAATGTCTTTTCACAAGGTACACCCGCGTGATTGTTCGGAAATCTGAAATTCTCACCACCCAATCTTTTTTTTTTTTTTTTTTTTGAAAAACCTTTATTACAGTTTCAGAGACATACAAGTATGGGCCTACAACCAACAGGCCGGCCGCTAAAGCACACTATAAGCATAGACACATCTTGACAACCACATCGGTGAAGCAATAAGAGAGCTACTGGAGTGCTAATCAACTCAGCCAGCCGCAGCCGCAGTCCATAGACAAGCAAAGTAAGGTTTCATATTTTTAAAGAAAACAAAAAACATCACACACACAAGGCAGAGGAGGTCAATAGTAACAACATGTGCTCCCCGTATCGAAGGGGTAAACAAACCCAGGGAGAAGGAGGGGGGGGGGGGGGCAGGCGGAAGAAACCAAATGCACATGTCGCAGGAGCATAGAGGAATGCGCGGGCTAGGGAGACAGAGCAGCATCCATCTCTCGCGTCTGGGGCGGGGCGCAAATACCTCCACGATAGGAGTTCCAAGGACCCCATACCTTAATCCACTTCCCAGGCTTGCCTCTCGCCACATACACCGTTTTCTCTCTGAACATACACCAGTCCATGTGTTCCTTCCACGCAGAGACCGTTGGTGGCCTCTGGGCGCCCCACAGTTGTGCAATGTCACGCTTCGCTACCATATAGCCCAGAGTCACCCACTGCGTCTGCATCACATTGTAATCAGTCGGCTCCCAGACATTCAGCAAACATCTCCTTGCCTCCGGCAACAAGGCTACATGCGTGACTTCTTCTAACACAGCATGCACTCTACACCAAAACCGAGTCACCTCCGGACACTCCCACAGGACATGGAGGAAAGTCCCCAGTAGTCCACAGCCACGCTTACACAGACCATCCACCGAATACCCCATACGCATCAAACCAGGCCCCGTGACGTACACTCTATGAAGTATCTTAAGCTGGACGAAACGCAAGCGGGCCGGGATAGCCACCTCTTTCGGGGAGGCCACCGCTGACACCCAATCCTCGTCGTCAAGTTCCAAACCGTCGGCAATCCATGTCTCCCGCAATGAGGTCAGCAAACCCATTCGATCATTGATAAGCTTCTTATAAATCAGCGAAATGGTGCTATCCGGCACATAGCCGTCCAATACTCTGTCTTCCAACGGGGATGACTCCGGAATAGCCGCAACGTCCGGGAATACGGAACACAAGGCGTGATGAACCTGAGCGTACCGAAAGTATTCCCTATCGTTCAACATGTATTCGGTTTTCAGCATGTCGAACGTCTTAAATTTCCCTTTCGTCCAGAGATCCCCTACCTTGCTGATACCAATCATATCCCATTTCTCAAAGCCTTTCGTAGTCCATAGATAACCCAAATGCCGGGAAGCGTACAATGGCGTTGCCCGAGTCAAGCGATCCCTCCACCCCATCGCCGCATTGGCTGCATGCCACACCTGCACCGCGACCCGCGTCGGGCCTGTCAATCGCGCATCAAGGGACCCCGAGTACAGTGCTCGATTATAATCCCCGCTTGGTAATAACAATTTGTCCATCTCAAAAGCCGGGTTCAAAGCAGGCCCATACATCCCGTGATTGACCGCAGCCAACTGGGAGGCCCAATAATATCGTTTAATATCAGGGAGTGCGACCCCCCCATCGTACCACGGTAGGGTTAGTTTGGCGAGAGCGATCCGCGGCCGCCCATCCCAGAACAGTCGACGCTGAAGACACTCCACCTCCCGAAAATAGCGGGCGGGCACTACGTCCATAGTGTTCTGTAGGGCGTACAAAAAGCGTGGCAGCGACATCATTTTGAACAGCGCCGCCCGGCCGAGCGGCGAGAGCGGCAACCGCCGCCAACCCGCCACATCCGCCCTAAGGCGCTGAAGGGGGGGGAGAAGATTCCGCTCATACCGGGCCACCGGGTCTAGGGTTATAAAGATTCCCAAATACTTAAACCCCGACTGCGCAACCTGGATAGGGCACCCCCGCGGAAGGGGGGGGCCTCCCCGGAGAGAACGTACACACAAGACTTAGCCCAGTTAATGACCAATCCGGAGTTGCGACCAAAGGAGCTCAACACATCCACCAATACAATGAGCGATTTGCGCGGAGATGCAAGATACAAGAGGATATCGTCCGCATATAGGGAGACACGATCCTCGTACTCCGGCGTCCATCCAAGGCCACGCATCGAAGGGTGCCACCGCAGCCACTCCGCAAGGGGCTCCAAACAAAGCGCAAAGAGAAGAGGCGACAACGGACATCCCTGTCGCGTGCCCCTACCCAAAACAAAGGGAGCCGACACCCGTCCGTTGACCACCACCTGTGCCAGTGGGTTATCATAAAGCAATTTCATCCAACCGCTGAACCCCGGGCCGAACCCAAACTTCGCCAATGCTGCCCAAATATACGGCCATTCCAAGGTGTCAAACGCCATGGTAGCGTCCAGGGACGCCAAAATGGCCGGCTCACGCATGAATGGCGCTCTAGCGAGAACGCCATGCAGTCGCCGCAGGTTCAAAGCGGTATTGCGATGGGGTATAAAACCGGATTGATCCTGATGAATCAGGTCGCCCACGACTCGGATCAGGCGATTGGCCAGTACCTTGGCAAGGATTTTGGGCTCCGCGTTCAACAAAGAGATAGGCCTGTAAGAAGTACATCGATCCCGCGGCTTCCCTTCCTTATGGATAACAACAATAGTAGCTAGATGTTGGTCAGGGGGGAGGGAGCCCGCCGCCTGTGCCTCAAGGAACATGTCCCGGAGATACGGCGCAATCTTATCCGGGCGCAACTTATATAATTCGATGGGAAGGCCATTAGGACCCATGGCCTTGCCAGAAGCAATAGAGCGAATGGCCAAAGCAATCTCATCCGACGACGGGGCCGCGTCCATCAATAATTTATCCTCATCAGATAGAGACGGCAAAGCAATGTCTTTAAGCAGCAGGCGAGAGTCTTCCTCCGATCGCTCGGAGACCAGAGAGTAAACCCCATGAAAATACTCCGCAAAGCAATCAACAATGTCACCGGGGTCCGTCACACACACACCATCCACCCTCTCAACAACCGGCACCACTCGACTCGCTCTCTCCTTCTTATCCAACCAGGCAATCAACTTCCCCGCCTTATCACCCATATCATACAAACGCCCCTGCTGCTCCTTGCTCATACTCTTAGCAGATTCAGTAACCAGCGCCTTGTAGTCGGCCTGTTTAAGCCCCAGCACATGCAGTCTGTCATCCGTAACACCTTGCTCCAAATCGCTCTCTAACTCGGTGATCTCATTTTCTAGTCGAACCACCTCCTTCGCCTCGCATTTTTTGGTATGGGAGATGAGAGACAGGGCTTGGCCCCGAAGCACCGTCTTAAAGGCCTCCCAAAGGGAGACGGCAGAAGACACCGACCCCACGTTGTCGTTAAAATAGTGTTCAAGGGACCTAACCAGGTCTGCACGGATCGTGGGGTTTCGTAGGTACCAGGGGTTAATCGGCGCCACCCTCCCCGCCGCCCCAAAGGCGATATCTAAGTGTAGCAAAAGAGGGGAATGATCAGATATACCGCGGGCCAAATGTCGCACCTCCCCAATCATCCCACCTTGGGCCGCAGGCACTAGCATATAGTCAAGCCTCGAAAGACTACCGTGGGCCCCGGAGTGGAAGGTATATTGTGCTTGTCCAGGGTGTTTCAACCGCCAACAATCTATCAGTCCCAGGGTATCCAGAAAGCCCCCCAGCCAGTTCTGGGCCCGAGGGAGGTCCCTAGGGGGGTGTCGATCTTCAACTCCGGAAACCACTGCGTTAAAATCCCCCCCCAAGACCAAAACCCCCCCCGGAAGCCCGAGTAGCAGGCGCCCCAAATCAGCAAAGGTGGCCGTCTGCAGGCCCGGCGGCACATAGACAGTAACCAGCGAAATCAACTTACCGTCCCATCTCCCCACTAACGCAGTGTAGCACCCCCTGTCGTCGTGGAGCACCTCATCCACCTCCAACGGGAGAGAGGTCCTAACCAGAATGCCCACTCCCCTCGAGCCAGAGGTGAAACCAGAATGGGCCAGAAGGCGATATCCCCGCCTGTTCATGGCATGGAAAGAGTTCCCTATTAGGTGCGTCTCCTGCAGAAACACAATGTCCGGCGAAATACGTTTCAAGAACTGCAGGACCACCCCCCGCTTTATCCTGTCCCCCAGCCCATTCACATTCCATGAAAGAAGTCTCAACCCCCTACCCCCATCCCCCCCAGCACAAAATATCCCCCTCCCGGAGAGCACAATCATAATAACACAACAAAAAACATTACCCCGCCTTGTGATGCAAACAAACAAACCCCAACCCCCCCCCAGCAGCCCCAACAAAACTCCCCCCTCCCTGCACCCCTGCGTGAGCCCAAACAGCCCCCCCAACGTGCAGTGTGCCTGTCGCCCCAACATGAAACTCACTACAAAGGAGACGAGAAAAACCCTCGAAGGAGGAAAGGGCCCCAGCAAGCCCCCCGCAACCTCCAAATACCAAAGGGCAAAGTGTTACAAACTGGAGTCCAGTGCAGCCACAGGTGCAAAACGTTACCAGTCCGGTCCATAGCCAGGATCCCAGTTCTATTCCTACTACGCCGAGCACTCTCCGCTCTCCGCCATCCGACCTTCCCGACCTCGACCCCTAGGTAGGGCATCCAGCCAATCTCCCACCGCCTCCGGCCGGTCGAAGAAATGCGTGCGACCCTCTAACTCAACCCGCAGCCTAGCCGGAAATAGCATCGCATATTTCAGCTCCATGTCCCTCAAGCGCCGTTTGACTGCCAAAAATCCCAGCCGTTGCTTTTCAACCGCTTGCGTGAAGTCTGGGTAAAAGCTAACATTGGAGTTCTCAAACTTTAATGGCCCAGCCACCCTCGATGCCTGAAGGATGGCATCTCTATCCCGAAAATTGAAAAGTCGGGCAATGATAGGCCGCGGGGGAGCACCCACCTTGGGCGCACCACCCGGAATCCTGTGGGCCCGTTCCACAGCGAAGAACTTGCTCAGTCCCTTGGGTGCTAGATGATTCACCACTAGATCCTCAACAAAAAGATCCGCAGCAGACTCCTCCGATCGTTCGGGCACCCCAATAATACGGACATTATTCCGCCTGGCCCTGCTTTCGGAATCCTCAAGGCGACGATCAGTCAAGTCACTGGCGAGCCGCAACCTCCGTACCTCCGTCTGCAAAGCGGCCACATCCACAGTTAGGCTCGACGCCGCTTGAGTCAATGAGTCGACCCGGTCATTTGTTTTGGACAGGTCCGCTCTGACCAAAGTCACATCAATCAACACCGAATCCAATTTAGTAGCCAGGGTATCAAATTGCTGGTTCACAGTCGCCTTCATCTCCTCAATGGCCCCCATGACATCCAGCAGAGTCAATTCAGACGATGCGCCCGAGGCCTCCTTGGGCCGCTCAGGCGATTTATGTGATCCACCAGGGGATCCCTTTGACTGCGCATAGCGGTCCATGTTGTTGGCCTGGGTATACGCTCCCCTCCGGGTAGACTTGGGTTTCAGCTTGTCGCCGTCCACTCTCGCCGCCATCATCAGCGACCACCAAGGTCAGCACCCTCCAGCACCCGGAGGAAGGCCAGGCGATCAATGCAGGAGATCCGGGCCACCAACTGAAATAGGCCCATGTACAGTTCAAGAATCAGGCCATGCACTCCGCCCTCGGCGCTGCTTACCCGAAGTCCCAATGTCAGGTTTCGCAGATCCACTCGAAACCGAAAGTGAAAGTACGGGGCAGGCCCAGACTGGCATGCCGCTGTTGTTCACTTCGCACCCGGGCACCTCACCAACTCGAGTCCGGGACCAAGGCCGGATAAGGCCGCAAACTTCGAATCGCCACCAGTCCGGCTCCCGGAGTCCGATTTCGATTTGGAAAACGAGTGGCACCTTAGCGCAAGATCATACACAAAAACCCGTCCAGAAAACCAGGATTATGACAGGATAGACGTGGGAGGTTGCGGAGGCCCTCGGGAGCCACAAGCCTACGCGGCCATCTTGGTTGCGCGCTAGGCTCCTCCCCCTCACCACCCAATCTTAATGACCAACCTATGCCTGTCTGTGGTGCTCTTTTCAGAATGTGTTCGCTCCACTGATGCTATATTGTAAGTGTTGGGTGCTTGAGGTTTTGAAATGGGCTTTTAAAATTGTGTTGCAAACAAGTAGCTGAGCATAAACATAGCAACGAGTAGCCCCAACTCTCTGGTGATATCAGTCTGTAGCAAAAGATAATTTTTAGGTCATGCCTGTAGACCACTTTTAGCTATCTGTTGTTGAAGACTTATTGTGACTATTGCCCTCACCAAAGACCCCGACACCGCCAAGGCGAACCTCCACGAAGGGATGAAAGACGTCGCCGATTGGATGAACAACAGCCGCCTTAAGCTGAACACGGACAAGACGGAAGTCCTCATCCTGGGACAATCGCCCGCCGCATGGGACGACTCCTGGTGGCCGCCAGCCCTAGGCACCGCACCCAAGCCAACAGACCACGCACGCAACTTGGGCATCATCCTGGACTCTTCCCTATCAATGACCAGACAAGTCAACGCAGTCTCCTCATCTTGCTTCCACACACTCCGCATGCTCCGCAAGATCTTCCAATGGATTCCGACAGAGACAAGGAAGACGGTCACCCAGGCCCTCATCACCAGCAGACTGGACCATGGAAACACCCTCTACGCCGGAACCACAGCCAAGCTTCAGAAGAAACTCCAGCGCATCCAGAACGCCTCCGCCCGAATCATCCTGGACGTCCCCCGACGCAGCCACATCTCGAGCCACCTGAGAGACCTACACTGGCTCCCTGTCAACAAGAGGATCACGTTCAGACTCCTCACCCACGCACACAAATCCCTCCACGACCAGGGCCCAAGGTACCTCAACGACCGACTGACCTTCTACGCGCCCACCCGCCAGCTACGTTCAATGAACCTCGCCCTCGCCGTCGTGCCGCGCATTCGGAAAGCCACCGCCGGAGGAAGATCCTTCTCCTACCTTGCGGCCAAGACATGGAACTCCCTGCCCACCCACCTGCGGCTGACCCAGGACCACCTCGCCTTCAGGAAACAGCTCAAGACCTGGCTGTTCGAGCAGTAGCAGACCCCCTTCCCCAAGCGCCTTGAGACCCTTCTGGGTGAGTAGTGCGCGATACAAATGACATGATTGATTGATTGATTGATTGATTGTGGACAATACGAAGACATACAGTGTATTTTGGGTCACCCCATTGCTTTACTTTTGGTTGGCTTTCTGGTCAGTGTGATTTGTTTGCATTTTATTTGAAGGCTTTCTTTCCTCTTCATGTGTTTCCCTCCCCTGCAGCATAGCTTCTTTACCATCCTTGGCACTAGATGACTAGTATCCTTGTATGGCTCCACATCACGGAAATACTTTTTACTTTTTCATTCACCACTTTATGGAAATGGATGCATTTCTTGTTCTCTCTCTAATTTGCTGCTTCCCAACTAACAGCCTGTCCTTAACTGCTCTGCTTTTTCCTTTTCTTTCGTTTTCTCATTTAAACATCCCCAATACTTCTGCTCAAGCCACTCATCAGTGTTTCTTTACCCCCACTGTCTCCACAGCCTGTTCCACCGTTATATGTGTTTTTTAAGGCCTGGAAGCTGCCACTTGCTGTTGAGCAGCTTTTATCTTAACAAAAAGAAGCTTTTGGTGCACTTCTTGTATCTGAAAATTTACCAAATGGGTGTTTCTCATCTTGGAATGGTAAATTAATTCAAAATGGCTGCCACATCATGGTGAATGTGTTGGGACACTGGTGTGTGATTACATATGCATGCAGCATGATGATGCATGCACAACGATGATGCATGCACAACTATACATCACCACATTTTTACCTCTTTTTGCCAATGCTGAGAGCATCAGCAAAAAGCACTGGCAAAGCCCATAGGTCTGCATTGACAAAATCAAAAGGCAAGACCAATTGACTTTGACAAAGCTTATTTCTGCAGCGGCTGTGGCAGCAAGATGGAAGAGTCTTATACCGGCCCTATTTGATTTTCTTCCCCAAAGATGGGAAAAATCTTACATTTTCAAACCCCGGCAGTGTATGGTTATCGCTGGCCAAAAATTAATTTATTTATTTTCCTGTGAAGTTGGATTTACTCTGTAACACAGTTGAAGCTTTTACCTGGTACAGGTGGGCTTATCTTCCGATGGAGTTGGGCATATATTCTATGGTGACTAGGCATACTGTACTGAGCATTGATGGGCATTTTTAGGACAGTCATTGCTATAGTAGAATGATGAACATTTTTGCATTGCTGCTCTAAGAGATCTCAGTTAATCAACCGACACTTACAAATCCAACAATGATCCATTGATATATGAATGAGTATTCATAGAAGGCACTTAGATTCAGGGGAGATAGCATTAGTAGACCAAAAAGGGACACAAACCGTACACAGTAGTACTGCAAGCTGGTTTGAAAGTGTTCTCACGTTATTGGTGAGTTGGTTCCACTCATGTGGCATGATAACTGAGAAAGTTCTATTTCCTAATCTAGAACATCAAAGGGAGGGGCGATCAAGAGAATGGGAGATCTGAAGGGAAGCGACCAACTCGGAAAACCCCTCTCAAGCTCTGAAACGTACTGAAAGAAATTTGGGAACAGTATTGTTAACTTTGGCAATTCCGTGAACTTTGGACAGCAACCCTAAACCTTCAGTTTCAAAGGTAACTCTGGTGAAGATTAATCAGCATGCTCACAATACTAAATCCTATCAATACAAACATGTGATAAGAATTATTTGTCATGTCAATGCTTATTTCCAATGCAGTCAGAAGCTGACGGTGAACAATGTGGCCTGTGTACCTGGTAACTCTACTGGGCCTATACTTTCTCCTCCGCTGGTACTTGGAGAGGCAGACGGTACCGAACCTTCAGGATAAGTATGTCCTCATCACTGGCTGTGACTCCGGCTTTGGGAACCTGCTGGCCCGGTCTCTGGACCAGCGCGGCCTCCAAGTCCTTGCCGCGTGCCTGACACCGAAGGGGGCGGAGCAGCTGCAGGAGGCCACCTCCCAGAGGCTGCAGACGGTCATCCTGGATGTTACCAAAACTGAGAGCGTGGCCGCCATGGCGCAGTGGGTGAAGCGACAAGTGGGAGACAGAGGTGAGACTTTTTTCACACGGGCGGCAGGACTTTTATTTCAACTGGCATTTCTCCGGTTTTAAAGAGGGCCGCTCCTGATGCCTCTCTCACATGCCCCTGCTCCCTAAGGTTGACTGCAGCAGGCAGCCAGAAAGGGGGGAAGTGGAAGTGAGGGTGCAGGCAGCTAATAGCTTCAAGGGACACCGAAATGGAGGAAGTGGGGTGAAGATGAAGGTGGAGAGAAATGGATAAGAGATGGGAGGATAGAAGGAGAATGGACGCCCAGAATAAGAGGATAGAGCAAGAAGACAAAGGGAAGCGGTCTGGTGTGGGCATTTCTGCCAGGGCTGCCTGTGATTCCCCATTACAACCTGTTTTTTCATCATAATTTCATCATTATTTTATGTTTCTGAAATAACCCTTGTAGTGTAGAAAACACCCATAGTGATACAAAGGTGCATGGAGTGATGCGGGCTTATGGATAAATAGATTACCTACTACTGATGTTTTTACTGTTTGACACAATTGTGAAAAGCAAAAGTAAGTTGCCTTAATGTGTAAAGGGATAGTAGCTAGTGGTCAAAATACAATCCCTTAATTTTACGACAAAACAGGCCCACATCGGGAAAGAAAAATCATATGTCATTCTTGTGATGGGCATGCATTTATTATGAATTACTTTTATTTGTAAGGCATCCTAGTGCAGATGTACCTGAACTGAAAGTAACCACAACCAAGCTGATTGCAAGGTGTCAGTGATGGTGTAGTTACGTTTTCAGTGCATTCTTGAACCGCTGTAGCCCTAGTTTATCTCCTCGGGAGGGACTTCTACGTGTGGGTTTATTGGAATTGACCTGCACTGGGGCAAGCATGCCTCCTAGGCTGTCTGTACAATGTACTGTATGAACATAAAAACTGTGCCTTCATCCAGAGCTACTCAGTCTACACACTTTAGAGGTCAGACTTGAGTGCACAGGTGTCCATGATATCACTGATCTTTGTTACTGCTCGTTATGTTTCTGCCGCACGGCAGCAAGGGGTGCGGGCCTTGTCCGTACTGCCCAGAATTTTGTTACTTTTCTTACCAAAGAACCGGCCGAGAGCCTGTGGGCGACTCAGCACACTTTTTCTAGGAGATGTTGGGGACTGGGTTTTGGGAGGAGGGAGGGGGATCCTGGTGGTGGTGTTAGGAGAGCGTTAATTTTTAGTTTTCATGGGACTGGGCAACATGTGGCTACAGATTTCGCTGCCTTATGTAGCAAGCGACTTGAGGGGGGCAACCCACGGGGGGGTCAATGGACAGGGGGGGAGTTATGATTCTATCCAATGGTCTCCATAGCGTCCTGGAATGTTTAGGGTCTGAATTCACCTCAAAAGCGCCAAATGATCTGGAAATATCTCAATGACCGCCAGTTCGAGATTGTGGCATTACAGGAAACGCATCTGAAAAAGTCCGAAGACATGCGGCTTCCCCACAAAGCCTACCCTTTAATTTATAAGTCCTCGGCCAACTCTAAACACAAGGGCGTGGCATTGCTCTTTCGGGCTTCAGCCAAATTTCAGCCCGAAGACGTTAAGAGTGACCGGGAGGGGAGAGTCATAATGGTGAAGGGGAGGCTAAGGGGTACTCTTTGCACTTTTATCTCCCTCTATGCACCCATTCTGGGCTGACGACGTTCCTCTCTAATACCATTGACTTAATAGGCAGCTTCGCGGAGGGCCCTGTGATTCTTCTAGGGGACTTTAATCTGACATGGCAGGACACCTTTGATAGTTTGTGCTCCCACAGGGCGTCCCTTACCTGCTTTTCCAAAGGAGTTCAACAGAAACTGCTCGTATTAAGCCTGTGCGGCGCATGGCGGACATTACATCCTACCACCAAAGACTACACGTATTTTTCCCATGTCCACCAATCCTACTCTAGGATCGACGACTTTTTCCTTAGTCAGATGCTTATAGGGTCCCTTCAAGCTGCTCAGATCCTGTCGATTTCGATATCAGATCATAGCCTCGTGTCTATCAGCCTAGCTTGGGGAGGGAATATGCCAGGCACATCTAGGTGGTACTTCCCGGCCTCGGTTATCCGAGATAAATCCCTTCGAGATGAATTGAGGTCCGCTATCACTGAGTTCTTTACACTCAATACTCCAGAGGCCACTACTCCGCAAAACAACTGGGACACGTTCAAAGCGGTCTTAAGGGGTAAATGCATTCAGTTTAATGCAGTCCTGAATAAACAGCGGGAGAAGAATTGGAGGCCGTGGAAAAATCGCACAAGGCAACACCTACCAGGGTGTTACAGCGACAACTGACTGCGTTGAGGGCTAAATTGCGAGCCATTTACAACAATAGAGCCGAATACACACTGCGTAAATTGCATCAGACAACATATTCCCAGGGTGACATAGTGGGATCCCAGTTAGCGCGTCAGTTAAGGGAGAAGAGGGAATGCGAGTTTATTGGTGGTATCAAGGATGCGGCGGGTCTCCTAACACACGCCGACGACATTAAAGCTAATATCTTCGGTGCATTCTATGGCGAACTTTACCGAGGCACTCCCCACGATACCATTCTTCAACAGCAATACCTCGACTCCATGGACCTTCTCACCTCTCCCCGGTGACTGCGGAGCCGTTGGAGGCTCCCATTACATCAGAGTAGGTTGGACTGGCCATTGCTAAGCTTAAATTACATAAAGCTCCGGGGCCTGACGGCCCAGTTTTATAAAGGCTATGCATCCGAGCTTACCCCACATCTCACCGAGTTCTTCAACGCTCTAGCAACGGACACTAGAGTCTTGGCCTCCATGGCCGAGGCAGTGATCTCTGTCATCCCTAAGCCTGGGAAGGACCCTCAGGTCTGTACGTCGTATAGGCCCATAGCCCTCCTTAACCTTGATGCGAAGCTCTACTCCGTGATTCTAGCCGCCAGACTCAAAGACTTAATGCCCACACTAATCCACCCTGATCAATCAGGTTGTATAAAAGGTCGGCAAACCCATGATAACATTCGGCGCACTATACACCTTATTGAGAATTTAAATACCCTGCAATTTTAGTGGGGTTTGACGCCAAAAAGGCCTTTGACAGGGTGGATTGGTCATTTCTTTTTTTAACTATGCGAAAGTTTGGCTTCGGGGAGAGGTTTATCAACATGGTCAGGGCCAACTATCATCTTCCACAATCAGGGGTATTGGTCAACGGTCACAAATACCACCCCTTTCCCCTCAGCAGGGGTACACAGCAGGGTTGCCCGCTTTCACCCCTTTAATTTGCACTCAGTATCGAACCCCTAGCCGCACGGTTCCGAGCCAACGAGGGAATCCGGGGGATATGCTTTGGAGGCACGGACCATTAAGCATCCCTCTATGCAGATGATATCCTGCTCACACTCTTGGAGCCAGCCATTTCGCTCCGAGCGATGCAGGAGGAACTGCCGAATTTCGAGCTGGTCTCCGGCTTCAAAGTTAATTTATCCAAATCCTCCATACTAAATCTTACCCTCTCTGACGCTGACATTGCGGAGTCAAAAATCTTTCCACTGGACCAAACACTTCCTTCTATACTTGGGCGTTCATCTCACACCTAAAATTGAGGATCTTTACAAGGCCAATTACCCTCCTTTAGAAGTGCAGCTTAAACAAGATTTTAAACGATGGACGCCCCTCTATATCTCTTGACTGGGACGGATTAATGCGGTCAAAATGACGGTCCTGCCAACACTCTTGTATTTATTCCAGGCACTCCCAATTGCACTCGACCGAGACCTTCTATCCCGCCTGCGCTCGTCGGTCATCAAATTCATTTGGCAGGGGGGGAGTGCACGCCTACCCTTCCATGTCCTGCGGCACCCAAAGAAAGATGGGGGGTGGGCCTACCGGATTTCCACGTATACTACCAGGCGGCACAACTGAGGGTGGTGACACAATGGTCCGCCAGAGAGTCCGACAAGCATTGGCTCCATATGGACAGGGCAATTGTGGGGCGCCCAATCTGGGATGTCCTGTGGAAACCAAAGTCAGCCAGGCCAGCGAATGCATACCTCAGCACCCCCACATGTACCACACTTTGGGATCAAATCACGAAGAGGAAGGGATAGACCTCCTTTCCTTCCCCGTACACTCCAATCCACTTCAACACCGACTTCCCACCGGCAATGAGCGAGGGGCCCTTTGACTGTTTGAGGGAGGGGGGTTGCTTAAAATTAGTGGACTTATTCCATAAATATGACATTTTGACGTTTAAGAGTTGCAAAAGAGACTTCCAAGTTCTACACATTGAGCACTACCACTACCTCCAGCTTAAACATTGGGTCACTCTCCCACATGTGAGCGAGGCCGCTACCAGGGAATTCACAGCTATGGAAAAACTAGTACTCAAAGCGGGATCCCTGAAGGGGGTAATCTCCTCGCTCTATGCTATGCTACTAGACACATTACAC
Source organism: Triturus cristatus (assembly GCF_964204655.1). Classification (NCBI taxonomy): domain Eukaryota; kingdom Metazoa; phylum Chordata; class Amphibia; order Caudata; family Salamandridae; genus Triturus; species Triturus cristatus. The sequence goes on along the minus strand of NC_140585.1, from coordinate 1,202,799,455 downwards.
GAACCGCAGGCGCGTTACATATCCTTCTAGGAACTAGTGCTGGGAAGGGAGATTTCGGAAGAGGAATGGGAACACATCTGGGGAGACATCCCTTAGCACAACCACTCAGTCGTCTTGAGGGAAGCACACTACAAGACTCTCCTGGACTGGTACCTTTATCCCACTAAACTCAAACGCATCTTCCCTGACACCTCAGATCTCTGCTGGCTGGATTGTGGGTTGCAGGGGGATTTCCGTCACATCTGGTGGGACTGCCCTGGGATCCGTCCATTTTGGGAAGAAATCCTCTCTCAAATCAAAGACCTGTTGGTGTATCCCATCCCAACAACCATAGAGGTGGCACTTCTAGGCATTAGGGATACTGCTCTGGAACACCAAACGAAAGCCGACAAAAGCCATTATGTGGGATTGTCTGGGGGCAGCAAAGCTTGCAATTGCATCAGCCTGGAAAAAGACGACTGCGCCGGCAATATCCATACGATATTCCCGCCTGTGGAGAATCCTCTCTTTGGAATGTCTCGCCAATATATTCCCGGATGAATACAAGAAAATTGAATACAAATGGGGCCCCTGGTAACTTATTTGTCCCGGGGTTTACCCTCCGCGGTGTGCCCTCCCTCTTTCCGGGCTATGCATCTTTTTCAATTCTAATCACCTCACCGAGGGTTTGATGATGTACACACCTTCTTCCTAGAAGCGGTTGCCATGGCTATGCAGTTTGATTTATTCACTACACTCATGATTCTCGCTATACTTTTGTGCAGCTCCACCACCACCAGGGATGGGGAGGAGGGTGGGATGGGAGGGACGGGGTTCTCTTTTTGTATTTTTCTTTTTCCCGTTTTAGGGGTTATTCTTAAGGTTATATGTTTCAAAAGACATCTTCTTTTTTGGTTGCAGGGTGGGTGTTGTGGGCTCAGACATTTGAAACTGGATTACAATTGGCTGAATGTTTTGACCCTGGGTCCTGTGCATCCTACTGCAATAATAGGGTGGTATTTGCTTTTGATGCGGAATAAAAAGAATTTTGACAAAAAAAAAAAATCTACCACATCTCACTGGCCTTACTTCCTCACCCGCTCTTTACAACTTTACATCTCTATATGCCTCCCCTTCCTCTATCTCCCTCCCTCTGTGCACCGCACTGCCGTTTTGAGCTCGCCTCCCTGTATTTCTCCTAGTTACTGTACCTTGCTCTCAGCCTCATCTCTTTACCTCACTTCTATATCTCTCTCCAACTGTGAGCCTCACTTCTCTAACCTTCCCAGCCCTCTCTACATCTCCTCTCTCAGTTGTTTACTTTTTTCTTGCTGCCTATACTTCTCTACCCCTTGTTTCTATTACCTCTTTGTACCTCCTTCTTCAATTCATACCATCCACACCACCTCTCTTATCATCACTGTATCTACATCTCTCTTTACCTGACAATTCTTTCTCTACCTTTCCCTCTCTCTCTACTCATCACCTCTCGCTCTACCTTTCTCTCTGTTTTGCTCTTTATCTGGTGTAACTTTCAGTACAACTTCTCTTTTTGTCCCTCTCTACTTTCTTTCACTTACTTCCTCATCTCTACCTGTTTACATATTTTTGCCTAACATCTTTCTACCTTATTTTTCTGTACCTCACCCTTCGGTGTTCCCCGCTCCTCTCACCTCCTTCCATTTCCTTCTCGCTACCTTATTTTAAAATCATGCCTAACTTTATGTCTGTCTCATTCTACCTCTTTCTTTCTGGTTTCCTCACTTGTTGCTCTTTACCTTGTGTCTCTCCCCACCACACCTATCTTTCTATCTGTCTCCATTCTACCTATCCTTCACCTCTCTCGCTACACTATTCTTTCTCCTGTCTCCCACCATTAACATTTCTCTTACTCGGCAGGTGTCATTGTCTAGCTAGTGGGGTAACAATAGCCCCCACGGTGCAGGGGGGTACTGAGCTCCAGGGACCCCCCCTCCAGCATTGTGCACCGGTGGCAGGTTTGCCTGGCCTGAGAGCTCCTGACTGGGCATTAGAATGTTGACTGCGGGCTTCTACCGGCCCGTGGAAGTCCAGAGCACTCCGTTGTCTGCAATGGAGTGCTCAACATTCTAATGTTCTAATATTATGTGCTAGTCTTCTAAGTCATCCTTAACATATCTCTCCTGCAGTGGTAGGTATTAGCAGGTTACATGCTAAGGTCGACTTGAAATATTGCTGTTTCAAGACGAATAAAAAAGAAATGACTTCAGCAATGCTCAAGCTGCCTGCTATTTGTGCAAGTCCCTGAAGGTTTGTGTGATTTAGGGCCTGATTACGAGTTTAGCAGTCCCACTTAACAGTCCATGAGGTGCCGGAACTTGCTTTGGCGTTCCCATTGCGGTGCATTTTTCAAAGGCACCACCGTGGGAACGCCAAAGGAACGTCCTTCAGACAATGAGGAAACTCCTAATCTGGCGGGCGGCCCGTGGTCGAGTTTTGCGGTGAAGGAGCAGAGCGGATCGGTGGCTTGCTGTCCCGCTCCGCACCGCCAAATTTGTAATCAGGCCTTTAGTATTGTTTGGCGTCACAAAGTCTTGAATTAGTTGAAAATGTGCAATTGCTTCAAAGGTCTTTTATGAAATGAGCGCCCAAAATGTCTTGAATGGGACCCCAAAAAATACTTAAGATTGTACTGTAGATTTATATAGCACTTACCTCCCTTAGTGAGGCCCTTTGTGGACAGGTAGCACTCTACTCCGTGAAGCTCAGAGTTGGTTGTAAGTTTTGCAGACAGTTGTATATCAGATTTGTAAACTTATCAGCTGCATGTAATTTATAGTCTGGACAAAAGTTAGTTAATTGTTATTGATGCACATCTTTTGGCTATGTATCTATTTGCATTCCTAATTGAGTCTCTGTGATTTAAGGGAATGAGTATTATTCTATTGCTTCATTGTCCAGGCACACTGTTATTGGATGGCAGTAGTGAGGTTCGAAATGAATATGCTACTTACCAGTATGCATCTGTTCTTGGCATGTAGGGCTGCTGACATTCATATCTGTGCATAGATCGCCGCCTAGTGTTGGGTCCGGATGTTTGCACGTTGTTGTCCTGGAAGAGTCTTCGAAGTATCCTTGGATAGGTGACTCCTCCCCTGGACTACAGTGCGCATGGGCATCCTCTCCATCCTCAGATTGTTTTTCGCCATTGTGGCAGTGATGGAGTAGATACAGAAAGTGATGACCATGCTTGCAGTAATTCTGAGAGCTGCAGCTGCGACAGGCGCCGGGGAGGAGGGAGGGCGATATGAATGTCAGCAGCCCTACATGCCAAGAACAGATGCATACTGGTAAGTAGCATATTCAGTTCGAGGCATGTGGGCTGCTGAATTCATATCTGTGCATAGAATACATAGCAGTGCCCTCTATTAGCGGCGGCTACCCGTGCCAGCTGCAGCGGTCTGAAAAAGTGTTTTGAGAACAGCCTGTCCTACAGCTGCCTGCTGTTTTGACTGCACATCTACGCAATAGTGTTTTGTAAATGTGTGTGTAGTGGACCATGTGGCTGCTCTGCATATATCATGCAGGGGAATATTTCCTAGGAAGGCCATGGAAGCCCCCAACTTACGTGTTGAGTGGGCTCGTGGTGGAATAGTTAATGTGCGTTTTGCCTTTTGATAACAGATTTGAATACACTTAACTATCCATCTGGCTATCCCTGCTTTGGAGATGGCGTTACCTTTGTGGTGTGGGGCAAAGGCAACGAACAGTTGTTTTGTCTTCCTGAATGGTTTAGTCCTGTCGATGTAGTACATGAGGGCCCTCCGTACATCTAGTGTATGTAGTGCCCTTTCTGCAACAGTTTGTGGGTTTTGGAAGAAAACGGGCAGTTCAGTAGTCTGGTTCATGTGGAACTGTGATATTACCTTGGGCATGAACTTGGGGTTGGTACGTAGTACGACCCTGTTAGCGTGAACCTGAATAAATGGCTCTTGAACGGTTAGTGCCTGGAGTTCACTAACTCTTCTGAGGGAAGTGATCGCTACTAGGAAGGCCACTTTCCAGGTAAGGAATTGAATCTCGCATGAGTGTAGAGGTTCAAAGGGTGGACCCATCAGGCGTGTGAGGACCAAGTTGAGGTTCCACATTGGAGCCGGTGGGTGACTAGGTGGAATGACTCGTTTGAGCCCTTCCAAGAATGCTTTGATGGCAGGCACTCTGAATAGAGAGAGGTGCTGCCTGGTTTGCAGATAGGCTGATATTGCGGTCAAATGGACACGTATAGAGGTGTACGCCAGATTGCATCGATATAGGTGTAAGAGATAACAGATGATGTTTTGGATGGATGCGTCCAGCGGGTTGATGTCATTATTTCCGCAATAAATGACGAACCTTTTCCATTTGGCTGCATAGCAAGCTCTGGTAGTGGGTCTCCTGGCCTCCTTGATGATGTCCATACAGTCAGGTGGCAGGTTGAGATAGCCAAACTCTAGGACTTCAGGAGCCAGATCGCCAGATTCAGCTGTTGCGGATCTGGGTGCTGAACCTCTCCATGGTTCTGCGTCAAATGCGCGGGTTTGATCCGCAGCCTTTGATGCGGCACCACGGAAAGTTCGAGGAAGGTGGTGTACCACGGCTGGCGTGCCCACGTGGGAGCAACTAGGACGAGTGTCAGGGAGTGTTGTCGGAGTTTGCGGGCCACTAGCGGTATCAATGGCGCTGGGGGAAAAGCGTACGCAAATCTGCCGGACCAGTTCATCCATATCGCATTGCCCTGCGACTGCGGATGTGGGAATCTGGCGGCGAAGCTTGGGCATTTTGCGTTTTCGCTTGTCGCGAATAGGTCTATCTCCGGATGACCCCACTGCTGAAAGTACGGTTGGAGTACTGATGGGTGTAACTCCCACTCGTGCATTTGGTGGCTGTGTCTGCTGAGCAGATCCGCCATCTGGTTGTCCTTGCCAGGGAGGTGTTCCGCCATGAGGAACATGTTCCTTTGAATGGCCCACTTCCACATGCTCTGAGCCAGATGAGACAACTGTGGAGAGTGTGTGCCTCCCTGTTTCTGTATGTAGTACATTGCGGTCATGTTGTCCGTCCGGATCAACACGACCTTGTTGCATAGATGTACTTTGAACGCCTTCATGGCTAGGAAGATTGCCATCAATTCCAGAAGGTTGATGTGCAACTTATTTTGTTGTGTTGTCCATAGTCCTTGCACTGTGTAGTGGAGTACATGAGCTCCCCATCCCTGGAGAGACGCGTCCGCTGTCAGTACTATTTGTGGGACAGGCTCTTGGAACGGTCGGCCCTTGCAAAGGTTTTGTGGATTCCACCAATGCAGAGAGTTGTATGCCCGACCGCTCACCAACACTAGGTCCTTTAACTGTCCTTGAGCCTGATTCCACTGACGTGCTAGGCACTCCTGAAGTGGGCGCATATGTAATCTCGCGTGCGGGACTATGAAGATGCAGGAGGCCATCATGCCTATCAACTGCATGAACACTCGCGCTGGAAGTGAGTGATTGGGTTTGAATTTGGAGATCAGCAGTTGTATGCTGTCGATCCTCACTAAATTTGGCTGAGCTGTGGCCGCCAGAGTGTCTATAGTCGCACCTAGGTACTGTTGTACGTGTGCGGGCTGGAGATGGGACTTTGGATAATTCAGTGAGAATCCCAGACTGTGAAGAAGGTGAATGGTGCGGGACATGTGGCTTGCACATTGCTGGGCTGACTTCGCTTGAACGAGCCAGTCGTCTAGGTAGGGGTAGACGTGTATATGCTGCCTCCGTAGATGTGCTGCCACCGTAGCGAGGCACTTCGTGAAACCCTGGGCGCTGTTGTCACGCCGAAGGGAAGGACTTTGAACTGATAGTGCTGCCCCTGAACAGTGAACCTGAGGTATTTTTTGTGTGAGGGGTGGATGGGTATGTGAAAGTACGCATCCTTGAGGTCCAGTGTGGCTAGGAAGTCTCCCTGCTTGAGAAGCGGAAGGACTTGCTGTAGAGTGAGCATATGAAAGTGCTCTGAAAGAATGTACTGGTTCAGGGGTCTCAGGTCCAATATAGGTCTGAGCGACCCGTCCTTTTTTGGAATTAAGAAGTAGAGGGAGTACACTCCCGCACCCTGCTCGTGGATGGGTACGACCTCTATAGCGCCTTTTAGAAGCATACTTTGCACTTCTTGCTGTAAGAGCGTTAAGTGCTCTGAGGACATAGGACGGCTTCTTGGTGGTATTGTGGGTGGAGTGGAGGTTAACTCCAGACAGTAACCGTATTTTATAATATCTTTGACCCACCTGTCCGTGGTGATGGAATTCCACGTGGACAGGAACCTTTGTAGCCTTCCCCCGACAGGTGTTATGTGGTCGGGAGGAAGGGAGAGGGCGTCACTGCTTGTTCTTGGGGGAGGACCTGGTGTTGCCGTAGCCGCGTCCTCTGCCCTTTGTGCTGGAGCCACGATATCCACCTCGGGTGTTTTTATCATAGGTGGTCTGTGTATTGCCTTTGTTATATGTTTGTTGTGACCCCTGTCCTCTACCTGCTCCCTTGTTTCCGGGGCGACGAAAGGAGCCGCTCCGAAAGGACTGAGTTTGTAGTGCGCCCATGGACTTTGCAGTGTCCGTATCCTTTTTTATCTTTTCGAGGGTGGTGTCAACCTCTGGCCCGAATAAATAGTCGGGGTTGACGGGCTGGTTCAGTATATTGTTTTGTACCTCAGGCTTGAATCCTGAGATCCGTAGCCAGGCATGTCGTCGCAACATGACGCTTGTGTTTATGGCTCTGGCAGCCGTGTCTGCAACATCTAGTGCGCATTTGATGGAAGCGTTCGTTAGTAGCTGTCCTTCTCTGATGAGCATTTCTGCGCCTTCCTTGAACTGGTCAGGGAGATGTTGGAATATTTGCTCAAGTGTGTCATAGTGCGCTCTATCATAGCGAGCAAGGAGCGCCTGAGTGTTGGCTATGCGCCATATGTTGGCAGCTTGGGCGGCAACTCGCTTGCCAGAGGTTTCTAACACCTTGGACTCTTTGTCCGGGGGAGGAGCGTCACCTGTTGTTTGCGAGTGTGCCCTCTTGCGTGCATTCGCTACGACGATGGAGTCGAGTGGTAATTGTCCTCTGATGTAAGTAGGATCCCCAGGTGCTGATCTGTATTTTTTATCAATCCTGGGGTTTATCACTCGTGCCCTGGTGGGTTCTTTGAAAATGTCCTTGGCTGGTTTGAGGACCCCCTTCAACATTGGCAGAGTCTTTACATGTCTTTCTGAGGATGCAAAGGTGTCCATTAGAAAGTCATCTTCGATGGTATCAGAGTGAAGCTGCACCCCATGGTTATTGGCAGCACGTTCGATAAGAGCATTGAACGCTGCAGTATCCTCCGTAGGAGATGTCTTTGCCCCATAGAGTTGTGGATCCTGTGCATCGAGAGGTGCACTGGGGTCTGCAGGGTCGCCCCAAGTTTGATCAGGGTCCTGCTGGTCATCAGGGTCCGTGTCTACATGGTAGGGGACTTGGTCAGCCATGTAGTCCTCCAATGCGTCTGTATCGGAGCGTGTGGGGGAGAACCGGTGTGGATCCTGGTAGGATGAATGGAAGGGTTCATAAAGGAGAGGTTCCGATTCTGCAGGCAACTTCCTTTTTAGTGGGATCCTGAAAGGGTCCAATGGCGGCTCCGAAGTTATCCTTCGGTCCTGGAGAATCATTCTGCCAGTGCCGGCGTCGATGATACGTGCTGGAGACGTCTCAGCAGGTGTGACCGTAGGTTGGGTGACCCGTGTCCTGAGTTGGAACATTTTTGGGATTGTTGACGGAGGCAAGCCGAAGGTAATGTTGGTCGGCACCGAAGAGGCTGCGGGAGCTCCGACCGAACCGGAGCCCGACGTGTCCTGGAGGACAGGTGTGGTTTTGCTGCCTTGCGTCACACCAGGTCGTACTTGGGGCGCCTTCGAGGCTTTGGCACCGGCCAGGCTCGTAGAGGCGGCCGTAGATTTTTTCGGTGCCGGAGGGTCATCGAGTCGGGGTGAAGAGATCACCGTCGAAGTCTTCGATACCTGAGGCTTAGGTGTCGTCGAGGGAGCGATGTGAGACACAGCAGGCGGTACGGCCCTTGGTGTCGTCGGTGCCGGTAGCCGAGCAGGTTTGTCGGTGCCGATGGCTTTTTTCCGTTTGTCGACTCCAACGTCGCCCGCCTCAAGTTCGGCACCGAAGTCCCTCTTGGTGCGGTCGGTGCCGACGCGGTGCGCTGGCGTCGAAGGCCTCGATCCGACCAGCGCTACTTTCAGTTTCGGTTTCGGTGGAACCTGAGCAGCTTTCGGTTTCGGTTTTGTGATAGGGAAACCAGCCTGTTTATGTAGTAATGGCTGCCGCTGAACGTCCGAGGCCGGGCCCGAGGGCGGGGCCGAAGAACTGCGGGATGGGTCTCGGGTAAGGCCCGAAGGCGATCCCTCGACCGGAGCCATAGGCTGTGGCACTGGTGTTTGAACGGTTTGAACAGGTAGGCCTTGTTCATCATTGGAGCTACTTTCTTCGGCCCCGAAGGCCTCCTCGTCGTCTCCTACCTCGGTGTCGTCTTCACCTCTGTGGAAGAGTGACTCGTCTTCCTCGTCCGATCCGGGTTCGTGTTCGGAAACGGGACTGGAGGGCAAGACTTCCAATTCCTCGACGTCCTCGGCCTCGCCGAAGATGTCTGTCGGGGCCGGTGCCGCGTGCTGCGCCTCGAGTCTCGCCGCTCGTCGATTCCGCAGAGTCTTCTTCGAGCGGAACCGGGCACAGGCCATGCATGTTGATTCGTCGTGGTCCGGCGAAAGGCATTTGTTGCACACCGGATGGACGTCGATGTGTGGGTACTTCGCATTGCATACCGGACACCTTTTGAACGGCGTCCTGGATTCCATCGTCGAAGTCGTCGATGGACAGGTAAATGCGAAAGCAGTCGGTGCTGAAAGTTAGTAAACTAACAAATTCTATCGAAACCCGATCGATAAACAGTACCGACGCGAACTAAAGGCCTTTTGGCCTCGAAAAAATATTTTCCTAACTTGAGCTAAGATAGCACATCCGAACCCAATGGCGGAAAAAAAACAATCTGAGGATGGAGAGGATGCCCATGCGCACTGTAGTCCAGGGGAGGAGTCACCTATCCAAGGATACTTCGAAGACTCTTCCAGGACAACAACGTGCAAACATCCGGACCCAACACTAGGCGGCGATCTATGCACAGATATGAATTCAGCAGCCCACATGCCTCGAACATATAGTTATATGTATTGTGAGTTGTGCTTATGCAGACTGAGTCAGAGACTCTGATTTGAAGAGCTCAGCAGGATTTAGTTTGGGACATTGGGAAGTATTGGACAGAAGGAGACATGAGTTCAGATAGTAGGGGTATGAAATATGCCTTTTAAGCAAGTTGCACACATTTTGGTGATGGCTTACATGTTGTCATGCCAGGGATTACAAGTGCAAGAAGATGTTTTTATTGATGGCCCAGTTGGTTATGCTGAAATATCTACAAAAGAAGAAATGAAGACACTATGCATTACTCTAGCTCCAAAATGAATATGTAAAGCCAAGTAAACTCCAGCACAGCATCAACTACAATTAATGAAGAAATGTTCCCTACTGAGTTGGCAACTCGGTATACAGTGAAGCAGCAACCACATTGTTAGATGTGGTATCTCTGCAACACCCCCTCCCCCACCGTCACTCGTCCTTCACCCATCAGTTGCGGTTCCTCCACGTCTTTGGACTCCCTATTCTAACAGATTGATAGGGTTGTAAGTCCACATGCTTCCATGTGGGCAGCATCCACAAGTTCTGCCCCCTTAAGACACCAGCCTTCAACTCCCAGGTTACCAGACCTAGTCACTCACACTCATACACTTCAGAGCCGATAGGATCAGACAGACAGCAGTGGCTCCTATTCACTCGTCCATAAATCTGTTACATTGTCACTATTTGTATAATCCTCCCTTCCTGGAGGATTCACAAAGTAAACTTCTTCCAGGCCTCCGAACATATGGCTTTTCTTGAGCTAAGCTGTGCTTGTTCCTGCTGTAGTCACATAGCTCGCTGTATGCACTCTCACACAAACCTGCTGGAAAGGTAGACATGAACAAGACTGATCTTCCTTGCTTCTTATCTCTTTGCGGATAGAGTTGAACAGTGTATCTACCAACTGGGAAAAAAGCAATAAAGCTGAACCTAAAAAGTAATTGACAAATCCCATTGTTTAGGCTTTTGTTTAATGAAAGGTCTTATTTAAAATTCATCAGGACACATTGAGCAGGTACCAAGTGGGCACCAGTAGTCATCAGACTTCACTTATATACAAACATGTTTCACCATTCCCAACTTCCTACTCTGATTCTGGTTTCAGTCAGGAAGCACAAGAGAGCACAAGAGCGTCATTTGAGTTTCAGATATGGGGTGAGGGAATCGCCATAATTAGTAGTTTCAGACCCAGACCGTGTAGAGACCTGGAGCCGTCTGACCGGTTGCCGCCACTTTCCAAGTGCTGCAGCTTGGTGTTCCTTCCGCGTTCAATCCCAGTGGTCACTAGCAGCCCCTCTGCACCGCTGGCTACCTTGACTCCCTTGGGGAGGCCACGGCACAGCGAGGGTACATCGACAGTACCTATGGCAGTCGCGAGCAGACCAGGTGAGTGCTGTGATCAGTGTGGGTGCCAGGGCTGTAGCCATGGAGGGGTTTGAAGGGGTCGAGCACCCCTATAAAAATGTCTAGCCCCCTAAATGCAACTGCCAGCATGTCTGAGATTGCTTTCAAATCGAAAGTTTGCTCTGCAGTGCTTACGGGACTGGTGAGGTCGTCCCACATGCAGCAATTATAATAAAGAAAATCATGAAACAGGCCTCACTTTTTGCACATATAACTTTCACTTTTGCTGAAGGTTTAGTAGATAGAAACTATTTGCAGGGAAAGCCACTGCTAGAGGCACAGTCAGAGGCTTTTGGATAGGGAAAGCAGTAACATTGAAGTGATTTTGCACGGAGCGGTACGAGGAGCAGATTTCTCCTGGGCCGTATCCTCTGCGCCCCCAAACCTAACAGGAATAACATTTCTCTTCAGTCTGCAGCACCTATTGAGACTACAGCAGCGTGAGACACACTGTCCATGAATCAAGTTAAAGGTCAGGTCAGGTTTTGATTCTGTTTATAGTTTAACACACCAAAATAAATTGTACGCATTCTCTGCGTTTAAAGCAGGTTTAATTTAATTAAGTAACTGTCACCCACAGCCCAGAGTGCCTGTTGCTGGTATATGGGGGTTGAGCAGGATAGGTCTGGCCAGTGGGGCAATCTACCAGTAGCAGAAGGACTGGTCTGACAGTGGGTTGGCTATTTGTCTGTTTTATGGTCTCAAGAGCAATTTTTTCACAGTTGATTTCCGTGATATTACCACAACCATTGCCTTCAGAAAGCAAAAATGCATGCAGTCGCCCAGTCTCTTTTTTCAAAGCAGCCATACAATGTGTCTCTGTATGCTCACAAATGCTCGGATTTGCAAATGAGGTATTTTCTAACTAATTCCACAATGGGGCCATGTCTATTTTGACGTTTGACTTCATTTTCTGCCACATTCAGCCCTGGGGCTGAGAAGGGAGACAGAGGGTTCTGTCTTATGTGATCCCATGAATGTGGGCTCAAAACTGTTAAAAGAGGAAAGCAGGTCTTGGAAAATGAATGGATGAAGGAGGAAACAAACTTCGTTTGCATTACAATGAAACAAATTGGTGGGTGGGATATGTTTCTTGAACTGCTGCAGTGAATATATTTTTAACCCCTCTACCCATTCAAGCCCCTCTTTGCTTCTTCCTGAAGAGATGAAACTACCTGACATGACTTCTCTTTGAAGAAGGAATCCTCCACCCTCAGACTCAGAAAAAAATGTTTGCTCAATCCAACAGCTTATTGCAGTAAAGAAATAGATGCTCTTACATCTTTAAAAGTGTGCAGGGTTTACGGGTATTAGTAAACAGAATGAAAATACAACTTTCAGTATTTTTCAGAGGGCAGCATTAAGAGTTTGTGGCTAGAGACATGCAAGGTCAGTGCTTGCATTGGAAGGGGGAGGGACAGCAATGTCAATTGCAGGAAATACAGATTACGGTCTGGTACCAGCAGGAGTAAAGGTAGTGTCAAAGTCTGTATATTGTATTATAGTGATATAACGCTTCATACCCTTATCTAGATAGTTAACAACGTGCATTTTTGTGTCTGTATGTGTGTCCACTGATATGTATGCTGGTGGGTGGGTGAGTGTGTGTGTTTCTTTGTGTGATGCATATGGGCAGGGGAGGCTGTCTTTCTATTGACAACCTAAGACAGACATACACTACCAGTTTTGTTGAGTATATCATTTTTAAGGCAAACATGCCTTTCTTTGGTTTCTTCATTCTGAAAAAATCCTCACATTTAAATTACTTTAAAACAGTAAGCACTGCAAGCTTCACATCCCGCTCATCAACCTCAAGAGAGACAGAACTCATAAGAAGCCCACTATTTTGCCTGCTGAATAACCAGCTACTGGTGAATGATTACAATTAATCCTGTCAACCAGCTTTTACATACCCAGTCATGAATGCAGCACACACAGACTTCAACATGCAGCACAACACAAAGCACGCCACATATTAAGCCAGACAAGGACACAACAATAGTCATGATTACATCACATAGACAAAAGCCATGCCTCCTAAGCATATAACACACAGGTCACAACAAACAATACACACACAAAACACACACACATCAAATGGAGCCATATTTTCAGGTGCACTTTGTCTCTCCCCCTAAGGTCCAGAAAGTGCTGCTATGTAAAATCAGTTACTAATGCTTCATTGAAAAGCGGGCATTGTTATCGTTTGCGCACCATGCCTCAATTTTCAGTGAACCTCTATTGTCAGACAAGAATCAACTACAACTAGTAACTAGGTGTGTATCAGCCTTGACCCTCAGCCCCTACAGGTCACAAAGAATATCTCTTTCACACATGACTTGCACCACACACAGTACCTAAGTCTTTTTTAATACTGATAAGTCTAGTCATCTCTCACTAACAATACATGCAATGGTTGAATCAGCAATGGTGTAAACAAAACTGATTTCCCCACGCAACAAAAACTGCCCATCAAAGCACTGGATTCTTTTATGAGTGCCATTTCAGATCAATTGGCTTTCTAGCAAATGTAATGGAACTTTGGTCTAGGACTGCAAAGTGCTCAGTTTGACCCACGTGAAGAAGGCAGGTGCACATGCTACAGTCTTATTTTTCAGCATTGTCCATGCAGTAGAGGAAATGGGCGGCAACATCGGTAGAAGTGGGAACGCTTGAGAAGGAAGTGGGTGGCCTCCTATGAAAAATGTTGGGCACACAACCCTATTTATTACAAATTAAGCACTGTTCCACTGCTTTGTGAACAAACCTCAAACTATTACTTTCTTTTTTAAATGATCAATGAAACTGCTCCTGCATGGCTATATAGAAAAATGTGCCTGATGTGAGGATAATCATAATTCTGCATGCATAACTTTATGACACATATTAATTAAATGCTTGTTTTAGCTTTTCAATTCACCCTTTTTTGAAAAGGCTCTCCTTCTTAAAATGCTATTTCAGATCTTGTTTTTTTCAATTTACACTTCTCAATACCAGTAGTAGCTACTAGCGGGGAGTAGTGGTGGGGCGGGGTGAGGGTTAAAAAAAAAGAAAAGGGGGAGAAATAAATTAATAGAAAGAAAAACAAACATACCTTCTGGTGGCCGGCTCTCCTCCATCCTCTTCGTCCACGGGTCACACAGGAACAGGAAGCACCCAGGCTTGCCATAGCCAATCACAACACTGCATTGCAGGTTGAGATTGGCTTCCCTAAGCCAATCACAACACTGCAATGCAGCATTGTGGTTGGTCTGAGCGCCGTGGATCAGCGCTCAGATGGGGACTGGGGGCCTGACCGTGTTCCCCCACCAGGCTGTGTAATGCAGCCTGGTGGGGAACATGCAAAGTGCACATAACTGTTTGTCCGGGTCAACACGGCCAGCCAAGCAGTCATGCCCACTTTGGAGTGTGCAAACCACTCCTCCCCTTGCTCTGCAATCTGCACAGCCCCTCTCCCGCACCTTTACAGCACCTGAGAATATTGAAAAATAAACTTATAATAACATTATTATCATTTTATTTTTCTTGTAGAGTGACGCTCCTCCTCCTTAGTGGAGGAGCCGCCCCTGCCCAATACACTTTATCAACCGTGATCCACTTTTTATATCACCAAATCTCTCTTACATCTGCATTCCCATGGAACTTTGAAGTGGACCTCGGATGGAATAAGTAGTTTATAAGCAAACATTGCCATCACATGAGTCACTAAGACTAGTACATTGACACATTGGGGCCTACACTGGAAATAGGAAGCTGACACAGAGGCAGCAAGAATGACTCAGGGGCACTTAAAATGAACCTCTAACACTGTCACTAGCACACTGCTAAAGGAAAACCAACAATGACATGGAGGCACTGATGTGGCCACAGTGAAAGATAGGTACAGGGGCACTAGCAAATGGGCACTTTCAGTGAAGTAATGAGACAGGCAAATATACCCTGACACTAGGGCACTGGAACAGGGTACTGAAAGAGGACCATTAGTGTACCTTTGGATGCTGACAGAGGTTCCTTATGCAAGGACACTGACATGGGGACACTGCCATTAGGACACAAACACTAGAACACTGACCCGTGGCACCAACAATGGCATGGGGATGTTGGCAATGTAGAACTGGAAGTCGTTCATTGACATGAGCTAAAAATATTGACACTGGAACACATTAGGACAGTAACACACCTGCACCTCAATGATGCTGATACAAGGCGTTTTTTTTACTAGGACAGTACCACTGGGAAACAGATAATGGAACACCAACATGAGGATATTGACTTGGGGACAAAGACACTGGAACAAACATTGATGCTGGCTCAATGCCATGGAGCAGTGACATCGGGAGATTGCCTTTTGGACTTTAGAATATAAACACTTAGATAGTTATGCTTGAACATAACACCAGGTGATGCAAGGGCACTTACTGGGTGGATGCGACACTGAGGTTCTGACCTTTGGTTGCTGAGATAGGTCACTGACACTGGGATACCGACACTAGGGCACTGACATGAGGGTACATACATATCAATCAGTGAATCACTAAATTTGCATTTGTAGAGGGTGTCAGTCACTCCTGGGGGTATCTGCGCGCTGGGGTGTGAGGTCTATGTCGAAAAGCCAAGCCTTGAGGAAAAGGCAGGAAGAGGGACATAGGTTTACAAACACAGCAGTTTACACTGAAACACTGACCTGGACATTGGACACTGCAACATTGCCAGGTTTGTTACTTCCCAGAACCCCTGTTTGTTTACAGACAGACACTGGGAAAAGTGGCCACTGACACAGAGACACTGAAACTAACATGGTACATTGAAATTGATATACTTACATGGGCACAAGGACAATGGCACAGAACAACTGACAGCGGAAGAATGGCACTGGTACACTAGTGGCAGAGCACTGTCACTGGGAAATGGGTAGATAGGGAAGTAGGGATTGATACTGGAACCTCATGATGGGAGAAAAATAAAGGATAAAAATATGCATAACAGTGTCATAGGGACACTAATCCAGTAAGTCTAATAACACCACAAACACTAATGCTGAGGCACTTAGACAAGGGAGTCAGCATTGAAAAGTGAGTCAGAAATACTACATGGAAAGGGGGCATGAACAGAAAGTACGGGGGTACTGACACTTGTTCATTGACATTAGAGCACAACCACAAGCAAACTGTTGCATGGACCGAGACACTGGAACACCAACGCAAGCGCACTGCAACAGATATATTGACACATGGATAAAGGGATATCACTACTGACAATGGAACACTTGCACAGCAATAGGGCAGTCCATCACTGCCACTGAGACACATCCACCGATATTGAGTGGAACTGGCACTGGAAATGTGACACTTGGAGAATGACACAGACATTGATGGGGATATTACCACTGCTAAACTGAAGAAGGGACACATGTGGACATCAGGGGACTAACACTGGTGATCTTGACATTTTGACACTAATATCAAGCTACTGAAGGACAGACTTGCACTAAAATCATAATATTGACACTGTATTTCTCACAGTTGGGAAATAGAGCTACACAGAGGCACAGACACAGACACTAAATATTACACAAGATCACTGACACTGAAGCACTAATGCATGGATATAAAATATAGGGAGACACACCGGAGACCACAAACACTTGGACTATAGACATAAGACTAAGGCTGTCAAGTCTTGATTCCACAGCATGCCTCTTTCTTCTATTACCCTATGCTTTCTAGCTCTTTTTCTTACTCTTGCAAGATAGTATTCATCCGTGTGTTCTGTCTTTGTCATCATTTTCCAATATTTCTTTTCCTCCATGTTTATTTCTTTTCCGCCCGTCTTTCTTTAGTCGGAGCCCAAATTTAACGATGAAAGATAAGTCTGGGTCCGAAAGATAAGTGCCAGTGCCTGCTACCTGAAACCAACCACACAATTACTGGGCACAAAGCTCTGAAACAATGACTGGGCTGCTGCCTGGTAAGTAGCTGCTGCTTTAAATAGTTGAAGGGGGCCTATCACCACACTCCCTCCCTCAACTATGCCCATGCCCTCCCAACGCCCTATGCTTACCTTGTATATCTCGCCTCCTGACTTTTCCATTGAGGTCTCCTTGGCTGAAGATTATTTAGAACTCCATTAAAAACCTATTTTTTTGTCAATTGTTGTTTAGAAAATTTACCTAGAAATGCTGAATTTTCCTTAATTTTCCCCAAAGGCTTATTGAGGGAGGGTAAACAGACCCAGGCATAATTGCATATACGCACTATTTAGTTTTCTTCAATTTTACTAGGTATAAGTGCGTTGAAAATACCCTTCAACACAGATGTAATTAATGTTTCCCAGTGTTCTTGCTCACTGTACTTTACAAGGTACCATTTCCTATTTGTTATAACTAATAGTGGCAAATGTAGAATAATGGTAACACTTTAGAAAAACTGAAAAATATGCTGCTTTCTTTAAAATCTCAGTATATTGTGCCTTTAATTAGAAAATACTGCGGGTGGGAGGGGGTAGCAAACCAATGTCAAATATTGAAAACCGAAACCCTCCTGTAGTTATTCCTTGGGGCTACCCCTGGCTATGAGCCCGCCCATCACACACTGGATGTGGCCATTCCCCCAGCAACGGACCGGCTAAATGCTAGAAAACCAAGAGAAACAATACTAATTACTGGCAAAAAGACACAGTGCAAAGAGGAACTGCTGACCAGGACAGATCTCAAGAAGTAGAGAAATCCACAAAAACTGACTTAACAACCAGACCGCCAGGCCGGATGACAAAGTGCAAATGTAAAAGACTGTGTGGGCTAAGGAAAAGTGGAATTGGCACACCCACACTAATCGGCAAGGCTCCCCAAAGAAAATGATTTCCAGTTTTCACTAACAGTCATACAAATAAAGCGTTGCCCTACTTGCTTGGAGCACTCTCCCCAGTACCTCACCAGGAGCAGGGTATGCGGGTGAGGGTCAACCAGGTTAAAAAGGATACCTTAGTGGTGAGTGGCACTGCCTCTCAAATTCATACCACTGCAGATCCAGAGTATGGATGGTAGGGCAGGTTCACCCCTCCATCGAGAAACAAAGTTACCACAATAACGATCTAACAAAGCAAACACCAACCTGGCTATCGCGGACCCATCATGCCCAACTGTAAATGACAGTGGAACACCAAATTATATGTTGGCCTCACCCGACGTGATTACACGGCCAAACTCGTCAATAAATCAAGCTTTGAGATTAATGCAAATTGATGTTGCTAAAGGGCATTCCAACGTAGCTCCAGTAGAAAAGGAAAACATCTTCGTTGACAAAATCCAACCTACAGCACATAACAATGTAACAACCACCTCAACGACTTCACATCCGCAACTGACTATGCAGTTAACAGACAACAACCTATTATTTGTTCCGCAATATTCTTCTAAGGAGCCACATGATGTGTTGAACTGCGGCAATGTGTTAAGATTATTTAAGCACAGCACGACCTTAGAAAATGTAAACTCTTTGGACATCCTGACGGTAGCATTCTTCAAACCCAGAGGGGCACAATTGATGGTGCCCACCCTGATAACATTTGCAACCCCAGAACTTGCTCTAAAAGTATATCGGAGGAAAAGACACATTTTGGGGAGGGGGCATCAAGATTATAGCATATGTAGCTAATAACTATCCAGCCGTTTTTGCAACAACATGATCTCGACCACTCTCTCTAAATTCATCAGGGTGCCTGCTGCATCAACCCCAAATAACAAGGGGGTGCACCAACAGAAAAATACAGAGAACAATCTTTCCATCTTTTCAACTAGTGAAGAAGACCCTTTCACACCGTCATTTTTCGGTCTCGCCTGGGGTAGGCTGCGCACATGCGCAGTCTCGCTGGCGAGATTTAATGACTTTGATTATTTTCTGTAAGGGGCTTTAAGCCCCGCCCCTCTTTTCCATTGGCCGGCGTCACCGTTTATGCTAAACGGTGGCCAGCCATTGGAAAAGAGCTGATTGTGACGTTTTCGTTCGGCTTTTTCTGCCGCCCCACTTGGACGGCCTCGCCTGCTTTTCTTCTGAAGTAAAAGGTTTCTTATCTTTATGGGGTCAAACACATGGCCCCATAAAGATAAGAAACCTTTTAGCAGGCGAGGCCATCCAAGTGGGACGGCAGAAAAAGCAAAACGAAAACGTCATGACGAGCGTTTGTTAGGTTTTGAGTAGCGTTCTAGCGCATGGGCTGCTCGTTTGTCTCGCATGCGTGCGCAGGCACTAGCAGATGCTACTCGGTTGTCTGCCTCGCACGGCTTCATGTTTTAAAAAAAAAATCAGATGTGCACAGTTCACTGGGATGGAGAGGTTAGGGTGTGTGACTCGCAGAATTTAAAATGTTAGCTCTCTAGTAACCATTCTAATTACATACGCTACGGAATGCCCTAAGGAGAAATACAGTGACGCGTTTTCCACTGCAGGTTTCCGGTGTGAGAGCGGGCACTGGGACTGCGTAGGTACTTCTGAGCTGCGCTGTATATATCGCCTATCGGCACATTTAACGTTTTATATATAGCGCGCAGGCCACTTTTCCAGCAGCCTCATTGCGCTATATATATCGCCTATCGGCCTCATTGCGCTGTATATATCGCCAATGTGCTTCAAATGAGAACGATGAGAGAGACGCTTTTGGGAAATGTGTGATGAAAGTGGGATGTATGCGGTGCGTTTGTGTATGGTGTGCATGTATCCTCAGCTGTATGAAGGTTGTGGTGTATGTGCATGCAAACTGAAATATGTGTTAGTGGGGACTGTAAACTGCTGCGTTTGTATGTGCGCGATGTTATCCTGTACTCAATTGTGCATATGGAGTTTGTATGCTGTGATTGTAGCACGTGCTCGAGTGCAGTGAGGACTGTGTGTTTATCATTGTGTATGAAGCGACCGTAGTGCTTTCACTGGGAGGTGCTCTCATCTGTGTGTGCTATGTCTATAGTGCTGGTCTTGTGTGTGGCGCTGTTTGTCTATAGGTGAGAATAATGCTGTTTATGGGATGCGTGTGGTGGCTGAATAGTACTGTAATTGTGTGTGTGGGTTGTTTGTGTGTAGGAAGCACGTACGTGTGTGGCGACTGTACAGTGCTGTCATTTGTGTGGAGGTGCTGTCTCAACAGCATTTTGCGGATGTGGTAAATGTGTATGTAGGTGGTGCACGCTTACAATGTTGTGTTTTTGTGTGTGGGTACGTGAGCGACTAGATGACATTATCGTGTGTGGGGGAGTCTGTGTGTATGTGTGAAATCTTATGCGTCTCAATATGATGCTTGGATTGTATGTGGGTTTATGTGTGTGCCTTAACGCTCCTGCATGTGTGGCACACGTGTTGAGTACTGTAATTGTCTGTGTTGTGTGTGTGTTTCAGCAGTATGTGTTTGAGTGTTGACTGTGCAGAGGGGGCTTGGTTACCCCACTGGGGCCGTGTTTTCATTTCCAGACCATCCCTGCTCAGAGGGATATTTACCAGCTTGTAATAGTAAACCGCAGCCCCTACGAGGAAATACTCGATAATTGAAATATCTATATCACTATTGTATTGTAAGGTGTTCATGTAGCGCTTTCCTATCCCTTGTGAGAGTCAAAGCTCTTCAGGAGGGCAAAGCAAGAGGACGCTCCACTGTTGTGTAAAGTTGAGAACAAAGCGCTTTCCAATAACATATCAGGTGTATCTGTAGAGCGCTTGTTCACTCTTCAGGAGTCTCTAGGCACTTAACCGATAAGGTACATTATTGTTACTCAACACAATAGTACTCATTTTATCAAGCTGAGAAGGATGAAAGCAGGGCTTTAAGTGGGATGAAAAAACTGGGGGTTCTCTCAAAAGGGTATGGTCAATGTAATTAAGGGCGTAGCTTAAAAACACGCAAGCTAAAAATCTGTTTTAAGCACAGTGTGCCACACTACTTGTATTTTGCTGTTCCTGTCATTGCGTCCAGATATATGATACAACAAGTCACATCAAACCTACAAGTCAGGACTATTGCCTTTGTCAATGGTTATTAGATGCATAAGGTAAATAAGCACCAACTATGGCTTGTAAATAATAGTGAAAAAGCTTCCATTTAAAGCCCTGGTGACACCACAACAATGTTGCTGCTCATGAGTTTCAAAAAGAGAAGGGAGATACAGAGAGGAGATTACTCTCTTTAAAGGATTTCCCTTCCTCTACAACGCTCACCACACAGTGTGAGGAAGGCTTCTGCCGGCAGACTTTAGTTCTGTTTCAATCCATGCGTATTTTTTTTTAACACAACTTTAATCCTGTGGGACTCCGTTTAATGTTAAAATCTCACACGAATAAATGACTGCTTTTACATGGAAATATATTTTTTTAACCGTAATCCCGTCTTTATATCTTCAGCCTCGCGAACTTCGCAGCTCCACTCACGTCCATAGTTGTTTTTTTACTTGATTTACTTTTTGCACCCACCTGCTCCTTCCGCAGTTGTTTTCTATTTCAATTTTTTTCTCACCCGAATGACCCCTGCCCGCACAACTTCTATGTAGTTCGACAGAAGAAAGTCGATTTTGCAGATTTCCTAATAGTTTTGTTATTAAAAAAAAAATATATACAACACCCATATAACATTGGACTTAAATCGACATATGTTTTAGAAATCTCTTATTTCTTGCATTTTTGACTGAATGCCACCACCTCGTTATCCTTCAGAGATTTGATTAGTTGGGTCCCACTATTGTATTCTAAGGTGTTCATGTAGCGCTTTCCTATCCCTTGTGAGAGTCGAAGCTCTTCAGGAGGACAGAGCAAGAGGACGCTCCACTGTTGTGTAAAGTTGCTAACAGAGCGCTTTCCAATAACATATCAGGTGTATCTGTAGAGCGCTTGTTCACTCTTCAGGAGTCTCTAGGCACTTGGCTGATAAGGTACATTATTATTATTCAACCCAATAGTACTCATTTTTATCAAGCTAAGAAGGATAAAAGCAGGCCTTTAAGTGGGATGAAAAAAAAGGGAGTTCTTTCAAAGGGGTGTGGTCAATGTAATTAAGGGCCTGGCTTAAAAACACGTAAGCTAAAAATCTGTGGTTAGCACAGTGTGCCGCCCGACTTGTAGTTTGCTGTTCCTGTCATTGCGTTCAGATATATGATACAACAAGTCACATCAAACCTACAAGTCAGGACTATTGCCTTTGCCAATGGTTATTAGATGCATAAGGTAAATAAGCAGCAACTATGGATTGTAAATGATATTGAAAAAACTTTCACTTAAAGCCCTAGTGACACCATGACAATGTTGATGCTCTTGACTTTCAAAAAGAGAAGGGATATCCAGAGAGAAAATTACTCTCTTTAAAGGATTTCCCTTCCTCTACAACGCTCACCACGCGCACATCGATGTGCATGCTGTCACTGCAGTCCAGGGAAAAAAAAAACGGCCTGACTGTGCCAGGGCACAAAAAAAGACCGGTACAGACCCGTTTCGAGGCCCCTTTATAAACAAACTTTGCTTTACAATACCATTAGCTAGGCAAATGGCTTTAACTTAATCAAAGGCGAGACCTATTGCATTTTCGATGCTTGTTCTATATTAGGGAATGGCACTGGCTCATAAGGAATGAGCCACTAGGAATAACCTGGAATAGGCCAAACACAAGCTAACTCCACTACGGATAGATTGGATTCTCCTGCTGGCAATGTAGAAAACAACTGGTCATGACTTTCCTTCACCCTGGCAGGCAACAGGGACTTACGAATAGGGAACAAAAAAATATTTGCTCAAAGCACCGACTGGTTATTAGGAGCCACGACAACACCCAGCCCACAACAATCTATAGAATACATCTGCTCATATAATGTATCAGGCTTCACTAAAAAGGTCTCCAATCCAGAGGTTGTGCAGTATTTGAGAACATTTAAAATGATCCTCTTGTAGGAGACATGGGCAGAGCAGTCAATGCCATTGATGGGGTACCTGGAATATAACAAAAACGCACAAAGTTCTAGCCATAAGGGTCGTCCCAGAGGGGTTCTTGCGATATACATCTCAGTTTACCTTAATATTAAGGCAGAGCAAATCAACATCCCTGAGAACTGGCTTCAGGCTTTTAAAATACAGAACTGGAGGCAAGTGGCAAAACGATCTCTTTTGTTACTTCACGAATATATCAATCTGAACTCGATAACAAAGGTAATCGCAAAAAAGCTCCTGGAAAAAACAGTAACAAAACTAGTGACCGAGAATGATGAATATTACAGTAATAGCTGGAGATTTCAACTCAAATCATTTTCATCTGGAGACACGTGATGAGGATATATCAGCTCAAAACCAAATTTGAATATACCCGAATAGACAGAACCTGTTTTGAAACAAAACGAATACAGGGGCTCCCAGCTTGCATCTTTACTTGCAACCTCTGGCTTCTACATCTTGAATGGACGGTTTATAGAGGATAAGCCCCCGTCTTGGTCACACTTCTTGCAAAAGCTGACAACTATAATAGACTACTCAGCCACCCCCTTACCTCTCTTCAAATATATCGGCGACTTTCAGATAGAGGAATGTGAGGATAGCGATCATAATCCATAGATAATCACGCTAAAACTCTGCCCATGTGTACATCCACCCGCCATCTTTTTGATTGCTGATATCAATACAGACAACCTGAAGAGACTAAGGTGGCAAGAGAAGATCCAAGAACAGGATGGGCAAATTTACATAGATTTGCTAGATGTGCAGTAGCTTACAATGTACAAAGCGATCACCAAGTTGGAACAATACTGCCAAATGTTGTTAAGAAAGTTCTGCAAGAACAAGATCTCTAACCAAGATGCAGATAAAGATCCAGTCATTTCTTATAATGCCAACATTCCTGCGGAATCCTGGATACAGTATTGGAGGAAGCACTATTCCATTACACATACAACACAGGGCAACGAAAAAGTATATGGCAGTAAGCTGCTTAGCAGGCCAGGAAACCCATTACAACTCACAGTGTTGTGGCACAAAAATTGCAAACAGGAACTTCACAGCCTGACCAACAGACAGGATAAGCTTCCAGGTGATGTCAAATACGGGACTTTGTAAATATGCTTACCACAGAACCCACATCAAAATATAAGCACCTTAGAAAACATTACAAGAAAGAGCAACAAAGGCAATGCCCCTGGTACCACCCTCTTTAGGTCTAACATTGAGTATTAGACAAGAAAACCGACCATTCTATATAACATAGTACTTCAGACCCAAGTAGTCCCTGTCTCATGGCTTGGATCCATAATACATCCAATTTACAAAGGTGGAGACAGGAGTAATCCAGGCAATTACTGATTGATAGCATTATTAGACATAGACTCCAAATATTTTGCGACCCTTGTCTTGCAAGACCTTGCATCTGCATTCTGTAGTGTAGTTCCTATATCCTTGATAGGCTTTGCGCATTGGAAGAACATACACTATAGATTTGACATAGGACTGAGGTCAGTATGTCTCTATAGAGTATATTAAACTTAATTACTTGTGTGTGCCAGCTAACTCAGAGGTCACTAGAAAATTCTCGAATATACAAGAAGGGCTTAGTCTCTGACAACCGCATAAACATGACAACTTTGTTTCCCTTTAGAATCGGAACAGTCTCAGAATCATGGAAACAATAGATAACAGTTTCACTCAGTCAATCGTGCATTCTTCGTTTCTACGGAGTTGCACAGAAATAGAGAGACAGGCGTTTTCAATAAAAAGGGTTTATTGAACAGTCTTATTTCTCGTGCAAGAGATATGAATTGCTACAATCGTAAGACAGACTGCGATGTGCAATATGTACGAGGTTAGCAGTAAGATAAAATAATACTGCAATAGCATGGTTTGTAGCTATGACATATATTAATCAAAATAAATACATAAATAACATAATGCTAAAATGTGATACTCGTCTGATGCTTCTAAATTGTTCTACCCCAGTGTACCTAACCTAAGTTTGAAGTAGGTGCTATTTCTAAATTATAGCTAGCTATATTTTAGTTTAGCCAAGAGTTGTCAAAAGTTTCTCTAAGTTCTAGTCAGCTCCATACCTGAGAATGAGAGAGGTTGGAATCTCTTTTCTGGACGATAGTCTAACCCCCGCAAGGGAAGTCAGAGAGCACTGGAGCTGGATTCTCTGCGAGGAAGATGACAGCGTCAGGTCAGTGCATCATGCTGGAACTCGATCTCCTTCCGAACTTGCCGTGGCAAACCGCGTAGTCTAGGTTTGATCGAATCCTCCGGGAACCGCAATTTGCCAAGGGAAGTGCTGGTATATTTATACCTTGAAGGTGTCTAGGAATGCCAGTATTGACGTAAAAGTCGGGCAGAGGAACGTCATGAATGAACCCCTAAGGAATAGATGTTCATGCATACTTAATGAGTTCTTGGAGAAATCAATATTCAAGCTGGGGGAAATTCCTTAAGGCTTAAGGGTCTGGTTTTCCAAGAAATCATTGTGACGTGGATGGACGGATGTAGGTGGCCATGCCTGTATTTGGTTTGTACGGCCAGTGTCTAAATATGGGCCGGATTTTTATGTCCAAATAAGGGCAATGTGAATTGTACCTATATAAGGGCATAAATCGGGATACCTAAAAATGGAATCTAAATCTACACACAACAATTCCATGGAATCAATCAGGCTTTCGTTCAGGAAAGGGCACGTTATCAAATCTAGTAGCCGTAACCATCTCTATGAGAACTTCATTTGCTTCCAAATCCATGATGTAAACCTGCTTTGTTGACCTCAAACCAGCCTGTGATAGGGGCCCGTGTGAACTATTATTGCACAAATTAACACACATTGGTATTGCAAGTACCTCTTTGAGAAGAATTCAATTCCTGTATACTTAAACATGACTCAGTGTAAAATTGAGAGACTGATCATGATTCTCGCAGAAGATTCACACATCAACAGGACTGAAGCAGGAGTACATTCTCACTCCGTAGGTGCTTAATACTTACATCCCAGACCTTTCACATGATTTAAATTCTTCAAATACGCAGCCCCCAAAACTCAGTGGTCTTCCGATGATGCACACCTTATCTGCGGATGACCTGCTGCTATTGAGCTTGACACCTGTAGGACTGCAGCGTTTTTTAAATGGTCTCTTCAGCTAAGCACAGCGGAATAACCTTGAAGAAAACCTCATTAAAACAAAAGTGGTTACATTCACTGAGAGACTCCGAACACCTGACACTTGTAATATTGGTGGTCTCCAGATTGCATGCACCTCACAATGTGGCTATGCAAAGGAGTTCAGACAGTGAAAGATGCAACTTTGGTTCTATTCTCATGCACCATACCGACAGACTTGGCCAAATTTGGGAGATATATGGACGAGTTGCGCACCAGACTGAGTGAAGAAGAAGTCCTGACAACACTGGAGGAGTCTTGAATAGCAGCAAGCCATTAAATAGAAAACAGATCTGTTGTTAATTAGTTTAAAGCATAGTTTCAAACGATACATGGAACTCTGTTGCAACAATGTTTGTTTGACGGTTTTTAATACAAACAGTATTTTCCTCACAACTGCAACCAGTTAGAATTTTTGTGGACTTTTTTAGATGTAAGATATACTGTGAAGGATTTTAAAGAATCGTGTTTTTCATTCTTATTGATGTAAGATATATTGCAAATGGTTTTAAGTAATTGTGCAATAAAACTTTTCATTCATTTAATCTCGCATGCACCTCACAGTACAAGTATCTCGGAATGGTCTTCAATTTCAGAGGCTCCTTAATTCCACACATGAATACCATGAAGATGAAGGCTGCTCCCCTAACATCAGGATTCCGGCAGCTCTCACAAACTTTCCATGGTCCTATCCTAGGGCCCCTACAAAAAGTTGTGGCTGCAAAATTCCTACCCACAATAGCACATGGTAATGGATTATACCAGGCAAGATAGCAGGATTCTTGGATTTATTGACGGCTAAAACACACCGTCTAGTCTTCAAAATTCCAAATTATACCTCATAGGCCCAGCTGCGTCGAGAGTTTGGCGTAACAAAACACACTTGAAATAAAAACAATGCTTTTCTTAAAATGTACCGTGGTTTCCATTTAGTTGAAAACAACATTGTATCGCCTCGAGTTTGGCGTAAAATAAACAATCCGAACTCGAAGGCAAAGACGAAATTCAATCTTTTCATGCAGAAAGCCGATTGAACGTTCAAGCATCCCCTAAAGAATTTAAAACACATCTTATTGGACTTGGCCTGTTTTGCAGGGTCATCCCTGAACTCTTTGCCTTCCTCCTGTATTGTTTCTGACCTGTTTTTGTTGGTTTTAGGACTCTGGGCTCTTTACTACTGCTGATCAGTGCTAAAATGCATATTCTCTCTGTGTAAAGTGTTATGGTAATTGGTTGTCCATAATTGGTATGTTTGCCTTACTAGTAAAGTCCTTAGTAAAGTGTACTATGTGTGCCAGGGCCGGTAATGCAAATGCTACTAGTTGGCCTGCTGCACTAATTGTGCCACCCACACAAGTAGCCATAAGAGATCTCAGGCCTGCCACTGCAGTGCTTGCGCGCAGTTTGTTAACTGCCTTGTTGTCCTGACAAGTGCACCCACTTGCCAGGTCTTACCTTCTCTTTTTATGCACACCAGACACCCCAAAAGTAGGCCCAAGGTACCACCTGGGCAGGGTGCAGTGTATGTGAAAGGTAGGACATGTACTGAGGTGTGTACCATGTCTTGACAGTGAAAGGCTGCCAAATTCGTTTTTCACTGTTGTATGGTGAATGAAAACTCTGAAATGAACTAGTCTTACAATTGAAATTTGGCGAGTCTTTTAAAATATGCAATCTTGGAACCCTAGAACACCCCGTTGACCATATAATGTAAACATTCCTTTTAATTTTCTATATATTTATTGTTTTAATGCGTAACTTTTATGTGAAATGGTTTTAATTAACGAAGCACCTTACTAATAAGCTTAAACTTGAGCACTTAACTTCACTCTCCCAGGTCTCTGGGGACTGGTGAACAATGCCGGGGTTAGTTTCCCCATGGCTCCCAATGAGTGGCTGACCAAAGAGGACTACGTAAAGGTGATCGACGTGAACTTGCTGGGCATGATCGACGTGACCCTGAATCTGCTACCACTCGTGAGGCAGGCCAAGGGCAGGATCACCAATGTGAGCAGCAGTTTGGGGAGGATAGCAATCTTTGGTGGAGGGTACAGCATTTCCAAATATGGAGTGGAGGCCTTCTCAGACAGCCTCAGGTAAGAAATGAAAGTGCTGGCTCCCAGCCACCCCAAGTAATTGTTGACATTGGCTTCAGTCTCTAATCACTCACACAGGTGTAACAACGCATTTTTTGCATGTCAGACAATTGATTTCATAGATCGTTTTGCAATAGATAAATATTGTGGTATACTAAAACGGGATGTGTTTAGATACAGATGTAGTTCCATTGAGTGTGAAAAAAAGGTAGTATTGCTGTAGGTGAGTTGCAGGCCTCTTTCAAAGGACCCCATATAAATCCATAGAATCCCCATTGGCACCTTTTAAAGTCCTGCATACATCCCCTTCTAATTCTCTTTGAGGTCGTTCACAATGCAGCAGTGATATCCAAAGGTTTCTCAAATAAGAGCTACTTATGCTCAATGAAAATCATCTCGGGCATCTAATATTATTGGTGTTGAACGACAACATTGGACAAAATCACATTGGTACCCACCGGATGCAGTATTACCAGTAATGATCACCTCAGTGCATCAGGCACGGTTGCCAGCAGTAAAGTAATACCACCACATGGGAAATACATCACAGCCATAGTTTCAATTCCCTTGCCCCCAAGGTAATAATATGATCAGTAAGTCTCCTAATTCCACCATGATTCATCACTCAAATGTCATCTTTTAATATTAAAATTCAACAGTTTTTAACCAGCCATCAACAGCCTGAAAATATCTTTTCAAATGCACACTTTTCAGTACATGGTATACATATTTTATTTCAACCAAGTAAAAGTTTCTTTATATTTAGGCTGGGCTGTGCACAAGAGGGCTACTTACAGGGAGCAGGAGGGTTAACCGCAATGCACAAGTTGCTAGCTGGAGAAGCCTGCAATCCCGCATCTGTGTCACCTCATTAAAGTCTGCAGAGCTCCATGGCCGCCATCTTGAATTAAAACCGTGCAATGCATATGACTTCACAGCAGCCGTCTTGTATTTAAGCATAGGCTAGCTGGCGTCTGGTGTTTTATATCTGCCATCACTTTACATGTTTCTATGTAATTTAGAAAACAAAATGCATAGACGCTCTTCGGAGTTGGCTAATCCATCCGGAGAAGACTTTTAATTGAGGTGCAGGAGCTTGAGGAACCAACTACCTTTCATGACATAGAACTAGCTGCGTTTGAGACTGCAGACAGAGACGTTAATCCTTTGAAGTTTTGAAGTTAATCAGCATGGCGTGTTTGCATCCCTAAATACATGCACATGCTTTAACAAGTATTAGCAAAGCCAATAGGTCGTGCCTTTGGACCTATTGGCTTTAACAATGGTTGTTAGCAATGCTGTACATCATTCCGGACGCTGTGCAGCATGGCTAAAGGAGAGGGAATTTTTTTTTTATGATGGGTAGGGTGGTGGAAGAAACATGATATAGGGGAGAAGTACACAATACAGAGCGCGGCGGAGGGGGAAGCAAAGTACATAAGGGCGATAGCTTGAAAATAAATGCACTCTCATGGAGCGCTAAATCAAAAAGAAAAAAGTAGTGCTTGAAAAATATGAAGTGGAAGAACACAAGTAATGAGGTAATGCTCCAGGGAAGTGAGGACAAACGCAAGAAGAGGAAGAAAAGCTCACAAAGCTAATGAATAAAAGACAAGTAAAGGAGAAAGACAATAAAGCAAACTAATGGTAAGCATCTACGTGCACTGTAGGTGCACAGTAGGTCTTTTCTCAAACAGGCAGCTTGCACGATCTGGTGGGCTAGACTTAATAACCAACTTGTGACTTAAGTCTCCTACACACAACATTGCATTTAGAGTTCAGATCTTATTGAGATGTTAAAGTCCGAGTTCTGGCACCACATGTAGTCATGTGATGTTGCACCATGATATCAGATTGCTGTGGTGCAGTTTTATGCTAGGAGCTATTCAGGTTCTTGCGATGCCTTGCTTTTCACAAGCATTGATTAGCCATTTCTGTGCGCTCTCTATCTTGCCTTAGACGTGATCTTCGCGCTCATGGAGTCAAAGTCTCGATTGTGGAACCCGGCGCTTTCAAAACTGGTATTGTAACCAAGTCAATTGTAGAGAAAGGTTTACAGGACGCATGGGGCCGCATGCCAAAGGACGTCAAGGAGACCTACGGAGAGCAGTACTTCAACGCCTGTGAGTCCACTTCGTGTCTGCCTTGGACAGGGCTGTAGGATATCCAAAGAGGACTTTCTCATAAAAATATTAATATTAATGTATCCGTTTATCTAAAGTGTGTTAGATCTACCATTTAAAATCAATAATTACATTACAGTATCTTAACAAAACACTATTATTTTTGCTTTAGTTCAGAATACCAAGGTTACTGCGATGGGATAAAGTATCAGTGTTAGTACAAGAAGATTGGACAGTAGAGTTTGTGCTGTATGGTAGATTCCTGTATAAGTGCTGCAGATTACATTACAAAAGCTCGATGGATTTCAGAGTTTATGTAGTAACATAATTATATTTTATTTCTAAATTGCAGGTTTTTTGTGTAGAGCTAGCCATGTGAGTGAGCAAGCAAGTGCTTCAGATGAGAAGATACATAAAACAATCAGTGACATGAAGTGTAGTTATATGGATTGACCATTTTCCTAGCTTTCATAACGGAAAGTTTCAATTCTATAAAGGACACAGAGGTGGTAATTATGCTCTTTGTTCATTTTTTTTTTAACAGCAGCCATATCAACTATCAAACAACAAAAACGTAATTTCCCATAAACCAATCAAGAACCAGGACGTCTATTCATATGCTTCTGTCAGCTCTCTTTCCCCCTCTGTTCTCCTGCGACCAAAGCCGGCAGTTGAAAACATCAGTCCTGTTTGGAAGACTCCAATCCAGTAAAAAAAACAGCAGATCAGCTTTTAGTCATCATGGTAACTCATAGGCGAACAAAACGGTTTGACTAGTATTAATATAGTGCATTAGAAATTACAGACCATCCCCCCCCCAATTAGGACTTGTTCTCATGAGCAATTTCAAACATAACGTAAGGTTGAGTCCTTACTCCAAAATAAACCTATCCTTTGTCTCAGGGTGGGCGACGATCAGACAGCAATGAGTAGGCTAATCCCCGCCTAATTATGAAAATGGTCCTTCTATGTTGGGACCGGAGACAGGGATTATGCTAAGTTAAAGCTTGCCTACCACAGGAGCCGCAAAAGAGGGAACTTGGCTTGAAGTAGAACCTTTTGAAGGTCGAGTCTGAGGATCAGTACGTTGCATTCAGAATATATTAAGCGAGCTCCAAGAGTGAAAGCTTTTGATGCCTTAACCCTTCTGGTAGAATGCGCTCTGAACATTTTAGTTTCGATGCCAACCTCTTGCATGGTCCATCGAACTCACCGTGCAATGGTCGGGAAGAGACTGCTTTGTACTGTTTCTGAAGTGCAATGAGCAACCGCTGCTCCCAGTGGGGGATGAGCTCCTCAGTCAAGGCCTCGTATGCCTTGATACCACAAACCACACATGGTTTTAAAGAGCCTGCGAAGGACAAGTATGAGATCAGTCATGAGTTACACTTTGTAGGTCCCGAAACATGGAAGGTGACCCCATAAACATAACGTAAACGTCCTCCCCATAATGTCCAGGGCCCCAACATCAGAGACTCGTCTGCAGGACATTAGGTACAGCAAGGTGCCCAGTTTCACCAACAACTGCTATCGAGAAAAGTATTTATTGACAGGTAAGGGACAAGTTTAGGACATAATTGACATCCCATAGGACAGAATATCTTGGCTCCGGAGGAAGGGACAATCAGATGCCTCTGAGAAGTTTCCTGATGAGGAGATGTTACCCCACAGGATGGCCTCCCACATGGGCATGACCCGAGGGCATCCCTGACCGAAAGGTGTTGACCGATCTATAGGCCTTCCCATTTGCCGCCAGTAAGGCTAGGAAGTTCAAGATATTGACAACATCGGTCCCCACAGGATCCAGGTCCCACTGCTGACACCAACCCAACCATGAAGACCAAATTAATTGGTAAAGTTTGATCATAAACTCTGAGGAGATCTGCAGCACTTTTAGAAAGTCCCAGGACTTGCCCTTGAGACCTGTAATCTTTCACGACATAAGCTGGAGGGTTCCGTTTATTCAGTCAAATGGTAGGGTTCACAGAGGGATCCCTGAGGAGATACTGAAATCGGGGTAAATGGATTGGAAAATCCCAAGAAAATTCCATCAGAACTGGAAAGTAAACTTGCACATCGGGATCCCCACCACCAGCTATACCCGCTGTCTGCGAGTCTGCGCAGTGAGTCTCTTTATCATGGTGAAGGGAAGAAAGTGACAGTCTTTCTCTACCGACCAATCCTGAAGAAAGGCATCGGTCAATACCACGTTGGGATTCGGTTTCCCACTGACGTACCAGGAAAGTTGATGGTCCAGACCAGACGCAAAGAGGTCTATCGTGAATGGGCCCTAGTGGTCTGAGAGGGCTTGAAACAGCAGCCAAAGGCTTGTGTCCCTGAGGTGTCTTGATTGCCAATCTGTGACCTAGCTGGCTGTGCCCAGGAAGTGCTCCGCTATCACCAAAATATGGAGGTTGAGCCAATATTCCCAGAAAACTCTTGGCCAGATCCGAGAGGGCTCTGAACCTTATGCCCCCAGATTGTTGATGCAACAGACTGCCACTATATTGTCCCTTTGTAGGAGAACACACCACTGTGCGTGTTCCCTGGTCCAGCCCTACACATGAAGGAAGCCACAATCAGTTTGAGACAATTGATGTGCAGGGATTGCTCTACGGTGGACCATCCACCTCTGATAGTGAACTCCCCACATTGCGTGCCCCAGCCAGTGCCACTGGCGCCGGAATCTATCACCAGATCCAGCTGGGATCCAAAGGTTTCACATCAATTCCAGGTTTCCATATGTGTGAGCTTCCATTTTTGTTCCTCCTGGGCCTCGTCCGAGAGGGGAATGTGCTGGTAGTACGCGAGGCCATGGGCAGTTGAGATGCCTTCAAGCGTTGCAGGGCCAGGAAGTGAAGGGGCTTTGGAAAATGACCTGAATGGAGGATGACAGGAGGCGGACTACACTTGCTATATGCTGGAAGGTGGTGGATGGTTTGGACAGGGTTCTGCGTACCTCGTGTCATATCTTGCCCATCTTCCTGCATGGAAGACTAAGGGTTGTTTCCAAGAGTTGATCACGAAACCCAGGAAGGCAAGGGTCTAGGAAGGTCTCAGGGCAGACTGCTCATGATTGATAATGAATCCCAGGGACTGGAGGAGAGCTACATTGTTTTTCAGATACAGAGATAACATGTGTGGGCATTGATCCATGAGAAGCATGTTGTCCAGGCACACAATCATGCCTATCCCATAGGTCCTTAGATGTTCGACCACAGGTTTTAGGACCTTGGTGAAACATCAAGGAGCGGAGGATAGGCCAAACTTGAGAAGTTAAATTCAAAGACCTGACCCTGCCATTCGAACTGTAGGAACCAACAATGTGGCAGGAATATTGGGATCGTCAGATAAGCATCCTTGAGATCCAAACACACCAGCCAATCATTGGGTCTTAGGAGGTCCCAGAGGCGATGAATGCCCTCCATCTTGAAATGGCAAAAGACCAGCCATTCGTTGAGTTGCCGGAGGTTGATCACCGGGTGCTGACCCCATTCCGCTTTTCCACTAGGAATAAATTGCTGAGGAAGCCTGAGGGGTGAGGCGTGGACAGCAAGATGGCTCTCTTGGGAAGGAGTTTCTAGATCTCCAACTGGATAAGGGTGAATTAAGTCTCTGAGAAGCAGAGGGGTCAAGGCGGGAAATGTTGAAAGGGGGACCCATAGAATTCTATATGGAAACCCTGAATGGTCTGTAGAACCCAGACATTGGACGTTAGAGTTTTCCAGGTATGGATGAAATCTGCCAGACGGACCCCCAAAAGCCTGTGAAAAATGAGTTATACTCACTGTGTGTGTTGGCGGAAGAACCTAATCCTCATGTACCACCTCGAGATCCTCTGTGGCAAATGTACCCCCTGGTCGGATAGAAACCCCTGAAGCGGGAGGCGTCTTGCTAGTTACTCCACCTGGAGGTCTGACCTGCATTTGAGGCTTGAGACTGGGAGTGCACAGTGGAGCACCCCCTGCCACATACAGCCACAGTTAAAATCCAAGGGGTGAAGATGCGCTTTATTGAGGACTGGGCTTTGTCTAGAGAATTGAATGTTGAGACAAACTTGCTGAGCTCCTTGATGAAAGGTTCACCAAAGAGCCCGCCCTGCACAACCTGCACTGCTTTTGAGGTTGCCAGATCCCCTAGCTTCGGGTCTATTTTAATCAGGAGCGATCTGTGCCTCTCGGGAGAAATGGCGCAGTTGGCGTTGGCCAGGAAAATAATGGCACGCTGGGCCCCTCCAGAAAGTAACTTCGGGTAAATGAGTGCACCGGAGGCATCCTCCGCCAAGTCGAGTATTTTTATCAATGCCACCGTCAGGTCCAGGAGCTTATCGTGGCATGACTGCCAGGAGTGGTCAATGCCCTTCTTTGGGTCCCCAATGTACTTGGCCCAAAATGTGGTCATTCTGGGGTCAATTTCTGGTGTTACGGCCACCGTGCCATCCAGTGAGGGGCAGGGCACTCTGCCCTAAGTTGGTTGCATATCTCTTTGTCAAGGGGCGTGCCCAGCCTTCCCACCACATACATGGCTACTTTATCAATGGGGGTCCATTCGGAGGAACGAGGGTGCATCAGTTCCTCAGGGTCAAGCATGTCAGACTCTGCGCCATGGGCTCCCTCCGTGGCGGGGTCCGTCCACGATGCGGGGGGGCATTAACTGCTATGACCTGTCCTGGTCCGACTCCCTATCGGACCCCGTGGTGGATCTGTCCAAGGCAGGGAGAGGGGAGGGGGGCTGATCCACCCCTGGTGCCTGCAGGCCCTCTAGATCATCTGGTATGGAGGAGAGTGGCCCAGAAATGCCTTTTTAGGTCTGGAGAAAGCATCCAGGTCAACCCCAGGGGTCTGCAGGCATTTGCACAGGTTCTCGGGTTGTTTGGCATCAGGCAGACCTGGAGGTAGGGGGCCCGAATGCCCACTAGGTCTTCCCTCCAGCTGAAGGGTTGTTGTCACTTTTGCCCCACTGCTAGAAGCTTCTCCTCCAAGCGCACCTCAGAGACCGCCTTGTGAATGGAGGTGCCGACTGCTTCACAGAACGTATCTGTGACTGGAAAGTAGGAGTTCTCCTCCTCAGTGTAGGAGTCCTCATATTCCTCCATTAGATAAATGTGAGTGCACACGTGTAGACACATACAGAGGGCAATTAATAACTGGGGGGACCCAGAGAGAGAGAGTTAGGGTAGCGAAGCACTGCAGTCACTTGCACAGTATTGGAGGCTATGAGCCTCTCAGGACATCACACACCCTTTAATATTCAAGGGGCTGTTCAAATACCGCCTAGGTCAGTGTTTGAGTGAGTGGAAGGTAGGCACCGGTATTACATACAAGTACAGACCCCGTGGGGCATATGGACTCCAGGTGGGTCTGGGCTTAATTTCTGCATATACAATGCAGTCGGAGGTTCTCAGCTGTCAGGCACAGGAAGTGCCAATGCGCGCTCCGATCTGCAGAAGCAGGGATCGGTGTCTGCATAAGGAGACGCGAGGCGCAAGGGGTGTGCTCCCTCTGGGGGCTGGAGGACTGCTGTGTGCCCACCGCGCAGCATGTAGAAGGTCGAGGAATGCACTTAAGTGGCTGTGATGGAGCGTTTAGGCATCTTCGCAGCCGCTGAAAATTAGCAATGTACAGTGTGCAGCAAATGTTAGTAACACCACCAACAAAAATTTATACTGAGTAAAAAACAAAGGCAAGTGGTCCCAATACTTATCTCCAATGGCTGCTGGAGCAGTGAAGAAAGAGGGGGAAGAGAACTGACAGGAGCATTTGAAAAGATATCCTGGTTCCCGATTGGTTAATGGACTTCTTCCACTCCCTATGGCATATCGAAAATGAAATGTTTGTTGTTTGATTGTTGATATGGCTGCTGTTAAATAAAATGAAGAAAGAAGAGCATAATCCCTGCCTCTGGTCCTGACATAGAATTGCAGATGGTGAGACTTACGAAAAGGGCTAGCATAGATGCGTTTTCAAGCTATTATAGAGGCAGGTAGATTTGGATGGATAGAGCCTTGGGTAGATGGCTCCAAAGTCTTGGTCCAGCCTTTTTTTCTCTGTTAGTTTTTGGCATTGCTAGAAGCAAACAAGATTAGTTTTTAGTTTTTTCCCCCCTCCAGTGATGTGGACCTTGTCTTGAATGTTAAGTCTTTATTGAGAACAAAAACCATTTCGAAGTGGATTCTGTCTTCGAGAGGAAGCCAGTTGAGTTCTCTCATAAAAGGGGCTGCCTGATAATGTACAACAGAATAGCGGGGCATGTACAGAGCTGTATTGAATAAGTGCCATGTGTGAGTGTGTACTGTAGGCTCATCTTTACTCTTCTTTTTGCAGACTGCAAAAACTTTATTAACCTGGTGGCCGCAGGCAGCTCCAACTTGCACCTTGTGGTGGACTCCTTACAGCACTCTGTCTTAGCCGTCTACCCATGGACACGCTACTCCCCTGGATGGGACTGCAAGTTTGTCTGTCTCCCTCTTTCATACTTTCCAACCATCATCATGGATTACTTGCTGAGCTGGTCATCCCCTGTTCCTGGCCAGAGAGCCATCACATCTATTTGCTCGCCTTTAAAACATGGCAGCTACCAAGAACGCTTGTAAAATCAGCATTCTAGATTGGATAACTGATGGATTATTTCCTCAATAATAACACCTGCCTGCCACTCAATCAGCAGAGCAGGAACAAGCGTGGTTTATATTTCTAAAGTAGACAACAGAAGACCAAAGGTAAATGCAGGTTTTTGTTGGTCTCTTTCGGCCATACAGGACCAAGACACTTCTTCTTGAAAACACTAACTGTGAAATGCCAAAAAGCTACAACCAGTCCTTTTCTTCCAGCGGTTCCAGTCCATTGAACAGCCTTCTAGCGACTTGCAGGATGTACCTGAAATCTTTTCATTTTACAAGGTCTCTTAAACCTGTGCTGTTCCTTATTTCTATTTTCATTCTAAAGAATTTGGGAGGTGTTTCATGATGGGATGTAGAGCTGCCTGATGATGGAGATTGTGGACTAGCAGAGATGTTTGCATCCTTACGCTTTGCATTACATCAACAGGTTTTCTCTTTATGCTTTTATACCACTTCCACCGTAAAGCATCCTGGATGCTATATGGTGAGGTGGGGAATATCATAGCAACAATAGCAATCTTTGAAACAAACAGTCCTTAAACATTAGCTAATTTTGTAAACTAACATACTAAGATGTGCCTTCTGTGATATGTAGTGCCTCTCTAATAATACATTCTGGGTAATACTTGAAGCTTCTGTTCTCTTATAGAATGAGGTCTGAAGACTTACTTAAAAATCCTCAGTCTACAGCAAATTATTTACCTTGATAAAATGAAGGCCCTCGCATCTTTGTACATTTGAAGTTTGGTGTTGTTCTGTTAAAACACTTTTGAGATAGTTTCAAGGGACATTTGTGGTCTCCCGGGAGACCACATGACTTAACTAGGGAAGCAGAACTATGGATCCGGGGCAATCAGGTCTGCGAGAAAGGAAATTCCTAGTTTCTTATTCCTAGTTTTTTTTGTCTTGAGCATTGTCTTCCGGGCAGCACTTTACATAATGAAAATTACAAGTTTTCACCCTTTGGCAACATACTTAGTGAATTACAACATAGGCTTGTGGGAAGGTCATGTAATAAAAAATGATGTAGGACTGAAAAGTGCCAAATCGCTGAATGCAATGAACCGTGATGAAATCTACATTGTTGAAAATATAGAGACGGTTTGAATCTTTGTCTGAAACAGGAGAAGACAGTCAGGTCCACTGAGGCCTGTTTCATTGCTCTTGGGTTTAGGACTAAGGGAGGCCCTGAACACCCACACTCCCCTGTGGCCTCCAGTCCCACCCGCACACCAGCACTGCTACAAGAACGATCTTCAGATCCCGCTGCGTGGGACGCTTTGATTCTGATTGGGTGACGCTTAGTCTGGACCAGGAGGAGGGGCTGAGGTCTATTCCGGGCTTGCTTATTTGTCACTCGAGGGTGGAGGGCGGAAGGAGGCCCACAATGCCCATTGGCCCATGCACCCTTCAACCCTGCCCACGTGCCAGCACGGATACAAGAGCGATCTTCTGATTCCACGCGGGACGCACCCAGGCACAGTCCAGGCCAAGGATGGGACCATCTGCAGCCGCTCCAGTGCTGGAAGAGACTCGACTAAGCACTCTCTCTTTAATTTATGTCCATTTACTCTCTTTTTTCTTTATTACAAGTAATTACTTTGCTATAGTAAGATTGGTTAATGGAAAACCACAGCTTCTCCAGCCTCCAAGACAGCAGGTAGGAAATGCCTCCCCTCCCCTCTTCCTGCATTTCTGTTTTCTTAGAGCGGGCTGTGGTGGTCTTGGAGAACAAAATGACTCTCACCACCTCTAGTATTCAGGACACAATCCTGAGAGTTTGGCTGGGGGAGGGCAACTTATAATAATTTTAACTGGCGTGAGTTTAAAGTCAGCATTGATGGGCACAAGAGGCAGCAGCTCTGCTTTTACAGCTCCCACAAAGACCAGTATTATTAACTATGAAGAAAGTTCATCAACCAGCAGCCGGAAGTATTATATCAGGGAACAAAGTCACAAATGCCTCACCACTGGCTACGAAAAATCGCTTAACTATAAAAGGGAAACTTTATATTCTGCTACCCTTTGACACTGCTAATCACAAGAGATCTGCTGCTGAAAATGAATAAAATTACTTCAGTCCATGCTACATAAGATCTGGGAACGGGTAGCCGGCATAGAAATAATGGTGCTCGTGCCCACTGGCTTGCCACATGCAAAGAGCTCATCATTCAGTAGATAACCCCACTATATTACAGTAACCTCTGCAGGCCACTACATTGGACTCACTTGGTGCTAACAAATTTCCCCTTTTTACCCCAGTCAGAAAAGGAAAGTTTCACACAATTAACTATCAAAGGGATTCACTGGTTTGACTCGCAGCAGGACAATTCTGATGGCAAATGGATTGTGCGTTGGGATGTAAGGATGGAGGGAAAGTCGGACTGAGCAGGGGAATTCAGAGAAGCATGAAAGAGGTGACTGTGTGGTCATCACTTTCAGATGTGTTAAATTAACCGCCTGGCTGTTAAACTGTTGCGCTAACAGGACAGATAACTGCAAAGTTTTCAGACTTAGTTAAAATAGGTTTATTTTTTAAGCCTGGATAAATATATGACTAGCTTCTCACAGAGGGCACAAGTTAGAATGTTAACCTGAAGCAAAACTTCTGTAATGCCAGCTAGTTTGTACGGGCTTCCACCAATGAGTATCTCTCCCTATCAGGACTTGAGAATAATGATTGACAGACCAGCATCACAGACACCAATATTTGCAATTCATCAAAGAAGCTCAAACCTTCTAATCAACTGGCCAGGGTACTAGTGCCTTCGGGGAGCTTCACTAAATGAAACTATTATCCTGGAATGTAGCAGGTCTGCGTTCCAAACTTACCCATAGTGGTTGGATTCATTTTTTTAAACAACCCCAAGTAATTACTCTACAAGAAACATGGGCGATGGAGCCATCGCAGTTAGATGGCTATGTAACTTTAATTTCCTGCCAAGCCTGCTCACCCGAGGAACAATGTCGGAAAATGTATATTACAAGAATTTGAGTGAAAAAAATATATCTATTGTCCTGGTTGGGGACTTTAATACTAAAACTAGCAACTTCCATAGACTGTGCAATTGAAACAGATAAACGCTCAATTTAAATACGGTATGAGGAAACAACTAACATTGACTGCATTGCTGTCCTCCTGGAGTTTTTTTTAAAGTTGATAACGTATTTCATGTTGAATAAGCCCACCAACATTCTCTGCAAAAGGACTATGGGCAATAGTTGTGAAACTGAGAGCCTGCTGAAGAGGATGATGGACTTCAAAGTTCAACCAAGTTGGTTTAGTGATCATAACCGTTAATAATTAGCCTAAGGAAGACCTGTTTGAGATAACGCCGCAAGAAGACATTTTGGTTAATAATGGAGTTACTTTATATTGGAGACCTTTACCCTGAAATTGTATCAAAAACTTTGTCACTTTGGCCTGTAATGAAATCTTGGTAAGCTTAGAGAAGTCTTCTACTCTCTCAATGATAACTGTTGCTTATGAAGCAGTTGTTTGCACTATTTGTAGCATCCTGAGCACCCCTGCAAATACAAACTCATATAACACCCAGCTGGGCTTCACATGACAATGTCTAGAACTATAAGGGCATTTGATATACACATCTTGTCCCCATCTGACACTGACGAGGGCTCAACGGGAGCTTATCTTCCAATTGGCTGGCAAGGATCTGTTGGAGTCTTATGAGGGTAATGGTGTTTTTCTGAGAGCACTCTGAGTGAAACTGTAACTCATGGGTACTGATTGCCTTGGGTGGGGAGCTCGGGCCATGCTTTGCTTTTTATTTAATTCTCACTGCATCATTTTGAAATGGACTGTGTGTAATGTTCTTTTTTGAAAATGCAAAATAAAACAGGAAAAAAAGAATAGGAAGTCAAAGCCTGTCGTACCACAGGGTGTTTCTATGTGTAGCCACAGTGTGTAGTCTCAAATTTCACACCTGGGGCTGAACGACATCAATCTGTAGGCATATTAACTATGATTTATTAAACCCAGTTTGATTTTTTAAAACCCATTTGGAAGTGAGGAACAGTGTTTATCTCGCCCAAATAAAGCTGGAATTTGGTGTGCTTTGTTTTAAAGCTTCTACATAGTTTACATTGCTGTAACTGTAAGCTACAAAGAAGAGGTAAACTAAAAGAAAAGCAGAAATCAAACAAGCATTGGCAAAGACAACATAACTTTTCTTTGTGAAATATTGGTTTTCCAAGAGCTTTTATCGATGGCTAAGGAAGAATGAAAAAGTCTATAATGTGGTTGCTGCATCATTTTGGAGGCGTGCACATCATGCATGTGTGTGCAAACAATTAATTTGTTTATTACTAATCTGAGTTGGAATGGTAAATAAAAAGAAAAAACAGCAAAAGCATGTTTTGAGCAGTTGGTGGGTGGAAGGAAAAGGGGGGCAGAAGCAACACAGTGGCAGAGGGAAAGCAAAACAGAGGGTGTGGGTGTGTGAAGCAGCATGGAAGGCTGTGGGGGGCAGAGAAAAGTAAACGAAAGAGAGAAAGCGAGCAACGTGGGAGGCAAGGGGGCAAAGTAAACATGAAAGTAAGAGCAATGTGAGGGGAAGAAACACACAGGTGATAAAGCAACGTGGAGGGAGAAGCACAAGAAGTGGACAGGCACACTGGTGAGAGAGAAAAACATGGAGAGGGGAAGAGAATCACATGGCGACAGCAAGAAAACACATTCCCTCTCATGCAGTGCTTACAACAAAAGAAAAACCTTGTTCCCTAAAAGTAAGCAGTGGAAGGAGACAAGTAAAATGGCAATGCCAGGGAGGGAGAGACACAAAATGGACAAGGCAAGTCATCAAATAGGAAGCATATAAATGAGACTGACAGTAAAACCAATCAGTGGTAAGCAACGGGCGGGCTGCAAGCCCCTCTATGTTCTTGGTAAGCCCACAGTATGTCTTTCACAACCAGACACCTGCACTGTCTGGTAGGCTTAACTTAAAAAGATATTCCAAGTTTATCCTTACAGATTAACTCAGCAATACAGACCTAACCAGGTCACCAAGCGAGGTGAAAGTATGAAGTGTTTAAATCTTGATCAGTTGCAGTAACTGACTTTGCAAGTTTGAACTTTTCTTCCAGTGAATTATGTAAAAATCCTACAAGTTGCTCTTAAAAGGTGACACTTTACCACGATTATTTATCAACTTGCACATCAGACTAAAAATTGGCAGTGTTTGAAACAAAAGCTCCTATAACAAGCATTAAAGTCAATATGTCTCCCCTTTGGGACCTATTTGCTTTGCCAGTGGTGTTTAGTGATGCTATATACAGATTTGCCAATACTGTATTATGTTGTACTTTAGCCACTATCCATCTACCACACCCTGGTGTAAACCTCTGCTTACTATCGCTACCTTTGGTGGCAAGTTAACTGTGCAAAGAAATTCACTTTTTTTATTGAATTGGAATGAAATTGAATCTTAGGCCTCACTATCTTCTTATTCCTTTTATCTCTTATCTGCACACACTAGGAAAGCTTACAAATAGGCTCAGTTAAAGGTAGTGTGTGCTATAAAAACTCTTTGGCAAAGCCCCCCTGCCTTGTTGAGACTTGCACTATAAGTGCTGCTGGTAAAAGGAGCCTATTGGGTGGCTCTTCTAACTGTTGCTTGTAATATCATTGCACTCACTTCCTTTATTGCTTTTGATAAATTCACTGTCTATTTTTTAGATTCTTCTCAAAACTCCTCTGAATGTGTTCCTGCACTGTTTGCAGCAGGTCCTATTAACATCCGTTGTAATTTTTTGTAGAGATGTGAATTGCAGATGGTAATGCAGTAATCTGTATATATGCTTCATTAATGAAGATTAGACTTTTTCGGCACTTGTGTGCTAACACTTAATACAAAAGTAAAAGCTAAGAATTGTAAGTCAGACATTTGAGCAAATGCTGTTCATATTACCATATGTTGTTTACGTCAAGGCCTGCGTAGAAGCCAGATCTTTGAAAAGATGTGGACCAACTGGGGCTCATGCATGAATTATATTTTTCAATTGGCCTGCACCAGTGGTGCTGCCACAATTGTCAATGGGAGGGTACTTCCATTAATGTGTATCACTGAAGTTATGAGGATTGTGAAAAATCCATGTGTCACACAAAGAACAAGTGTAGCAAATGTATTCAGGAGGGTGTAGTATGCCGATGGTAGTGCATTTTGGAGGACATTTTCGGAAATAAATTACTAACACATGGTGTGGTAGCATGCTGTCATTTACTGACAATACATTTCCACTGAAATG
Source organism: Triturus cristatus (assembly GCF_964204655.1). Classification (NCBI taxonomy): domain Eukaryota; kingdom Metazoa; phylum Chordata; class Amphibia; order Caudata; family Salamandridae; genus Triturus; species Triturus cristatus. Next base: position 1,202,756,581 of record NC_140585.1, on the reverse strand, counting down.
ACCACTAAATGTTCACAGACATACAGTAGTATTGATAAAACTAAGCAGCGCCCAAACGGTAATGCATGGAAATCAGGTGTCAACGAATATTTCATTTGCACGTCCCCAGGTGTATTGGTTTGTTTTGTTCCCATTAAAATCTTTGTTTACACCACGCTTCAGAATTACACAGAATTTGCTTCATTTGTGCTTCCATAAATGCTAATATATTCTAAAATATCAACAGAGTTAATTTACAGGCATACATTTTGTTGGGGCTAGAATTTTTTTTTCGCCCTGCAGGCTTTCCTTTCAAACTTCTTGTTCACTTTACAAAATTCTCTCTTTTTGCAATCAGAGAAAAAAAGTAAATAATAACCTCCATTTTAAAAGAATAAACAGCAATTTGTCCGAAGACCTTATTTGGCCTCTGTCTTTGAACCACACAACAAATGTGGCAAGATAAAGAAAGCATTTAAAGTGCTCTTTAGTTCTCATTCCTGTTGTGAACTCCAGCTGGTCACAAGCATGCCTGAGTGATAAACTGACTGATAAAAAAAAGCTAGGAATGCTGGTTAACAAAGTGTGCCTTCTGTAGCAGGGAGAGGGGTATGGGGGCAGGGCCTGTCATCAGAAGCACATTTTTAGGTCGAGCCTAGACAGTGATATTGCGCTGTCTGGAAGATCTGTTGTATGTACTTTGTGTGGGCTTTGGAGCATGACCCTAGGACTTGTCTTCTTCCTCTTTTGCTTAGGGACTACTTTTTTTCTAGCAACTGCCTCTTTTTAACTGTTTTGATAAAAAACAACCAGCAGAGGTCAGTAAAATACCAGAATCGCTTTACCCATCATAATGTGCTTCATAGCTTAAAACTTCTAAGGTCCCAAAGGTGAGACCTGTTCCATTGCAAATGCTTGTTTGTGTTGAGCCTCCCTCAACACAGCAATTAAAATAAGAGACGCGTTTAGGCAGATCAATTGCCTTTATAAACCTAACATCGCCATGCTGATTCTTCATTCAGATACTGAAAACAGTAAATATAGTAAATGCACTTCCTCATGGTTGCAGTCCATCCTTTTAAGAATTTGTTCGGAAAAAAACCACACGTTGCCGGTGTGCATAACATAGTTCATATAATGTGCCAGCACTGAATGCTAAATATAAAACATGTAAGTGATGTTCTTTTCATGGTCATGCTAGGTCGTGCTGTCCATATCCACCCATTTCAGCTTTGTTTTAATAAAACAAGAACTTGACTATCAGGAACTGCATCAGGTGACACCATTTCCTATGTCCATATGTCCACAAACACGGCACAAACACCTGGCTAAATTACATAGCCCGTGCCACCTTTCAGTCTCAGAATTCATGGCTCCTTGCTTGACTGAGAAATCAACAATTCTTCCACATTGCTTTATATCAGCTGACCGGGAGCCCAAATACATCAGCCACTATGCCCCTTCAGTCTCTGTGAACACTTTCAGTACTACCAGTCTCATAATCCATCAGGGTGTTCCACCTGTGTCATTGCAATCCGTCATCATTAGCAGAACAGTTATTTCTATATTGCGGAGTCGGGGGAGACCTGCCCATAAATAACGTAAATTCTCTGTCCATATATCTCACCATATAAGTGATATTTACACAGTGCTCATCCACCAGATTGCAGCTAGCCTTCTGAGTGGGGTTTCCGGTCTACGGCTAGAGGACGGGGCATCCTTGCTGAAAATCACACGACTTCCTCATGCCGAGCCCTCACCCCATCCACACACAACACATTTACTGCCTCTTCCTGGAATGAAGTCTGGGGGATAACCTATCCAAGCAATTGCCATGCCACCTTCAATGTTGTGATCACCTTCTGTGGCCCAAAATGACTGGTGGTCCATGCAGAAGGGTCACCGCAATGCTTTAATAAACATCCACAAACTTCCTGCTTCCCAAAAAGAAAAGGGCAGGCACACGTTTATCTGCAGAATCGTTCTGTAGCTTTTTTAGGTCGAGCCTAGACAGCTCTTGCGCTGTCTGGAAGATATGTTGTATGTACTTTGTGTGGGATTTGGAGCATAGCCCCAGGACTTGTCTGCTTCCTCATTTGCTTAGGGGCTAGTTTTTTCTAGCAACTGCCTCTTTTTAACTATCTTGATAGAAAACAACCAGCAGAGGTCAGTAAAATACCAGAATTGCTTTCTGTTTAGGGACTTTCCTTTTTTATTTTTCTAACAGCTGCCTCTATTTAACTGTCTTGATAGAAAACTACCAGCAGAGGTTAGCAAAATACCAGAATCACTTTACCCAGGATAATGTGCTTCATAGCTAAAAACTTGTAAGGTTCTAACGGTGAGACCTGTTGCATTGTAAATGCTTGTTAACTATTTCCTACAGTGTTGAGCATTGCTGAAAATGTTTAGCAGATCAGAAAAAATATACTTGGCGTGGCCATTCAGGCAAACTGATTGGTTGAACGTCACTTCCTGACGTCTCCGCATCCCGACCACCCCTGAATATTTATATCTAATAATGCTTTGCTGTGTTTCAATGGGAAGCGGAACTCCAGGATCTGTATTGTGTTTTCCACTGTGGCATGGCGAACACATTGTATTGTTGTCCAGTTGACCAGCTGATTTGTAAGAGGTATTTAGCATTGTCAATGTTTAACACTTTCAGTTACAGTAAATATATCTCAGATCATACCTGGCCGTCATATGGATCCCTCATCTGTGCAGATCCGGGGGAGGCTAAGCCCTTAATTACACATGACTGCAAATATGGTTGTACTGGGAGAGTTAATAGGCCACACACCAACATTAGAATGGCCCCCATTAGAAAATGGCCACCTTTGCAAATCATTTCAGTTTTGAACTTGTAAAGAGGCTCTGTATAGGGTTTTTGCAAGGTATGGGACACTGCATGCATTTTTTGCTTGCTGCTGGAAATGTTTGTGGTAACATCAGTAAATTCAACAGTAAAAACTGGCCCACTAAACCATAATACAGGCCCAAAATGAGCCTCAAAACTAGCCGCACACTGACTTATCAGAGCATACCTTATGTCAATGTCAGATTGCCATATAGGCCACTCTGATCCTGACTTCAAGCATTAGGTACTAACCCTGCTGGAACTTGCCCAAGGCCACAGTAGGTCACTGATGGCTGATCTGGCCTGCAGGCTTGGGAAAAAGCAGAGTCTTCTTAGATATTGAATACTAAAAGGGAAAATCAGATGCTGCTGGGATATTGAATACTGCATGTGCAGAAAAGAGTCCATTTAGTAATATGTATCTCATCCATGTCTGATCTTTTCTGACCCCACTCCACTGAAGGAAGATAAATAGAGCTTAGCTGATATGGAGGGAGATTGAAGCAAGGTAGGCACCACCTGGCTGCTCAGTTTAACATTGAGAGCATACTGCAAATGTTTGCTAGTTGAAAAATCCTGCATATTTCTGCTTGTTGATCAGGCAGTTTCTATGTGCATGCCCACATGAAAGGTAAGGACACTGGCATGCTAGTGCCAAATCATTATACGTGTGTGTGCGTGCGTGTGTGTGTGTGTGTGTGTGTGTGTGTGTGCGTGCGCGTGCCCCCTCGTGGCAGTGAGCAAATGCAAGGATATGATTTGATAACAGAAGAGAGAGTGAGACAAGAACTACTTTTTTGGCCATAACCACCTACAGAGATGATAAATGCAAAATGTTAAACATATCACCTGCGGGTTGATCCAGAGAGTGACATTCAACCCTTGGAGTCAATGCATGGAGGGGAATCGCCCCAAACAAGCCAATAGTTAAGAGGGCTGACATATAGCCGCTTTCTCTACTGTGTGTGGTATGTGTCTCTAAGTGATACAAGGTCTTGTCAAACACTTAAAGCTCTCTTTAACTAGACTTAAATAGGGGGGGACAGCAAACTGAGGGTAAGGCAAGGTGAAAAGGGCAGACAATGTTGGCAGAGCAAGGTTTTGGCAAATAGGAACCTGAAATACAGCACTACTTATTTTCACAGGGATCTGCGCAAAGTATGTTTGCAAGTGGGTGTTTTTACTAGTGTGGTCATTTTAAACCACACAGGGACTTTTAACTATTCTTTCCTCAGTCAGAAAAAGAGAGTATCTGCTTTGCTCGAGGTGGCACACTTTATCCTCTTTGTTAATCCCATAGGGATTTTGGTTATAAAACAAAGTACTATATGCGTTAGAGTGTTTTATATCATGCACTCTAAGGTGCCCAGCAACAACAATGTCTCGTCGTGAGTGGATACAAAAATTATTATAAGTAACATTGTATAGCAACTTGTTTAGCCATTAAAGTGGGTCAAACCCTCTAAAATTAATATTAAATCAACCCTGCACCATACAAGACTAGCAGAGCTCTCAGTTTTCCCAGGTCCATGTATGAGTAACTTGGGCCAGTTCTTTTCCTTTGCATCCTGGTACTTGTAGTCCTGAATTTACAGTAGGGCATGCTGGCTCGACATACCAGAAAGAAAAGAAAAATCCTGGAATGGGTAGCCTACCCATGCTTAGACCTGGAAAGCTTGAGAGCTTTGCTTCATAGTAGTTGTACTATAACATTTATATAGTGCATACAACCCCTAAGTGAGACTCTGAAGCACGCTATACCTTGTAGGGTGTTTGGCTGGAAGCGTGTTGTCTTGGTTTTGATTTCATGTGGTAGTTTTTTCCATGTTGTGCATGAGAACCATTGAGGTGTGGTTAGGATGTTATGGGATGCATCATTTAGCAGTGTGATGGATGAAGAAGTCTGAGAGAGAGGGGCACAGTTTACGTTTTTTGATAGGTTGGCAGCTTTGAACAGCTCTACAGGTCCATTTACTGGTATTTCTTCTGCGGATAGTCCACTTAGCTGGTTACTGCACTTTGTTGTCCTTTATTGGATTTATTTATTGAAACTGTTTTTAACGGTTCTGAACAGGCTTAGGATGGAGGGAGAATTGGTGGAGAGATGATGGGAAGAACTTTGTTACTATTATCCATATTTTATTGCCATTGTGGGGTGAGAAGAAGCGTTCATACTGTATAGCTTGTTGGCAGGGTCAGCGGGATGTGGCAGACCGCTTTAACTATGCCATTCCTCTTCTGTTGGTAATGAGTGGTTTATTGCTATGGACTAGTACAGTACTGGATGATGGATATGACCTGTAGCAGTTTGGTCGTATGTGACTGTAGGAGTGTCTAGCAGAATATGGGAATTATTATGCAGGCTGTATGAACTATGATCACCCGCCCTACTGCTGAGTGTTACAATATTAGTATTTGTGTGGGTCAAGAGTGTTATATGTTGTATTGTAACTGAACTAATGTAGAGCTTACTACCACTAACAAGAACTTGGCACAAAATTCATCTTCTATGCAGATGACACGCAGCTTCTGTTTGCTTGCGAGAAGGGCAAGGACTTAGATGCAAAGCTGATCTCACGTTGTCTCACCAAGGTGTTTCAGTGGCTGGATATGCCCCATCTGAGATGCAAACCGGACAAAACAAAGATCATGACCTTTGGGGATGTCCCCCACAATTTTGTGGAAACTTACTGGCCGAGCAACTTGCCGCACCCTGTTTCCCCACTGTTAGAACTGGGGGTCTCTAGTTGGCAGCGGTAGGTACCTTTGACCAAATAGGGACCCTTGCTTCTAGTCAGGGTAAGGGGGTACACTTCTAAAATAACCCCTGCTCACCCCCTTGGTAGCTTGGCACGAGCAGACAGGCTTAGCTCAGAGGCAGTTTGTAAAGCATTTATGAACACATACAGTAATACAGTGAAAACATTACAAATGGACTCCACACCAGAAGGGAAAAATAAGTAATCTTTACTAGACTTAACACAAGACCAAACAACAAAAATCCACAATAATGTACTCAAAACAGACTTAAAGATGGTAGAAGTAACTTAGTTCAAGTTGATGATAAATGCGACACAGTTCTCACAAAAGTACCTGGATGCGTAACGCAAAACAAACAAAAGGTTCGCAGGGATGGAGATGCATCCGTTCCTTACTTCGGGGGAGACGATGCGTCGCGCCTCAATGCTTGTACAGAGTAGGGGATGCATCTTAGTCCTTACCGGAGAGGAGGTGATGCGTTGATTCTCGTACTGCGTTCCGGTTACGATACGACAAGATGGCGCCGCGATGCGACAATCCGGTGCGATGCGCTAAGATGGCGCCCTTGATGCGATGACGTGTAGACGATGCGTGCACACCCGGCGGCCGTGCATCAAACTCTGTAACTTTGGAGCCGCGACAAGCCCTGCGTCACGCTCTGCGGCGGGGACACGCTTCTCCGGTGATGCGTTGGGTAACCGCTTTGACAAAGGCACGCATCTCTGGTGATGCGGCAGCGACCTCTGCGGCGGCGACATGCTTCTCCGGCGATGCGACGGCAACAGCTGCGACTGTGACACGCTTCTTCTTCATTGAGTCACGCTTCCAGCTCCCAGTGACACGCAGGCTTCTGCAGACAGAATTCCCAGCAAGGAAATTCAGAGGGGAGCTGGTGGTGAAGTCTTTTGTCCCTGAGACTTCAGCAGGAGGCAATCACAAGTTCAAGCCCTTGGAGTAAAATTCTGCAAGATGATGAAAGTTCTTTGAAAGTCCCTTCTCCTCTCCTTGGCACTGAAGACACCACTGTAGGCCAACCCAGCAACAGAGCAAACTGGCAGGGGGGCAGTCCAACTCCTACAGCTTCCTTTGGTTCTTTTCCTTGACAGAGGTTTGTCTTGTTGTTCCAGAAGTGATCTAAAGTCTTGGGGTCTGGGTCCCCATATTTATACTACTAAATCCTTTGTCCTCTGAAGGCAGAGGGGCATGTACCTAGTCCAAACCAGTTCTGTGCAGTCCTGGAGCACTTTGTTTACAGGACTCCGTCTTTACTTTGGCAGGGTGGGCCAGGGACATGAGACGAACCACAGGAGGTGGAGCCAGCATTGTGAAAGGCAGGCACAGCCCTATTTAGACCCAGGTGTTGACTCCTCCCACCACTCTACATGCAGATAGGTCTATTCAGCCCCGTGCTGACTCACCCTGTCTCCTGGAATTCCCCAGCCCCAGTCACTCACAAAACCAGACACACAATACACAAGCTAGCAGAGGCAGGCTGGATGTTTCGGTAAGAAAATACCTACTTTCTAAAAGTGGTATTTTCAAGCACAGAATGTTAAAACCAACTTTACTAAAAGATGTATTTTCTAATTCTGAATTTAGGCATACTAAACTCGAATTTCTACCATGTTCCCTGGGTCAGTTAGGATTATAAGGTGTTATAATCAAACTACCCATTCTGGCCTATGGGGACTGGTAGCCTTGCAATAGTGAAAATCGAAAATGCCTGTAATTCACTATTAGGACATGCCACACACACCAGGGCATGTCCAACCTTATACTTACAATGCACCCTGCCCTTGGGCCTACCTTAGGGGCGTCTGATATGAAGAAAAGGGAAGGTTTAAGGACTGGCAAGTGGGTGCACTTACCAAGTCGACATGGCACTACTAGATTGTACACAGGCTCTGCAATGGCAGGCCTGAGACATACTTTACAGGCTGCTTCTGTGGGTGGCACAACCAGTGCTACAAGCCCACCAGCAGCATTTGATTTACAAGCCCTGGGCACACATGGTGCACTGTACTAGGGTCTGACAAGTAAATCAAATGAGCCAATCATGGAGTCACTAATCAATACATCAATTTACACTAGAGAGAGCATATGCACTTTAGCAATGATCAGCAGTGGTAAAGTGCCCAGAGTCATAAAACAAACAAAAACAGGTCATAGAAAATACAGGAGGAAGGCAAAAAGTTCAGGGATGACCCTGCAAAAAGGGCCAAGTCCAACACGACCCCCTTCCAGCCAAAACACAGGGTAGACCAATAACTACCTTGATGGGCTTCCCTGCTTTGGGCGATAGAACCTGGACCTGGCCCGCAACTGCAGGGGCATATTCCAGTTCTACGCCAATCTGAACCTATTTCAATTCCTCTGTCCATACTCTCAGAGCCCACCAAGCTAATCCATGGGGAACCCTTCTCCTCACCTGTGGACACCACCTGTGCAGTACCTAACCTTAGCTTGCTCACAGGTGTGTCCCAACAGACAGACAGCAAGCCACAGTGGCCACTGATAGTAGTCAGTGATGAGACCCAGGCCTTATGCCTCTCAGACCTCGGTGGCGTCAGAGAGCAGGGGCAGTAGCCCCAGGCGCTTGGCACCCTTTGTCCACTCTCCCTCTTATCAGGTCTGGTATGACATCCTGATGCTGACCTACGAGCCCCGGGCCTGTACCCGGCGGCTGGACAGGAGACTGGGGTGGGCTTTCCCACACCCGGTCCTCCTCCTCCTTGGGGCTCTGTACCCTCCAACCTGGAGTGGTACCCCCTTCCAGAATTGTCATGGTGCCTGAAGTAGGTATCTTGCACAATTTGCCCACCAGTTCAGGGGTTCTATCCTGCAACTGGGCTTCCAGGTCAGAGGGGACACCCTGAACCTGGCCCTCTAACCTAGGGTCTAAACCCTCCAGTTGAAGCGGGGTCAGAGGCGAGGACTCCCTCCCTCTGCACCCCCTTCCAGAGTACTGCACCCTCCCATCAGGAGCGGTACCCCCATAAGACAACCCGGTCAGGACACTGCTTACAGTTGTCCCACCCTACAGGTCAGACAACACCTGAACCTGGCTTCCCAACCCAGGGACCAACCCCTGCTGTTGAACACTTGCCTGGCGCACCTGGACTTCATTGGGAGCACATATGCCCCCCCCTGAGGGTGACACACAACTCATGTGTCGTGTGACAGTCTGCCTGGCGCAGATCTCCCGACCCCTGTCCATCTGCCAGCGCATGAAGATCCCCCAGGACAGAAGTGGTGTCACCATGGTCATTCATTGGTGACTCAGCCCTTCTGGCTGGCCCCTGACCCACTAGTTCTTCCACTGGGGACTCTCTCCCCCTCTCACCCGTCACTCTGGACTTCTGCACCCTCCACTTAGGAGTGGTACTGCCAGACACCAGAACTGATGGAGGCCTGCTTACAGACACTCCCAGTTCACTAGACACTACGGGATCCCCCTCAACGGGTGGCCCATCAGGACAGACTAGGTTCCCTACCTGTGTTCCCTTAAGGAATCATCCAGGCCCTGAGACTGAGGTTGGGCACTATTGGGACATATCCCAGTCTCACTCCTTCTCCTTGAAGACAGGACGTGAGGCCCTACACCCCTCCCACTACCACGGGACCTAGCTGGGCTACTCTGAACCACCTCCACCACTCTGGGTTGGAAGATACCTGAGCCACTCCCCTTAGGGTCACTCCATAATGCCTCTTCAGACCCTCTGGAATCCACCAAACGGTCTGCCTCCCTGGTGAGCTCCCTGGGGTCAGAGAACTCACTCTCCAACAGGTGTTGGCATAGCTCTGGAAAACAGGGACTTACAATTTGATCTTCCACAATTGGATCACACAGCCCACTACAAGGGTTAACCAAACTATCCTTCACCTCACCATCCAGTGCCTTGCACACGTACTCCACACCACTCTCCTGAGATTGGCAAGACAGTATCTGACAGTCTCTGTCACTCAACCCACACTCTTCTGGGCAGTCTCCACATTCACACACCAGTACTTCAACCATGAGGGAACCTCTCTCCCTGCTCCTCTCATCTAGAGTCAGTGGAGTGTCCCTCCCAATACTAGGACCATGAACCCCTGCGCCAGTGCCCCAATCTACTTCCGGGGACACTGCGCACCACTGGAGATACCTCAGATCCTTGAACCTCCTGGTGTATGTTAACCCACTCCCTCAAGTCAGGCGACACATCTCTGGGTGTGTGTACTACTCCTTCAGCACTAGAAAATTCAATTTTGCTGCCACCATCTGAGCTGGATTCCACCTCCAACTCAGCAAGTCTCACTTCCTGATCTTCCCAAATTTCTTCTTCTTGGGCTAAGGCCCTTTTGGCCTCATCAATCTCCTGCAGCTCCTCATCAATCTCTCTCAACCTCTGGTAATGAGCCAGAAACCAGGCATCTGTTTCTTCCTCACTTTTAGAGAACTCCTCCTCCTTAGACTCAAATGGTAGTGATGCCTTCTAGCGGGGTAACTCATACTGAAATAGGGATGCTTCAAGATCCTCCGTGGACCTTCTCTTCACAGGCAGCCCTCTTTCCTTGCAAAACACACGTAGCTCCTTCATTGTGTAGACAAACATGTGCCAGAAGTTTAGTTCCATTTTGCAACAACTAACCAGAGTCATAGCATCAAAAATACTTCCAGGAGGACACCAGGAAACAGAAAAACAGTATGTGGTTGCGTTTGGTCTGCACTCACTAGTAGTGTACACCAATTACTGTATATGAGTCACAAATGCAAGTCCAAATCCCCACCGCTGACCACCAATGTTAGAACTGGGGGTCTCTAGTTGGCAGAGGTAGGTACCTTTGACCAAATAGGGACCCTTGCTTCTAGTCAGGGTAAGGGGGTACACTTCTAAAATAACCCCTTCTCACCCCCTTGGTAGCTTGGCATGAGCAGACAGGCTTATCTCAGAGGCGGTGTGTACAGCATTTGTGAACACATACAGTAATACAGTGAAAACACTACAAATGGACACCACACCAGTTTAGAAAAATAAGTAATCTTTACTAGACTTAACACAAGACCAAACGTCAAAAATCCACAATACTGTACTCAAAATAGACTTAAAGATGGTAGAAGTCACTTAGTTCAAGTTGATGATAAATGCGACACAGTTCTCACAAAAGTACCTGGATGCATAACGCAAAACAAACAAAAGGTTCGCAGGGAAGGAGATGCGTCGGTTGCTTACTTCGGGGGAGACGATGCGTTGCGCCTCAATGCTTAAGCAGAATAGGGGATGCAACTTAGTCCTTACAGGAGAGGAGGTGATGCGTTGAATCTTGTACTGCGTTCCAGTTACGATGCGACAAGATGGCGCCTCGCTGCGATGTGACAATCCGGTGCGATGCGTTAAGATGGTGCCCTTGATGCGACGACATGTAGACGATGTGTGCACGTCCAGCGGCCGTGCGGGCAAACTCTTTAACTTTGGAGCCGCGACAGGCCCTGCGACACGCTACTCCAGTGATGCGACGGCGACCTCTGCGGCGGTGACATGCTTCTCCGGTGATGCGTCGGGTAACAGCTTTGACGAAGGCATGCTTCTCTGGTGATGCAGCGGCGACCTCTGCGGAGGCGACATGCTTCTCCGGCGATGCGACGGCTACAGCGGCGACATGCTTCTTCTTCGTTGAGTCGCACTTCCAGCTCCAAGCGACACGCAGGCTTCTGCAGACAGAATTCCCAGCAACGAAATTCAGAGGGGAGCTGGTGTTGAAGTCTTTTGTCCCTGAGACTTCAGAAGGAGGCAAGCACAAGTTCAAGCCCTTGGAGTAATATTCTGCAAGATGATGAAAGTTGTTTGAAAGTTCTTTCTCCTCTCCTTGGCACTGAAGACACCACTGTAGGCCAACCCAGCAACACAGCACACTGGCAGGGGGAAGTCCAACTCCTACAGCTTGCTTTGGTTCTTCTCCTTGGCAGAGGTTTGTCTTGTTGTTCCAGAAGTGATCTAAAGTCTTGGGGTCTGGGTCCCCATATTTATACTCCTAAATCCTTTGTCCTCTGAAGGCAGAGGGGCCTGTACCTAGTCCAAATCAGTTCTGTGCAGTCCTGGAGCACTTTGTTTACAGGACTCCGTCTTTCTTATGGCAGGGTGGGCCAGGGACATCAGACACACCACAGGAGGTGGAGCCAGCATTGTGGAAGGCAGGCACAGCCCTATTTAGACCCAGGTGTTGACTCCTCCCACCATTCTACATGCAGATAGGTCTATTCAGCCCCGTGCTGACTCACCCTGTCTCCTGGAATTCCCCTGCCCCAGTCACTCACAAAACCAGACACACAATACACAAGCTAGCAGAGGCAGGCTGGATGTTTCGGTAAGAAAATACCTACTTTCTAAAAGTGGTATTTTCAAACACAGAATGTCAAAACCAACTTTACTAAAATATGTATTTTATCATTTTGAGTTCAGGCATACTAAACTCGAATTTCTACCATGTTTCCTGGGTCAGTTTGGATCATAGGTTGTTATAATCAAACTGCCCATTTTGGCCTATGGGGACTGGTAGCCTTGCAATAGTGAACAACGAAGATGGCTGTAATTCACTATTAGGACATGCCACACACACCAGGGCATGCCCTACCTTAAACTTACAATGCACCCTGCCCTTGGGCCTACCTTAGGGGTGTCTGATATGAAGAAAAGGGAAGGTGTAGGGACTGGCAAGTGGGTGCACTTACCAAGTCGACATGGCAGTACTAGACTGCACACAGGCTCTGCAATGGCAGGCCTGAGACACACTTTACAGGTTGCTTCTGTGGGTGGCACAACCAGTGCTGCAAGCCCACCAGCAGCATTTGATTTACAAGCCCTGGGCACACATGGTGCACTGTACTAGGGTTTGACAAGTAAATCAAATGAGCCAATCATGGAGTCACTAATCAATACATCAATTTACACTAGGGAGAGCATATGCACTTTAGCACTGATCAGCAATGGTAAAGTGCCCAGAGTCATAAAACCAAGAAAAACAGGTCAGAGAAAATACAGGAGGAAGGCAAAAAGTTCAGGGATGACCCTGCAAAAAGAGCCAAGTCCAACACCCACAAAACTGCGTAAAGAACTTAGGGATCAAAATAGACAAATCCCTTTCTTTCCAACCTCAGATTCAATCCCTACTCGGGTCCTGCTTCAACGTGCTTCGCATGCTGAAAAAATGTCTGCCTCTTTTATCTGAGTCTGCTGGTAGAAAGGTAGTGCAGGCCCTGATTACGTTGAGACTTGACTCTGGGAACGCTCTGTATCTCAGTCTCCCAGACTATCTTCTGCAGGTGGTGCAGAATTCGGCGGCGAGACTGCTACTCAGACTCCCACCTATGTCCCACTTGACCCCTCACCTGAGGGCCCTTCATTGGCTACCGGTAAAAAAGAGGGCGGTCTTTAAGTCCATGGTCCTTATGCACAAGGCCCTGCAGTGGACAGGCTCGTCCTATCTCAGCAAGAGGATCAGCACATACATCCCTGCACGCACCCTTTGCTCTTCCTCGGTGTACCTGACAAGGGTGCCCCACATTAGTTGCCTTAGAATAGTTGGGAGATCCTTTTTCTATCTGGGACCACTCTTTTGGAATAGACTCGCATTAGATCTTCGGCTAGTACACAGCCTGGATATTTTCAAGTGTAAACTAAAAACCTGCCTCTTTAACAGCTAATCCAGTTGCCTGTTTGATCTCCCACTGCCTAACGCTGGGACACTCTGCTGAGTAGCTGTCCGCTTTACAAAACAATATAATTTAACGTAACATAACACTGAAGCACTTTAACCCATGCTGCACCCTTCTCCTGAACCTAAGGTTAATGGTGGTTTTTTCAGTGTTTATTGTTGCTTATTTGGATTAGTATTGTGCTCCTACGGAAACAGCTCCATGCATCTACTCCCATTTCTATGTGTTAGTTTAAATTAATACGAGTTAGGCATATTCTTAAGTGTGAAGGGGAATTTAAATTCATGCATATAGTTTGCAGTATTAATAGATGAGCTACAGTAAATTAGGTGTTGCAAGGCTGCAGGAGTATGCCTTTTAAAGGAGAGGTTGTGATCTTTGAAATGAGGATTAAGCAATTCAGAGAAATACAATAATGGGGATTAAGGCAAACATGCCTGTAATTTAGAGTAGGCTGTGTTCAGACTGAGGAGGCATGCAGGATATGGAAAGGCAGGAGAGAGTCATTTGAAAGAAAAAGGAGAGTTAACATTGAGATGGTTTAAGTCAAGGCCAGTTTTTCGTGCAGAAGTTTTAGGAATACTGTGGAAGCTATTTGACAAAGCATGCAATCTGATTATGTAAAACTTAGAAAAAAACATTATTTGCATGTGAGATAGTGCTGTATTAGGTACTTTTGATGGACCGTAGGTTCAGACGAACAGTCTGTCCACTGCTAGGCTGCTGCTAGACCAATGCTTCAGCAAGCACAGCTGATCTCCTCGGACGCTGGATGCATAAAGTAATGGCTAGCCCCATAAAGAGGGAAATATCAAATGTTTTAGGCTGTGCTCATAGAAAGATGTGACCTCATGATCATATCAACATCAAAAAGGAGATTCTGCAAAAGCCAGAGTGGATGTTTTCTGAGGTTCTCCCTGGAAGCTTGAGTCACAGTATTAATTGGCAGATGGGAAGTGTGGGGGTTAAAATTCAGTTTTGATTGTTCAAGGTGAGGACGTTTCTAGACAGGTCCTTTCCTTCTGTGTCCCTGAATACTGTTACAGATTGTCCGGTGCAGGGATCTCACACTTCATTGTGCCCATGTATTGGGTGCTTCACACTGGAAACAGCTGAAGCGCTACCTGCTGCGAGAAGCAAAACTTTACACAAAGGCTGTCTCTGGGAAGGAACCTGAGAATATTGACAATGGCTACGCACACATTTTATCTATCACCAAGAGTAAAACTCGCCATTTTCAGTCTGTCCTTCGCACAAATCTTGGAGTAACATTTTATGATAAAAGCGCAATACAAATGCACAAATTCAATTGGAAAACACCAGTAGCCGTACCGTAGAGGTTTATGGACCAAGTACCCAGCGAGTATCTTTAAAAAAAAAAAGAAAATCTTTTGGTGTCCTCATATCACCAGTGTTTGCAAAGCCAAGCCTGGTACCCGACCTGTTCCGCCTTCAGGCTACTTGCAATTAAACATCTAGCCCTGCTGCTCCAGTCCATCCAGTTTCCTGGTTACTGGTTTCCCGCAGGTGTAATCATAGGACGTCTCCATTAGGTTCTTGCTGTTCCATACCACCTCAAGTTATAGTCCCAAATCATACTACGAGGGCCCCCTCAACTCCAGTATTCATTTTACATGTTGTTCTAACCGCTTAGAGCCAGTCAAAACCCTAAGGGGGGAGAGGATCTGTCCATCTCTTGCGAATCTCTCTCCTGGCAAGAAGTATCATAAAAAAATGAGATCCCTTCGATTTGCCGAATAGGGCTGAGTAGGATGATCCTCCAACCCCATCAATATCAAAGTTGGACTCATTGTTACATTGGCCTGGAGAATACCATTGACAACTTTCTCAACAGTATGCCAATAATCCTGTAATTTTGAGCACTCAAAAAAAAATATCTAAATCATTGGTGCTTAACATGCCGCATCTATGACATCTTGAAGTTGGAACTGATACAAACTTTGCAAGTTTCTCTGGGGCCAGTACAATCTGTTGATTGTAAAGAAATGGTTCCTTTACAGGTTAGCAGGTTTAACCACCTTGTAAAGTAGTTTTAAATAAAGTTGCCAAGTTTTTTGCGGATCTGTCATCTGAATTACTCCTGCCCAGATCCCATATGGGGCTTTTAACTTCTTATCTTCGGATTCCGACAGAGCCCAATGCCAATCTGAAAATTCCTTTTTTCTGCAGGCCTCATTCTGTAATTTTGATTCCATGTCATGAGAAGTGCTGGTGGCAAAAACGGGTGATTCCCTCTCAAGATTCAAATACCTGCAGCTATAATCTTGGGTGGAGGCCA
This sequence comes from Triturus cristatus, assembly GCF_964204655.1. Classification (NCBI taxonomy): domain Eukaryota; kingdom Metazoa; phylum Chordata; class Amphibia; order Caudata; family Salamandridae; genus Triturus; species Triturus cristatus. The sequence continues at coordinate 1,202,740,990 of NC_140585.1, read as the reverse complement.
ACAGACAGGAAATTGGTGGGTCTTGGGAAATTAATTCAAAATTACAGAAGTACCCAGCAAGTGTTAACTTCACTTTAACCGTCCAGTGTGTGTGGATTTTAAAAACAGTTGTTACTGTATTACACTGCATTGTAGCATTGTTAGAGCACTTTTAGCTCGCGACCTTTGCAGTCTAAGACATGCATGTCATAGCCACCTAAAGTGCCATGCAGGATATCTCAAAACACCACAAACTAATACCCGTTTGTGGACCTTTTATCAAAATAAGTTGCAAATTTGTTTCTACCAATTGTTGTATCGAAATCACGAACACCTTGAAGTAACAAAGGTCTTTTTGTGTTGGGCCATTAGCAGACAGTATATGTTCAGCTGTAACACTTTCGGTGCTGGTGATGTCCAAAGTAAGATGGGTTGTGATGTTTTTAGTCACATGAATAAAAGTAATATGAACAATAACAATGAAATCTAGTGGCGCTGAGCACCGCTACCATGCATCCATATGGTACCAAGGCGCTATATGAATGCAAAGCCAAAGAGCACGTAAGGATATTGTAGCACAACAGCGAAGGTAGAACACAATAATAAAGCTACAAAACTAAAGGACACAAAGAAACTCCAGCAGAGCCTAAATGTACAGGTCTGAAAAATCCATTCGAGCGAGGCCAGTGGTCCTATGACGAAGACAGTGATGAGCGCGTTCAAGTCACCGGCAAAGGAACGTTGTGAATGAAACTGGGGCAAGTTTAGCTTTTTGTCATGAGTTTAAGTAAGGTTAGCTTTTTCCAGGGGATTCTAAAGTAGCGCGCGCCGTCCCGGGAAAGTAGTCCGGTGAAGTCTCGTGGGGGCCAAAGAATTACGATACAATGCTCTTTGCTACCTTCACAAAATATTCCAGGGCAAGGGCGCTGCACATCTGCAGGCGTCGTCACACCCTAGACTGAAACCTTTTTTTCACACCACTCTCTTTCTGCCAAGCGAGTTGCAAAACTAAACAAACAAACGCGGGACTTGGGGGCATATCAGCAACAGACGGCGATAAATATCGCAAAGCGCGCTTACCGTTTTTATATTTATCGCCGCCTATCGCTGTAATTTATCGCCCGGATAACGCTTTATTAACAACGCGTTACTCCAGGGCGATAAATTTTAAATCAAAAGCGGCGTTATGTAGGAATATTGCTGTTAAACCAGCGATATTCCCACAGAGATAGAAGAAACCATGATGATAGCGAGATGTGGATTCAGCCACTGAATCCACCTCCCATGCCATAGATAGGGTAGTCATGAGAAATAGCAGACTTAAAATACCGGCGATAACAGCGGTTAGCGCTGTTTTTTACATCGCTATGGGTGTCCTGGGCCGTATTGTAAATACGGAGTAGGGCAGTTAGAGATCATTTTCCCTTAGTTTTTGCAGGGAACGCCTACTTTGCATCTCATTAGAGATGCAAAGCGAGGCGTGAACTAAACAGGAGCTGAATCAAGGAAACATGCGATAGCATGTCCTTGTAAATAATGCAATATAATTATCACCGCTTTTCGCCCAAAAACGGACGATAATTATATCGCCAGCCCTTGTTGATATGCCCCTTGGTAGGCAACATCTTCTCCATTCTGACTTTCAGTCCCTTAACGAGCTAAAGAAAATTACCGGTTGTTGAGGAAATATATTCAAAAAATGTGTTCTGGAAGCCGAGAAGGTTCACAAGCACTTTGGCGGGTCAGGGGTTTCGAAAGCCAGCTTGGCCAATTCTTGAGAAACCAAAAACTTGAGTAACATTAAACTAGGCAATTGTAATCTGTTCCATGAAAGCAAGCTATAGTAACCTGTTTTTACAGTACTTCAGAATGGCGAGAAGTGCATTACAAAGAGATGCACAAAGACAAGTTACTATTATTTAACAACTCATCTGATGCATTACCTGGTTCCCATAGCTGCTTACCAAGCCAGACTGAATCATGGCCCGTGTAAGAGGGGATGATGCACTCACCAGTTCATCATACTTTGTACTTCATCCTGTTGACCTAGTGACATCGGAAGCGGTTGCTACAGAGTATGGCGGAGAGTGGCGGGGTTGGTTGCCTCCCGGCCCTGGGTTCTAATCTTTGTTTAAGCTTGGACCAAAAACGTGCTGTTTTGGAAAATAACCACTTTTCTTTGTCTCAAATTACAGCTTGGCGTATTTTGCGTTTATGTAGAACTAAGCTGGCTCCTGGCTGTCGGATAATATCAGTGGGGTCTGGAGGAACGATATCATGATTGTGTTCATCAAGTGAGATTTTCAGCCTCACAAGTTTGGGTTCGAGCCCAGGTCACCTGGGCCCAAAATCACCAACTTGCCCACAAGGCCACACTATGTATTCAGTACTAATGAATCAAATATTTGTAAAATATACATATTTGCAGGGTCCAAAAATAACTATGTCACCTCACCACCTCTGTCTTCATACCATCCCAGCTCCTGTGGCTAGGTTTCACCAACGTACCCTCCAGCCGATCCTGTCTGTGAACAGTACACCATGGTTCTGATGCTCGGACAGCAATGATGTTTGTGAAGCCCTCCCCTGCTTCAGATGGTTAGCTTTAGGCCGCATCAAATACAAAACATCGAATTAATTAGAATAAAACCCAAGACAGGCATGAATTCATGAATACTTCACCACAGAATCACATCTTCAAACCCACGGGTGGTCCAACATACTTCAATTATGTTAGCCAAATTACCAACTTTTCCTTTTTTGGGCGGTCACTGGAAACATATGTCAAACAGCCACTTTTGTCTTCCATAACCAGTTTCTCAGGAAGTACCAGTCAGATTTTTAGGTCGAGCCTAAAAGAGCATGCGCTCTCGCTTGAGAGATTCTTGTGTACAATAATAGGCTTGGGACCCGCCCATAGCTTACCATTCATTGTCATCATTGTCTCTCCTCTTTGCTGTCTTCTTATTGGGTAGTGGCTTGCCTTGTGTCACTTCCCTTACGGTCCATGGTGCACGGACCAAGTACAGATTGATTACCTTTGATCAGTGCTCCTCTGCTGCCATCTGCTGCTCCCACTGTCATTCAGGTACTTTTTGCGCAATGATGTAATCAACGTCGTCTGCGTCAAAGCTCCTTTTTTGGTTTTTTTTTTAAACCATCCTTCCTATTTGTTCTCCTCTATGTCTCAGCAGGACACGATGTGGACACTCGGAATCAAGTTAGCCAGAGACTGTCAATTCTGAGTGTGAGCCATCCATTCATTGGAGGCAGTACTTCATTTGTGCTGGTGGTTGCCGGTGGGCATCACCACCCCTTACTTTAGGGGACCAGAGCTCTTTTTACTTCTTACCATGCTGCTTCCTTAGCCCAGACCTAGTGGCGGCTGGTGGATGTAAAATGTGGTGGGGTGGACATTTTACACCTGAGTATAATGTGAAAGTGAGAAATTAAAATGGGGAGTGAAAGGGATTCTTCCACTGCAAGAACATTTTTGGAAAAATGTATTCAAATGGTGGATTTTATGGCATGCAGTAAGTCATTCAGAACTTTGTACTTCAGTGTAAGGCAAAGAGCAACAGCCCAGTGTGAAGCATTTTCACCTAAATCTAACCATACACATACGTATGCACTGATAAAAGAACAATAAGATCTCAGTTTAAAACATTTATTTGTGTACAATAAGTTTTGCTAGCAATTGCCTTTTACAGTTCTTTGCGAGTTTCAGCCTTTTCGCTACTTAAAAGAGACTTATGTCAAAAGCAGACAAGCAAACTTCCGTCATACTAAGAGAACACTTTAACTCTAATTCTGGCACATCCTGACATATTGTACCATTTATCCTGGTCATTTTCAACCAAGATACTCAGTGCCTGCTACTATTGGCAATGTAAGTGTCATGCTTTTTCTCTGCAGAAGCCATATGGACATTGCCTGCTGTTGTGCTAATTTTTTTTATTCCACTTTTTGTTTTGTGTATGCTCGCCCTTGTAGTCCAATAATGACACACTCTGCACTCATTAAACATATTTTCATAAACTTGCACACATACATATGTCTTCTGAGGTTGCTTTTGTGGTGCAGTTGTTTCTGACAGTGTCGGTGCATCACACCACATTCAAATATGCCATTGAGTTTTAAAATTGCTTTAGGGAAGGCTCTGTGAGTGCACCGACTATAAAGCCATTTATTTTTACAATTGGTTTAAAAGGGCGGCTGAAGACACCAGTCACTGTCTATTGCCTTGCCCCCTTCTAAAGCCACTGGTAGCTCCACTCGCCCTCCGAACCAGGAAGCGAGGTGTATATCTGCGTGGGCAGTGCCATAAAGCACCAGAAGCAGCATGTGGCAGCCAAGCTAGCAGGTAAATCTGAATGGAGGGGTGTCATTCAAGTGCCTCAAAATCCCCTTTCACACATTCACATGCATACACGTATATTACTGCTTTGTAGGAATTAATTTTCTATTTGTGTACCTTTTTTACGCAGAAAAATGCATTTGCTTCTTCATCTTTAGCAATAATGGTTCGTATCTTGCAAAAACATGTCCTGCGTATTCTTTGGTTAGATATTCAATTGAGTTCAACATGTTTATCCCAGTGGCCGTTCCTTCGTGGGAGAGGAGGAGCATTGCCCCCCGACACTGCTGGGCAGAAAACATGAAAAATGAAATGGTAATAAATTAATTGTAATACCATTTTATATGTGACACTTTCTGCCAGCAAACAGAGTGCAAGGGCAGGGCCATTGCATCACTGCTGCGATTGACCCCCCGCCCCCAATGTGATTAGCCACCAACGACCATTGGTTTAGCCAAAAACATGTTTATAATGGCAACAGCCAGCCAGAATTTCACTGGAGACACTAGAGGAGATCGTAAATCATTTAGGCCTTCACCAGCCCCTTCTTTGTACCTGAATGATCATTTGTCACAGGACTCCTGGAATGTCGTTGTTAGGTCTCGCCTGGCATTAGCAGCGCACATGCGCTGCTGTCGCCATGTGAGGGCCTTTTGGAATCAATACAGTTTCGGAAGGGACTTTAAGCCCCGCCCTTGTTTTCAATTGGCACGCGTCATCGTTTATGTTAAACGCTGGCGTGGGATTGAAAATCTGGCTTTTCGGTTACCGCCTTGTCCACTTTTAGGACGGCCCATTTGGACAGGCCGATGCCATCTTTGTTCCCGTGACGTAGGAGGGCTTCTAATTGGGCTGTCAGAAACATTAGCACTTTATTGCTCCATAGCTCCCATCTGGGCTGGTACAGATACGATAATAGTCAGCAGGAAATAACATCTTGTCAGATGCCCTCGGACGATAACAACAACAAAAATCAATAGCAGGTCTTTGTGGCTGTGTCTGAAAAGCAGAGATCCGGCACAACAAACACCGCTGGCCGCCTTGGAATGTTTACGAGCACAACAAGACGCCCCTCGCAATCCCACCACCACCCCTCAGATAACCGCTTTATTGATGGCATTATGTAAGTTTTCCTTTGCGCGCGCTGCATCGCAAAATGCGATGCAGCGCGCGCAATGAAATTTGTTTTATTTATTTAAATGTGTACTTACCTCCGTTCATCCATATTCCGGTGTTTACATTTCCCCACCCTGCCCCTCCCCCGCCCCGCCTCACAGAACTCCCTCCACGGACCGCTACTGGCTGTATTATAGGTCCCAAAGGCGAGACCTATTGGCTATGCCAATGCTTGTTCTTGTCTGAGTCCCCTCTGATCGGGTTAACAACAACTCAGAAAAAGAGTGGACAGGCCTTAGAATGCCTCTGCATTTGGTGGACAAATGTGAAGACCTGCAGAGCCCAGGGCAGGGATTCTGTTGATCCAGTATCTTTGGGGCATAATATCAAGGACGGCGTTAAAATTATCGCCGGTTTAGCGGCAGAAAACTGCCGCTAAAGCGGCGATAATGGGCTTGATAATATGCCGCAGAGAATTCCAATGGAATCCCATGATGACACCAGAACATGGGCTTCTATGGGAATTCTCCAGGGCATATTATCAAGCCCATTATCGCCGCTTTAGCGGCAGTTTTCTGCCGCTAAACCAGCGATAATTTTTACGCCGTCCTTGATAATATGCCCCTTAGTTCCCACAGGAAAATAAAGAGAAGCAAGTATCTCTGCCACGCTATTCATTCTGTACAAGTAGAACATACACTGATGAAAACGTGAGTTTTCACCTCTGGGGCTCAACCTGGTGCAGACAGGAAGGAGAATTACTCCCATCCACAGTCTATCAGATCAGGATAAGAGATGGCTCACGTTTAAGGGCATGGTGGGACCAGGAAAAGCCTCATCGCATACCACATCTATTAATGAATTGTATAACTTGCATTAAAAATCCATTTTGCAGGCAACTTGGTAAATTCATGCATTATGGAGCAGCGCCATCTATTGGTGAATGTAAGTCCCAGAGTTCAATGTTGCAGAAATGAAGAACTGTTAACGGAAATAATAAATTCCTGTCAAATTTGCACTAAATAAAAACTTTTCAAAACCTGTTGTGTTGTCCATGAGGAGTTCCTTATTTATATTGGGCCCAGTCTTCTGCTTGACATTGCTGCACTAAGCCAGGAGAGTCAGGCTCAGCTACACAAGCCTTCCGGAGGGTAACACGCACTAGTGAACACATGAGTTTATACTGCACTCCTCGTACTATGAGGTCACTGCCGTCGAGGCACAGCAGATCGAAGAAAATCTCACCCGACTGCCACATGTGCAGCACGACATGTCCAAAATCCATCTCCCTCCTGTGGTGTAGCGGTCTAGTTCGTTGACGCACACTGCGTGTGACGTCAACGGAATTCCGGCGGCGGCCATGTTCTGCATTGGCGCGCTGACTCCGGAGAGAAGCAGAGCACCGCTCCGGCACGCCCGGTGGCAATAATTAAATAAAGATAAACGTTCCACATAACGAAGTGTACGAGGGTATCCTTATAACACAGCTCCTGCTAGGAATATGACCTACATTACAATGGCGACGAGGTGGTGAAAAGACGACCTGCACCCCATCGATACCCACGTGTGAGGGCCCGACCCTGGCATTACCTTCCTAAGGAGCACGTCACCGGGAGCGCGGCAGAGCAGCGGTAAGCACGCCACAGCCCCAGCGTCGCACTACACCTGAGCAGGCCCAGGGGCACCTCACGCCCACATCTACAGGAGCCAGCCACCCTGCCCGCAGAGGTCCCCGGCCGATGACCCCACGCCGCCCACGGGTAAGAGGGGTTCATCAGCCAATCGTCCCCAACAGGGGTGTCCTGTACCCTGGCGCAGCCAAGCGACAGCCACGCGGAGAGCGGGGAATCCAGCCAGGAGGATGAAGCGCGTTTTAGGGACGCCCTGGTTGCAGAGCTCCCAGACAACCCTACCTCTGCACGGAAACGTGCCGCGAACGGGGAGAATATGTGTGCTCAGACATTCTCGCTGACGAACCCAGTGCCATTCCTGGCAAAGGCAGGCGAACCCGAGATGCCGTGGGAGGACTGGAAACAGTACTTCCTGAATTACCTCTCGGCACTGGAAGAGGAGGGAGAAGCAGAGTTCTCGAGTGCCCGGCGGAAGAAAATTCTCCTCCATCATTTGGGCCCGGCGGGACAAAGAGTATACCAAAACCTGGTGAAAATAGACAGAATAGCGACGGATGTAGACGTGTTCCAACACACACTAGAAGACCTTGACGCCCACTACCGCCCTGTGGTATGCACAGCGATAGATCGGTATAATTTCTACCACAGGAAGCAAGACAAAGGGGAATCAGTCGATAAATACGTGGCGGTGTTACAAAAATTAGCCATAACGTGCAAATTTGGAACCTTACAGGAAGAATTGATAAGAGATCAAATTATCATGCACACAGTGAATTCCTCCATACAAGAGAAGTTGTGGATCAACGGCGATGCACCCTTGAAGGAGGTGGTGGCCTTAGTAAAAAAGGCGGAGTTGATCAAGAGGTGTGCGGAAGCTGCCAAGCACGAAAGCAGTCAAGGGCAAGCAGTGTGCAAAGTAGCGGACAGAAAGACACATGACAATAAACAACCACCAGGACAGCAAGGGGCGCGGAACTACAAAAAGTACAATACAAGAACATCAAGACCACAAGGACAACGGAATTGGAGTAGGAGTACCTGCTATAGATGCGGCAACGGCACTCATGCCGCCAACGACAAGGGTTGCCCCGCATTTGGTGCCAAATGCTCATACTGTGGACTGGTAGGACACTATGAGAAAGTGTGCAGGAGGAAGTCCCCTAGAAGCGAAGTAAAGTATGTGGCACAAGAGCTGTACAAGGAGGACGAAGAAGAGGACGAGGAAGATGAAGAAGGGATCTTGATAGTGGAAGAGCAGGTCCTAGGCATAGAGTGTACCACCGACAAGAAGCCAAAATGTGAGATGACGATTGGAGGAGTACGAGTGACCATGGTAGCTGATTCGGGGTCACCCTACACGATTATCCAGAGGAAAATATGGGAGAAGGAGTTCGTAACGAGAACAAGTTATCACCTAAGGCCCACAGACATCCACCCAGTGACATTCACCGGAGAGCCTATCCCCATGGTGGGATTTTGCCCTTTTTCCTTTGAGTTCAAGGGCAGAACATGCGATGGGAAACTATATGTGGCCAAAAAAGGACCTTCGGTACTGGGTTGGAAAGATCAAGGAGCCCTGGGAATGAAGTTAAACCCAGGAGGACACACGCAAGTCCTCATGACCGAAGAGGGACCAGAATATGAAGCACAGCGATGGAAAGAAGAGTTTCCAGAAGTCTTCAGGGACTCCATTGGTCGCATGGCAAAGTTCACGCATAGAATTCATCTGAGAGGGGGGGCACGACCGGTGTCCCACAAAGCACGTAACATCCCATTCCGGACAAGGACAGCGGTCCAGGAAGAGTTGCAAAAACTGGAAGATAACGGAGTGATAGAGGCGATCGACAATGCAGAATGGTTGGCGCCCTTGGTATTAGCGCAGAAACCTAATGGGAAGGTGAGGTTGTGGGTCGACCTAAGAGAACTCAACAAAAACATCGTGGTGGACAAGTACCCGCTTCCCAGGATCAACGAAATGCTAGCCAAAACCCAGGGAGCAAAATGGTTCTCCACCATCGATCTGACATCTGCTTACCACCAGATTGCCTTACATCGATCCTGCAACCACCTTACATCGTTTATCACACCGTTCGGTTGCTACAAATTCTTAAGGATGCCCTTCAGATTATCCTCAGCGGCCGCTGTATTTCAAAAACTGATGCACCGGCTGTTCCACAAGAAAGAAGGCATCCAATATTTCCAGGATGACATCTTGGTGATGGGAACATCCAAGGCAGACCACAACATGAAGTTAAAGGAGGTACTAACCATATTGATGCAAAACGGGCTCACCCACCCAATGGGACAAATGTAAGTTTGGAATGAACAGGGTCACGTATTTAGGGCACGAGATAAGTCGACACGGTATCGAGCCGAAAGCATCAAACGTCGCAGCGATCAGGGACGCCCCTACACCTAAGAACAGGGAGGACATCAGAACTTTCCTGAGGATGGCAGAGTTTTATAGTAAATTCGTTCCACACTTTGCATCCAAGACCCATAATATGCGATTACTACTGAAGGACAAATCTACGTTCCAATGGACGGAAAGGGATCAACAGGAGTTTGAGGACATGAAACGCAATATCAGTGAGGCAGTACCTATACACTAGGGGTGGGCGGAATTGGCGGAAGGCACTTCTGCCAATTCTCGCGAGAATGCACGCAATTTCTGCAATCACGCGATATTTCCGTGATCGCGGAAATTGGTGCTTCCGGCCTGCCGCTGCCGTTACAGTGACCATGTGTGTCTGTAACGTTGACACGGCGCCGACGTTCCTGGGGTCCCTCGAGTCAGCTGTCCATCAGTGGGGGCAAGGGCGGAAGACGTTGCCCACCGCTGGTGTGTGGGGCGGGGCTTCCATGCAGTTCACATGCCTTCTGTTTATGGGCCAGAGACCGAGCAGAGCAGCAGATGAGGAGACTGAACCTCCTGGAGACTACGCGGGGATTGCGCTCGAGTCGAGAGTCATGGATGCGCAGAGCTCCATCACGGATCGGGTAAGTGACGACGACCTGGGGGAGAAGCACACCTGCCCAGCCTCGACCTAGCTCCCGAATGTTTTGTGCTGATTAGAGCGTTACTGAATTTGAGCTTCCACTCGGGTCCCTGCTTTATTTATATCTGTAAGTGCTTCCTGTTGTGGTTGGCCAGGCAACAATTTCCGTTCCCTCCCTGAAATTGCGACAATTCGGCATTTCCGCGTTCCGGTCGGAACGTGGAAATGTCGAATTGTCGCTATTTCCGGGAGCGGAATGGAAATTGTCGCCCACCCCTACTATACACGGGTTCGATCCAGATGCGCAGACCGTGTTAACCACTGATGCTAGTGACCAAGGATTAGGGGCAGTGCTCACGCAACAGTCCACAGAAGGGGTAATCACCATGATAAGCTTAGCGTCCAGAGCATTGGCCCCCAACGAACAAAAATTCAGTGTCATAGAAAAGGAGATGCTAGCGGCAGTGTGGGCAATGGAGAGATTCCGGCAGTTCCTGTGGGGTGGAAAGTTTCTTCTGCGCACAGACCATAAACCCTTGGTGAAAGTCCTCACATCATGCGGGCACGAGCATGCTACACCACGGATTGCCAAAATGACACTGAGGCTACTGGATTGTGTATATGACGTGGAGTACCTACCAGGACACAAGAACAAAGTAGCAGACTCCAAAGAGAATGCGAAGGACCAAGAAGAAGGAGGATGGGAGGAGTACGCAGTTGCTTTCACAGGAGACCCAGAAAGAGCCATAAGCACCCAGGAGTGGGAATCCGAATACGACAAGGACGCGAAACTAAGTGCAGTAAAAGCATATTATGTGACTAACGGATGGCCGGACAAGAGGTTGTTGGTGGAAGAATTGAAACAGTACTGGGAAGTCCGAGAAGAGCTGTCAATAGGGGACAAACCATGGTTCTTGTTAAGGGGCACCAAAGTCGTCCCTCCTTACTCCCTGAGAAACCGTATTGTATCCATCACGCACGAAGGACACTTGGGGATCGTAAAAACAAAGTGGAGAGCAAAAGAAGACTACTGGTGGCCCGGGATGGACATGATGATAGAGAGATATGTAAGGGCGTGCGAACAGTGCAGCAATGCGGACAAGACTCAGAAATTATTACGCCCGCCCTTAGGAAGGTATGACTGTCCGGAAAACCCATGGGAAGAGATTTCCATTAGCATCCTGGGACCCATACAAGACCCGCAAGGCACTCAGAAATATATCACGGTTGTCATAGATCGATACTCCAAGTGGCCGGAGATCGGCGTGGCTGACAACACCGAAACCGAAACAGTACTGGCGTTCTTAACAGACATCTTTATAAGAGAAGGGATCCCCAAAGGGATTTTGAGTGACAATGGCCCGCAATTCACATCAAGTAAATGGGAAACTTTCATGGAAAGGAACGGCATCGCTGTACGACATACACCTATGTACCACCCGGCAGGAAATGGATTAGCGGAGAGATTTAACCGGGTGATCATGGGATCTGTCCAGGCAGCGATCAGCCACGGCATAAACTGGGAGAAAGAACTGAAACGACTGATGTGGGCCTATCGGATAACACCTACCACCACGGGGTACAGCCCATTCAGAATCCTGAGAGGAAGGGAACCATTCACAAAGGATAATGTGGCATGGAAACGTTTCACGGTGCAGAGCCACTGGTCTCCAGCAGTGGTACGCAAGAATTTAGAGAAAGCCCAAACAGTGTACTCAGAACAGTACGATGCGAAGCACAACACCAAAGATGTCACACTTGAGAAGGGCGAATGGGTGAGAATCAAGTTACCTACTCAGAGGAAGAAAGGAGATAGTAAATTCACCCCCCCTCTTCGAGTGATGGAACCATATTCCAGGTCAGCTCTCCTCAGCGACGGGAGAATATGGTCACAAGATCGAATGGCAAGATGTACTCCAGCAAGTGTGAGTAACACCATAGAAAAGACAGCTAACACCTTGACAGTTCACACCTTGCTGAAAAAAGAAGGAAACCCGGAGAGTCCCAAGGAGGTCGGGAGCAGTCCACCACTGGGAACATCGCAAGGAGCGAGGGAGGAGATGAGAGAACAGGCGTTCAGCACCCAAGAGAGAGTAGATCTGGAAGGAGGGGTGGAAGCAGGACGCATGGACGGTGGAGAAGCACCCGATCTGGGACATAATGTTTCCACTCCGAGTACTGGTGGTCCCAGTAGTCGGACACGGTGTGGCAGAAGAGTCAATCTGCCCAGGAGGTTGGGAGATTTCGTTATGGACAGCAAGTAAGACTGTACAATTTCTTTGGGGTTGTTGTTAAGGGGGGGAGATGTGGTGTAGCGGTCTAGTTCGGTGACGCACACTGCGTGTGACGTCAACGGAATTCATGCAGCGGCCATGTTCTGCATTGGCGCGCTGACTCCGGAGAGAAGCAGAGCACCGCTCCGGCGCTCCCGGTGGCAATAATTAAATAAAGATAAACGTTCCACATAACGAAGTGTACGAGGGTATCCTTATAACACAGCTCCTGCTAGGAATATGACCTACATTACACCTCCCCCTTAGTAAAATAACACAGATTCTGACCACGTTATCACCGAGCAGCAAGTAGTCATTTAGTCTCAGCTGCTTGGTGTTTCTTTAGGTCTCGCCTGACCCAGCGCATGCTAGGGTAGGAGGACAACGCCCATCCTGCCATTTATCACCAGCTGCCCCTGTCCAGACCCTAGCCAAACTGCCTTGGGTGCCTCTGCTTCCTGTCTCTTATACCCACGGTACCCACCGTCATCCCAAACCCAGGCTTTTGGTCGGCTCAGCTGGGCTCACACAGTTCACCACTAGGTCTGCACTTCAAGAAACTTGTGGTCTCTCCTACTTTGCTGTTTCGCCAGCGATTGCCCATGGCCTGCCTGCCCGCAGTGCTGCCTGCCTCAGTCTGCAACCTGAACGTGAGCTCAGCCCCAACAATCCATGCCCTTCTAGCGGGTGCTCTGTGGGTATCGAAGACCCACACCTGCTACCTGATAAACCCCCCCAGCAACGACATTATCAAGCAACGTTGTGAATTTGGCCAACAGCACCTCTTAAAAAAAAAAAATAAATAAGCACCGACCAGAGCATCTATCCACCTGCCCTCACTCTACCATCTATTCATCCAGGCATCAGTCATCCATACACGCATCTATCCATCTATTTAACCGTTTCCATCATTCAGGGTATTCGTCTGGTCATGCATGCATCCATCCATCCTTCTACACAGACTCTGCCGCTCACTCATCCGCTCACCCATGTACCCATTCACAAGAAGACCATTCATTCACCCACATGCAATATTTCATTCATCCATCTATCTACCCATCCATCCATCATATAGAGCATTCATTCATCCTTACAGGCTCATTCTCCTGGACACACATCCACATATTCATCCATGTATTTATTCACAAAAGCATCTAGCCATCCCTATACAATCTCCCATCCATGCCTCCGCTCGTCCATCTTTCCTCGCACCCATCCTTGTTTTCAATCAGTAAAGCCTCAAATTATCTACACATGCTCTCCCATCAAACCATATTCAGGTTTCTGCATCAAAAGAATAAAGACCTTGGCACTGTCTTGGCCACTCCTGTATTTGGCGAAGGAGGTAGAGGTACGGAGGTGGACGGCGAGGTCGTTCTAGGCTTTGGCAGCGAGGTGGGAGAAGGAGCGTCCTCCGGCTCGAGTGTGATGGATGCAGGGGACGGTGATGAGGGGCCAGGGAGGCGGACTGAGGGGGTCTGGTGGGCTAGTGGAAGGTCAGGCGGTTGTTCAGGTAATCTGGCCCCCTGCTCTGGAGGAATCTAAATTAATCTTTATTATCGAGATTTTGGACACTGTTTTGGTACCAACAGTTCTCATGCTGTATTAATAAGCTCAAAAGCCTAAACTTTTGAAACTGCTCTTATGTAAATTGCTTATAAGCAGTTTTAAACTGGTCTCCTTTTAAAGCCCTCTGACATCAATTGGGTCTTCTTCTCGCTATATTAAGCTGCAAAATAAATATACTTAAGCATAAAAGGAGATCATTATAGAAGATGAACACAAGCAAAATGCGCGAGCATAGCTGGAATACTCTACTCACAGAGATTAATGGAGTGAAAAAAGGACAGGTGCTGGACCATAGGCATCAGTCACAAGAGCTTAATGTAAGGGATCCATACAAACATGGATAGAATCATCGTTTCCCACAGACAAGAGGAAAGCAGAAATATGGCTAACATTGTAGCTGGCTCAGTCAGTGGGGTTCAGACCGTACTGGAAAAGTCCCTCCTGGGCATTTAAAATGCTGTGATGCATAGTAAAGGCAGACTGTGTCCTACACAAATGCCATGTTGCAACATTATGCTACCTGGAGAGTAGTAGAGCAGAAACATACAACAGTGCCAAGAATGCCATTCAGAGGTGTGCACTGTAAAAGTCAATCTTGAAAAATGAAAAAACTCTGCACCAGTAATTTCCAGTATGGAAACAACCCACCATTACTTCCCAATTATGAGTTAAACCCCAAAGAAAAGAGAATTACTGTACAGACCCATATTTACCAGTGGATCTGCCTCATGATATTCCTCTTTTCCCTGGGGTTTAATGCACACATTTACCACCTGCTCTGAGCATCTGGTAAAAATGTTCAGGGGGCTGTTGTAAGACGGGGATGATGGGAGAAACTGAAGAGGGTGAAGGAGTGGGAAGGTTGGCTGGACGGGTGATAGAGGAGCCTGCGATGCTCTCCTGTGCCTTTTCTGAGTTTAAGGCAAGGGTTCTAGACGGGATCCATGATACAAACAAGCCATTTCCCACAGTGACTATCAGCTGGATTGTCTAGCCAGTAAAATTGGGTTTATTGTTCCCGACCCCCAATATATCTGGCTGCAGGAACACTGGACATCTTATAGTTGAGCAGAATGGAATTTCTCACAGGAACTCTGCTCTGCACACAGTTCCCAGTCATGGCACATACACTTTATGGGCACCTTTCAAGTGGGCTCATCATGCTGAGAGAGTACAACACCATGAGACACTAGAAGCAATACAAACACAAAGTCTCTTCTACTTGCAATGGTCTTTGAATGCCATACGTGGGCTAAAGTGGGCAGGACCTATCGGGATCGACACTCCCAGCCTTTTTCACATTTTATAATAAAAGTGCCTTTACTTTTTGCTAAAAAGGACAACATTTCCATAATGTGTTATCGTGATATTCAAGTGCTTCTTGCTGAAAGGGAAGGGAGAGGGTCTCCTGTTCTGTGAAGCCAAGGGATAGGCAAACAGCGGAAGAAAAAAGAAGCCTTCTCTCCGGGTTGGCTGCTACCTGAAAGAAGTGTAAATGTGTGCAACTGGATAACCAGCAAATCTAAAGGTTGCTTGTGAGTCAGTACAGGACATGAATTGTTAGAGTAATTTGCAGCTTCATGGTGACAAACATTTATTCTTTTTGAGAGGTGATGTGATTATGCTAGCTGAGTTCTGGAGTGTGTCCTTCCAATGGAAACTTGTAAAAAACGTTCTGCACTAGGTACAGTCTGATTGCGTATTAAAAAACAAATGTATTTTAAACACACGTGTTTTATCGTAATCAATAATGGCCTGATTTAGAGTTTGACTGATGGAACCCAGTCCATCGGAATGATGGAGGACATTCTGTCCATCACCCTGGATGGACTACTGTCAATTAAATTTAGAGATGACCCAGGGGTCATCCAAGTACATTGAAAGTAACCGCTGTCACTGTGGTTCCTTTCAATGTACAAAAAGTTTGTTGGAAGACTACCATCAGTTTTAATGGCTGTTCACTAAACTTTTCAAAGGTTATTTGTTTTCCAAAATCGAAGTCCCAAAATGAGAGTTCCTATTCGAAAAATAAAAAAATAATGACCCCACAGCCGGGTAGCAGGGTACTCTCTTGTATTTGTGACGGAGTACCCTGTCCACCAAACCTGAAATTAGGCCCTAAATTTCCTTCCACAGTTCGGGCATCCTACTTTATACTATGTATAATACAGCTTTAAAATAAAGGCTTGCATATTGACAGTGATTTCATAGTACTGTAATTCAGACCATTCAGGATATTGTCATTTCCAAACAAATCGCAAAATCAGCAGTTTTGTAAAAAGAACTTGCTTTTTACAAAAGTGGCTGTGAAATTTGAAGCATGCTTTCTGGGCCCTCTGCGTACCCAGTGGGAGGCAGGCCAAAACCTGCTAAAAATTAATGCCTCCCCACCCCTCCCCCCCCCCCCCCCCCCCGAGGCATGCAATGGACCCAGGGGTCATTATTTTTTTTAAATGATTAGCTTCCACGAGGCACGTGGCAGGCCCATAAGACATTTATTTCTTAGAACTGTTTAGGGCCCGCGGGCACACGGCACGCCCAGTGGGGGGACTTTTTTTTTAATGATTAGGGCCTGCCGCCCGTGGAGCACGCAACGGGACCAGCGAACATTTTTTTTTTAATGATTAGGGTCCGCCTCCCCACAGGGCATGCAGGCGACCCAGGGGGATTTAATAAATGCCCCCTGGGCCTGCCACCGGCCCCCTGGGTGGCGGGCCATAAACATTTTTAAAAAAAAGAAATGCCCCCTGAGCCCGTCTCATGCTGCTTGGGTGGCGGGACCTAATCATTAAAAAAATATAAATGCTCACTAGACCTGCTATATTCCTCGTGGATGGCGGGCCCAAAACTGTTTCTGATCATTATTTGCTTGCCGGAGGTGCCATTTTACACCTCATTAACTCTTTTCCCTCTCATCCCATATCCCTGTCATGCCTTGCCACCACGCATCAAGAACATCATTCGGCCCTACCAACAACTTCACACTAGTGATGGAGCTAAGTTGTGAGTGCAGAGACATTTGTGTTCAGAAGCCACTCACTGATTTGATGTAATCAGCTAGTGACTGACCTGTGAACACAAAATGGGCAGTCTGCTCCCTCATTTTATTCATCAGCAGCAGCGAGGATGCCAAATTTCTTTCTGCCCTGGGCGCTATTCAAGATAGGGCTGTCTCTGCATAAAAGAATACATTTCCCATCAATTACTTTAACTTGCATTGCTTTTTTTATTTAAGATGTGTGAGTTGTAGTTTATATGTATTTACCTGAAGGGGAAAGGCCAACAAAATAGTTGCATTTCAACCTGTAGATAAACTGTGAAATACTTTGTACAAGACATCAGTGAGGCCCCATCTCCAATGCAGCCCAACACTAGGGCTGGGCGGTAAATTCCGTTCCGGTTGCGGAATATGGGCAATTCTGCGTTCCGCGGAGAACAGAGAATTGCCAAGAATTCAGCGAACCGCGGCGTCACGGAGTTTCTCCATTGTTCACTCTTTCAAAATGCGTGTTCACGCATGCGGGAGCGACTTACCAGGATCCCTGCGTTCGCCGGCAAGTTTTCCCTATCCGTTCGCATGCACCACGAGATTTTGGTAGCCGGCCGCGCGATCACACGAGAGAGTCCGATCGTGAACACGTCATTCGGACGTGCCCGCGTTTACGAACAGGAAACACGCATCGCGAGTGGGCGGGACAAGTGAAAGAAGATGGCCGCACCAATTGGAGACCGCATTGGCAAGTCCGCGAGATATTTCCCCTCGAGCACGCAAACAGCGTTCACGAACAGGAAAAACGCATTGCGGACGGGTAGAACAAGCAATTCCGCGTCTTTGTGGAACTCTGTGTGCTCGTGGACATTTTTTACCATTTTGAGGAGATTTGCGTAGAGCGACTACGCAAATTCCGCCCACCCCTACCCAACACACATAACCTCAAGAATAGTGAAGCTGCAGTAGCCCTGACTAAGGGATATGACGGGAGTGTGAGAGAGGGGATAAAAAGCCTGTCATTGTGAGCCTGGGGCTGTCTTTCAGTGCCTGGATACCCTCACAGGTGATTAGACACGCTCTACAAATTCACATAACATTTGCTATGGTGTGTGAGACCTAAGCATGTACGTTTGCAGTAGGTAAAGCGCTTTTGCAAACCTCTGAGCAGTACTGTTATTGAGACCGGAACGATGCCTAAAATCATATCTGTGTGACAGTATGAATGAGCAACTGGCTGAGACTGTAATGACTGAATGTGGTATGGGACGTTGGGTTGGGTGTTTTCCTGAAAGCGGGCATCTAAAGCAAGTTTGAGAGCTCTAAAAAATTATTCCTGACCTGAGACAGATTCTTGCTGTCTCAGTCAGGGCTTTAAGTGGGATGAAAATAGGGGGGTTCCCTGAAAGAGGTGGAGCCTGTACAATTAAGGGCATGGCTTAAACATACGCACTAAAATTCCCATAGAACGCCACCCTACCCACACATTCACATAAAATCGCAACTGCAACTGGCATGGGTGACCATTGCTCTGTGCGATTGCAGAGCAGCCAAAGATTGGATGACAATGTATTCGGAACACTTTTTTCCTCCACTGTCAGACAAGAAGAGAAACTTGCACTGCCATCAGCCACAATTCAGTCGTGCCCATTATTAACACCTGGATACAACGCCATTCAAACTATGCCCAAGACAAATATAATATGCTGCCTGAAAAAAATCGTAACACAGCATCCTGGAAAAAGCAAACACTCACGGGGAATGCACGATTGAGTAAGGCCAGACCTGCCAACTTACATTGTTTCACCATGCGTCACACGATTTCGGCTCCCTTCGCACATGCCAAAATCACGCGGTGACAGGGAAGACAAACTGGAAAGCACTACACAGAGTGGCTTTCCAGCTTGTCTTCGGGGGCTGTAAGCAGACAAAGTCCATTAGGGGGGTGAAAACACCCCAGGACAACGGTGTCAGCCTCACAGACCCTTTGGTTTCTTTTGTGAGGGGTGGGTGCATTGGTGGAGGGCAGAGTGCCTCTCAAGAAGCTCTCCGCATGAGTTTCGGCCCATCCAAGGCCGCGCCCGTCCTCACACAGTGACGTTTATTTATGGGTTGGCAGGTATGTAAAGCATGTGACATATAAGCGGGAAGAACATGGACTACCTTAATGTGTTTTACACACATAGTTCAGAGGCGATCAGTGTTTTTGCATGAAAAGTTAAGGACATGAATACAGGACCCAAAAGTTTTTTTTTTATGTCTGTTTTAAATTACTACTGGGTCTAAGATCAGGATGGTCCCGGCCCACTTAAAGCCCTGGCCTCAGTACTATCCGTCTGCACACTCCGAGCAGGCGTCGAACACTTCTTGTGCAGAGATGCTCGGCCCATGTGGAGGAAGCATATGTCCAAACAGATGCCTCATAATCTCATCAGCGAGTGAGCCATTACGGCCATAGTGAGTGTTATTTTATGTTATAAAGCTTTGTAGATCTTACTATTACCTGGGAGGCTATCCTGGAGCGTGATGGTGTGTGATTAGAAACTTTCTATTACCTGAGTGAGTGCGATGATTATGGCAGTGGATATCAATTACACACTTTATAAAGAATAATTGAAATCATGGCGCCGATATAGCCATGTTTCCAATGGTATTTATGATAGAGCTCCAGGATAAGATGACCAGGTGGAGACACTGTGTATAATAGTACATCGAACACTGTGGAGAATGTTATGAACACTCCTCTCTACAGGTCCAAGCCAACCTAGGTATGCTGCCTGGGGGTGAGTGTTGCAGAACTAGGGAACAAGGACTATGGTCTGAATATTCAAAAATAACAAGAGAAGAGCAAAGTGCATTAAAGGACACCTTAGGAAGGAATCTCTGCTACAGAAACGTACTGCTAAGGCATGGTGATTGCTACCTGCACAGTTAAAAAACAGCACACCACCAAGACTGAGGCAGGCATAAAACATGAAAATGTGTGAATAAACCCAGACTGAACCATATAACAAATTTATGATAGTCACGTTAGATGTCTTACACTTGGCAGAGCTCATGTTCTGCCCCAGGCAAATGGCTACATGAACACACATGGGAACAGCCCTAGGGCTTCATTTCGCAAGCCATCATAAACGTTTATTTTAGCCTGACGCTCCCTTCCTCCAGTGTGTTCCACCCAGCTCACAGGAATGCAGCAATCCACAAATCTGTTTGGGGGATTCCTCTACCTCCTAGTGTTCCTCCAGTTAGCCCTGGTTCTCCCAAAATCGAACCCCGAATCGTCAATGTAATCTACCGTTCCCAGATGCCCATACAACCAGCCAAGGCGTATTATATACATGGGGCCTGTTGGACTTTGCCCTTTTTGAGGGTCATCCCTGAACTTTGTGCCTTCCATCCTATATTTTTTCTGACCTGTTGGTGGTTCTATGACTCTGGGCACTTTTTCACTGCTGATCAGTTTTAAAGTGCATATGCTCTCATCGTAAATTATTGTAATGGATTAGTTACTCCATGATTGGCTTATTTGATTTACTTATCAGACCCTAGTACAGTGCACCATGAGTGCCCAGGGCCTGTAAATCAAATGCTGCTGGTGGGCTTGCAGCACTGATTGTGCAACCCACGGAAGCAGCCTGTAAAATGTGACTCAGGCCTGCCATTGCAGAGCCTGTGTGCAATCTGGGACTGCCATGTCGACTTGGCAAGTGCACCCACTTGTCAGTCCCTAAAACTTCCCTTTTCTATATATTAGTCACCCCTAAGGTAGGTCCAAGGTAATCCTGTGGGCAGGGTGCATTATATGTAAAAGGTAGGACATGCCCTGATATGTTTGTGGCATGTCCTGATAGTTAATTACAGCCAATTTCGTTTTTCACTATTGCAAGGCTACCTGTTCCCATAGGCCAGAATGGGCAGTTTGATTATAACATCATATAACCCCAACTGACCCAGGGAACAAGGTAGAAAAACATGTTTAGTATGCCTGAACTCAGAATGTTAAAATACATCTTTTAGTGTGGGTGATTTTTACATTCT
Organism: Triturus cristatus; assembly: GCF_964204655.1. Taxonomy (NCBI): domain Eukaryota; kingdom Metazoa; phylum Chordata; class Amphibia; order Caudata; family Salamandridae; genus Triturus; species Triturus cristatus. The sequence continues at coordinate 1,202,720,036 of NC_140585.1, read as the reverse complement.
GTGTTTGAAAATACCACTTTTAGAAAGTAGGTATTTTCTTGCCTAGCCATCCAGCATGCCTCTACTAGGTTTGTGTATTCCATGTCTGGTTTGTGAGTGACAGGGGGCTGGAGAGGGCTTTGGCTCCAGCAGTCTGATGGGATAGCGCTGGGATGAATAGGACCTGCATTGAATAGATATTAGGGGAGGAGATTTCCTTTCACTTGCCTGAGCCTTCATAGAATAGAGAGTAGGGGGAGGAGATTTCCTTTCAGCTACCTGGGCCAGGTCTGCTTTCTACAACGCTGTCTCCACCTCTTGCCAGGAAGCGGCACCAGGCAGGATAGAACTGGTTTTGGCTGGGCACAGACACTCTCTGCCTTCAGAGAACAAAGGATTTTGCAGAATAAATATTGGGGCCCAGACCCCAGAACTTTAGATCACTTCCGGGAATCAAGACAGACCCTTTGCCAAAGAGAGAAACCAAGGAAGCTGAAGGAGGAGACTGCCCCTATGCTGTTTGCTGTTTGGGGTTGGCCTGCAGTGGTTACTTATTGGAAAGGAAAGGAGAAAATGAACTTTGTGTGTACTTTTACTGTCTTGAGGAAGAACTCCAAGGGCTTGAAGCTGAGCTTGCCTCTTGTTCTGAAGTTTCAGGGACACAAAGTCTTCACCACCAGCTCCCCCTGAATTCCCTTGCTGGGAATTTTAACTGCAGAGAGGTGCCTGCTGTTGTTTTCGGCCCTCTGAAGTCTGCGTGTCGCTGGGAGCTGGAAGCGTGAGGCAACAAGGAAGAAGTGTGTTGCCGCCGCAGCAGTTGCCATCGCATCGCCGAGAAAGCGTGTCGCCGCCGCAGCTGTTCGCCGTCGCATCGCCGAGGAAGCGTGTTGCATTACCGGAGAAGCGTGTCACCGCAGCAGAGGTTGCCGTCGCATCACCGGAGAAGCGTGTCGAAGGGCTTGTCACGGCTCAAGAAACCATCGATTTCGCCGCACGGCTGTTGGGCGTGCACGCATCGCATCCATGTTGTCACATCGCACCGGATCGTTGCATCGCATCGAGGCGCCATGTTGTCGCATCGTAACTGGAACGCAGTAAGAAACCGACGCATCACCTCCTCTCCGGTAGGAAACTGATGCATCACCTCCCTTGCGCTGCTGTAAGGAACCTACGCATCACCTCCCCCGAAGCAAGGAACCGACGCATCACCTTCCCTGCGACCCTTTTGTTTGTTTTGAGTGACGCACCCAAGGTACTTTGAGAGAAAAGTGTCGCTTTTACCATATACATTGTTAAGTCTAGCAAAGATTACTTATTTTTCTAAACTGGTGTGGTGTCCATTTGTAGTGTTTTCACTGAATTACTCACTGTATGTGTTCACAAATGCTTTACACACTGCCTCTGAGATAAGCCTGTCTGCTCGAGCCAAGCTACCAAGGGGGTGAGCAGGGGTTATTTTAGGAGTATATCCTCCTTTCCCTGACTAGAAGCAAGGGTCCCTATTTGGACAAAGGTGCAAACCATTGCCAACTAGAGAACCCCATTTCTAACAGGGCCCAATTCACAAAGAGCCTCCTCAGTGTTGGTAGAGTCGCCACACTCGGGGCGGAATCCCAGCAACAAGAAACTGCAGTGTGAAGATTCCACCACAAGTGCGGAGCCTCCGTCACGACTGTGAAGGCTTTTTGTGAACCGGGCTATGCACTGCACAGCACCGCATCCTTCACGTATTGTGTTATTCGTAGGAAAACATACACCTGTGACAGAACACATGTATAACACACACTTACTGTGCAGCGCTGCACACAAACCCGATGTAGGCTAGGGGTGAGTTAAGCACACATCAGTGGAACGGTTGAATAAGTGAATCTGTAGGCCTCACTCTAGTGACACAGGTAAAAATGGCCTGTCCACTCCTACTGATCACTACACAGTATGCCGCCACCAACGCATTCTTCCTGGTTAACTTTTGGCAAAGGCTTTACAAAAAGACTGTAATCCATGAGACAAGCCTATGTCATGGAACTCCCGCATGGTCCATGCTCGCCCATGAAAATAAAAATCAGCTTCAGGGATATAGACATCATTGCAGCCAGGGCACTGAGGGCAGGGGTGTAGGACCATCACTGTGCGAGTGACATTTCCGTCCTAACACAAGCCAATGGGTGAAGCGCAATATGCTGTTGAGGCAGAACAAAATTGGGAATGACAAACTTACACACAAATGGATGAAGAGAGCTAATTGAAGAGTAAGTAGAGTATATCATTATATGAGAATCAAAATGTCTATGCTAACACAGCATAAAAGATGGCTGGTATGTCCAACTGAAGTACTGGGTATTTTAGTCCCAGCGGTGCAGGGGCACACACCCTATGACTTCTGGGTTCACCCTGTTCCAGACCTACAGAAACACAGAGTCTTCTGGGTGAAGTCAAAGATTCGTTTATTGGCTGCAGACCAATTACAGGTATCCTAGAAGTACAACAGCGTGTATGTTCTCAGGAGACTGCTGAAAATCATAGGAACGGGCTTCTCCTTAAGTACAAAATATCATGCTCCAGGCACACATTCCTTGGTTTACGATATGGCCATTATAAGTATATATTACAAACGAAAAAGCAGAGTCATGATGACCATCCCACATTCCAGTTCGGCCAGCCCACAATGATTTACACAGTAAGGTTCAGATCCCACATTTGATGTCAATAGACCCCCCAATAAACATGAGCATCTCCTGTTTTGGGAAACAAGTCATAAAGCAGGAACAAGCAGGTGTGGAAGAGATTAGCCGGGGGATTGTATAGAATGAAAGGGTTTTATGACGGGTCAAGCCCTGATGCTAATCACAGGTGGACGGAGGAAGGGGAGCTCGTGAGACCGGTTTGACCTGGGGCAGCAGAGCCAGCTGCCCAGGTCACAGAGAAGTCAAAGGAGAAGCCCATGTACTGTGAGGCCCGTATTTACTCCATTATAGCCTATGTGAGGGCAATGACAAGATGGCCACTGCTTCCAAAATGGAACCCGCGTAGTGAAGCAGAATAACGTGTACACAGTGCATTCATAGCTAGAACGATATATAAAGCACTTGTACATGCCGCATTTACCATTTGCGGTTTGTTAATACCAAGATAGACAGGGGTAGGGCCCTGTCCCCTACGCGGTCCCGAATATTAAAGTACGACAGACCCTCCTTTTGCCCTTACATAGGCAATCACTATACTCATCTTAATCCGAGTCTAGGTCAATATTCACAAAGTCATGGAGATGTTGCTGTAGCATCATCCTATTACTTAGTTCGTCCCTCGATACAGGTTTCCTTACACATAAGGTAGCACAGAGGCCACATATCGCAGGAGCACACTGTATGCACAGACAGAACAGGAAAAGAATGGCTAAGATCATTCCAATGACCATCAGAACTTTCCAACCCCAGGCAGATATCAATTCCCAGAACCACCCCACCAGTGACCAATCTGCCTCATCAACGTGTATGGATTCAGATATTTTATGGAGTTTGGAGATGGCTTGATACACTGTTGGAGCATTATCTGGTATGAAAATGCAGCAACTGGATTGGATGACCTTGCATACCCCACCGCGGTCTGCAAGAATAACGTCTAGAACCATGCGGTTCTGCAGAGTCATAAGGCGATCCGCTTGGAGCTCAGCTGTCAGATTACTAATGGCACCAGCCGTTACATTGACAGTGGATTCAACCACACAAGTCAGTTGTCTCAGGTTCCTACTATTGACCATAGGTCCCCAAAACGGCAGGAAACCCAAGAAGAAGTCTCCCGCTTCCTGACCGGCAGTATCCTCCTTACTAATCACACCTCTCACAACTCTGGTCTTGTGATAGTCAGAGGCAGCAGTAAATGTCGGCGGTAGCAAGTTCGCAATATAACATGTGCCCGAGAAATCAGGGGGCAGCCATGTATATGCTCGGTCATTACAGATGAAATATGTGCCCTTGGCAGCCAAAAACGCAGGGGAAAACTGCGATGGGAAGGTGTACGTTTCAGTACAGTCACTCCTTCCCAGTTGAGCTCTAGGATTCTGACCATTACCCTGTAAGCAGAACCGACCCATGTGGGGTACGACCCAGATTGGAGATGAGATTTTTCGCTGTCTTTCACCCAGACTAATACTATACCCCGTCGCGTTCCATCCTACATAAGGTCTCAACTCTTCTTTGGGAATGGATGAGTATGCATCGATATCCCTACTCATATCGGCAACTCCTTTTATCAAAGCCTTATTATTGGTGATAGGTCTGATGGAACGCGGTTGGCGAGGGGAATATATATCTAGAGCATAGAGAAACATGGTCTGGAATGCCCATGACGATCCATTGTAACTATACGGCAGCACTAGGTAGGGAATACCCTTGTTAATGGTATGTGGCATTAACCCACACACCCAGCAATTGGTCGTATTCATTACCAGTTGGTGCTGGTGCAAGAGTTGGATAAACGAGTTATTTACGAACTCTGATCGTCTGGTCTGTTCGTGCTCAGGCAAAGGGTGAAAAGAGTGAGAGGAGGCGGTAGAAGGAGATATAGGCTGTTGAGTGGGTGCAATGGGCTTTTGAGCGGAGAAAAACACAAATCCTACAATAAACATTATTGTGCTACACAGTGTAAAAAGGCACAAAAAGACAAAACATTTACTTTTTACAATTCTACACATCCTTGCGTTAAAGTTCATTTCCTCAATCGGTCTCTCCATCTTAAAAAACTCCATCCTCTACTCGGGCCGCTCGCGGTGGATGAGTTTCTTCTGCTAAGGAGTACGCCTGTCAGTCCAGGGAAACGCCCTAGACCCACCAGAACCGTTGACCTAGCGTCTTCGGCCTGTACCCCAAAGTCTTGGCACCGCGACCCTGCGGCAGAACCCGGATGGTGGTTCAAAAAACAAAAATCAAGAAAGTCTTTCAGATGGGAGAGCAAAAAATGTTAAAAAGGAAATAGTGAGGAAATCTTTATTTGTCCATGGGCCTAGGTCTCAAATTATAGCGGAGATGGCCAGGTGCTGTTTGGTCTTGAAACAAAAGTTCAGGCTCAGTGGTGTCCAGTCGATTTGATGGTGGCACAGCTTCCTGCAGAATATTGTCACTCTCTTGGTCTGAAACTGTGTCTTTTAGGCGTGCGTCACTGAATGGTACAAAACGAGGTACAGTGTCTGTCTCAGAGTCGGCGATACCCTCCTTGACCCACTGGTCATATGGCAGAGGCAAAGGGACTACTTTACAGTGGGTACCATGGATCCAGTGTTTCTTCCCTTTTACTCGCACTGCTGATCTTGTCGAAAGAAGAACAAGATGAGGGCCGATCCAGCGAGGCTCGTCGTTGCTCTTACGCTGGAAGTTTCGGATCAGGACCCACGAGCCAGGGTTGATGGGGTGTCCAGGAGGTTCAGAAGCTTGGGGAAGAGTATCATGTACCTGTTGGTGCAAAACACGCAGTTTAACAGTCAAATCATACAGGTAATCGAGTAGTACTGGATGCTCAATCTCACTGAACTTCGTAGGCCTCGGTACACCCCATACGTTGGCCGGGCGGCCAAAAACAACCTCGTAAGGGCTAAGTCCCACTCGTGAGTGTATGGTCATTCTGGTGGACAGGAGTGCTAAAGGCAGAGCGTCAGGCCATTTAAGACCGGTGCTCGCCTGAATTTTGGCCAGCTTGAGCTTTAAGGCTCCATTGTAGCGTTCTACTAATCCAGCTGATTGGGGGTGATTTGCAGCGTGGAACTTCTGCTTTATCCCTAGCCCTTCACATACGTTCTTCATCACTTTACCCACAAACTCACTTCCATTATCACACCACACCATTCTTGGCATCCCAAACCTAGGGAAAAATTCCTTCACAAGGGCTTTGGCTGTGGATAGGGCAGTGTTATCTTTCAGAGGATAAGCCTCTATCAATTTTGAGAAAGCACAAACAACCACTAGTACATATTTCAGGTTGTTGCATCTTTCCATGTGAATAAAGTCCAGCTGCAAAACTTCAAATGGACATGATGGGGGTGCAAAGTGACCAGCTGGAGTTGGGGTTCCCCTACCAGGGTTGTACTTCAAGCATACTATGCAATTCTTGACCACATTCTCTGCACACTTGGGAATCCCAGCATTCTGCCATACTGGAGCCAACAACTTGCATATACCTTTCGTACTGATATGTGCCATTCCATGTGCCATAGTAACCACTGGAAGCACATATGCATCAGGCAACAACCATCGCCTATGCTCTGTCAGATCAATCCAACAACCATTCTCATCCAACTTACCCATACTTTCTCTCCACTTGCTTAACTCTTCCTCTGTGGCTTCAGCTTGAAGCGACTTCACACTCTCTATTGTGTTCTCACACATTCCCACATCATTAACCCATCTTGCGGGGCCTGCAACATACATTCTAGTCTTCACATTCTGTGCTGTTTCTTTCGCGGTCTCATCAGCAAACGCATTCCCACGTCCAACATCATCTGTGACTTTCCTGTGCGCACTGCATTTCATGATCGCAACTTGCAACGGTAGGGTCAGTGACTCAAGGAGATCATTCACCAACTTGCCATTCCGAATTTTAGCTCCATGCGACGTCAGGAACCCACGCTCCTTCCACAGTCGCCCAAAATTATGAGCCACGCCAAAGGCGTACTGGCTATCTGTGTATATATTTACTCTCATTCCTTCAGATAACACACATGCTCTCGTGAGGGCGATTAATTCTGCTGCTTGGGCCGAATTATGTGGCACTCGTGCAGTTTCCACGACCGTGTGCAAAGTCGTGATAGCATATGCAGCAGTCGTGTCACCATTAGGGAGCTTGAAACATGAACCATCTACCCATAAAGTGCCATCACACTCAGTCAGGGGAGTATCTTTTAGATTTACTCTCCCTTTCGTCTCTTCTTCTGTTCTGAACAGACAATCATGTTGCTCAACCTCATCTGAGTCTGCTGGAATTGGCAACAATGTAGCTGGATTCAGCGTATTGCATCTTTTTATGTGTATGTGATTTGCTAACAGTGTAAGCTCATAACCTGATAATCGCGCACTAGTCAAGTGTTGTGTCTTGGTCCTATTTAATAATGTGTCTACTGCGTGTGGAACCATAACAATCAATGTATTGTCCATTACCAAACCAGCAGATTGTCGGATAGACATCGCTGCAGCAGCTGTCGCTCTCAGACAGCTTGGCAATGCCCTCGCTACAGGGTCCAAGGTTGATGAAAAATATGCGCATGGGCGCGGTCTGTCGCCAAAAGGCTGTGTTAACACTGATAACGCACAACCATCTTTCTCGTGAACATACAATGTAAAAGGCTTACTGTAGTCAGGGGTACCCAACACAGGTGCTGAACATAATGCATTACGCAATTCCACAAAACTTTTCTGGCACTCTTCAGACCATGGGATAGGATTCGGTGTGTCTTTGCATGTTAAGGCTACTAAAGGTTTTGCCAATAAAGAAAAACTAGGGATCCAATGCCTACAGTATGAAGTGATGCCCAAGAAAGCACGCACTTCTCTCTGTGTTCTTGGCACACTCAACTGTGCAATGGCTTGAATTCTTTCTGGGGTCAGTTTCCTTCCCTCCTTCGATAAGAGATGACCTAAGTAGGTCACTTCTTGTCGACAATATTGCAGCTTAGAGAGAGACACTTTGTGATGGAAAGCGGATAAATGGCGCAACAGTGACAATGTGGCTTCTTTACAAATCTTTTCAGTATCCGCAGCGATCAGTAAATCGTCCACGTACTGAATCAGGATAGCGCCACTAGGAAAAACAAGTGCATCAAGCTGCGCTTTTAAAGCTTGACCATATATTGATGGACTTTCACAGTAGCCCTGGGGAGCGCGTTTGAAGCGGAAGCTTCGGCCTCCCAGACTAAAACCAAAAATGTCTCTGCTCTCTTCTGCAATTGGGATGCTAAAGAAAGCATTCTTTAAATCAATCACTGAAAACCATGCAGCAGAGGCTGGAATCATCGTTAACAAGGCAGTTATATCGGGGACAACCGGAAACTGTGGCACAACAATCTTATTAACCTCTCTGAGATCGATCACAAATCTGTAAACAGGTGGCTGTGAAGGATCCGTTCGTTTTAAGACAGGTAAAATCGGACTATTGCAAACGTTGCCTCTTGTCTCTTCAATCACACCCTTATTAATCAAGTCGCTGACAATGTCTAACAATGCTTTCTGCCCTTCATTAGAGATCTTGTACTGGGGAATACGTGGCAGTCTGACATTAGCCTTTAAAGTCACCACATATGGCGGTATCTCCAAGAGGCCCACATCATTGGGACCAGTAGCCCAAAGGGCATCCGAAAGGGATGACAATTCAGGCGGCATTGTGTCTTTAGACAAGTACATTGGGGAAATCACTTTCTTGCCTAATGTAAGTTGTACTCCTGAAGGAGAACAATACAGTGTAGCATGCAATCTTTTCAACAAATCTAATCCCAGCAAATTCTCACCACAACCTGTTGTCAGAATCAGGGGTGCTTTCAGCTCACAAGGTCCAACAGAAAGTGACATGGGACTAGAAATCGGGTTCCTAACTGGGGCGCCAGAAAAACCTACCGAAACATTGATTTCGCCAGACAAAGGTGCGCCAGGGAGTTTTGAATGCATGATTGAACTCTTTGCAGCACCAGTGTCTAGCAGAAAAGGCTCCGTTACATTTGCTGTAGTTACCTCAACATATGGTCCACTCTGATCCACTGGCACTGAAACAACTCCCTCTCTCTGTCTATGGCTGTCCTAGTAATCATTACTTTCTGCATCACCGTCCTCTGCATAATAATCATTATTATAATACTGGGCCGTATTACTAATCGCGTTAGCTTGCTGATCAAAGCTATTGATGGTATTTTGAGGCGGCAGAGGACGCGCGTTCTGGGGAACACTTCCACGCCCTCTGCCTCTAGGAGCTTGCTGACCACCCCTACCTCTTGCGCCATACGCATTACCGTTCCGCTGCATTAATTTAGGGCAATTATATTTATAATGACCTTCCTCTTTGCAGTATGAACATTGGTTGGGACCTACAGGAACACGTGGTTGATAATACCCGTTCATTTGCTGATTGTTCTGAAACTGTTGGGGTTGGTGATAGACACCTTGGGGTTGCCTATAATTATTCTGACCTCCACGTGGCGGATAGGCCTGCTGTAAAAGGACCTTTGTCTTTAGTTCCTTCGTTTTCTTCTCTGTTCTATCTTTCTCGTCTTTATCTCTATTTTCATAATACTGTGCAGTAGCCAGTATTTGCGCTGAAGAAGAAACAGCCCAAGAACTTTCTGAATCTTTTAACTTTTTACACAGGTCAGGAAGTAAATTCTGCACAAACTTATCCACAAATAACCGTTGGCCACTCTCAGTACTCATATCCTGCCCACTGTGGTCAATAAATGTTTCTTCAAACCTAGTAAAGAAGTCTGACACTGTCTCATCTTTCTTCTGCTTGCATGCAGATAACTTGTCCCAATTTACGCGCATCGCAGGCATTATTGTCTTCATATACGTAATGATTCTACCAGGCAGTTCAGCTACTAAAGGTTCTGGTTTCGCACCACCAGTTTGTCTAGTATCAGCAGCAACAATGTTAGCCCATGTATCCCCTAGTTCTGCATTGTGATCTACATTACGAATTGACCCCCATAGAGGCTGTGGAACAACATTACCAAACAACATGTCTATGTCGGCCAGATTCATAACGCATGACCCTGCCGTCTGCGACAACTCGTTATAATAACCTGCTGGGTTTTTACGGGGATCAGGCAAGGACTGCTTAAGCGCTAACACCGCAGAGCGCTTCCATGGAACATGCACCCAACCACGCTGGAAATGCGCTGCCACAGCGGGGTTACCACCGGCAGCTGCAACCGCTTCCTTCCATACCGGGGGAACTTCTCTCATAGGGTATTGTCGTGCTTTTACTTTTTTCCCCACAAGGACATCTTGTTCAAACAATGACTGTTGGCAATCATCATTCCTAAAGGACAATACAACCGCAACTGCTTTATCTACTCCGCGGTCCACAATTATACCAGTTCCAAAATCGAACCTCACTCTACACAATTCCTGCGGGTTCGGATTTTTACCACTATCCTCCAATTCTTCACAGAGAATTTCGCACATTTTCTCAAACACATATCTCTGTTTTGGGGCGTCCCACTGATGGAAAACGTTGACAACTGATTCCACATCATACAGTGAAGGGAAAACAATCCATCTACGCGCCAAGTTATCTATTACCTTTTTCTCGTCAGGGTTAGGCAATTGGCTGCGCAACTGCTTACGCTGTAAACCAGGAGTCGCACCAGATGACTCAAAGAGGGGCGACATTAATGTAGTAACCACATTAGCTAAGCGCTGTCGCGCTGAAGGAGAAGCTGAGGCGAGAACAGGGGGAAAAACAGAGGGAAGAAAAGAGGATGTAGAGACAGGTACTGGAGTGGTGGAAGGAAGAGTGTCAGCGGAGGCAGCTGCTGTATTAGGCAAAGTCGCAAGAAGTGCGGGGGCAGTTGGAAGCACAACTGGCGGTCCTTGAGAGGGCTGCGCTACATGGATAAGAGCCGGATGCAAAGCAACTGGCGGTTGCGGCAAGGCTTGCAGTATATTCACTGGAGGTGGCATATTTACAAGCTGGGGAGGAGCCGTGGCATTCTGAGCATACGGGGGTGGCGAACTCAACAAATGTGACATCAGGGGATCTTTCTCCTTTTCTTCTAACCCATTCTGCTTAGAATGTGGTAAGGCTGGGTAACATTTGTCAATCCCTAACTTGCGCTGCCTATGCAATTGCTCACTCATCTGCTCCTCTTCATTGTCTTTAAATTGTACAGCTGCTTGCATTACTGTCATACCTTTCTCTCTCTTATTCTTTTTCGCCAACTTAATTTCCTTTTGTTTGGCTTCCTTTCGCCATAAGCGGAAAGAGTCAAACATCGCCGGCCGGGCTTTTTTCTTAAACAATTTAATTTCCAGATTATCCAAAATATCGGTATCAAAACTACCATTTTGGGGCCATTTTAAAACACCATCTTTCCTGGTGTAGTGGATCCACACTTCGTTATATGCAATGGGGCCTACGCCATGTTTTACATAGAGCTCATAAGTTGGAGTTCCAACCGGAGGAACCGGACATGATTCCTCTAGCTGGAAATCCTTTCCACAACCCAAACAGAATAATCTACCAAATAGTCCAGAACCAGGCATCTTTGCTCACTAGTCTAGATCCAAACGTCAAAGGATTATCGATTACGATATTCTCGTGAATACACGAGTCCTCTGGCTTTGGCGTTTGCAAACTCCAAAGTACCAAATTACCAAATCAAACGATCCCGAAGGATACCAAAAACAAATGGGAGACGCTCCACTTATACTTAACTGAATATTGCTGATCGATGGCGTCACCAGAAGACTCTCTCGATTGTTTCGCTCTCTCAAAACTCGTCAAGGGTCCAAAACAGGTCGATTAATCAGGGCAGCAGTCCTTCGTAGCCGTCGGGACGCGGAGAACCTCGCAGAAAAGACTTTCGGACCACGTCGACATGCAGGGGTCGATGAAGTGGCGGCCTTCCTCCGGAATTTCCACACGAAGCTCCTCACGAACCTCTGGCTTGGACTGGTACCGCTGAAATCGTCCCGAGTTGGGCGCCAAACTGAAGTACTGGGTATTTTAGTCCCAGCGGTGCAGGGGCACACACCCTATGACTTCTGGGTTCACCCTGTTCCAGACCTACAGAAACACAGAGTCTTCTGGGTGAAGTCAAAGATTCGTTTATTGGCTGCAGACCAATTACAGGTATCCTAGAAGTACAACAGCGTGTATGTTCTCAGGAGACTGCTGAAAATCATAGGAACGGGCTTCTCCTTAAGTACAAAATATCATGCTCCAGGCACACATTCCTTGGTTTACGATATGGCCATTATAAGTATATATTACAAACGAAAAAGCAGAGTCATGATGACCATCCCACATTCCAGTTCGGCCAGCCCACAATGATTTACACAGTAAGGTTCAGATCCCACATTTGATGTCAATAGACCCCCCAATAAACATGAGCATCTCCTGTTTTGGGAAACAAGTCATAAAGCAGGAACAAGCAGGTGTGGAAGAGATTAGCCGGGGGATTGTATAGAATGAAAGGGTTTTATGACGGGTCAAGCCCTGATGCTAATCACAGGTGGACGGAGGAAGGGGAGCTTGTGAGACTGGTTTGACCTGGGGCAGCAGAGCCAGCTGCCCAGGTCACAGAGAAGTCAAAGGAGAAGCCCATGTACTGTGAGGCCCGTATTTACTCCATTATAGCCTATGTGAGGGCAATGACAAGATGGCCACTGCTTCCAAAATGGAACCCGCTTAGTGAAGCAGAATAACGTGTACACAGTGCATTCATAGCTAGAACGATATATAAAGCACTTGTACATGCCGCATTTACCATTTGCGGTTTGTTAATACCAAGATAGACAGGGGTAGGGCCCTGTCCCCTACGCGGTCCCGAATATTAAAGTACGACACAACCCAAGTCTGACATTTTTTAGGGATGAACTAACGTCACACTCCAGCATCAGTGCTTTCTGTCAGTAGTAGCACTGGAAATGTGAATTTACATATGCTATATATATCGCCTAACACTGGCCTTTTTCTCTCCAGACTGAGAAAGCACAGAAAGATAGAAGAACAGAGAAAGCAATGATGGTGGGGGATGTGAGCACAGCGAGGAGGACAACTCACACAAAACTATAGGTTGAATCATGGAGTTTCCGTAATTAGTAGATGGGACACAACAAATTAGCGTGCAGACTCAGGGAACGGAGTGCCATTTTTCATTCTTTCACATTGGGAAGAACGAATATGTAATACAGTGGAATTAACCGAAGATTGGCAGGAACGCAGGGTCAAAGGTTTCATTTGTCAATAAAGAAAAAATGCCTTAGTGCATCTAGTCAAGCTGTTGTGAAGGGCATCCTTATGGTCTGAAAGAGACTAAAACTAACACCGAGGGGCATATTTACAAGGGCCTTATCTCCGCTTTTTTGGCTTTTAAAGCCAAAAAAGCGGAGATAAAAATATTGCCCTATTTACAAGAGGGTGCTAACATGCATTAGCGCATGTTAGCACCCTTTTCTCCGATGCCTCGCTTTGCATCTCTAACGAAATGCAAAGTGGGCGTCACTGAACAGTACAACCTTGTAAATATCGCTGATGTGCACATCGCGATATTTACAAGGTGGCCCACGCATTTTAGCATACGCTAGTTTTGTGCGAAAACCGCTGTTTTCGCCAAAAGCTGACGTCTGCTAAAATCATGACTAACCCACACCTAACATGGGGGGTGGATTCTTGTGTTACGACCACATGGTCATATCAACAAGGATATCGCCGTTTTGCAGGGAACATTGCTGGAAAACCAGCGATGTTCCCTGGAAAACGGCGATTATACCGCTATCGCTGGAATTCATATCGCCACTGCACTATGCGTTGTAAATACAGCGCAAGCATGGCGATGAATTCCAGCAATAGACGGCTATAAATATAAAAGCGCTAAGCGCGCTTTGCGATATTTATCGCCATCTGTTGTAAATATGCCCCCAAATTCTCAACCATGCCGGAGTAAGTGTTAGTCGAAGACATTAGTAGCACAGTAAAACAGCTCGAAGCGCTTTGACATAAGGAAGCGGTTTTGTCTCATTATCCTGTGGAAAACACTACACAATTTGGAGACGATAATTACACAAGACCTACCAACTGCGCAGTGAACACCCGCTATTGACATGTTTCAAGGAGACTTCTGAGATCTCATCCGTGCATATATTGTGATAAGGGATTTTGCTTCACTTGTCCAACAATGGAGGGAATGAGGCCTAGGTTTTGCGGTGATCCCTGTTTGCTCTGCCATCCTATTTCATGTTATTCTTGTTGCAAGACCTTCTAAACCCCATTGGTGATCTCTGGAGAGCGGTGCTCCTGAAAATGATAAGGAAACTCTTGCCGTTTATTCCCCACGATTCCTGTAAAACAGTTGTAACAACCCTGGCTTTATCAAGGCTGGACTATGGGAACGCTTTAAATGCAGGGATACAGGTCCAGCATCTGGCTAAACTGCAACGACTCCAAAAGGCAGCAGCTAGGCTGATACTGGACGTTCCCAGGTCCGAACCTATTACACACAGATTAAAATCCCTCCACTGGCTCCCAATAGGAAAAAGAATAAAGTTTAAGGCATTGTGTCTGGCCTACAAAACCTTGCATGGGTTGGGCTCGCAGTTTTTGAAAAACCCGTCTAAACGGTATGAGCCATCCAGAACCTTGAGATCCAGCCAATCAAAGCTTATACAGGTGCCAAAATATAAACAGGTCAGGTGGGGGGGAAGAAGCTTTCTACTGCATGCAGCTAGGGCGTGGAATATGCTTCCAATAGCAATCAAGAACAGCCCAACTTTGCTTTCATTCAGGAAAGAGATAAAAACTTGGTTATTCAACGTTGACTAGTTCATAGATTCGGTAGCTCTCCATGTCTCTGCATCTTCCTAGCGCCAAGACGCCCATGGACATTTGTGCGCTTTATAAATATTCAAATCAAATCAAATCAAAAAATCAAATCAGATCCAATATGATTCCATTATACATATGATTACAAATATTATCCTGTTCTGTCTTATTAGTATTCAAATGTTTTCAGTACATTGATGATGTATTTTATTGTGAGCCTGTTTTGTTATTTCCCTTTTTCCTACTTAATAAACTTTACTTTTAAAACTAAAAAGGTATGAATCCATTATGTGATGCGATAGCGCCTCCAAGGTGACCACACCCAGGCATCTCATCCTTACATCCAACTCTTTTGGAACAGATGAGGTGCTTGTGGAGCCTTCTCACACTCCAGCAACTCCTGCACCTGTTTTGTAAAGTCATATTCCTGTGGGGAAACACTGAAGGACCCACGGAAGCCTGGTTTGGGGTCGTACTTCATGGCTGGCTCCTGCCTGAAAAACAAGAAACCTATCCAGACACCAGGTGTATCTATTGGAGAAGACCCAATGAAAGCAGTCTTTGTAAAAATCCATATTTGAGGTCTGATAAGGGAGCTCATGTCATGAAAAACTAGCATTGGCAAAGCACAAGTCTGGTTTTAACCAGCTAACACATTCAATCAGAAGCACCACCAAATCCACATAGACTATGTGTGTTGTGTGACTGTGTAAGCTGATGCATGACACCAAGAACTTGGGGAATAAAAACAGTGCACAGGCAGGGAGGCACAGAAAGAGGCAAGCTCGACAGAGAGCAGGCACAAATCGTGTATACACATTTGTGCATACTTGAACATAAGGAAGCACACCAAAGCCACAGTTATTGACACTGCTATGCTAGTGCTTGTTTGTATTTCTCTGCAAAATAGTCTAAATGCAAAAGGTACAGCCAGACATAGATCCTGTGCTCACTGTGCCACAGGATTCGGATTGTACCTGAATGATCAATCCCAACATACCAAACTGATCGGGGGTTGTGCTCCTGATAAGAGGAAACATGTCTTAGCAGTTTGGACTTGGCTGTTCTTAATGGAGGAGTCCTATGATTGATCTGCACATAGTTTGAATCTGTGGGGCTGTTTTACAAGCTCCTTGCGCCGGCGGTGCATCACTTTTTCCCATATTAACAGTGATGCACCGGTGGCACAAAGGGCATGTAAATAAGCCTCTGTAAGTAGAAGCTCAGGACCTCATTTACTATATTTTGATGCACGGCAGCGCAGCAAGCCTTTCAGCTGCGCTGCCATGCGTCAAAATAAAATGGCAGGAATGCGTTGTATCTACATGATAATGCGCATTCCTGCCCTTTTCCCCAGCGCCACTGCACAAACAGCAGCTGTGAGCCAACACAGACACCCTTTCGCCATGGTGCAATGATGCTTGCATTGTAGGGATGATTGTTGTTTTGAAGGAAGGAATACCTTCCTGCACATAAACAATCATTAAGGGCAATTTGCTCCTTCTATGTGTGCTGTACACTGCAGCACACATAGGAAGAGCAAAAAATGAGGAGCAATAAAAGTATTTCTTCACGTTGCACCACTCATATGCCGCCCTGGAGAAGCGTATGATGCTGTTGCATTCCCAGGTTTACAACACTTGAATGTGTTAGGTTTCCATGGGGGTGTAGTGAATCAGCCACTTTTGTGGTCTGACACCCTATGATGACCCTCAACCACCACCATTCTGTACTGACTTAAGTGTGTTATGTTACCTTAGCCTTAATGTAGGATGGGTTTGCATATGCCTGCTTTTCTTCTGTCTTTTAGTGGAATAGTCTTTCCAAGAATAGAAGGTATGGGATGTTGAGGTGCAGTGCTGTGGGTGGTGGTGCACACATGTGCTCAATGTTGTATACTGAGGGATTAAGTGTATAATGTTATTTGGGTTAGGTGAATTATGACTTTGACCTATTGGCTTTGACGTGGTCTAATGTCATTCTGCCTTCTGACTTTACCTTGCTTCTGTGTGCACAGTGGTGCTTGTAAGTTGTGTGGATGAGAATTATAGGTGCTCCTTTGACATGGTCTCATGTCATCTTGCTTTTCTGATTCCATCTTGCTTTGGGCCTTTGTGTGCATGGCTTAACTAACTCTGAAGCCATTTTCTGTGAAGAAGAGGCCATGTTTTGCTTTCCTGCTGTTTTTCGCATTTCTCTGACTAGAGAGAACTGGTTCTTATCAGAGGAATGTGCATAGTTTGACTCGTAGCCATAGCGGGGGCCTGATCAACCCTTTGCTGTGACCTTAGAGCAAGCTGGTACGGGCTCTCATGCGAACTAGGGGGCGGAGTTTGCTAGTAGCTTCGCTGTGTTTGAATGTGTATTAAAAAGGGGAGTCTACACTGGCTTGGTGGAAGTTCATCCGTGGAGCAGACGTGTTGTCACGGAAAAGTGGTGTCACCTCTGAGCTTTCGCCCGGTTCAAGCAATGGACTCCCCTTGAACAAAGTGGGGTGAAATGATGGAGCATTAGGTGAGGTGTCTCTGCTACTAACTGTCTCTTGATTCTTTACTGATTCTCTCCTTATTTTCTGATTCTTATATCCATACATATATATATTTCTACATATATATTCAATCATATTATTGATATGTTAGAGTCTGCTATGTTAGGTGCATTTGGCTTACTGTGTGATGCTATTTACTAATAAATACATCCCAGATATACCAATTCGTCTTTTCCTTGTAGCAGGAGGTGTGGACTCTTCTTGGCCAAGTATTCTGTTGTAGAAGGATGGGTGAATTCCCTTCTAGCAGGTAATTGTGTTATAGGAAGTTGGCGCTACTCCTCACAAGTGATGCGCAAATTATTGTTATCTTGCCTTGCCTTTGGGGGAGTGTTGAAAGTTTGCCCACCTTAGGAAGTGATGTGTATATGTTATATTCCATAAGTTTGGACCTGATATTCTCGCCCTGGGAAAGTGACGGTACATTCCTTGGTCCAGGGAAGATCTAAAGTTTGTCATTACAGGAGGTTGCAAGGGAACACCCACAACACCCATGGAACATCCCTTTCATGCAGAGTAATGCGTGAAAGGGGCCCATATTTACAAGGCCATGAAAAGTTATGCAGGATGATTTTACGTGGCCTTGTAAATATGTGCAGGCACATTGCGCCGCCGGTTTGTCTAAAAAGGTGCCGCACCGTAATTTGTAAATGAGGCCCTAAGTGAGCAAAAAAAATTTCATGGAGGCAGTTGTCAGCATTAGCAGTAGCTGAGATTAAATATAGCAAACAAACCCCAGAGTTGATTCTCCAGGCTATGTAAGTGTGGTCAGCCATTGTAATACATATAGTGGACATCGGTCATTGCGGAATGTCTAACTATATAATGGCTGCACTGAACACGGTCATGTTTGGTATCAAACATGTCAAAATTATAGCCCAACACCGATTCCAGTGTTGGAAGTATGATTCCATGTACTGAGGGGCTCCCTAGGGTACCCCCCCTGTACTCCCGGTTACAGCCTTTCAGGATCTACAAGCAAGCTAGTGCTTCTGTCGACCACAGATACAATTCTGCCATCCTGCTGCTGAGCTGAGCTCGAGCAGGGGAAGGTAGAACAATAGGTTTCCTGTCACAGGGAGGTGTGACCACCTCCGAGACAGGACGCAGTGTATTGGGTTGGGGTGGTGCACTTTTGATGCCCTCCTTACAAATTCCAGCTTGAGCCGGTTCAGGGAGACCTTGACTACTGCTCTGGTGCGAAACTGGACAAAGGACATGGAAGTATCTTTCCATCTGTCAAACCCCTCCTCTGGGAGGAACCCCCAAGTCATTCCAACCCTTTCCTTAGGGTACTTAAGGGCTTACCTGTAGGTGGTTCCTTGGATTCGTCTTGGGACAAGAATCATTCCTGAAACTGCATCGATCTTCCACCGTCTGAACATTTGAACTTTGTTGGACCTCGACTGAAACCAAGACTGCACCAAGGAAGACTCCTGCTGCTCCTGGTCTCGCTGTTCTTCAATTCTTCAATTCTTCTTTATCGCCTGTGTCTCTTCCAGGTTCTTCAGCAGACCTGTGGGTATCAAGGACACCCAAAGTAATCTCCCTTGCATCGGCAGGCACCGCAACAAAGCTGACTGGTCTGGTGCTACTGTTATCCTATGGACTTTCAGAGGCTCAGGAACACAGGTGGTGGTTCTGCAAATCCCTGCAGACCTGTCCTGTCTTTTCTTTGGTTTTGAGTCCAGTATCCCTGGTCAGAACCGCAGGGACCGAACCCCTGTGCACCATGTCGACTCGTGCTTGCCAAGGCTTGTTAACTCTGCACTCCAGAGATTTTCAGGCTACAAGAAGCTCCAGCATCTCCTCCCTCCAAGATCAGCAGCCTCTCTGCATCCTCTGAACCTTGGGCTTTCATCTTGGGTGAGCTGCTTGAGGTCCTCCTGCGAATCCTGTGCCTTCGGCCTGTGGGTCCTCCTGAGGGTCTTCTACTGCTTCAGTGGGCTCCTCTGATTGCTTCAGGCCTGCTATGACTCTCCTGATGTTGGTGAGTCCCTTGGATCTTGCTGGTCACAACGTTGTTCCTTTTTTTCGTCTTCCACATCAGTTGGGTTTACCAAGGCTTGTTGATACTCCCGCCGGACACTGACCACCTAGTCACTGTCATCCAACATGGGACAGCTCATGCACAGCTCCTGGCCTTCCTCAGTATCGCCTGGTCCTCACAGCTGCAGCAACAAGGTCACTGTTGGCTCTTCAGAACCTCCCGACATCGGTGGGCATTGTGTCTCCATGCCTCCTGATCACTCCCGAGTGGCAGAGACTCTGTTCCCTCTGCTTGCAGGTTCTTCACTTCCAGAACCCACCCTTGGATTCCACCGGACTCCTTCTTGATCTTCTCCAGAGGTATCTTCTTTGAATTCTTCCATTGTCGTCTACGGCAGGTTCCGATGTCACATCACCTCTATGCGCCCGACATCCTGGCGTAGGTAACCTGGTTTATGGGGCATCCACGGGCAGGCTGGTTCTCCAACCTTCTGTCTTCCAAAGGGTTTCCCCAGGGTCCTCTCGGGATAGTCCTTTTTCCTCAAAACTGCAACCACAACTTCTCCATTGACTTCCATTGGGCACACGGCTGTGTTTCCAGTCTGCACACAGCATCTGTGGGGTTCCTGGGTACCTACCTTGGGTGGTTCCTTGTGTCTCTAGCACCTCTGGGTCTTCTGGTCCAAGTCCCATTTTCCCTTGCAGTTCGCATCCCACTTTTTTAGTATATGGTTTGGTCTCCCCTCGGAGACCATTGTATTTTGTGCTACTTACCTGATTGTATTTGAGGTATTCTTGTGTATTGTGTTGATATCTGCGGGTAGGAGATATATCAATGCGGCAGTGATATTGTGTAGTAATAAATAGACTTATTTTTGCTAAACGCTGTGTGATTTCTTTTCATCTAATCTACACTATGGATTAAACTGTTAAAATAAGCTCCTTAACACTCCTTCAAGATAAGTCTAAAGGCTGCTCTCCACAGCTACCACTTTGAGAGCTTTTGAAGGTTATTAAAGAACACTAAAATCATAAGGGTTACCTGAATTAGTGCAAAGTGCACCACTTGAATAAGTGCGCACCATATACTAAGCCAGCCTCCTACAAATAGCACAAAGCAGTCTCAAACCAGATCATTAAAAAAATGAAAGACTGATCACACAGAAATAGGCGTTAGAATATTGATTAGCCTCTATACAAGAGCTGGCATTTTGGCTAGTAATTGCATGTACTGATCAAGGTACTTTTTACGCTCTTGTAAGAAATGCCTTTGGCTTTCTGCCAAAGGTCATTGAGTAGAAAAAAATAGCAACTACACAAAATATAGCTCGAGGTCAACCCCACCATCATTCTTACCATGGCACAGAGAACATAGATGAAAACAGATGCCACGGTAACAGGGACCACAGCTGAAACCACGGCAGTAAACCACAGTAGTGACAACAGCTGCCAATGCACCGATCACCACAGCAGCAGCCCAACATCAGGGACCACAGCAGTATCTGGTCACGACCACTAGAGAAAAGGACAGACTGCTGAAGACCCCTTTCTTTCAGCGACAACCATTGTGAGCCATATTTGTATGTTTAATGGCCTATCTCCTTTGGTACCTGGCAGGTCGGATGGAGGCAGCTAGACTGGTCCTGCTACAGCAATCCAGGGAAAGCATGAACAGGTTTGAGGTGAGGAAAGCAAATAACTTAAAGGTGAGATGATGGGAGGTACCGAGAAAAGTGAAACCCAGAAATCAAAGTGGTGCAGCTCCGGAAGGATGAGCTGGGTGCAAACTTTAGCGAAGTTAGTGAAAGCTGTTAAGTTCGGATTTCTTTTGCGCATAACATTACAAGGTTACCAAAAATGTAAGTTTTTGGGGCTCTCCTCCCCTGCGGCCGTGCTCGTGCCCGCCCTCATGCTCTTGAACGCCACTCCATGCACCTGAGGAGCTCACCGGGACGTTTTCGCTGAACCTGCCTAAGGTCAGAAAACACCTCCATGGCCGCACATAGGGCTTAGCGGACAGATTCTTTGAGGTGGCAGGTTGTAAGGTTGTAGAGGAGACAATACTGTGCGTGCCCCCGTCGCAAGCTGCAGATGCTCGGTGCTGGCCCTGCTGACTCTGTTTCCGTCTGCCGCCACAGGTGTCCGGCAGGGCAGTGGGCGGTTTCACTGTAGTGTTGCGGTGCTGTGGCTGCGGGTAGATGCAGGTAGCTGGTTGCTACATGAGCATCCGAATACATTCCGGAGTTGGACCCTTAACCAAGAAGCAGACCCTCAGGGCACTGAGTCTGCTCAGTCTTCACTGAACACATTGCGGAGTGGCGCAGCTGTGGGTGGAGGCAGCGGTGGTAGTCAGCAAGAGCAGGGGAGGACCTACATTTGCACTGTCTCCACCTCTACTCCTTTTACTTCCTCATACAGTCCTCATATAGTTCGCTCTTACTGGCGCCGCCGCATTTGTGGCATTAACAGGTCCAGTGGGACTAATGGACAAACATTTCCCCTTTTCATAGTTTGGACAATCCTGGGGAAATGGAGAACAGTATAAAGTGGCCTAAGACACTTCCGACTTGAACCTTGGATGGGTTTATCAAGAGAGCAATGAACTCAGTCACTAAAGAAATTGATTTGGTGGAACGCCAACTTTCTTTGACTCCATCGCATACGAGGTCCACCACGTGCGGGACAAGGTCCCCAATTAGCCCACTGAAAAGGTGCGCCCTGGGAGCTGAGGTTTCCAGCTCCACAGTGAGAGCTAAGCCCAGCCAGTATCCTGAGGTGCCTGTGGTTCTACTGGAGGAGGAGGCTATAGCTCTTGGGTCAAACCCTGAACCAAGCCCGACAATGCTCCAGGAGAGCCCTGTCACAACTAAAAGGCCAGGGAGTAGAAAGAAAAGGGGAGCCGTGGTCCCTAAGGCTGAGAAGTCATGCACGGTGCACCTTGTGAAGAAGGGTGCACCTAGCAGGGGAGCCCACGGAAAAATCCAGTGAAAATATGCAGGCTTGGTGTGAAAGGGTTTTAATGATGCTGAAGGAGAGCCTGGAGCCTATTTACCATTTCCTGGGTGAAACTGAATCCACTGTGAGGAGTCTGAAAGAGATATTAGGAGCTAACCAGGTGGTATCTGATCCCCCCCTTTGGCCAGCGCCACTTGGGGCATTTCCCCCAAGGAGGTGGTTGTGTACCAACAGTTGCTACCTACCTCCGGATAAACTGTTGCAAACACTGGAGGTATCTCGATGAGTGTCCTGACAACCGTCCTGATTGCCCAAGGGAATGCAGATCACTGCCTGTTGCCAGGGGCTCCCATAGCAAGGGCGTGCGCCAAGGCAGAGGATGGAGAGTCAAGCACTGCAAGTATTGCAAGAGAGGCTACCAAATGGAGGCCAGACTGGGTCAGGGGTGCGTTTCTGCTACATAAAATTTGCTCCCAAAGGCTTCCCCTATATGGCATTGTTATCCATTGTGCCTGGCTTGAAAGAAGGAGTGGAGGATTTTTTTGTCCAGTTAAGAAACAAGGCATTACACTGGTTGTGCTCCCACGCTGGTTTCTGCTATGCTGATGTCTACTATATAATAATGGCTAGAAGAGTTACGAGGGTAGTGCCCTTGCGAAAGTTGCATAGGAGTGACTGTGTAGTTATTAGTTTTAGGAATCCCTTAGTTGTTCAACTTCTATTTAAAATTCATTCCCATCCAGGCCAACCAGGAGCTAGTATACTACTCTACCTACTGTTTTTTTTTTTATAATCATTTAAGGGGGAGGGGAGGGCCTGTCTCGCAGTTTGTGAGTGAGAACCACTTTATGATGAAAAGCTAGTAGCTGTAGTGTAGTTTTTAAGATAATGTATTAGTCTTAGTTGCAGGATGGTATACAGGTACAGCAGCCTCACCAGGAGCAGCCTGCCTGCTGCTCAGACCATACTCCAACTATCACACCTCACCACATAGGCACCCCAGCATTCCATTCATCATCACCACACCAACATTCCACGCAGAACACTCACACTGGCTGGGCAGCCAGGACCCAAAGTAACAGGGGAGAAGCATGAATACATAAGCAAGATTTAACAAACCAAAACTGTGGGAGGTGTGGAGTGTGGCCCACTCTTTTGGGCAACTATAACCGTCAAGGGCTGGTGGCAAGGGGTGGTGCCCTTTTCCCTTGAGTAGCTCCACAAGAAATTCCCTACCTACAAAAGGTTTACTCCACTTTTAGGCTTGGACTCAAATGATTACTTTATTCATTTGCGGCCCAGTTAAGGAGGTCCTGGAGAACAACATCAAGGGATTAATTGAAAACACAAGTAGATATACCACAATATACAGAGGAAGATATTAATAGGCTTCACAATGGAAGGCAAGTCCACACCCAGCCCGCAAACAGCAAGTTCTGATTGAGAGGGTTGATATTTGGCCACCCTAGGCAAAAGTGTTGACTAACACTTCGCGGCTAGTAATCCATATTATGAATGAGGTATCACAAGATCCCATAACTTTCAAGAATCTTCTACATCAGGGGTACTCAGAAACATTTCTTCAGGGACCGAAATTCACAGTCTAGGATATCACCAGGGGCCGCACAGATGACTGTGTCTGAGTGGGAGTGTGTGATTTGGTGGCGGGGTTAAGATGGGCGGAACATGGCATGGCGGGGAGTTTGGTGGACAAATTCTACCAAGTAGAGTAAAGCCATGCATGGCACTTAATTTGGGGTTTATACTGTTAGGACAAATACATATTTATTTATTTAATAAGTTATTATACAGATGACCTGAATGTATATTCCAAGGGTGAACTGTAGGCATACTCAGAGTGGTGTCTGTGATTTACACACCTCTCATAATCCATGTCAAAAGAGAAAGGACGCGACAGGCCAGAGGAGGTAAATTGGAGGAGAGATGGGCCCAACGCTATCATGGGTCAGCCTCCATAGCCCCTCTCTCACATGTATTTTATTTGTTTCATAGCACCTCTCATACCAGTGTAGAGTATTGGAGCACTTTACATCACACACATACAGAGACTATGAATCATACATGTGTAAATCAGTGTATACAATTTTTTACATGAGGCAAAGGGGACTACAAGGTGTAGGATTCACATGCCATTCACACTGGTAGGCACTTTTTAAGAGTGCCTGGTCTGGAGAAGCACACACTCAAGATTCAGAACATAGCACAGTGGTTAGGATTGACTTTAATAATAAGAATATATTTCTACCCAAACAAACCTTTTTTTAGCAACATCAGGATAATGAAAGACTGTTAAAAAACATAACTTTCTAACCTGTACAATACAGCTTGAATGCAGCTCTTAGATGACAGTTCGTGGCTCACTGTGCTAGATTAGGACTGTAACTTATGAACTGCACAGTGACAAAAGGGTCTGTGTGACAAAAGCAGTAACCCACTGAGCTGTGCACATAAAATATTGTTCTTTGATATGCATAGTACACGTTCTTTGCAGCAGACATATTAACCCTGTGTGCTACCCTAGATGAGTCAAAACTGGTGCTACACAAAACTACCATCTCTCCCCAGCAGATATTTCAATTAATCACCATAGTTAACTTGACGCTTTTATTGTTGCCCGAAAAGTGATGAATATACAAGGAACTTTACAGTGTTTTTAAAACGATGCACTGCTACAAAACCTGTCCCCACTAACAAAACCGGCCCCCCACCATTACAGACCCCCCCCCCCCCCCCCTCCGGGGAAATGCCCAATACGGCCAGTCCGACCTTGTAAGTATTACATATGTCCCAACTCATCCCATACATGCAGGGGCAAGTGAAGGAATCCTATTATGGGGATTGAGTGGAGTTTACTTAGCGATGGCTGTAGAGTTGTCTAGCAAAGATACCGGTAATATGCCAATGCCCCTCACTGTAGTTGTATCAGTACACCTGTAGTGGTGATGGGGCAGGAGCCTGCCTTTGTATGGGTTCAGGGACAGGAGCCAGATGCTTGGGCTCTGCTGGTGGAAAACGTAGAGCCCCCTTAGGGGACATATAATTGTTAAATGCAAGGAGAGAAAAGATTGGCCTGTAAGAGGCAGAATGTGAGATTTTAAAGAGACAAGAAAACGGCAGAACCAATTTCAGAACCCGCTACACATTGAGACCAAATGTTGGAAAATCTACGTCACAGGGCAGGCACAGGAAAAGCAGAAACTCTACAAGTATAATTAGACCTCAATGAACTATGTGCACCTTTGCTTATACACCTGGTGATTAGGCTGTGCACCTTTGCTTATACACCTGGTGATTGGGAGCAAGGCTATCAATAGCGCAGCAGGTGCAGTGGCATCGAGCCTGGGGCACTAGGTATCCACTTCAACCAAGGTAAGGCTTTATTATACTATCTAAATCAGTGAATAGGGGCTCATTTTCACAGCTTGCATGGGGCGAATGCCCCCTTGCTAGCCACTACAACTGTTGTGGGGAGATATGTTTCCCTCTCATCTTACCCCAGTTCAGTCAGAGATAATGCTCATGCTGGGTGTGATAAGCCCAGCTGATGTTTACTTTCCAATAAACCGTCTGAATCGTTTTTCAAACTTTGTCTAGGACAGTACCATCACTTCACATCAAAGGAATGCAGCAAAGCTATGCTGAAAATGAGACTCCTCAGAAGTAGCATGCTGAAATGTTTGATGGAGAAATATTTTTGGGAACAATGGGGGCAAGAGTCTACCTTCCACAGCAGCTGGTGCTACACGAATCTGTCTAGCAACCAGAGATTGTTTATTCTTACTTTGAGAAGACACATATCTTTAACTAGGGAAAGTGTGCAGCGAGTGCACTTAGTTTCATGTGCATAATTAATACACTCAGACACGAGAAGGGCGCAAGGCACAAAAGAAGTGCACTCACAGTACAGCACCACACCTTCGGTGCCTCCCATCTCCTGGCAAGCGAGCGACATCACTGAGCAAAGGGGTGAGGTGGCCCGCAGGTGAGACACTAATTTATTCAGCATGCTCCTTTGATGCTTTTTTTTTTTTTTTTTTTTACTGTGAATGCGGCCCCCGAGGAACGAACAACTAGCAGAATAATGGCTGCTGACTGTCTGCTGACTGTCTGCTGTTGTTTTCCACACGAGGGCCACATGGAAAGATCTGGTGGGCCGCAAATGGCCCGCGGGCCGTACTTCGAGTTCCTCGGTTCTACATCAAGTCATCTAGATTTGGGCCAGGCGGTGGCGGAACCTGGAACAAAAGACCTACCTGTAAAATATAAATGGAATTTACATTTCCTCTCCTGGAGCATAGTAGGAATTAACTCCAGACTTAAAAACAGGGACTGGCTTTCTTTTATTGAAGAATTTGTCATTATTTGTTGTCAAGAGACATGGGCTTGTGATTGCATTTCGATAGATGGGTTTTGCTCCTTTAACTACCCTGCTAGTCAGTTTAATCCCAGCAGGGGAAAAGGGGACCTTTTAGTCTTGGTTTCAACTTCACTAAGGGCCTAAGTGTTATGATGTTGTACGCAAATCCCTATTACCAGATTTTAAACATGTATTTATCTAGGGTATGCAATATTATTTTAGGGTATTTTTGTTATAACTTTTTTCTACACAGCCTGTGGAGATCATCAAGGACCTGGAGCGTTCTATCACAGCTCACATTAGTAGGGAGCATTCAAATGTTTCCATCATTTGGGCAGGTGATTTTAATACTGTTAAGTGTCCATACAGTGAGTCACGGGTTTGTGGAGTTATAGATGTTTGGAGAGAAAACAGTGGCCATTTTAAGAATTCGGTTTATGGTGAGGCCTTGACAGATTTAATTTTAAATAATAACATCTTCTTCTTAGAGCTAAACAATGATAATTGTGTGGAAGTTCCAACTTTCGTAGGGCAACTTTCGTAGGGAGTTGAAAAGAAAGTACAATTGATCACATTCTCCTGTCTGATGATTTAACCCCCCTATTGAAAAATTTGGAGGTGTGGCCATCGCCATTGAGTGACCACTACCCTCTTATTGTCAGTCTTGCCATTGCTTTACCATCTTTTCCTCTCACCAGAGCTCATCACCCTTTAACATATGCATCAAACAAGGGGGTTTGGAAAAAATGGCCCCACATCCATCCTGATATCGTTCTTAGGGGTTTGCACACTAATAATAAAACAGAGATTTTAAGGGCCTCTCGAAGGAGGTTGACCCAGTGTGTGTATGCGATAAGTTTGCCAATATCTGCAAATCGGTCGCATCACTCTTAACTTCAAAAAAGCCTAGGACAGTAATCATGTGCAATCTTGGTTTGATCAGGAATGCTCAAACGACAATAAACATTTTTCAAAAATCACCAACGAGGTGCCTCGGGATAGAACTGCGAGAGTGCTTTATAAACAAGCAATTGAAAAAAGGAAAGCAGCAATTAAAATTAGAGCCTGGGAGGACCTTGAAAATGCTGCTCTCCAAAAGGCTAAGTGCTTGTTTTGGGAGATGGTAAATCGACCCTTTTTTTCTGGAAAGACAACCAGGGCTATTAAATGCCAGATTATGGAACAGGCATGGGTTAAACATTCCACATATATTTTTAACCTAACAAATAGAGGCGAGAGGCGTTTGCTCCCAAATGAGTGTTTTGCTTTGCTGCAGACCTTTTAAACTTCAGTAAGACAATTACGGTAGAGGAAGTCTGCACAGCGATTTTATGTTCTGCCACAGGCAAAGCGCCAGGACCCGATGGAGTTCCAGCTGAGGTTTTAAAACATATTCTTGACTTCTGAGCCTATCTGGCGACAAATGTTTTAGAGGGACTGTTATGAAGAGACCTCTATAGACTTGGAGGAAATCTATAGTAGTACCCATATTAAAGAAAGAACAAAGAGATTCCCTGTCCAATTATAGGCCGATCTTGCTGCTGGCTGCCCCAGCTAAAATATTTGACAGGGTAATTTTAGCAAAACTAGAAGATGGGGCGGTGGATATATACTTGTTTCCTGAAGTGCAATATGGGTTTTGCCCAGGTTTGGGAACAGAGCAAGCCCTGAAACTTACATTGATCCTAGGTAAATATGTCAAGGCCAGGAAAGGAGCCCTTCAGATGGCGTTTATGGACCTCTCCTGTGCCTTTGACTTAGTGGACAGGGATAACCTATGGGACATTCTGGGTCACACTGGGGGTTGAATCCATATTATTGCACATTCTAAAATGTATACATCAAGATACCCATATGAGGGTTTGATATTCCTAACAAGTAGAGTGAACTCCCCCATTCAGGTTGAACGAGGTGTCAAGCAAGGATGCCTTTTAGCCCCTTTTCTATTTTTAGCTTATATAAATACCTTTAAAATCTTTTTAAGAACATGCACCTGTGACGTCCCTAAAATAGGTTCTGGTTTAGTTCCTGTTTTATTGCATGTCAATGACACGGTATTAATCACACAAACTGCAAATGGGCTACAATCCCATTTTAGGGGGATTTAATTAATTCATGGAAGAGCTGAAGCGCAATGTGAACTATAAGAAATCCTATGTAATGACTTGTGGCCCAAAGAATACCTGCTTCAAGAATTTTTGTATTGGGGGAACTGAACTTTAAAAGACTAAAGATTTTAATTATTTAGACCTTAGGTTCAACGAGAATTTGCATAGAGATAGATTAAATGCTCGGGGGAAACAGAGGATGGAGGCTTTTTGCGCAACAATTTCTAGCTGTGCAAGAAAACTAGGACATAAGCATGTTGCAGAAATGGTCATGCTATACAAAAGAAAAGCTCTCAGCATGGGCACACATGGAGCTGGAGTCTGGGGAGATACTGCAAATAAAGCCCCACTGAGAGCAGAGAAAATATTTCTGAACAGGCCACTAGCGACCCCAAAAGCTACCCAAGTTTCATTACTCAAACTGAACTTGGGGTAGGGTTTTTGGAAGATCCTTGCCCCAATCCAAATATGGACAAAGAGTTTATCTACAGAAGAATTAGGTTTTACTCGAAGTATAGTTAAGGATTGCCTTGTGCAGAATAACATGTCAGTGATCCCTTGGCTCAGGTACATTACAAATACTGTGTGACATAGGATTACTTTGTGGATTCTGTAAAGATTACCTCTCTTTTGAAGAACCAAGTAAAGGGAAATTTGGCTCTAGTTGCGCCCCTGCTCAGCTCTGACTGAACAAGATCTACTTTTTAGTGGCTTTTCCTGTGCATGATACCTGGTTTCCAAGGTTACCATGTTGTCCCTGTCATGGGAGATCCCCTCAGTTGACTAAGCATTTTATGCTGTTTTGTTCTCTATATTCTGTTTTTATTAAAAAGGGAGACCTTTTAAAAATCATCAGGAGGGCTTATTTTTCCTTTAGCGCCTTGAGACCCCGGCCATCTGTTATTCAATATCGAATTTTATCACACGCACTGAAAATGAGAAGAAAATATGCAGTGTATTTTGGGGGATGTTTGTATTTTAACATTGAAGTGTACCTGATGATAGCCCTTTTTATGATGAGTTTTATGAAATATTCCTTTTTAGGTCTCGCCTACGCAGTGCATGCGGTCTCGTCGACAGATGATGTATAGGGAAGAGGTGTGGCACTGCGGCCAGGGCGACTGACTCCGGAAAGTGGCGATCACGGTTCGATCCCCGGTGCTGGCAGCAGATTAGCCCAGCACCATGTGACTCTGGGCAATAGCTTGCTTAATCTTCCCAACGGCCCCCAGCGCCTAGAGACCCTTACGGGTGATTGTTCGCGCTTTATAAATGTGGATATTTATTTATTTATTTATTCAGTTTAGCGGGGAAGCTCCGCCCACTTTCCGCCTATCTTTTTGATCGGCCAAATTCCTAAATGCTGCAATCTGATTGGTTTTCAGCAACTTAATCCCGCCTCCTGACGGCCATGTCGTCATTTTTCTCCTTCCATAGCTATGGGCCCCTTTACTTTTGAAACTCTTTTGTTCCCCTGCCTCCCCCCATTCCCTCCCGCAGTCCGCAAGTTCTCTGCCCACCACCACCCCCCCACCCACTCCCGTTCGTGCCTTTTTGAACGTCCGCATTTTTGTTTACAATGCAATAGGTCTCGGGTAAATACAAGTCCTATTGCATTTGTAAATGCTTGTTTTCTGCAGGAATTGGCTGGGTGAGTTTGCACTATATTTTGCCTGACCTGTCCTATCCTGTCCAGAACAAATGCGCATACAACGCCTTTACACGGGCCAATTTACGGCGGAAGACAGAGACAGCACAAGCAGCGAAACAAAACAGTCCAAAAGTGAAGCGTGGTGGGTTCCACTCCGTCCTCAATCGGTGACTGACCTGGTCAGTGGCCTCCAGAGCTTCCGTGCATTGGTTGAATTGGGAGTGGGGGCAGGGTGGCATCTTCTTGAACTAATTTTACTGCACCTTCCGCCATAGCGTTGCATTGTGCGCCCATTTCTCTATCACCGCACTGTCTCGTATCTGCAGTATTTGAACGGTTCTCCAGGGTATAGTGCCCTCACCGTTTGTTGGTATGACTCCTCACATTTTCCAAGATGCTCCGTAACCTCCACTATTTATTTTATTTGAGTGACGCAACTTTTACAAAGTGATGAAAGCCCGCGTTTAGTTCCTAAAGTGTTAATCTTAGTCTTAGCTGTGGAATCTTTTCTTTGGTTTGTCATTCAGTAAAACCTCTTTAAATGCATTTACCTGCCGGACCCGTGCCTCTTATAGGACCAGGGTGCGAGTAAAAAGCAGCTGGGCTCAGCTTAACTATTGTATTTTCAAACAGAAATGAACACTCATACAGAACGTCTCTTGATACCTACCACTGTTCAAACTTTTCTTAAGCCGGTCTGTGTTAGTGTTGTGAGTCAGAAACCCCCACCCCTTTACATTTGAGTGTCACTGTTTCAGACCTCAATCGCCATCTACTTCACAGGAGCAGGCGCACATCACAGCATTTGTGGCATCGGCGTGCACATTATGTATGTTGAAGTGTTCCAAGAAAATCTCACCCCTTTTCTACCATACAATTCATAAGCATTCATTTATACTACCACTTAGTTTTCCATGTCATGGAGCTTATTTCATAATTTTGTGTTCGGTTATGGTGAGTGAAGGCGCTTAGTGTCTTTAAAAGGGACGTTCTCAAGACAGCTCCTTCAAAGAAAGCCTACCAGCATATCACAGAACTGTATTTTGTGTGAATAGCTCAGTGGGTTGCTGCTTTTATCACAGAGATCCCTTTGTTACTTGTGATTCAGCTGCACCTGGAGCTGAGGTTGGGGTGTAGGGTGCTGATTATTTAGAAATAATAGGTTTAAAAGCACCTGCTGCAGAGTTGAGTTTCTTGATGCTCAAATGGGTGTAATTTCTTATGTTTGTCTGTTTCCATAGACTTCATTGCATTATTTTGTTTGCAGGAAAATGTCTCAAGTGTCACACATTTAGCCCCTTTTACTTCGGTTGTTACAAGGAACGTCTTATTTATTTAGTCTGTAAGTACTATTTTCTTTAATGAGTTTCTCTTACTGCAGACACGACATGCTTTCCTGCAACATTCAGCGCACAATGCACGCTTTCACTTTCCAAGCGGCTCGGGACAATGGCGGCCGCTTCTTTGAAATAAAATAGGTCTCGCATTTACAAGAGTTTGAGCTATTGGCCTTGTAAATGACAATGCCTTTTATTTATGTGTTAATTATCAAAATAGATAAATAAAAGGCATTGTCATTTACAATCCCAATAGCTTAAACTCTCACAAAAGGGAGACCTGTTGCATTGCAAATGCTTGTTTTATTGGCCATTACTTTTTATTCTCTGTATCTTGTGATGAAGGAGCATAGGTATTCTGTGATTGATGTGTTATAGTTTTTATTGTGATAAGATGCCTTTTGACCCTGTGTTATTGTGATTTATTGTACGCTTTTATGGTCGATTGACCGAATAAAGGTGTTTGACTGACTGACCGTTTGCTTGCATACCCATGAAGAGGCCTAGGATACCTTCCAAATGATGGATATTTATGAAAATGTGGTCTTGGAAGGCACATTAAATCTGGTTCATGCTAGAGCTCTTCAAAGTAACGCTGTGATGGAACTTCCACTTCCTGAATCTTGTGGTTCAGGTCTGGCCTTCAGCTGTAGCTCAGAGCCTGGAAACTGTTGGCCTTCAGCAGTGGCTAAATGCCTGAAAACCTTTGGCCTTCGGCAGTAGTTCAGTGTCCGAAACTGTTGGCCTTCAGCAGCAGCTCAGTGCCTGGCAACTGTGTGTTTGGTGAGGTTTCTCCTGATGCTCAAGTCTTCACTCAATGCCACATGCTCCTTCACTTCTATTTTCACTTTGGGTTGTTCACGATCCTTAGGTTCTCCCTTTAGTCTCTGCTGTGGTTCCTTGTTGCTGGTTCCTTTGCTGCGGGGTTTGGCCCAGGATGTTGAATCAGTTCTTGGTCTCCTTCCAACTTCTTCATAGCCTGTTTTGGGTGACAGACCAGTAAGGAGTTATTATAATCATTTAAGGTAACACTGTGTGACTTCCATTTCACTTCCTTTCCATTATTTGATTCATTCGTCTCTCTAGCTGCTCACTAAACCAGAACCTATTAGACAATGAAAATGATTCCTAAATATTGTGTAGGAACGTTTCAATTCTATCAAGGACATGGAGGTGAGGATTATGCTTTACCCTCTTTGCTTTTATTACAGCAGCCATTTTTTTTTAACTTTACCATTAGGAACAAAACTACCAGTCCCAAGTGTCTTAGGGAATAGTTAAAAAAAACACAGCCAATCAAAACACAGCAGTAGTCCTGAACAGTATCCAATGAGGTTGAGCCACAGTCCTCATAGTCCCTCCTTTATGTTGTGAGACCCTCTTTTGTTGCGCGAGTCAAGCCTCAGCAGCATTCTCATGGATCTTGCTTAGTACCATCTGATTTTATGAACGAAAAACATGTACCAGGATGGAACTCACTCCAGAGAAGAAACTCCTACTCAAAGATGGGCTGGCTCAATGAAGGGGAAGCTTCAAATGCCTGCCACCTTTGTAAGCTGTCCCTGCCTTTTGCTGCCCTCAGCAACTGGCTCCCACAGTTCTGACCCCCACTTTGGACAGGAGAATCGGCGGGAAAATCAAGTTAGGAGGAAGGTGTGCCCACCTTTGCCAACCCCAGCCCTCAGGTGGGGAAGGCGAGGTGAAGCACACATCTCAGTCCCCTCCATCTTGAAGATGAGGGGACCCAGCCAATTAGGGAAAGGCTCATGCCCCCCTCCCACTGAAGGATGGCATAATAGGGGTTGTACTCACCCCAAAGGAAGGGAACCATTGGACCCGACCTGCACACCCCTGTAACGTCCCTAAATTTAGTATTTATGGGCCACCCTAAACCTTGCCTCCTAAGATTTGAGGAAGAAAATAGAAGGCCTGAAAAGCCCTGCTGACCCAGGAAGAACAGGACACCAACTGCTTTGGCCCCAGCTCTACCCTCCTACAGCAAAATTCCAGTAACCCCCCAGAACCCAGAGCACCTTTTCTGCACTCATCTCAAAGGCTCTGTGTAAGAAATGGGTGTCTCTAGTTGGCAATGGTTTGTACATTTGTCCAAGTAGGGACCCTACACTCCTAAAATAACCCCTGCTCACCCCCTTTGTAGCTTGGCACGAGTTGCCAGGCTTATCTTAGAGGCAGTGTGTAAAGCATTTGCACATAACCAACAGTAATACAGTGAAAGCACTATAAAAGGACACCACACCAGTTTAGAAACAATATCCAATATTTTTATATATCCAAAACAAGACCAAAAATTATAAAACTCCACCATACAGTGCTTAGAAAACTTCAGTAATCGAAAATAGACTTGAAATACAGTTCCTTGAAGTCGATAGCTCCATCTGGGGCTATCACGGCCTCGTGAACAACAAATCCAAACAGTTCTGGTTGACCGTGACGTTGCGGGCCAGCTACCATGTCAGGAAGACCCGCAAAACAGTTCCTTTAGAAATGTAAGGAGTCGGCAACCTCTCAATGAGCCCCGAAGGGCCAGTGTCTGCAGGCGTCCGTTCCGGAGGTCGATGCAGGAGTCGTCGGGTTCTTGAAGTCAAACGCATTACAGATCGAACTCCTCGTGGTTGAAGTCGGGAGCGCCAGCGTCAGCAGGAATTGAGGCTGCGATGCGAGGTGCAGCGTGCGGTGCCCTCAGGTCACGATGCAGGCAGCGGCTGGGTGGCAGTTGTCCAGCCGCATCGGTGAGACCAGGGCTGCAGTGCGAAGTGATACGGTGCTTGTCGTGGTGCTGGCAGGTCACGGTGCAAGCAGCGTCGTCATCGTTGCTGAAGCGCTGTTGTTCGCTGACAAACTGGAGTCAATGGGGTCGGTAAGCCAAGGCTGCGGTGCAGGATGAGGATGGTGTGTCGTGTAACTTACGAGCTGTGCCCTCGAACCCCTGTGCAAGTAGCGGCGTTGATGTCGGCGTGGAGAAGCGTCGTCGAGGATACCAGGGCAGTGGCCTGAAGCAAGGCGGTGAGGAGTGCAGTGACCACAAGTTACGGTGCAAGCAGCAGCTCGGTGGCGTTGTCAGGTGGCATCGTCGGTGAGACCAGGGTTGCGGTGCAAAGTGCGGCTGTGCCCTCTGTGGTGCCTCCAGGACACGGAGTTGGCAGCGGCGTCGTTGACGGCGTCGGGTTGCTTTTTCTTTTGTTGCAGCACAAAACACACAGTCCCCAGTGCTGGTAACAGATGAACTTGAAGTCTTTGCTGTTCCTGAGATGTCTTGAACAGGGGGCAAGCGCTACATCAAGCCCTTGGAGAAACTCACAAAAAGGAAGTTTGCATAAGGTCAGTCCAGTCCTTTTACTGCCCACGACAGAAGCAGCCACTGCAGGCCAACACAGCAAAGCAAACTGCAAAGTGGTAGTCTCTCCTCACTGCTTCTTCAGCTCTTCTTCTTGGCAGTCTTCTTGGTTCCAAAAGAGTTCTAAACTTCTGGGGGTCTTGGCCCCAATATTTATACTACAAATTCCTTTGTCTACTCAGGCAGAGAGTGTCTGTGCTTAGTCTAAACCAGTTTGGTCCTCTCTGGCCCAGCTTCCCAGCAGGAGGCGGAGACAGCATTTTTCAAGGCAGGGCCTATTCTGGTGCAAGGGATATCTCCTCCCACAACTCTACTTGCAGACCGGGCCTATTCAGGTGCTAGTGAAAACTCTTCCCTCTACTCTGAATGCAGCCAGGTCTTTTCAGCCCAGCCCTGACTCATTCAGACTCTCTGGAGCCACTGCACATCCCCAGTCCCTGTCACTCCAAAGCCAGACAGTCAATATACATCCTAGCAGAGGCACACTAAATGGCTAAGCAAGAAAATACCTACTTTCTAAAAGTGGTATTTTCAAACACAGAATGTAAAAATCGAATGTATGACGTTACAACGCAAACATTTACAACGCATGCCTTTGCAACGTAGTTTTACATCACAACATCCATTACAATGCATGATTTTACATCGCATGCCATTACAACACATTTTTAGAAACTACATTTACAACGCATTCCGTTACAACGCATACCATTACAATGCATATTACTTTTAGGGCAACAGTAGAGTAAGTGTGGGATAGTATAGGGGTAAAATTACTATTCCCACTCCAGTGAGTGCAACAGTAGAGTAAGTGTTGGATAGTGTAGGGATAAATATTACTATTCCCACTCCGGTGGGTGCAGCAGTAGGGTATGTTTTGGATAGTGTAGGGGTTAAAATTACTATTCCCCATTACTTACCTTATAGTGTGTTGTAATGGCATGCGTTGCAATGACATGCGTTGTAGTGACATGCGATGGAATGAGTGCGTTGTAATGGCATGCGAAGTAAAGGATGTTGCATTGTAATGACTCCATTGTAAAGGTAGTGCATTGTAAGACTGCGTTATAAAGGTTGTTTCCCGTAAAAATCACCCTCACCAAAAGATACATTTTAACATTCTGAATTCAGGCACACTAAACTTTATCTTCCAATCTGGTCCCAATGCTAAGTTATATTTAGAAGATGTTATAAATAAACTCCCATTCTATTCTATGGGACAGATAGCCTTTCATTAGTGAAAAACGAAATGCACTGTAATTCACTACCAGGACATGTCACACACATCAGGGCATGTCCTACCTTTCACATACACTGCCCCCTGCCCACAGGGGTACCTTGGGCCTACCTTAGGGGTGACTCGCATGTAAGAAAAGGGAGGTTAGGGCCTGGCAAGTGGGTACACTTGCCAGGTCGAAATGGCAGTTTCGAACTGCGTGCAGACTCTCCAGTTTCCCGTCTGAATTACCTTTACAGGGCTACTTCTGTGGGTGGCACAGTCAGTGTTGAAGGCCCATTAGTAGCATTTGATTTACAGGCCCTGGCACACTCAGTGCACTTTACTATGGGCTTACCAGTAATTCAAATATGCCAATCATGGAAACACCAATCCATAATACAACTTTCACAGAGAGCATATGCACTTTAGCACTGAATAGCAGTGGTAAAGTTCCCAGAGTCCTAAAACCAACAAGGAAAAAAATAGGAGGAAGAAGCTAAAAGTTTGGGGACAATCCTGTAAAAAGGGCCATTTCCAACACTCGAAAGCACCGGATTTGATCAACCAAGACTCCAAACATAGAACTCAGATCCTGGCACCTCCACTGTTCTGCACCCGACACCCACAGCCTGAGTTCGAGTGACCCAACATCAGGAAGAGGTCTCCCCAGCGATACTGACCTGGGATCAGGTGATCCCAGGCCACCTCAAGCTTGAAGCTGAAGCCTGCAGCCTCAACCTGAAGGGTCCCCCGATGCAACTGGAGCTGGGAAGAAGATTTGTCGCCTAAAGACACCCCAGCACCCAACGCCCCACAACCTTTCCTGCTAGTTATCACCTTCAGGACGCCTCTCTGCCTGAGCTTGCAGCCTTTTCTTCAAACAAGAGATTCCAGTGCTAACCACAGGGCTCCCAACGTCTTCTGGGCACTCTGCATCCATCTGCCCCCCTGCAGCTGGTGGTGCAGCTCCTGTGCTGATTGTTGGTTCCTTCTGTGCTGATCTTAAATCCCGGAGCTTTGCTCCCACACCCAAGTGACCTGCTCAGAAGCAGCTCCTGACCGAAGGCCCCCTTAGCCCCGTTGGCTAACATTGGGCCCCTGCACTCTGCACCCCGCGCCCTGGTGCCGTTGGTGATACAATTTGCATGCCTAACTGATTCTTGGGAAACCTTGGTTCTAACTCCCAAAAACTATTCTTGCAGGTCGTTTACTTACTTGCAAACCGATATCCTTCTTTTCCCCATAGGAACCAATGTTACGAGTTTTTGTTCCTAAAATGTTTTAAGTGTTGAACTGTTTTTGTATGGAAGAAAAGTAACTGTGCTTTAAACCAAAAAGTGTCTTACTTACCTTTGTATTGTAGAATCCACGGTGTGATATCTAGGCATATCCCTGAGTAGTCGATGTAAGCCAAAAGTAACACAAAATTAATCAAAAGTAATTTCTATGTATTTTAAACTGTTTTAAAAGCAAATACAAACCTGTAACAGTTGCATTTCCATTCCTAACTGCATTTCCTTGTAAGGTTTTGCATTTGAAAGTATATTTTACCTACCTGTGCCAAGTCATGCTTGGTTCTAGAAATAAAACATAAGTATGACTTTTTTATACTTACCTAATTGGTCCGGATTCAGTCTCTGAGTGTATGCCTTCAGCCTCGATTGAGTGAATACAATAAATGTATAACACAGCCTCCTGATAAGCCTAAATACTCAACCACACTACTACAAAGAGAGCTGTTAGTGATTATCTAATTTAGCCTCTGCTATACCTCTGGATATCCACCGGACTCTGTGCATACAATACCTTACTTTGCTACAGTACATACAGAGCCAGCTTCCTACACGTGTCCTTAATAGAATTTGAAACTTTCCTACACAATAGTTAGGAATGATTTTCATTCTATGTCAGGACCGGAGTCGAGGATTATGCTGGTTTAAAGCTTGCTCACCACCAATTGAGCCATATCTATCACTGACTTAAAGTAGAACCTGTTGAAGGTAGAATCTGAGGACCAATCTGCCAGTGTTCATAATGTCCTTACATCGTGCTCCCAGCAAATAAGCCTTAGAAGCCATGGCTCCTCTGGCTGAATGAGCAACAAAGGCCATTAGGTCGATTCCTGCCTCTTGCATCACCCAAAGCACCCACTGAGCAATGGCGGGAAAAGACATAGCCTTATGTGGTTCCCGCAAATCAATAAGCAGTTGTCGCTGACTTGGGGGTCTGCACTCCTCCGACATTTCCTCATATGCATTAAGACATTGTACAATGCACAACTTTAGGGAGTCTGCAAAAGCCAGGTAAAAAATAGTCCTGATGTTGGAGTTAGTCCATCTATAAATAGTAAATAAAACTCCCAAGGGGGGAAAGATAAAATCCTGCTTGTAATACCTAGGGCCCGAACATCAGAAACCCACCTGCAGGAAACCAGGCATAACAGCATCGCTAATTTTGCTGAAAGCTCCTTGCGGGATAGGAATCCATCCGGTTGCCAGGATAAAAACAGAACTTGGTTGATACCCCAAAGCACCAAATAACTTGGTGCAGGCGAAAGAGACAGTCAAATCCCTCTAAGGAGACGACACACAAAATGGTGCTTCCCCACTGTGGATCAATCAACTGGGGAATGTCTGTTAAAATAGCAGAATGAAAGGTATTAATGGACCGATAGGCTAATCCTTTAGTCGCTAGGCTTGCTAAGAAATTGAGTATCTGAACTACATAGGCGACCACAGGATCCATATCCCGTCGCAGACACCAACGTGTCCATCGAGTCCACATTGATTTGTACCGCTTGATGGTACTCTGCACCCATGCCTTGGATAAGAGATCTTGAGGTTGTCTTGAAAGGCCCAGGACCAACCAGCGTTCCTCTTAATCCACCAAGCCATCATACCTAGGGAGCCCTCCAACACTAACCGGTGTGGGAGATGTTCAGAACTGGGGGAGTTGGATTGGCGAATCCCAAGAAAGTTCCAGAAGAATCAGAAACCAAACCTGAGACCTCGGCATCGGGATGATTAGCGCCACGTCTGCTTACTGACTATGGATGTGGGCTGAGGCCCAGGTGATCATTGCAAATGAAGGAAACGCATAACCTCACTCCAGAGCCCAATCCTGCATAAAGGCGTTTGCCGCTGCCGCTTGCGTATCTGGTCTCCAGCTGAAGAACCTTTGAAGTTGATGGTCTAGGCGGGACACAAACAGGCCCACTGAAAAGGGACCCCACTTACTGAAGGTTGGCAAAAACATCCGAATGGAGTTTCCATAGACTGGAGTCCTGCAGATAACGGGAGTGCCAGTTCGCCACTTGATTCGCTCGACCTGGAAAGTACTCCACCGTTACCGAGACCTAATGATACAGGCAATACTGCCAAATATTGGTCACCAGGTCTGACAAGACCTTGGAATGTGTGACCCCCAGATGATTGATGTATCGGACATGCAGAGACATCGTCCATCTTGTGAAGCACACTTGATCCTGTCCTTTATCCACCACCTGTTTGCAAAAGAACCTGCTAGGAGTTCCAAGCAGTTGTTAGGCAATGTCTGTTCATGACTCCAGGTGGAAAAATCGCCACATCACGCGCCCTATCCTGATTTGCTTGCATTGGACTCTATAACAAAATCTGGGGGGGATCCAAAAATTGCTCTCCCATTCCATGTCTGCATGTAAGAAAGCCACCAGCAGATTTCCTCCCTCACCTTGTCCATGAGGGACATTTTTTAAGAAGCTCCACAGATATCTGTAAGAAGAACTTTATTGCAAGTTCACTTGTACAACCCCTAGACAGACAGGTCCTCTCTCTGCAACTGCCAGCTCTTCTCTCCCAGCCAACTCAGAACAAAGCATCCTGGTTGCTATGGAAGGAATGTTGACATGTTGCCTGGCTACATACTAAGACACAACACATCTTTCCTCCTTAAAGAACAAAAAAAAGAAAATATATATTACAATTTAAGGAATAACAAATTCATAAGTTAAGTTAACAATATGTGAAATTCATAATATACATAAAATAAAATACAACATCTGGACGATTAATAAGTCACATAATCATTATGCTAATTGCGTATTTTCCTGACACGTTTGTCATTGTTTACAGTGTCACAACATTTGTTTAGTTGATTGTTGCCATCCCCATCCAACCAGGTATCAATTTCCACTTTGTTGCATAAGGTCATACATCGTGTGTTCCACACTTTACCATCACTCAGCCAAACATTGTTGCCACTAACCTTCTTTATACATTTTGGAACAGACTATTTTGATAAACCTCTTTTTTTGTACACCTACACTATATGTCCTTACCCAGTCTCCAACTGTGAATTTGCGATTGTTTCTTTTCAATTTATCATTGTGTCTGTGCACATACTTGTCTTGCTATTGCTTTACCCTACTTTCTAGCCCCTTCTTACAAACTGGACGTGAAAAGTCCTTGAACATCCACACAGGAGTAGCCTTAGTACCCGGTTGCCTACCTTTGAGAAGTTTGAATGGAGATTCCCTAGTGACTGAATGAGGTGTAGTGCGATAACTCCATAACATTTCCTTTACTGCCTCTTTACAATCTTCACCAGATTGTTCAGATAACTGTATACATTATTTTAAGGCTCTATTAAATCTCCCCACAAGACCATTTTCCCTAGGATTATAGACAGCAGTGGTATGGTGAGTGATACCCATGTTGGCTAGATACGTTTTAAACTCACTGGAAATGAACTGTGGACCATTGTCTGTGATTAAGGTGCTAGGACATCCTTCCCTGTGGAATATTTGGTCACACAATTCTATGACATTACGTGCTTTGATGTCCCCCGTGAATGCTACTTCCGGCCATTTGGAATGGTAATCCATTAACACTAATGCGTACTTGTTGACAATTCCCTTGGCTAAGTATGGACCACAAATGTCCATGGCTACTTTTCCCATGATCTGCTAGGAAACGTGGTTGATGTTATGGGTGATTCCTCTACTCTATGAGATTTGTCACAACACATGCAATCTATGCATCCACATACATGTTCTTCTATATTTTTGTCCATTCCTGGCCACCAAAATGCTTCTCTGACTTTCCTCTTCATGGCTGACATGCCACCATGTTCTTTGTGTAATAGTTTGAGTAATCTTTCTTTCAATCTATCTGGAACTACTAATCTACCATTCCTCCGTAATACACCATCTAGCAGCGATAATTCGGACCATACAGCCCAAAATTCCCCAAATTTCTTTTTGAGTGTGATGTTGGATACAGATGGATTAGATAACTCAATTATTAAATCCTTGAAGATAGCCGTTCAATAATATTGTTGCGCAGATATAGGAGCCTTTTTTAAAAAAAAATAAGCTTCCACATGTCTTCTCAGCACTAGTGACACCAACAGTCATTAGTCAGTTTCAAAGCATAAAATATGCTTTCATTTGTCTTCTTCACGTTTGTAGCACCAGCAGTCATCAATCAGTTCCACGCTTATAATGTTAATAATAAAAATCATGCTGGTCTCAATAGTTTTGATTGGATTTCACTGACCTTGTGCTGTATTCAGGCAGTCCATTTTCGCTGGTCTCAATAATTTGATGATTATCACTCGTCTAGGGGTTGATGACTCCAAGCTTAAATTTCATTTGCTTTTATCATCCCACCTTCGTCGCCACTTTTAAAAAGCGCAGACAGATATCTGTAAGAAGAACTTTATTGCAAGTTCACATGTACAACCCCTAGACAGACAGGTCCTCTCTCTGCAACTGCCAGCTCTTCTCTCCCAGCCAACTCAGAACAAAGCATCCTGGTTGCTATGGAAGGAATGTTGACATGTTGGCCGGCTACATACTAAGACACAACATTGACTGGGAGTATGTCAGTCCCCTGCGTAGATGGGAGGCTTTGAGGTGCTGAAGGGCCCGATAGTGTGGAGGGACCGCAAAACCAGCTTGGATCAAAGATGAGAGGAGGCCTACAAGGCGGGCGATCTGCTGCAGGGAGGTACGTGGTTTTGTCAGGATTCTCCTTAACTTGTGCAGTGTTTTTGAAATCATCCAAGACAAAAGACTGAGAGATGTAGCTCAGTTTATCACAAACCCCAAGCATGTTGCCTTCTGGGAAGGAACCAGGAGAAGCTTTGACATATTGACCACAAACCCCAAACTTTCTAGACGATCTACTGCAGTCTGTAGCTGGAGCGATAGCTGATGGAGGCACTGAGCCATAAGAAGCATGTTATCCAGATATATAATGAGGCGCATCCCCTGCTCCTGAAGGCGTTCCACCACTGGCTTGCGAGCCTTGGTGAAGCACCAAGAGGCGGAGGAGAGCCCAAAAGGAAGACTTGAAAACTTGAATGCCTGTTGACACCAAAGAAATTGGAGGAACCGTCTGTGAGGAGGGAAGATAGAGAATGACAGATAAGCTTCTTTGAACTCTAGGCCGACCATCCAATCAGATGGCCCAAATACGTCCCGCAGGAGGTGGATGCCTTCCATTTTGAAGTGGCAGTATATAGCCACTAGTTGAACTCGTAAGTTGATCACAGGGTACTGGCCCTCGTCTGTTTTGTCTACTAAAAACAGGTTGCTGACAAACCCCTGGGGGTGGATGATAGTAGGTCGAATAGCACCTTTTAGCAACAGAGAGCTGACTTCCATGTTGATAAGAGCACCCTCTTGAGAAGACAAGTGGATCGGCTGAGGGCCGAAGGCCTGAAATTGAGTGCTGTAAAACTCTATGTGGAACCCCTGCACCAATTGCAGGACCCAGGAGTCTGCCGTGAGAGACCTCCAGGAGTGGAGGAACAGCGCCAGTCTGCCCCCCACCTGAACCACAGAAGAAAGGTGAACATTCATCTGAATTGGAGGGGCTGGATTGCTCCTTGAAGTCTCTGCCCCTAAACCACTGGCCCCTGGTGGGGTAGAAGTCAGTGAAGCGTCCTTTGCCTTGGCCTGGAGTCTAGCTCTCTGGAGGGGATGCTGGATGCACCCCGGCCGGGCAAGCAGCCCCTACCATGGCAGGCCCTTTGGAAAACCCAAGAAGCAAAAATTATTTTTATGGCCGTTTTGGGCTTTGTCCAGGGAGTTAAATGTGTTTACGTATTTTCCTAACTCCCTTATAAAGTGCTCACCAAAGAGCCGTCCTTGGGCCACAGCACCTGCCTCCGAGGTGGCAAGGTCCCCAAGCCTTGGGTCCACTTTGATCAATAAGGAGCACCATCACTACGTGAACAGAGCACAGTTGAAGTTACCTAGAAAGATAATTACTCTCTGCGCTCACCCCGAAAGAGCCTCTGGGGATATAATAGCAGCCAAAGACTTGGTGTCCTCTGCCATATCCAGGATATTGGTGAATGAACCCCCCCATGTACAATAACTTGTCTTGGCCAACCCTCCAAAACAGCTCTATGCCCTTTTCGGGGTCCTTTCATGAATTTTGTTAGGAAAGAGGCCATTATGGTATCTAGGATGACCTTTCCTTCCAGAGTAGTCCTCGGACAGTCCACCCGCATGTAATGTGCTACTTTGTCCCCGGGAACCCACTACGATTACCAGGGGTGGAGGAGCTCATTGGGGTCCAACATGTCTGACCCTAGCGTCATAGCGAGGGCTTCACTGGTGGTAGAGGAAGGCTACCATGGACTGGAAGACTAGGGGTAAGACATATATCTAGGAAATGTAACTGAAATTCTCCTCCGTGGGCCTGCAGCACTGGTTGTGGCATCCACAGAGGAAGCTCTTCAAACATGCCCCAGGTTTACCAAGGTGGGGCCTGTGTGTGCAGGTTACTGTTACTCAGCTTTGTATTTAAAAAGCTACTTGAAAAGATTCTGCATGTCTCTCGCTACATCCGAGTATTCCCTGGGGGCAGGGTGTGATGTCGGGAAGAGGTAGGGCATGTGCACGTGCACTCTACATGCACTGGTAATAAAGCTGATGCAAGGCGATTAAGCTGTTTTTTCAACGTGCAGAAGAGTGGCAGTATAGTGTTTGATATTGATGAATTAGGAATGGCAAATCCTCTCCGGTGCTGCAAGGGGATTCAACATTACTAATGGGAATACCACTTTGAGAAAGTGGGTATTTCTGTGATCATGGCTCTGTGTGCCTATCAGTCTTTCTCCAATCCACGTCTGGGTGCTGGGGGACAGATACATTGGTGCATTCCTGATAAGACAGCCATAAAGTAGGGGCTCAAGGGAAACTGCAGACCTCTTACTCTGAGGCGCCTTCCTGGGACAGTTAAGAGGGGGTGGAATTGGCACCTGCATTCTAAGGGGCAGGGTGTCGGTCCCACTAAAGATATTGATTAAGCCTCCCGGGGTAGGATGGAAAACAGGACAACATTTAGAGAGGGCTCACACATTTCAAAGGTGGCCTTTTGAACTGATCTCTACTTCAAAGGCCATTGTGGGTA
Organism: Triturus cristatus; assembly: GCF_964204655.1. NCBI lineage: Eukaryota > Metazoa > Chordata > Amphibia > Caudata > Salamandridae > Triturus > Triturus cristatus. Next base: position 1,202,675,601 of record NC_140585.1, on the reverse strand, counting down.
TAACTACTGGGACTCTGCCCTCAGTAGTTAGAGCCTCATGTGGGATTGGAACAATACTATGCTGGTTTGACTCTGGGACATCAACAAGAGGAACTACTGGGACAAGGAGTGACTGCAGCTGGATTATCCCCAGACTTGTGGCGGCCTGGAGTTGTAGTGCTCTAGAAAGGGTAATATCACTTGGTTGATTTTAGTTGGATGTTGCTGGCCTGCAGCTAATTGCCAACTGTTGTGGCCTTGGTCTCTAAGCACTCTCCAAGGGCCGGTTGGGTGTCCTCCTGCCTACGAGATCCCAGGGACAGAAAGAATCTCGCTGTTTCCACTAGATCATAAGGATCGTGCATGGTGTGGCGGAAATAGATGGAAGTGATCGTCGGTTGGGACAAGAACAGTTGCGACATGTACAGTAATCACAATGTGCCGAGGAGTGTGCTCATAACGATCAATGGCTCACCTGGGGGTGCTGAAGTTTGAGAAGTCTGAGGAACGTGGGGGATGTTTGCTGAATTAGAGGGACCCAACCTTACAACTGGATACCTGCGCTAGCTTGCACTCCGTAGCGTGTGGCATCTGAGGGGAATTGGGGGAAGTTTGCAGAGTCTGCAGGATCTGAGCTGGCAGCATAGATTGTATCTGACCTCCAGATTGGGGGGACGTCAGTGCCTGACATCACGGCCTCAGTCCAAGGTCACCTGCATCCTCTCCCCGGACCCATGCCACATGGTACTCTGTTGTTGAGAATATCGTGACTGGATCCGAGGGGTCTCGTTGTGCCTTGTGTGCACCCACGGCTCGCTGCCTGGAGCAACTGCAGTTCACATCTCCCCCGGAGGCGAAACCAATCTCCAAATTGGAAGCGTGACAGCTTCCGGTATCACAGTCTTTTGCCTACGAGGGATAGTGATCCCGTATTCATGAAGGTGATCCTGGTTGCCTGAGGACCTAATCTGGATGGACGATAACACGTAACTGTTTCCTTCCACTTTATTTGTTACTGACAATCTAATCTAAGTGCTGTCAGCGGTTGCAATGTGTATTGCTAGCTGGTGTAGTTTGAGTGGCTGAGGGGCTGAGTCATAGAGCATAGTCAAAACCTGTGATTTCTTGACCAATACTACTGTATGGGTATGCAATATTGAGATTGTCATGTTTTATGCTAAGGTGTTAGCGAGAAAGTGGAATACCTCTGGGAAGTGCGCACATGGGTTTATGTTGCTTACAAAGCTGAGGGGATAACAGGGCATGGGAATACCTATGACTATTACATATATGTTCATGCCATTCTGCTGCTAATGGAAGAGTTTGACAACTGCATATAACTGTAAAGCATTTTTCCAATATATATGTCGTTTTGATTTCAATGTGTGTGTAATACAAAGACTAGTGTTTTATACATACTTTGTGGAGTCTTTTTGTAGAGTAGACAATGTTTTGGAAGGGAGGGGGTTATGCCAGAATTTACACTTTGACCCTGAGGATAAGCCTGACTGCCCTGTGCCAAGCAACTCAAGGGTGAGCACAAGTTATCTGACAAATGTATCGTTCTCATCCTATCTAGGACGGTGGATTCTGCTGGGCTTTGATGCGTCCCAACCAGTCCGAAACTGCTTACTCTAACAGGGTCTATGGCCTCGTCCACCACCCTATGGATAAAGGCATCTACAACATCATATCCAACATCCCAAGGCAGGGATGCCAAGGGATCTTCATAAACATCATAAAAAGTCTCCATGAAGGAAGATTTAGGAAGATTTAGGGTGCAGCACGGCTGGCAGGGTAAGTAGCAGTGAATACAGTGCTGAAGAGCAGCTGTCAGGGCAAAGTGGGCAGAGAAAGGGCTGCGAGTTAGGGACTGGGGGACAAGTCAATGAATTTGTGAGTGGGCAGCGCAACGCAGTTTTTTGGGTTCACACCCGGGAACACTTACCCCCAGTGCCTATTTGAGGGTGCCAATAGTAACAAGGAAATATGCTTCTTCAAATAAAGACCCCACTTCACATGAGGAGTCACTCTGCAGACAAGGCTCCGGCAGTGTACGGCTACCCAGCGCACGATTCTGACACTGCCAGTGCTGAAACTGACAGAATCGTGCATCGCAGGCCGAGCGCCTCTCCCAGGAGAGCTCTACCAAGCAGGGGAAGGACCGCATCAGGGTGTGTAGCTGTACTGACTGAATGGCCATGGAGGAGCTCTTAATGTATTCCCGTGGCGAGATACTGTCAGCACACTCATTCACCACACCTTTTGAAAACAATGCAACTTGAACAGTAAAATCAGTCGTTGTCGCTACAATATACAAGAAGTAAGTAAAACATGACTTATCTGGGCTGCAAGCAGTGAAGAAAGAGGGTCTCACAACATAAAGAAGGGACAATGAGGACTATGGCTCAACTTCATTGGATACTGTTCAGGACTACTGCTGTTATTTGATTGGTTGTGTTTTTAACCATTCCCTGAGACTCTTTGTACTTCTAGTTTTGAATTTAATGTTGAAGGTTTAAAAAATGGCCGCTGTAATAAAAGCGAAGAGAGTAAAGCATAATCCTCACCTCCAGTCCTCACACAGAAACACTTAATTGACGGATCATTTGCCCTCCTAGCTATGCCCTTCAGTGTTTAGTCTCCTCCCTCCCCTTTTTCCATTATAAGGTCTTTGGCAGGTGCTGTAAGTTGTCTAGAGCCGTAACTGACCCATAGTGAAGGATTGGGGTTAGCATCGGGTTCCTCACTTTTGGTAATCATGATAGTTTGTCAGGTCATTATTTAAGCACTGTAAATCCTTTACCAGGTATGGCTCAAGTGATGGGGTTTTGCTTTTATTGCAGCAGTTCAGGTCATTTTGCCTATATTTGCCCTTTCTTGGTGGGACTTGGACTTAACTGACAAAAAACATCAGAGTCAATAGTGTTCTTCCAGATCTGTCAAAGATAAAGTTCACAATATTTAATAAGGTTCCTCATCCTGCCTTTCATTAGTAGGCTTGGGGGCCTAAAAATGTTTTATGGGGTGGTGTTTTTCAGCACGCACAATCAATTCCCATTAAATGTTCAAAAGTTGGTTAGCCTATTGGGGCATTCATGGTAATTCACTGACAATGTGAGACGTATGTTGAGATACCGGGCCTCTGATGGTAGTGATACGTTCAGAACATAAGAAAGAATTAATATATGATATCATCAATGCTCCCTTATTTCCTTCAGTACTAGGCCAGCTGGTTACCAGAGCACAATCCTTTAATCAGTTGCAAGTAACAAAGTTTAGTGTTTCATTCAGACTATTCTCTGGAACATTGATAACTCTGTAATGTGAGTGGTCACTCCTGATCTTTTTTTTAGTAAAACTTCTGGAACCTGAAGGATCGGGAATACCAGTAAATCATTTATTGATGTCTTCAGTATTAAAGGGGAAGACAAGGTACTCACTCACAAGCAAAATGGTTGTGCAAACAATCTTGTTTCATTGGACATAACACCCCATGGTGATATTTACCTACACATTGTTGAAGAATATCAAGCCTTGAAGGCCTATTTGGAAGACAATAGGGAGATGGGATTTACACTTTTTCCGCCTCAGCTGCAGAAGCCCCCATGTTTACCATCTCAAAACCTAATGGAGAGTATTGACCCTGCAACAAACACTGGAATTCAATACCATTGTGATTTGTAATGTAGAATGTTTGGCGAAAGTTATGAGCAAAGTGTTACTCATTCGATTGGAAGAGTGGGCATGCTAGCACTCGATATTCTCCCTGTCCCAGTTAGGCTTCAGACAATGAGCGGGGACTATAGAGCAATGTGTGAATCTGGACCTATTAATAGGTAAATATACACATGTTGTAGGTAGTAGATTATATCACTGCTTCACAGATTTGAGACGTGTCTTTGAATTAGTTGACCACCCTATTCTCTGGTAAACCCTGCTTACCATTGGTGCGTCTAGATCGATCATTTGTTTTCTCACAAGGTTGTATGAGAAATTATCACGTAAAGTACGCTTTGGCCCACGAGGCGAATGCACTGTAAATTTGAACATAGAAAGAGGTATTCGGCAAAGTTGTGTTCTGGCCCCCCTATTATTTTCCCTGTTTATTAATTGGGTGGATTAGACTATACAAGCAGATACCCCGCAAGTCACTGGGAACCCTATACCAGTGCTATTATATGCAGATGATGCTGTTTTGCTGGCAAGGACCCCGGTGGGCTTACAGCCTCTAATGAACGCCTTTGGGGATTTTATTGCCACAAGGAAACTGGTGGTTAACAAAAAGAAAACCTATACCATGATCTGTGGGGTCAAGCAAATGAAATGTAGAATGTTTTTTATGGATTACACCACGGTAGCTACGGTCAATATATTTTGTTATTTGGGCATCACTTTTGCAGGTAACGGCTCCTGGACACACAAAATCACAAACATTAGGGGTAAGTTGACTAGAAGCACCCATGGAATCTTTAGATTCTCAGCTAAGCTGGGTACCCGGCCCATAAAAGATATGTCAGTAATCTACAAGGCCAGGGTACTAGCTACTGCCATATATGCAGCTGGTGTGTGGGGTCAATATAATAGTAAGGCACTACAGATTGAGCAAAACTGTTTCCTCAAGCGCCTATTATATTTACCCACCTCTGCCTCCACAGAGATAACACACAGAGAGGCAGGGCTACAGTATCTAGCAGATATAGTCACACTTCGCCCTTGGCTGCTTTAGCGCTCTATTTGGATAAAAGATGAGACTAGCTTCCCTAAGTCAATCATTTTAGATTGTTTGTCCATGGATAAAGCACTGAGAACCCCCTGGCTAAGTTATATCAACTCCATTCTTACTGATTTCGTGAAGATGCCAATTCAGCCCAACCCCCTACTGGTAACAACACTCACCAAACGGTCCATCAAAGATAACTTCATGACCTTTACAATGGAAGTCCGGGTGAGAAGTGAGGGGGGAAACCAACTGTTATATTGTATTATTCCCTTGAGCTGGAGGAGGGCTGCCAAAGTTATTAAATTCATGTTTCAAATTCAATGCAGCGTTTTGTATTAATTAGATTTAGACTAGGGATTGCCCACCATTCAGATGCCTTTCCCTTCATGAAGTCTTGTTCTCAAGACACGACCTCCTGCCCCTGTGATGGCCAGAGCAAGCAAGGCACCATGCACTTAATGTATTCTGTGATTTTTATTCTAATTTTAGGCGTCCATATTTAAAACCTCTTATTCGTGCACAAAATATCAGATCGCATATTGTTGCCCTAAAATATATTCTTGAATTAAATGATATTTGGGTTTGCCTTAATGTTGCACTTTTTATCATCAAAGCAAAAAATATACGTAAAAGTTTTGCTTTATGATGTCATGATGAATTTTATGGAAACTGGATGGAAGTTTTCCCAAAAAATGTAGCTATTTATTTTGCTATTGATATATATAGATCTATGCAAGTGCTTTCACTTTTATTCTCGATTACTTTTATGTGCTATTGTTTCATTGGTATTCACTTTTATGGTTGTTTTTCCATACCGAATAAAGTCTTGAATTGAATCGTAATGTATACTCCTTCCCTCTTATTTCTGTTCAATAGATCAGTTTATGACACCTTAAGTAACTTAATTAAATTAAAATTCAAAAGGGGTATACAATTTATTTTCAAAAAAGGAAGCAGATGAATGGAAGACTGTGTTGAACACCCTGTAAGGGCAATTTTAGTATTCAGTAATGCCATTCGGATTGTGTAATGCTCAAGCAGCCTTTCAACATTTTTTATTCTCAGACATCTTGGACACTTTAGTGATTATTTATTTGGATGACACTTATTCCCAAGCATCCTTGAGCAACACAAGTGCATGTGACGGAAGTCTTGCATATACTATGTCAACACTGATGTTATGCAAAGTTGGAGAAGTGCATCATTGAAGTCATTAGCCGTTTTGAAATTGTGTTAGCCTCATAATATCAAGGACGTTCAACGTTTTATGGACTTTGCCATTTTTTACAGATATTTTGTCCACAATTTTCCTGATTTTTTAAGCTCATCACAGAACTGTCCAAGAAGGGTATATCAGTTGCCTGTGGAACTCAGCAGGAAGAAGCATTTCAATGCTTAAAAACAGCCTTTACCACAGCACCAATAGCACATCATCCAGATATTGCTCCTCTATTTATAGTAGAGACTAATGCTTCTGACTTCACCATAGCGGCCATTTTGTCACAAAGTGATCCTATAACTGAAGCTCTGCATATAGTGGCTATCTTCCCCAGAACTTTTACCCCAGGGGGAATTTTCATCCTTTACCAACACCTGAGAGAAATATGGTCATTCATGTTCATCGACTTTATTGAAGATTTGCATGACTCATGGTTACACGGCCATTTTGGCAACGGTGGATTGTTTCACTAAAGAGAATAATTTTATCATGTATTCTGAGATTTGCAGGCCTGGTTTTATAATGTGCGACACATGATTATATGACACATGACTACCCCCAGAGTTAAGCTTAGTTGTTGAGGGGGCAGGTCCTTCTCTTATCTTATGACCAAACCTTTGAACACTTTGCCATCTGACCTACAGGCCTTGGACGGGATTCTGCTTCTAGAAAGTCTCTAAAATCATGGCTACTTAGCCTTGAAGCATCCACTCTGAATGGTCATGTGTTCTGGCTACTTGGTGAAGCCAAGACGCCTCCGGGTAAAAACGCACTTGATAAGTTATTTCCATTCATTCAAGTCCCAGAATGCAAAGTAAAACCTGGACTGGATAATCTACTCAGCCCCAATCTACTCAGTATATATAAAAAAATACTGCTCACGTGACATCAACCATAACTGCATCTGCTACTCTAATGATACTTAGGCCCCTGCCACGCCTAGAGTTTGCTTCCGTTCTCCTATAATTTGGGGCTTGCAGGAAGAAGGGAGGAGCAGCGAGATGACTGACCCTAGGCCTCCGACTGAGCTGACTGACTTCATCTGCCAGGACCTCTCCTGAGCGCTAATATTGCTGCTGCCTCCTCTCACCCCGCCGAGCGCGAGGGGGACGAGGTCATCTGCGAACAGAAGCACCAGCGGGAAGCACGCCTCCGTTCCGAATCCGAGCCAGAAACGTTGTCGTTCTACCCTTGATTCGGACATTCCCAACAAGCACTGCTAGTCTGCAGGAGGCAGAGGTAAGTGAGGCCAGGAGGGGACAGAAAGGGAGGTTGGGAGGTGCGTCACCGGCGTAACGGTGGCCGTCTACTTTGGTCGAGTATGAATGATGTGGCGGTCTGACTTTTATCTTTACGTTATCGCTCGCTTCTTCTCTCCAATAGACTAAAGTAGAGGATGAAAACACACATTCTCTAAAGTAACAGCTTGTTCTTCGTATATTATCCCTCAGGCAGTGACCAAATCCCTCGTGCGCACTTTTAGACGAACTAGTACGTGGCAGCTTCCCGCGCTTTTCTCATCATTCTGAGACAGTATGTAGCACTGGAGCAGCAGTATGTTAACTCACATGCAACTGACAAGTGGTGTCCTGCCACGTGGGACGCCTACAGCCGGTCCTTGCTTTTTAAGCAAAAACACTCTGCATTACAGACTCATTGTGAGTAAAAGGCCAGGTTTGGCACAAGAAGTCACAATCCTGGAGTCACTTGGCAGTAGTGTCTCCCGCTCACACCATAACGATCAGCGGCAGTATAGCAGTGCTTTAAATGGGCAGGTACTGTCCGGTACGGAGTACCGGCACTTTTTATTTTAGTTTGAGAGGCACTTCCCAAGATAAATGCGATACGTTTGATTGAAGAGTACCGACACTTCTCAAACAGAGTACCTGCACTTCCATTTTTCCATTTCAAGCACTGAGCAGTAGTGTAGCCTTCTCACACTAACAGAGCACTAGTGTAAAGGCAATAGGCAGGAGGTGTCCTGCTCTGATTTCTGCCTGTGCCCATGGAGGCTCTTTGACACTTAAAAGGGACCCTGAATTCCCCCGTCATCTGAGAGTGGGTGCGAACCCAGACAACACCCAATCATGTTGGCCCCGCAAGCCCCTTACAAGGACTGCAGTGCAAGGGTACCCATGCGCACACTGTGTAGCCCTTGCTGCACTCTCAAAATGATGCTCACACTCTAGTCTAGGTCATTATATTCAGTGTTTCCAGGACTGGCCTTCCGTGTGATAATCTGAAGCATTCTGGGCGTTGTTGTCTTGATTTGCTTCCTTTGAACCAAGTAATGAGTGAGAATTGGTGTCAGCGTCTGAAAGACCTAAAGAGGGCAGTTTTGGGCTTCTCAAGGATATAATGTGGGGGAGCACGAGCGCAGAACTCAACCAGCCAACCCAATAACATATATGTTCAGCCCAGTGCTTAAGTTTCAGCAAAAGAAAGTACTTTTAATCACACAGCAGTACTAAACAGTATGCATTTCAACATACAGTGACTGTGGTGAACCCTTCCCCTTGTGGCACTACACCCGAGAGCCCCTTCTGCGCTGCACCCACCCGGAGGATTACTTGACGGATGGTTCTCCCCCAGTGGTGCACGCAAAGGCATGAACCAGGCACAGGTGCAGTCTCTAGTATTCCCCATGAGTCAAATGTACACACAATTCACCTCAGTGTAAGTTTCCTACCCTTGGTGGTCTAATGGAGATGCCGCAGTCTGTAACGCTCGCCCTCTGAATGAATCTTGGCAACCTCTTAATTCTTCTTGTCGCAGACCTGCGGTGAACGAGGACAGCCTCAGGGGCTGCTGTGTAGGCCAACTGTGACTGCGTCTCTAAGTGCACAGCCACCCAGCTCTGTCTTTGTTGTGCCGTTACACAAGTGTGAGGAGCCCAGATGCGGCCCAGACTGCTGCGTTTCTGCTTCGGCCACAAAGCGGGTCTGGGCCCCTCCACAAGGCCAGTCAGTCACTTCAGAAGATGCAGGCCAGTCAGGCACCTGTAAACCAGTTCATGCAAAGAGCCACTTTTGAGAGACCAGGGGGATGGTAAAACATTGCTTTATTAGTTGGAGTGGGGGGCTACAACCCTGAAACTCACCAAATTAAACTGAGCTCAGCCTGCTCAGAGCAGAGAGGCTTTACTTAGGGCAATATTTATGCACTACCAAAACAGTAACAAAGTCGAAATGCAAAACAATAAAAATCTCAGACTCAGAAGAAAGTAAACTTTAATAAACAGAATGAAACCAAAATGACAAAACATCATTAAGGGGAACCAGAGATATGAATTTTTAAAGTTTTAAATAGGAATAGAGCCAAGAAGCACAAAGTGCCAATGATAGTCACAGTAGGCTGGGACCTAGGATCAATTTGAGGCTGACCGTGTTGGAGTATGTAACCAATACAACAATCAGGTTCCTCCTGGTCAAAGATTTTACCTTCTGACTTAGTCCTTAAATCCAAATCCACCACATGCACTTCTAAAGCCCCACAGGACCGGCACTTAGAGACTTATAGGGTATCAGATGCTAACAGCAGGGCCAAGTCCAGGTCCATTTGCCACTGGTCAGCTGGGCAGTTGCACGAAAGGCCTCTTGTAGCTTGTACCATCCCTATAGCTTGAACATGAAGGTCGGCCAACTCACCCTTGGAGTCTAGAGATGCCACATTTATGCCTGGCACAATCTAGTGTGTGGGAATGCCTCCTGGGCATGCCCTAACCAATGAGTTAAAATTTCCCGGGGCCAACCCCAACCACTTTGGGTATTTTCAAGATGGTGAAAGACTTTGGCTGCACTAAAAATGGGCTACGAGGGATGGGGGTGTGTGGGGGAAGTGTACTATGGTATTCCTAGTGTCTTTCCACATCCATCTCTAAAATCCAGTTTGAGGAACCTACTGTACTATAATAAACCCAAAACAATGTCTGGTAGACAAAAATAGGGTTAACCACAAACCAGTGGATACACAAGAACCGTCTTGCCATCCTGTCTCTGTCCTTTCAAGTGCGCCCTTAGTCTTATATGTAAAACCCAGCAGACCAGTTAAGCAGGCTGTGACACTCAAGCAGGTTTTGAGACCGTAGTGTCAAAAAGGATGAGTTTTCTGGGAGGTTCAGGAGTCATCTGTGCCCATTCAGGTCAGACTATTGATTACTCCCGGGAGGCATTTCACATCCTTTTCAAACCTATTCAAATGGTAATCCCTGGCTGACAGAAGTTTGAAAGCAAATACAAATTAGCCTTCAGGAACTCCAGGAAGGTAAAAGTTTACTTTCTAAAAGTTACCTTTCTTTAATGTATATTAAAAATATGACTTCACCATTGAATTGGATTTTTCATTGCTATTACAAATAGTTGTCTAATTTTTTTTCTAACTAGTCCTATTCCAGAGATACAGTATTAGGATTTTAATCTGTACTCTTGTTTTCTACCTAGGACAGGTAGGCCTGGCACAGTGAAAAATAGGTTTTGGGGGCTAGACACTGTGATGGCATGTTAACATTACATTTCTTCATGTCCTACTTTTAAATACCATGCTACCTGCCTTGTAGAGTACAAGCCTTACATAGTGGCAATGTATTATTATTTAAAACTAAGGTTTTGACCTGTCAAAAGTTTTTGACAGGTCTAATTGCAGTGTTTAAACTGCCAAACTCAGGCTACAATGGTAGGTCTGAAGACATGTTTTACACTGTCACTGTAGTGGATGTCACAATAGGGGCTGCAGTCTACCAGTGACATTTAACTTACAGGCCCACATACTAGTGAAATATATGTTAGTTAATTATAACAATTATAAATATGCCAATTCAACCATGTTTAAGGAGGAGCACAGATGATTTACCATTGTTTAGCAGCGTTAAAGTGCACAGAAGTCTAACATCAGCAGAAATATAGGTTCCAGCAAAAGTGAAAAAAACAGGGTGACCACACAGAAAAGGCAGATTTCCTACAAGTATCATTTGCAACACAGGGCGCTCCTATCCGCTCTTAGTAGTCTGCTTGTTTTGACTGTCCCACAGACCAGGGACTGCACTAGGCTTTGCCCCCTGGACTGTATCTTCTCTGGCAAGACCAGGCAAACTTCTTGCCTTTCTCAGCAAGCAGGAATCTACATCAAGGGTGTACCCTGCCTACTTTCGTCGCAAGGGGCTGGAGGAGCCAGTCTAAGCAGCATTTCAGCAGGAAGGCTTCTAGGCATTCAGGCAGACACTCTGCCCCTCAGGCAGAAAGTGCTAACTTCAGGTAATGCCATCTCACTTCTCAAAAACTGGCTTTTGAGCAGACACCAGCCCTGAAAAAGGGGTTGTTGAGTTGACACTGCCCCTGGTAATACAGCAGTCCTTTGTGTACCTGCAGAGCACCCCCTTCTTGGTGTTGAAGGACTTGGAAGTGGAACAAAGTGAGGAGGTTCATTTCCCATTTTTATACAAAACTTCTAGACGGGAATGTAGATCCACTATCTAAACTTCAGAATTGGTTTAGGATGTTCTTCTTTCAAGTGCCCTTCTCAAGATGCTCTCCAATACAGCCCTTGTGTAGAGTGATGTAGAACTGGGCTGTCTCCAGACTAGATCACTCATAACAGAAGCACTAAGAAGTGTGAGGCTTCTGCACTAGGCTGTCATCTGCCTCTAAAGCAGTAACTGGGGGCAAGCAAAAGGGGCAGGTCTGATATAGAAACCTCCTCACCTAACACAATAAACACTCCAGTCCCACCCTTCACCCTTTCAATCAACCAAATGGCAATGCTCAGGAAAAACTAACAGGCATCTCCAGCTAACAAAAAGTCCTCATGGAATGTCTAAAGGTAAACCTGTCTCCATCCTACTTACTTAATGTCTGAATCTCCGCCCTCTAGCCACAGGAATTCAGTACCTTTCCACGTCCTCTTAAAGCTGTACACAAATGCTATCTACTGGCTCCAGTACTCACACTCACTCACACACAATCTTACAACTGACCATGTCCTACACACACACGCACACATGCACTCACAAACACACAGGTTGCCAGCTGAACTTTACAAAAGTGGGGCCTGTAGGCCACTTTCTCAGTAACAGATATAAAAGCGAGGCCACACAACCTAAAACATATGTATGTTGTCAGCACCACTTTATGATCTATACCCTTGACAACAGCAATAGTCCTTTTTCCAGCTTGAAGGCATGCTTGGAATGCCCTTCCTGGTCACAGTCGTCATAGGTCGAGGCATCTGTGCTCAAGCTGGATTGACATTGACGATAGGGACAAAATAGGCCAGATATACACTCAGTTGGGCACTTCAGGAAGGGAAACACGCCCATATACCATGAAGGGACATTCCTTGCCCTACAGTGCCTGAGCCTGGCTCAAGCCAGATGACTTGCTCAGGCACAAGGTCCTTTTGGATCCTAAATTGAAAAACGAGCCAAGCTTTGAGTGATTCACTTCTCCAGAACATGGAATGAGTCAGGGTGGGAGCTCAGAGAAATTGGAGAGGCATACACATGTTGGGAGAAAGACAGGGTGGAGAAAGATTGACAGTGGTGAGGAAGAGGCAAAGCAAAGAGGGATACAAGGGTGAGGAAAATGTTAGTGCGAAACAACAGGAAATTTGGCATGGAGAACGAGAGAAATGGGAAAGAAAAGAAGGATCAAGAAGCCGCAAAGACATGTCATGAAAAAGGGGAGGGAGTTTGACTTGCTTGTGTGAAAAGCAGGTAAGGCTGGGGCAGAGTGAGTAGTGTGACCTTTGAGAGACCGACTGCCTGCCTATATGAGGCACCAGACTGTCACAGCATGCCTGTATCCACCAATGGGTCAGCCCCCCATGCCTCCCCTAACCGGCTCGATCATTCCCACGCTCTCTCCCAGCTACTTCGCCCATCGCAGCATGACATTGATTTTTATGGCTTGGCTCATGTCTGGGCTCTTAATTTCTCTATCTCACCTCGCTCTTTATTGCGGCACACCTTCCCCAGGAACATTCATGACTAAGAGCATTTTGATGACCTGAGCAAGGCTGTTTCGGGGCATTTGCAGAATGGAGAGCGCCACAGGGACCCGCGTAATTGTACCACAATGGACGGGGGGCTCATGCCAGCCTCCACACAATAACATTTCTGTTCAGTAGATCTGCACTGGCACCCTAAAGCCCTTGGCAAGGCTTTGGCGTGTCAGACCAAATCTAAATAAGGATTTATGTGTGTCATGAGACAAGCTCACATGGCCTGGCATTTAAGATGGTATGCAGCTGCAGGCCAGGACCACTCTTGCTTATTCTCGTCCCCAGCTGTAGTTGGCCCTTTCAATTTTGTCATTGAAAATTAAGCTATGTTGGGGCACAATCAGTTACACGTCAATTCTTGAGTAAAGCTCTGACTAACATGTCAATTAGTTGTCTGTTATGAACAGGCTTGATTGTCCCTGTGCCATAGGGAGTTTATATAATTGGAATCCTCATCTGGGTGACTGAAGAGTTGATAACAGAAGAGGGTATTGAGGTGAAGAGAAAGGAGGAGAAGTAGAAAGAGTCTGAGGCAAGAGCAGCATTGGCAGTGCTGAAAAGAATAGAGGGAGATGGCGAAAGCAGAGTATAGGTGGGGTGGGGGAAACCGGAGATGATGGGGTTGGTTTGTGGGGTGTAAGGAAGTGAAAAAAAAGGACGTGGGGTGAGTGGTAGGAGAAGATGTGAAAAGGGAAGTAGGAGAGGTTAAAAGAGTGAGTGCAACAGACCTATGGGAAAAGAGAAGCAAAAGGGTAAAATAATAGAAACTGGAGGAAGAGGTTGAAGGACTGGGGAGAGGCAAGGAGAAAGAGAATGAATAGAACAGTGAAGCGAGAGATAATAAGTTAAGAGACAAGGAAAAAGCAGGGAGAGATAAGGAAAAGAGTACAACTTCAAGAAAAATCTGAGTAAAGATATCAGAGAAAGGAATTTCTCAAGGTTAAGGCATAAGGAGAGGGAGTAGAAGCAAGAACTATGGGATTATAAAAGGATGAGAAGAGAAGGAATGAGAAAGTAGATTCAGGCGGAGATTCACTGAAAGAAGAGAAGGCAGACTGATTAGTTAGCTTCTTTCTAGGTCTCGTCTATGACAGAGCATGCACTTTCTGTTGCAACATTTTGTTATCTTACAGGGGGCTTAGATGCAGGCCGTTGCTTACCATTGGTTGGGTTCATTGACACTCTCATTAGTCTGCTTCTTTTTCGTCAGTTCACTTCCTCTTGTGTGTTTGTCCCTCCCCTGCAGCATGGATGCATTACTTATGTCCTACCATAGCTCAATTAATCCAGGCTGTGATTTTACTTATTGAGGAAGTTAGTCATCTTTGCATGCACCTTGCCCCTTAAACAACCGAGAATCCAGCAACTTCCACTTGGTCAGGAGTTAGAGCACTTCCACTTCAGTAACACGGTCTAGTGCTGGGAGGGAGTCGTCAGCTGCTGCTCAACAGAGCTGATTGGTTGGCGGGCGGAAGGGGGCTGCTTAATTGGGACGCTGGAGCGGAGAGATAGAGAGACGCGCCAAGGGTCTCAGGTGGTCCTCTGTGTATGTACTTTAACTATTGCACGGTAAACCGGCATTTGACCATTATTTTATCGCAATTGCTGCAAATGTACTGTTAAAAATCGCTGCTAAAAATCGCCGTGCACCACTGTTTGAATCTATTTTTAAGATTGTGAATTAATCCAGGCTGTGATTTTACTTATTGAGGAAGTTAGTCGTCTTTGCATGCACCTTTCCCCTTAAACAACCGAGAATCCAGCAACTCCAGCTTGGTCAGGAGTTAGAGCACTTCCGCTTCAGTAACGCGGTCTAGTGCTGGTAGGGAGTCGTCAGCTGCTGCTCAGCAGAGCTGATTGGTTGGTGGGCGGAAGGGGGCTGCTTAATTGGGACACTGGAGCGGACGCGCGACGCGGGCGCGCCGCGGGCGTGCCTAAGGCAAGCCCGTCTGGGCCCGTCCGCCTCCGGCCGGGACCAGGGCCAACAAACCCTGGCCCAAATATACTGTACTCAGCAAGGAAACTGCTGTCCCTTGCCACAGGCAATCATGCTCTGAAGCCCTCTATCATCTCCATACTGAAAGCCGAAAACCTTCTGAGGAATCCCGGGATAGCTCCTGTCCCTCTGCCTGGGACCTTAGCTCACTTGTCGCCCACGCCAGGAAAACCACCTGGATTGAAAGTGGCGGTTCTGAACACAAGATCTCTTCAGAAACATCATTTAAAGATCTTCATGCTCCTTCAGGAGGGGGATATTGATATCCTGTCATTGACAGAAACCTGGATGGGGGACGCATCGGCCCCCGACATTATTTCTACTCTGCCAGGAAATTTTGACGCCATCTGCCACAACAGGCAAGACAACAGAAGAGGGGGGGGTGGCGACTCTCTTTAATACCAGTCTTGCGGCTACTATGATAATAGCAGAAAGCACTGATAATTCAGATATCCTAGGAGTTAAATTGACCTTTAACTCGTCCTGCCTCGTACTCCTGACAGTTTACCGTCCCCCGGATGCAACTCCTGGTTTCTGTGATGACTTTGGCGAGATGTTGTCGGACCTTAGCACACGTTACCAAAGGCTTATGGTTGCAGGTGATTTTAATTTCCATTGGGAAAGGGAGCCACAAGAGCCACAGGCAAAACAAATCGACATGATAATGTCGAATTTAGGATTTTATCGACTGGTAAACTGCCCTACCCACATCAAAGGGCATACCCTTGACCTGGTTTGGTCGTCTAACCAGCAAGATAGGCTTCTAAACATTCTACCATGTGCTTGGTCTGACCATTCCTTAATCTCCTGTTGGGTCCCTCTGGATATCTCCTCAACTCAATCTTTATTGGAATGGAGGAGAGTGCGAAACTGGCATAAGATCCAGACGGGAAATCTCGTAGATACTCTACAGAGATTACCTGCACGCACTCCGGAGGGAGGCCACACCAACATTGATATAGTCAGCCAATCCCTCAGTAATACCCTCCAATCAGCTATTGACCAATTGGCTCCGGAACGCAGGGAAGAATAAAATCCAAACGCAAGGGGGCCCCTTGGTTCAACGAAGCTTTGCGGGAAAGTAAACAGAGCATGCGTAAGGCTAAGAGGCAGTGGAGGAAAGCCTATAACCCCACTGACTTAACCTTCTACAAAGCCTCACTAACCCTATATAAAAAATCTATTACTATTAGGAAAGCTGAATATTACGAGGCTCGGATAACAGATGCTCCTAATAAACAGAAGGAAACTTTCAAGATCCTAAACGAGCTCAGCAAAAAGGTCGACGCCAAATCATCATTAATACCCTTTGACGTCAACACCTTACAGACTTTCTTTCTCCAGAAGGTGACAGACATTCTTCACGACATTGACAAAACTCCCATCACCCTGAGCTCCCAGGAGCTGGCTCTACCTTCGTCTTCATCAGACCAATCCCTCACAAATTTCCCACCTTTGAACCTAGAATCATTGGAAACACTGATAAATAAAACTAAATCAGGTTCACCGGCCGATCCATGTCCACCAAGGATCTTCCTAAACGACTCCCTGGCCACCGGCCAGGTACCCTCCAACCTGAAGGAGGCTAGAGTTATCCCCTTATTAAAAAAGCCAGGAGCAGACAAGGCTGAGCTGAAAAATTATAGACCCATTTCTCAGCTCCCGTTCCTTGCGAAGGTCATGGAGCAACATGTCTTGAAAACGATCTCTGGCTTTCTAGAAGAACGTGAGCTGCTCCATCCACGCCAGGCCGGCTTTAGAGCCCATCATAGTACGGAGCTACTTATGTTATCTGTACTTGACGATCTTAGATTAAAGGCCGATAACAAAGAGCCGAGCGCCCTGATACTTTTAGATCTCTCTGCGGCGTTCGACACGGTCAGTCATTCAACACTACTGACTCTACTGTTGGACCTGGGTTTTCGGGGGCCTGTCTACAACTGGTTAAAATCTTTTCTATCTGGACGTTCGCAGAGGGTCCAACTTGGTGATCATATATCGGACAGGGGCAACATCCTTTGCGGGGTCCCTCAGGGCTCCGCATTATCCCCACTTCTCTTTAACATATACTTGCAGCCCTTGGTGACTGCACTGACCAACATGGAATGCCGAGTCTTCAACTATGCAGACGATACCCAGCTTATCCTGAGGATCGACAACTCGGCCCGTGCTCAAGAGACAGTCCAAAACATCTTAAGGTTTACCACTAATTGGATGACTGTAACCTCCTTGAAAATTAACCCAGATAAAACAGAGGTTCTTGTCATTCCAGTAAAAAACAACCCCTGGAGTGGCCTGTTCTGGCCCAAAGAACTTGGGGCCCCGCCAAGCCCATCACCAGTTGTGAAAAGTCTGGGAATTAAGATCGACTCAGAACTCTCCATGAGTCACCAAGTCCATTCGGTGGTGGGCATATGTACTGGCGTCCTGAGACAACTGAGGAAACTGATTCCCCTGCTCTCAGTTTCATCTATGAAGTTCATTGTATCGGCTACTATCCTTACGCGCCTCGATTACGGGAACGCGCTCTACTTAGGACTTCCCCGGAAACGTATGAATAGACTTCAGGTAGTACAGAACGACGCTGCTAGGCTGATCCTCAGGTTACCCAGGATGACTCATGCCTCACCCCTGCTATGTAAGCTGCACTGACTGCCCGTCAGACAGCGTTCAAAATTTAAAGGATTGTGTATTGCTCACAAAGTCCTCTATGGTCACGCCCCTGGCTACATAAGGGAACGTCTAATCAAATATGTGCCAGGGCGAGCGCTTCGTAATGCAGAAGCTTTTCAGCTGGCCTGCCCTCGGAGTAACCTTGTCTCCATGGGTGGACGAGCTGCCACAGTCCTCCTGCCACAACTTTGGAACCAGCTGCCGGACACTTTCCGGAAGGAATCTGGTCTGTTTCCCTTCCGGAAGCAGTAAAAAAGTCTGTTATTTAGGGATACATCTTAATTTACCTCTTGTTGCCATGACTGTCATCCTCGGCCTGAATGCTACCTCTTCTCTGTCAAGCGCTAAGAGACCTGTCGGTGTATATGCGCTATATAAAAAACAAATACAAATACAAATTGTTTCAGGTGCTACCTTTTCCTTTAAACACTCTACAAGAGTGCATGTTTTTCAGCGGTCTCCCTTGTGTACTTCTGCAGGGTACTGTCCATGTGTTTGCCCACAAATCTCCACCCAGTCTCCGTTATCACTTTGGTTGCCCCCCCAGCACCCACTCTCTGTTGTCCGTGTAGTTGCCCCATCCCTTCCAGCTGACCCTCTGTTGTCTCTCTGCTTGTTCATCTGCTTGATACAATGTCCATCTACTTGAACACCCACCATCTGTTGTCCATCTGCTTGACCCCTGGTCTACCTTCGGCTGTCCATGTACTCCCCCATCCCCTCTTGCCTGTCCTTCTCTCCGTCCTTCCCTCTGTGTTGCCTCGGGGGAGTACACAGCTAAAAAAAAAAAAAAAGTCATTTGATGCAGCTAGTGCTGGATGCGTCATAGTGCTTTTTTATTACTTTTAGGCACTGTGCTGTTCACCATAGCTGCAAAATATTGACAAAGCCAATAGCTCTTGTAGCAAAGACCTCTTGGTTTTGCTAATGCTTGATAAATGTGTCTCTTGTCAGAGACCCTTTTGTTACTGTGCAGTTCATAAGTTTGAAGTTTGATCAAAGAGCTACATGAAAACTAAATGGTACAGGCCAGAAACAGATTTTTTCAGCCTTTCATTATCCTAATGTTGCTAAAAAAGGTTTGTTTGGTTAGAAATAAATTCATAATAGTAAAGCCAACCATAACCACTGTGTTATGTTTTGAATCCTGGGTTTATGCTTCTCCACACCAGGCACTCTAACAAAAATGCCTACCAGTATGGATGACATGTGAATCCTACACCTTACAATTCCCTTTGTCTTTGTAAAATTTTCTATACACTAATTTAAACCTGTATTACTCATTGACTCTGTATTTGTGTGTGATGTAAAGTGCTCTGACACCCTACACTGATATGAGAGGTGCTATAAAACAAATGAAATCCTTGTGAGAGAGGGGCTATGGAAAGATGATAAGCACTGTTTGAGGGTGATAGTGAGGGAATCATTCAGGAGCCCCAACAAAGATTATTGAATCTGGTGTACTCTAAGGTCATCATTTACTTACTTTAAAAGGTAAAACAATTGAATTTATAATAAAAAATATGTTGCAGAATGCACCATTTCTTCCCAAATTATTGGGGAGGGACACCCCCCCCACAAACTATCCTTGTAGTGGTCAGTCTCACTCTCTGCTCTCACTATTCACCGTACGGGGGCTGGTCTATCAAAATTTGCCAGGGCTGCTTTGGGTTCCTAGTCCGGCCTTATGCATGAAAGTTAGATACTATCATTTCCAACATATATTGAAACCTTTTCTTATTACCGAGAAATGCCTCTCCCGCTCAGAAACGACTGGAGTTTGAAATAACCAAGCAAACCATAATTATACTGGGCATTTTTGTAAAATGGAGCCACAATTTACAAGCAACAATACAAAAATCATTAAACAAGGTCCTGTGGACTGGAATAGAAATTGGACCGGAATCATTGGCAGCAAGGAAGTACCGGAAAAGCTCCCTAGACTCCCTACAGATAAGATTTTCATGGGATATGCCTGCTACACACACTTCTTTTAATAAGACACTGAACATGGTCATCAAAAATAGGGGTGGGCGATAAATTCCGCTCCACCAGCGAAGTTTGTGGAGTTTTGGCCACTCCGCAGAGTTCTGGCCATACTCTGCCACCCAGTGTATGGAATAGCGGTGGGGGGAGGGGGATGGGGTGGCGCCCGATGGACAACTTGTTTTCGAGTCGAGGGAGGGGGGGATGGTGGTAGTGGTAGTTGACAGACATGACTTGCTCACCTCCTCCGCGCCCAAAAGGAGTGCCGTCCCCCCAGCTATGCCACTGGGTGAGCTTAGGTTTTGAGTGGATGGATCCAATGGCACATGATTGAAAGCTCTTGAAGTCGAAGCTGAAGGTAGTCCAAGTTCCTCACAGTGGGTCATAAAGGTAAGCAGACTACACGCTCCTCCAACATTTGAAAACCAATAGGTCTGGTCTGGTTTGTTTTAGGAATATGTGTTGGCTGTTGTGTGAAATGTCTGGATGCACTAAAAAGAAAACGTATAGAGGCACCCAAATACCGCTCAGTGCCACGGTGTGTGAAGCAAAGTACATTAAATTACATATTTTTAGCCAAGCTCTTATTTACACAGGGCACGTCCCTTTAAACTGATTTCTAGTTAAGCTTCTCTGGCCATGCTCCTCTTGGAGCCTCCATCTTTTTCATCTCACTTAAAGCATTGCTAAAAATACATGACTATCAAGAAAGGAAGAGAGTCTTGTTTATCAAAATATTTTTAGGGCCCTTGTAGTATAAACTGGCCCATCGAGGTTAGGGGCTATGAGAGACCACTAGTAACTGTTTTAACAAGTGTGCCCAATGTGCCATTAAAAAGACTAGATCTCTCCTCTCCCAAGCTGCCTGAAGCGGCCTCCAATGCTAATCAGGACCTGCGGAAACCAGGAAACGAGAGGAAAAAACCAGGGCTCTAAAAGCAGCACCGAAGCCAGAGTCAGGGAGAAAATTACGTTTCTAAAGAGAGAAAAAGAGTGTGTGTCTGTGTGTATCAAGGGTGGAGCAATCAACAGTACAGCAGTTGCATTGGAGCCCAGGTTTGGAGTAGCCCATTGTATCCCAATTATACTTGTCTTTTTCTACCCAACTGGTGGGCAAGGGTCCTATTTTCCTTGCATACATTATGTCCCATGCTACGCAAATGATGTGCATGCATGAGCGCTCTCTGTGTGTGTGAAGACCATGTGTTTTGATTACGCCCCCATACCTGAAATGCTTTACCTGGCACAAAAGTGGAAATTTCTGGCAATCTGAGACACTGGCACAAAGGAGGTAATTCCTAGTAAAATACAGGCCCTGGTCCAACAGTGGTAATCTATCGCAACATTCGGGCACAAAAGTGGTAACCCCTGGTAACATGCCAGTCCCTGAACAATAATGGTCATTCCTGGTAAAATGGTGGGCCTATCTCAATGATGGTGATCCATGGTAATGTGGAGGCCCAGGCACAATGGTGGTATTTCGGGTACAATACTGGTCATGGCATAATGGTGGTAATCCATGGCAAATTGTAGGCAGTAAATGTATGGTGGAGCAAAGGCACAAATGGACATCATTTTGAATACATTACAGTTCACGCTAGTGCTCATATGTAAGATGCATCTTTCTGTACATGTTTGGCTAATCCTCCAAAACCCAAGACAATTTCTTTTGCTATTGCTGGAATTTTGGGTAGCGGATTGGACACAGTAAAACCTATTGTATTTCCAAATGCTTGATTCCACTTCCTGTAGCTTAATCAGTAATGTTGGTTATCTTGAGGCTATTTCCCTCCTTTCAAAACCTAGCAAGACGGAAGAAAGGAGAGCAAGGGAGCAGCCGTGGCCCGTGCAGGTAAGAGCAGATGGTAGGGGGGGAGGAGAAATTCGACACATGACCTTCGGGGAATATTAAATAAATAAATAATTTTCCCTCATCTGTCGAAACACCCCCCCCCCCCCCCCTGCCCCACCGCTCTTACCTGCACGGGCCGCAGCTGCATAGGAGACCTTGCCGAGTGGCTAGAAGGAAAATTAACATCAGGGCCAGGCAGGCCTTTTATTCCACTGGGCATTTCCCTGGTGGGCTGGAGCCCTTGGACACTATTTCGAAGGCACAGGGTCTCTGAAGCAGTCCGGGGGCTTCAAAAGAGAGAAAGATGGAAGGAAATAGACAGTAGAGAGAAAGTGATCAGAGAAGGAGATAGAAAGAATGGATGGAAGGAAGGAAGGAAAGAGACTGCACGAGGAGATGAAGGCAGCGGGGCTGGTTTGAGAACTGTTGCCTGGGCTGATTTTGGTTTCCCAGTCCAGCCAGTATGTCAATAATGCACTGTTCTGGTAGGAATGATGTGATAGATCACGTCATCTGTGACTTCATCTGTGAAGATGACAGCACTACATTTGGGGGTTTAGAGGACACTTTACTGAGTTCATATGGGTGTTTAAGGGTCTCCGGTAAAGGTTTTGCCTCAAACTTTCGAAAGCTTCTTGAAACATGTATCATGGTCTTCTACTAGGCAGATTGCCATGACCACTTTTGAGGAAATTCTATGCAATGAGCATTGTGTAATTTGCAAAAATATGTCAGTAAATCCTAACTGCACTTCACAGGCCTGGTTTCCATAGACACCTGTGACAAATATTATCTGCCACCTTTGGATGCAGGCTGAGGTTGCTGGACATGTCTCTTCAACCTCGTTTAAGACCTATTGCTACAGGTCATGTACGATTGCTTAATTTATATAGCAATTGATACTGTATTGTACTCTACTGCAACATTTGTATAGTGCTTGCAACTCCTATGTGGGGTGCTCAAATAATGGCTACTTTAGCATACAAAAAAGTGATGGATTGATGGTTGAGTGATGGTTGATACATGTTCTGATACAGACAAAGCCCTTCTCGATCTCTTGCTTACGTCAGCTGTGAAAATGGTACTTACCAATTGGAAAGACACAAGTAAGACTTAATATAAGGGATAGATAAATCTTAGAGGCGCAGACAATTTTGCTTTACAGAATTCTCCATAAAAACTCTCATCTAGCTCGCTGTGGAATTCCTTGCACAATTATTTCAGCTCCCATAAACCTCAGTGAAAGTACAAGTGTTGTTTGCAATTGGTTTCAAATATATTGTATTTTTGTCTTTGTTTCTTTTTTCTTTGGTTTTGGTTTTCTATTTATATTAACAATGCGTGTTTATTATAGTTTCCTGTGCCTACAGGAAATCTTCATCACCAATATTGGTATATGGTACTCGTATCTTTATCTAGGTTGCTTTCCTAATGATTAGATGTATAGGATTTTTCTATTCTCTTCTTCTCTTCTTCTTTCTTTTCCTTTCTTCCTTCTTTTTTCTCTTTTATCATTGATTGTATATGGTTTGGACTATTCATTATTGAATTTGGGTAAAATGTTATGATTATGCTCTCATGTAACATTGGGTTGTTTGTTTCATCAATATGTCTTTCCAACCATGTTATGCTGATCATTTATTTATTGGAAAAAAATTCAATAAAGTATTGGAAATTAAAAAGTGATGAATTGAATGCTTGAAATATATTCTTTATTTTTTACTTTAAAATTTGGACATCAGCCAACGCATTTCGTTCCAAAGGGAACTTCGTCAGGGCTTGATATTTTACACCATCAATATTCTTCACTCGATATTCAAGCAATTCAATATTTCAGCGTCAATATTCTGTCTCAGCACCGAGAAATCCTATGTTCTTTGTGTGTATTTCTTTATATTGTGGTGATACTTCCAACCCACAAGGGGTTCTGTTTCTTGCAACGTCCACTAAAGTCTTGCGTATATCCAAATGGTCCAAGTGTGTTAAGCAATCTCTGATTCGTAACGATTGAAGAGAAAGTCTTCGGACGTCGCCCTTAGTGTGAATCTGAGGCTCACATTGCCGGACGTGTGCGGTACAGAATACTCATAGTTCGGCTCTCGTAGATAGTCTTGTGAGAAAACGTTTCAAAACTACGCTCGACTTATCCAATGGCTTTTATTGCCATAATCTGTCCCCTCTCAGTTATGAGTGGACAGCATTTACCTCGGGTGGTAAACAAAAATTGTTCAAGAGGCTCCCGATGGGCTATAAGAACAGCCCTGGAGTTTTTGCCGCTCGCGTGGTCTCTCTCTTAGAGATGGTAGACCCGGAAGCATACTCGTATGTCGAGGACATCTATCTGACAGACGACGAGTTGCTTCCACACCTTGCTCATGTGGATAACATAGTGACTATGTTTGCAGACTTCGGTTACAAGTTTAACTTTAAGAAGTCGCACATTGCTGAATTTACAGTGTTGTTCTTGGGGTACGAACTCAATAATGAGGTCGAGGCTTGGCACCGCAGTTCCTTGAGAAATGCGCAAACCTTCGTATCCCTACGACACTGAAAAAATTACAATCCTTGCTGGGTTTTCTGAATTTCGGTCGATCCTACATTCCTGATTATGCCCAGCGTATCAAGACACTTTATGCCTTGATACAACCAACTTATACCAGATCTTGCTGGCTGCCAGAGCACTCGTTGGCATTATATACTTTGCAAACTGATCTTCTTACAGCTAAATATCTCAAAACTTGTGACAATCACACCAACCTGGTCATTAGAATTGTTCCAGGCGCGGAAGGTTTCACGTACTTAACGTTCAATGAGGGTGACACAGTCCCCATTGCTTACAAATCTCATCTGTACACTTCGGCTGAGCTGCGATTTTCCACTGTTGAAAAAGTTTTGACAGCAGTTCAGATGGCGATCCTGAAAGAACGAGCGCTATCGCAAGGAAAGCGCATGCTGGTGTGGTAACACCGTTTCCTGCTCTCGAAGCAGTCACTAAAGCTAGTGTACCAAATTCTAAGGCTTTGCATCTGAGGTGGATACAATTGGCGACCTCCTTGGCTTCGCCTGACGTCGAATACATCTTTGACGCAGCGTTGCAGACTCAAGAGAGTTTGGAGTATGAATTCGTTCATCCAGCTCCACAGTCGTTGCGCCCTATCGAGGAATACCATTGTGTCATATACACTGACGGTTCGGCGTAACCCGCAACTGGATCAAGGCACGCTTATTCAGCGGCTTGCGCAATTGTAGTCGGTACTTTCGTGAATGGAGAGTTCAAATCTGATGCAGTGCATACGCAGTCATTGGGTGATTGTACCGCGCAACTGGCGGAGCTACGTGCTCTGGTGCTTGCACTTGAGTTTGCTGATCACCGAGTCACTACTCTTATAGTGAGTGACTCTTACTACTGTGTTCAATCTTACAACGACAATATACTTTTTTGGATTATGAATGGTTTTCGTGACTCCAAAGGTTGCTCAGTAAAG
The DNA here is from genome assembly GCF_964204655.1 of Triturus cristatus. Taxonomy (NCBI): domain Eukaryota; kingdom Metazoa; phylum Chordata; class Amphibia; order Caudata; family Salamandridae; genus Triturus; species Triturus cristatus. The sequence continues at coordinate 1,202,650,695 of NC_140585.1, read as the reverse complement.
CATAAGACAATTTGGGCTCGAGTGTCAGAACTCAAAGGGAGTTTGCCACTTGTGGATGTAATTCACACTCTGGGTCACCAAAGAGTTGGTGTCCATGCTGTCGGTAACAGTTTGGCTGACGAGGCAGCTAAAACAGCAGTGGCAACATATTTAGTAGCAGCAGTTACAAGATCAAAATCAAAGATAGATGCAGACATCTTAGCAGCTATTGCGGCAACAGAGACAGGGAAAAACTTCCCTAGAGGTTTCCCTTCTCGATACCATTATCACTTAAGTCCTGATAACGTCCCGTTAGTGAGGATTAACGACGTTGGTGATAGATTGATTCCCAACGCGGACTGCAGACCAAATCTGATAACAGCTGCTCACGAAGGTGTTGCGTCTGCGCACGCTGGAGTGTCAGCGACTGTTTCTCTTTTGCAGCAACGTTACTGGTGGTACGGTTTGTATAAACAAGCGCGGGCCTATGTACTTGATTGTGACATTTGCCAGCAGATCAAACCTTCTTCTGTTGCGCGTCCACCTCCAACGCAGCTGCATATATCTAATCAACCACTAGCGTGTGTTTATTTAGATCACTGCGGTCCTTTTACCTCTGATACTGCGTACAAGTACATCTTGGTTGCAGTGGATTCGTGCACACGTTTTCTGTGGGTGTGGCCATAAAGGAGTGCTGATGCCAGGACTGTCATCAAAGCATTGCGTGTCTTTATAGGGAGTTTTGCGTGTGGTACCCTTCACTCTGATCAGGGCCCGGCGTTCGCCTCTAAGGCTTACAAAGAGGCTATGAGAAGTTTGGGGGTCCAAGTCAAATTTTCGTCTCCATACCGGCCTGAGGGCAATAGTGTTGTGGAACGGATGAACCGTGACCTAAAGCAATCGTTGACAGCCAAGGTGTTAGGTACAGGCCGGAACTGGCTTGCCCACTTGTATGACGTCCAACGTGCACTTAATAATCTCCCTAGAAGGTCTCTGGGTGGGAGGACCCCTTACATGATGCTCTTTGGAGTGAGAATGTTTGTTCCGGACCTTGATGGTCTAGACATGGCGGCGGCTGCCGCCCCTTTTGACCTCGATGACCACTGTGCTGTATTGCAGAATCTACAAGAAGCAAGAGACACTCTGGCAAAAGAACACGTGCCCTCTGCATCAGAAGAAGCGCTCCTGATTCCGGTGGTCGGCTGGCTGCCTCGAGTTGGTGATCTGGTCCGTGAGAAGGTGGAGAACAAGAAGGAGTTTGGCCCCTCTTATCGTGCACCGGTCCCAGTGCTTGGAGTATTGGGTACACGTACAGTTGTTTTACCACCACTTCCGGGTCGCAAAGAAAAAAGGTACATTTCAATTGAAAATGTCAAGCTACACAGGGTGGCCGATTCTCCATAGTATGACACCTTCGGTTTCGTGCCCTTCAATGCTGAGAAACTCTGTTGTGGTGCCACCCTCTGTCATCGTGCCTGAAGTTTCCATTGAGATGATCACAGTTAATGATCCGCCACCTACTGCTGGTGGTTTGCCCGCTGATCCTGAGTATGCTTATCCTACAGAAGTTGCTTTGCCCCTTTTAAATACAACAACACTTGCCCAGTCCCAGTCTTCCTTTGAAACTGAATCATTGACTTCCACTGTCCCTTCCAAAATCTCTATATTTTTTGCCTGGTTCAAGAGACATTTTTTGGTTGCACCTTGGACTTACATCTGGTTGGTGCTGATTTGTATTTTTTTATTCATGACAATTGGCTTTGTGGTAGTGTTTTTTAGACTTATCAATGGACACTACCTGAATGAGCGTTCTACAATTCAATGAATTGATGGAACTTTGGCCCCCCATTCCTCATCACACATCATGAAAAGAGACCAGACGTTTGTGAACATCACCGCCTGGCCTGTACGTGATGGGATTGCTTGGGATGCAGTGAACTTTCAAATTCATGGTCCCACCGAAGTTATTAATGTGCCAACTGTTTTTCGTGTTTCTATGGGTGATGTAGTTAAACAAAACATCACCCATACATCCGCTCAGATGATTGGGATGTACAAGCAATAGAAGCACTGTTTTCTGATTTAAAATATTATGCTGCATTTGATGCTGAGGATCTGTATTTAAATACTGCAAACTATGAGGAGCAGTATTGTTTTCAACATTATGGCACACATTTCCTACACAGAGCAAATTTTGTTAATTACACCCAATGGGAACATTGTTCTGTCCTTATGCCTGGCAGCTCGGCCACTTTATTGAAAAAATTCACATATTTTTCGGATTTTAGTGTGTCAAACCCTGAGTCTTTTTACTTTAAGGTGGCGGGAGGACCCTCTTCTAAAGTCAGACTGACACACACAAAATTATTATATTCCAAATCCTTTATGGAGGAATTGGCTATTGGAGGTTATGACGTATGGAAAGCTACTATCGATCTTAAATCGGTTTGGGGAACTAAACCGTGGCAGGTACATGGAACAGAAGCTTTACATCGTGCCTGTCTTATCCCTAACCATATTTTATTTTTAAATTCATCTATTTTTCAGAGAACCTGTTTTGGATTGGCTATATCTAAAAAATTAATTTCCCCCTCGATCCCTGATCTGGGCGCTTATCCTGGTTGGGAAAATCACTCAGATCTGTCCCTTACTGGGTTGCAGTCGCTTGTTTCCAATGGCACCTTCAATATTTCAACATTGAATCCTGAGGGTTGGCTAGTATGGCAAACAAGCTCAGATTCCTGTCAACGTCGGTTTCTGGATTTGACCCCGGGGTATACACAACTTAGGGTTGACCCTTGTTTCACATCTTCACACACGGTGACTATCTACTCTGTAGGTAAGTTATGTCAGTCATGGTTGCAACATTCCACCTTAACTTCAGTTAAACTTCATTTGTCACGTTTAAATGAAAAAATAGATTTGAATGATTTCATTAAGGGTCCTGTTAATGGTAGTTCTAAACGATGGGCTTATGCTATTTACAATGAAGTTTGGAAGTTGTCGCAAATTGAGGCTGCTTCTAGACTACGTGCTATTGACCAGGTCAATATGGAAAAAGTATTGGCTGTGATAGATAATAGTATTAATACGTTGTCTTCAAGAATTTATACATTAGATAATATCGTTTCTTCTGTTGTAGACATTGTGCAAGATGATGTATCTGTTTTGTATCATGGTCAAAATCAATTGCGTTCAATTATGTAGTTTGCATGGACATTGCAAACGTTAAAGGCAGGGAAAAGTCCCTTGGGATTACATGAATATTTCATCGTTGTTCCTTCCATTTAATTTGACTGACAAGCAGCAGTTCATGTCCATGAAAGATGCTACTTATGCATTGCTGCACATTGAAAAATTAGAACCTTTACCTTTTTCTATAGCTGAGTTAAATTCAGCCGTGTGGTTAGTACACGGATTAGTAACTTTACCGTTCAGTTTGTTTAGGTTTAGTTCGTGTATGAAACATTATGCTATCGGCAGATACGAACAACTTGGTGATGCATTTCTGCATGAAGTTTGGTCACTTCCGTTCACTTACAGATGCATGAGAGATGGCAAGGAAGTTTACTTAAAAGGTGAAGAATGTAGTTCCGCTCCTGATCACTCTGTTGTTTGCAGACATATACAATTACATGGCGCTTGCAATATACACGCTCCTAATTTAGCTTGTGTCTTAAAGGGGATTCCAATGCCAGTTATAACGTCTTCTTTTAAGCTGCTTGCCAACGGTAGTTATTTGCTTTTAAATAGTGAAGCTTGCTGTGGGATGCTAGTGGGTATTCCTTACATAGTGACTGTTACACAAAAAGTAGTTTGCTGTAATAACGTCCTTTTCGCACCCCCGCAAGGCCGACTCGATATATCCATCTGGCCAGCGATTCCAACCTTGAACGCAGAGTTCAATAGGATGAGCAGAATAAGGGCTCTTTTGTCTAAAAAGGAGGTTGCGTTAACTTCATCCCGTGAAACATTTCTTCTTAATGTTGCAAACACACGAACTGAGGTACAAGCTCTTTTAAATACAGACCTCCCCCTCCATTTTGGAACTTTGATTCAAACTATCTTTAATGCTTCGTCTACGACTGGCCTTGTTCATTTTTTAAAAATTGTGGTCTCCGGCCTCGTGACATCTTTCCAGTCTGTTTTTGGTGTGATCCCCGCATTTTTACATTCTATTTTTTCGAGTGTCTTCGGAGGGTTACCCTTGCTCCTCGCTTTGGTGGCTGGGATCCTTTTGTTGATTTCGGCTCTTCGCTATGGCTGCACACCGGGAGCTGCAAGACAGAATGCTGCGCTTGCTCCATCTTCGTAGCCGGATGCTTGATTTCTATGGCACCTTACCACTGGCGGTATTAAGCGTCAAGTATGGATTGTCTTTCCGGTTTCCCTTTTTTACGTGTGCAACCTGTTTTTCATTGCCTAGATTGTCCCTTCCAATGGGCTCTGGACTTGTGCCTGTCAAACTTGGCGTCGCCTGACCCGGATTTTGATGAACTAATGTGTCCCTTAGTGGCTCATGAATTCGACTGTTCTGGTGTCGCGTTTATGGCATTGGGTGCGGCACACGGAGTCCGTGGAAATTGGGATATCGGAGAGGCAGCTATTGATTTCCTTGAAAGGAGTTATATTGAGGAGACTGCCAGTTGTCCTATCATGGTGCTGGATGCTCCGATAGTTGACGAACATGTATGCTCCTTTCACTTGCTCAACTGGATGGCTGATACTTTTGCGGGACGCTCCAATGATTTCCTCTTGGAAGCAGTCGCAACTTACGGTGCATATACCTTCATGGATTGACTGATTGACATTGTCAATGCAGCTTGCATCCAGAATTGTAAAATTTCTACAATAATTTGGCTTACTTTTTGTCACAATATTTTTTCATTTTTTTAAACGAACATTTTTTTATTATCGGACTTTACATTTATCTTGTATGTCCTTGAGTCCGTTCTAAGTCACTTGAACTCTGCTTTCTTGATAAATGTATCCCTATTGGTTAGTGCTCCGATCATGGGGGGGTGTGAGATGGACTAAGCCATGCCCTATTTACAACACTAAGTTAGCATAACCGAGATCATGGTTAACAAGCAAGCTTGTCGTTTCTGCTGCGCTGCACACGACACTGTTGTTATGTGTTGTTCATTTTGTAAAATGCTGACTCGTCTTTGCCCTACAGAATAACAAACGGTTGTTATACATTCTTAACCGTGAAATGTGCCCTTGGTCTGTACATCATGCAAAGAACGCGTCTGGGTCACTAGAAGGTACAGAGTGTTGTGTTTAGATTGATCGTACCACTTGTTAGACATATCATGCATACAGCTGCCAATGTTTGAAGGACGAGCGTCTTTAATATTGCAGAACAGTTTGGTTTTACATTCATTCGAACAAGAAGAGCTGATGCATGCTGTGAGAGCTGATCCTTTGATGTGATTCGACTAAGCTGATCTATACGGTATGGGGTCCCCCCTGTTAGCCTAAGAGACCTTCTAATAGTCTAATAATAATAATGTATTAGATTATAGTGAAAGGAGTGTGGCCATATACCACTGTCATTAATAGTATGATTGCTCCTTTCATTATATATGGTATTGTAATAATGTTCATGATTCTGATCTGTATTGTTAGTCTGCTGGTGTTAGCCAAAGTACTGCATCTTAGGACGCGAGGTTTATAAAATAAACTCTTTAAACTTTACCGTGTCTGTATTATTCAGTTGTGGACTAATAAATAAGTACGAACAGGTATTTCAGATTCCCACCACTCCTGAGAAATATCTAAGTCGCTTGTTCTGGTTTGTCTATACATTGGGACCACCTAGCTAGATCTAGGTTAACGAATGAGATACTAAGCTAGTCGGATAAGGGGTTCTGGGTTCTGAGGAGGATTTTCTGGTACACCACAATTCTCTGAGGTCCTGGTCTCCTGCGCATAGTTCTGTGCAAAAGCAGAATCCCTGCAACACTATAAAGGACATCATCAAGAAATATAATAGTAGTGAATAATCAAAATCCATAACCTAAATAATAGCCCTAATAAAAGATAAGCATGAAAAGTTAATACTGAGACATTTTGATGACTAATATATGTAAAATGCTACAGAGTTGTGACTATCTATTCATGAATACAGGAAAATAAATAGAACATTCCAAAACGACAAGAGAATTGAACCAGTAAAACAGCACAGAGATCATCTATATCTGTCAATTAGAGAGACATAAGCAAAAGTACCTGCAACCTATGACTTAATAAGTTATATAGGAGCCATGACATCAAAATTATTTCTCATTAGAGGCAGACTTTAGAGGAGAACGGGACTTATCTCGACGTTGTTCCTGAGTTAAGGTGGAGACAGTGTTTAAGGCGGAAGATGTATCATCTTGACTGCGAATAGACCGTTCAAATTCTCTGCCTCTTTGACGGGTTTCATGTAGATTGCGACGCATGTCATCCACAGATGTGGGAATAGCTTGAGGATTCCGAGAAGGAGCAGGGGTAGGAGCAGACTGCGTGTCCATGTCTTGAGATGTCATGTCAACCAAAAAACGTTGTAATTCATCTGGATTGTAGAAGTCTCTGGTGTCCCCATTCTTAGAGACTCGAAAGCGTGCTGGATCAAACAAACCATACTTAATGTCTAATTTCCTCAATTGAGGTCTCATGGAGAGAAACACTTTCCTTCTTTCATTGGTGTCACGGGAAAAATCAGCTGCCAATCGTATTTCATAACCGTCATAAGAGTAGGAACCCTGAGTACGTGCTGCTATCAGTAGTTGTCGAACTTGCTCATGCCTTAGGAAACAAGCAATAAGGGGTCTTGGACGTGTGTCTTTACCGTGCCGTGGATGACCTAATCGATGTGCTCTCTGGATCTCAAGCGGTGGATCGAACTGTATGCCAACTAATTTAGGGAGTACATCACACAAAAAGACTCTGGTATTCTGGCCTTCAATTTTTTCTGGAAATCCAAAAAAACGAATATTGTCTCTTCTGCTGCGGTCTTCTAAATCCACTAACTTACTACGCAGAAAAAGAAGTTCTTCATCTCTAGACTGCGTTGATGCAATTTTATTTTCAACAATTGTCAAACGTTGATCAAGACCCTCTGTTTTAGCATGGAATAGTGCTATGTCAGCTCGTATTGATTTAGTTTCTGAGGTAAGAGATGAAATGTTTATATCCATGTCTGTTAGCCGACAGCTGATTGTTGAAATTTCTTGGAAAAGACGATCCATGGCAGCATTGGATACCGCCAAGGAAGTATTATGTGCCTTATTAGAAGTTGATGCAGTGGAGTTTTTTCCAGACATCTTGCGTGGTTGTTTTAATACATCAGCAAATAAAAGTGAATGAGAAGGTGTGTTTCCACTCTTGTTATTAGACATTCACTTCTAACTTTAAATGTCGGGGAATATTTAAAACTGCAGACAAACAACCCTTCAAGTAGAGCGATCCAAAAAGCAAGATATAATCAAGTGCTACTGGAGTCAAAAAGCATTGAGGAAAATATCGCAGCAGTTTTATGTAGATTAGAAAAGTAAGCAACCAGTAAACCTGCAGCTGAAAAATCTCCTTATTTTAATGAAAATTATCATGAGAGAAATACTTAAGTTGTGAGGAGAAAAATAAATGAGGAGTTTGCGCTATATGAATAGCATTGATGCATATTGATGTACATGCAGACAGCATTAAACCTTTCAGGGAATGCTGGAAAAATCACTGCAGCAATGATTTCCCTCACTTTCTTTCAGTAATAATCCTCATGTGAGAGAAAAAAAAAGCAGATTGCTGTTAAGCCTCAAGTGGAGTTGTCATTCATCATATATAAAATATGAGACCGGGAATATTACATCCAGACTGAGGCCTGCAACACTTGTAGCCCAATTAGCAGGTAAGCAGTGAATATAATGTGCTATCAACTCACTTTCTTTTTTAACACATGTCTGTACACCGATTACTTTTAGCCAAAAGTAAAGCTGCCTTTTTTCATAAATAAATTTTCCATTGTTAGTCCATTTAGCAGAGGAGTCAGCAGGAATACAAGTCACACATGCTCCAGGAAACATACATTATTACTGGGCACGGCAGCCATGTGTTGAAGCAATGTTTCTTTTTTCACTGAAGCAGTTGAAAAAAGCTTAACCTTAACCCAGAGAACATAAATTACTGCTGGGCCTGATTGAAACAATGTTTCTTGCTTGAAAAGGAACTGTGGAAAAATGCTTAAAAAGGCAACTTAATAATATGAGACAGCAGAATTTCTTTAAATTGTTGTATTAGCAGTGAATTGTGAGTGGTTTTTTCCTCAGAATACAACACTTCAGTTAAGCCCAATTAGCAGTGAGGTCATCGGGAGTTCAGGTTACGCAAGCACCGGGATCCTAGGATTCTGCAAGGCCTGGCAAGCCACAATGTATCCACACTTCAGAAAAGCCAGTTAGAGATGGTCTAGCAGGACAGAATTTTCACAGCTGACAGCTTCAATGTTCCGATTGCTCAGAAATGCCAAAAGAACATCCTTAGACACCTGCAAATAGATGTTCAGTCCATTTGAGTGCCGGCCCAGAGCAGAGCCTCACAGTTAGGCGGCCATCTTCCTACGTGGCCAGACCACGCCCCCCAAGATGGCAGCTTTGAGCAGGGATGCAGATCTCTTTATAGTATTTCTTATGATCATAGCCTCCTTGGCTGGTTACTGCACTCAGTTGTCCATAGAGCACTGGTTCTAGTGAAGCCAAAACTGGAGATTTGAGAGCCTGAGGTCCTCAAAGGTGCTCCACACATGTCATGGCAAACAGGCAACTGTGCACAAGCAAAGCTATTAAAAGCCTTAAATATCTAAGGACATTAAAGGTTTGTTACATGAGTAGGGCAGTGGCAGCAATATGGAAGAATCATACAGCTGCCATGTTTAGTATTCCTCACCAAAGAAGGGAGACAGAAACATGGCAGGGTATTTTTTATCTTGGACACAAATTGGATATCTTCTTTCCCTGTTGGGATAACTTCTTTCTCTGTTGGGATAACTTCTTTCTCTGCAAAGTTGGGCTTGCTCAGTAATATAGTTTATGGATTTCTCTGGCGCAGATGGGCTTATTCTCTGGTGCAGTTCGACTTTTTCTCTGGGGCGATTGGACAGACTGTACTGCGTATTTTCTGTGAGAATCGTTACATTTTTAGAGTAAAAAGCATGTCCGTAGTTCTGCCCTGTATGACTTCAGTTAAAACAGTCAGTTGGGCAACAGTGGCACAACGAAACTTGAGGCTCCCCTGCAATCTACATGGAGGGGGCCCCCACACGCCGAGCCCAGTCAGAAGCTCTTAGGCTAGAGGCCCGCCGCCCGTAAACAGGGCCGGAGGGGGCCCCCTGGAGCGGGTGGGGGGCTGCGGGGGCTATTGTTACGCCACTGTGGGGCAACTGACCCATACAAACCCATGGCCCAATTCACAAAGGTAAACTTACATTGTTGTGTACGTTTACTCTTTCTCGCTATTCACAAAAATGATGCAATAGTAAGTTTACAACTACTGAAACTCCGCAGTCGGGATGGAGAAGTGAACTTTGCACATTAAAAGATAGGCCTGTCCCATATTTGTATTTGCAGAGATCTCTGCCCCGACTGCGGAATCTCCAATGTCGTAAACTTACTGTTCAATCGTTTGTTTGTGAATAGCAAAAAAGATTAAACTGACCAAAAAAAGTACGTTTAACCATCTCTGAATCACACCCCCTGTGCCCATTACTTGAAAATGCCAGTCTTAATTTTTTAATTTCTAAGCAGCTGTGTTTTCCAAGGCAAATCTACATACTCGCAACAGTTGTTAGTATTAAATATGAACATATTACAAGAATGGCCAGGTGCTCTCTGCAAATAGCGGAGGGGCACCATTAGCTGCCTCATGGGCAGGAGCAAGGTGGGGGGGAGGGGAGAGTCCTTTCTGTGTTTTGCCACAAAGAGGTTAGGAGAGGTGCCTGGGACGGGAGCTTTAAATCGTTGAGATGCGAGTGTTCAGCCTCTATTCCTCCCCGTCGGGCACCAGCATCCAGCATACTGGAGCAGATATCCACCCACTCCTGGAAGGCGGAATTGCTAGCAGCAGAAAAAGGGGGCTACCCAAAAATGTTGACTGATTTACTGAGCTGACCCCATGGAGGGGTGGTGATTTGGGTGGGCACTGGGCAGACAGAAGGGGGGACGTACATGCTAGTGGTCCTGGACCTTTCTGTCCTACCCGAGGATGCCTGGAGTTGAACATTTTTGGGGGATTTGCCTGGTGACAGGTACCCCGGCAGGTGCATAGCTCTGTGTAATGCCCTAGTGTATGTGTTGGTATGGAACTGCAGGTATTGTCCATCCCTGTGAGATGGAGGGGAAGTTGCATCTATGGTATGGTTGCCTATAATGGCTGGGATGACTTTGGGTGAGGGCATGGGAGATGGATAGGGAATAGGGGTCTTTTGGCACTAGGCTTTAGGGAGTGATGAACTGTGGTGGAGAGTGAAGACAATTGTTGTATTGCTTGTACAATCTTTGAACCTTTCAAAAAAGGAAATAAAACCAGTTTAAAAAAAATGGCTTGTACAATCTTTGAGCCATTTTGCTGATCTGTATTCTCATGACTATTATGTCTGGGGTTCTCATGTCTCACTGAACCGATGCTGTGTGAATAAAGATAAAGGGCTATGCCGTGGCTAAACCATAATTGAAGTTGTCTCTCTCCTTGTGTGTCTTCTCAGTGGTGAGCTGTGACTTGCACGTTGTGAGTGCACTATTATTAGTTTGCCATTACTTGTTTCTAATACAGTCAGAAGCTGAGGGTGCACGATGTGGCTGTACTTGGTGCCTCTTTTTGGCCTGTACTTTCTCCTCCGCTGGTCCTGGGAGAGGCAGATGGTACCGAACCTCCAGGATAAGTATGTCCTCATCACTGGATGTGACTCCGGCTTTGGGAACCTCCTGGCGCGATGTCTGGACCAGCAGGGCCTGCGTGTCCTGGCGGCGTGCCTGACACCGAAGGGGGCGGAGCAGCTGCAGGAGGCCACCTCCCAGAGGCTGCAGACGGTCATCCTGGATGTGACCAAAACTGAGAGCGTGGCCGCCATGGCGCAGTGGGTGAAGCGGCACGTGGGAGACAGAGGTGAGTTTTTTCCATTGGTGATTTTATTATATCAATCTTAAACAGTTCATAAAATATAACCGAACAGAGCAGTAAAACATGCAGCGAGACACAATGGTGCATAGATTAATGTAGCATTTTGAGTTTATGTATCCATTCTATTTATGATGGGAATGAATATATGGATGGATGATTGGATGAATGGATGGAAGATTAAAAACCCGCCCCTAAATCCTAAAGCCACCCTTACCTCAATATACTAACTTTACATATACTTTCCATACGTGGTAAAGGCATATGCATGATAAAAGAATGTTCGCTGTAAAGGCTTTGCATGCTAAAGACAGTGTTGTAAAGGTGGTTTTCCCAAGAAATATGAGCCATTTTGTGATTAAAGCTATCTTCCTATGCTGCCAGCTGCACCATCACTACAATGAACGTGGGTATCAGGCTGTAGGCTGCAGTTTGGTTCTTAATGCTCATATACCCCCCGTAAAGGGATACCCTACCTCAGAGTCTATTATATTGTTTGACATTGACTAAGAGGAGGGTCATACTAAATGTCTTAAATTTACAATAGCAACCTGAATCTGGTGCAAGCATTAAGCTACTTCCTTGGGTGAATGTGTCCTGCATGTATGCTGGCTGCCGATGACCCCTTGGACCCTTTTATGCATTAGATTGCTCCTGCTGCTGCTAGATGGACCCAAAGCTATTTATCTACCTGCTTATAGCAAGGTCATGTACAGATCTACTCTGGCTGCCTGTAAATGTGCACTCCCTGAGATCGCTCATCATCACTGCTGGTGGAGCTCAAGATTATTAGCCATGGCTGGCTGTATACAGCACATGCGTGCTAGGCGCTCACCTGCCATTCTGGGAAATTATACAGAGCTATACCAGGACTGATTCTATCGAGAGCAAGTCATTTATCATTCGTCTGTTGTAGCTAGGCTGATCCTAATGTGACCTTCTCAATCAGATATTGTAAATTGTATGTATTCCATCTCTCACTCCTTCCTGCTATTATGCCTCTAGTTTATTGCTGCCATGTTTCCTAGGTCCACGCGTGACTAATTAGGCCAGTCCCATTTTAATTCTGGAACTTGCATTCTTTTTTTTAATAAAACTTTGTATTTGTTTTCCAACAACATTGCATCGGTACATAGTATACATAGGAAACATAATAGCGATTCTCTCCCATGGTTCTGATAGGTTAACCTTCACATCTGAGGTATACACGGAATGTTGTAGTTCACTACCCCCGTTCAAAGCCAAGCCACTTACAAAATAGATTGTCAAAGAAAAAGGTTACATATCTTGACATTTTAAGCACAAACGTAAGTAGGAAGGGGTTCCAAACTTACAGGGGGGCTGAGAGGAACTAAAGGGAGGAGTACACCCTCCCAGGTTTTACACTATTATACCAGAAGTACTCCCCATTAACAACTCAAAATGAGATTGCGAGTTGTAATTGAACAGACCTAGAGTTCCCAGATGTTGAGGTCCCTAAATAAAGTCAGGACAGAACACCACTACTAAGTGGGGAAGGAGGCAACTCCTTTTGTTTTATATTCCCTCACACACCCTAGTGGTGTCATGCTTCATCATTGGGACACCTCGACGCCTACAAGTCGAGGTGGGCTCGACCATATTTCAGGGAGCTCTTAAGAAGATGTTTTTGGCCAGGGGGATAAAGATTAAAAACCCACAGCAGTTCCCAGTATCCCTTTTATTCTTGGAACTGCCAGGGGTGATAATAAAATAAAGTTAAAGGGTCAGTGGGGATATTATGGTCCTAAGACCCTATAGCCAACATGTTTCAGTCCTGCTTAGCCCCATGAAGGGTGCTGGACTTTCTTCAGGGCGGAAAATAATGCCCCCTGGAATGGGTAGGGCAGAAGATTTCTCTGCACTACTGGGGATAAGGGCAACTAACGCTCCTTATCAATTCACGTAGACTGGTTAGTCTTATATGTCACTCCATCCCGTTTTGAGAGGGGTATCGACTCCAAGTGGAAAACTACCATCTATGGGGTAGCCCTGTAGTCAAACAGCCATCAAGGGTCCTGCCCCTCGTATCAACCTGTTCGGAGGTGGTTCCACACTCAAGCAGTGGAACCACCTCCGAACAGGTTGATACGAGGGGCAGGACCCTTGATGGCTGTTTGACTACAGGGCTACCCCATAGATGGTAGTTTTCCACTTGGAGTCGATACCCCTCTCAAAACGGGATGGAGTGACATATAAGACTAATCAGTCTATGTGAATTGATAAGGAGCGTTAGTTGCCCTTATGCCCAGTAGTGCAGGGAAATCTTCTGCCCTACCCATTCCAGGGGGCATTATTTTCCGCCCTGAAGAAAGTCCAGCATCCTTCATGGGGCTAAGCAGGACTGAAACATGTTGGCTATAGGGTCTTAGGACCATAATATCCCCACTGACCCTTTAACTTTATTTTATTATCACCCCTGGCAGTTCCAAGAATAAAAGGGATACTGGGAACTGCTGTGGGTTTTTAATCTTTATCCCCCTGGCCAAAAACATCTTCTTAAGAGCTCCCTGAAATATGGTCGAGCCCACCTCGACTTGTAGGCGTCGAGGTGTCCCAATGATGAAGCATGACACTACTAGGGTGTGTGAGGGAATATAAAACAAAAGGAGTTGCCTCCTTCCCCACTTAGTAGTGGTGTTCTGTCCCGACTTCATTTAGGGACCTCAACATCTGGGAACTCTAGGTCTGTTCAATTACAACTCGCAATCTCATTTTGAGTTGTTAATGGGGAGGACTTCTGGTATAATAGTACATATCTTGACATACTGAATGACCTAGCCCTGGCGTTATTTCGTCTCCTAAGTGTCAGGGGGAGGAGATCCCACTTTTGCTGTCAACTGGGCCATCAAGGTTTGCTGGTCTCTCTGCAGTTCTACCATAGGGGATATGCACATGTCTCCCCTGTTTTTATTCCACTTCCCCCATTTATGGTCCCATTTCCTGGGGCAACCCCGTCCCTTAAACACCGTCTTCTCAGCCACCAAGGCTGCGTCCATGTCTTTTGCTCATTCGCCCACTAGCGGGGCCTGTCCACCCCCCAGTTCTGTGCTATGTTGCGTTTTGCGATTATAAAGCCCATCGATACCCAACTCTGTTCTGCCTGGGAGAGGTCAGTCGCTCCCCAAATGTTAAGAAGACAGAGCTGTGGAGACACCTTTAGAGGCTTGTCACATGTCCTATCCATTTGATGGGTAATCTTATCCCAATAATACTGAATTTGGGGACAGTCCCATAATATGTGTAGAAAGGTACCCACTTGGCTACAATGTCTGAGACAAAGCGGATCAGGGTGCCTACCCATTCTAAATAGGAGATTTGTGTCAAAGTAGACTCGATGGAGAATTTTCAACTGAATGAGCCGCAGGCGCATAGGAATGGCCACGTCCCTGGGGGAAGCCAGAGCGTCTCACCAGTCGTCATCCTCCATGCTTCCCATGTCCATCTCCCAGCCCACCCTCACTTTCAGCATCGGATCCACATGATTGTTTACCAATTTCTTATAAGTGAGTGACATGGCCTCCAGGGGAGAAGAGTCAGGGAGAGGGGTGTCCTTTGGCAAGGCAGACATAATTGCATGACTAATCTGCAAGTGCCTAAACGTTCCAGATTGTGCCAGTTGGTACTTCGTCTGGAGGTCAGCGAATGAGGCCAGCTTTCCTTTAACCCACATGTCCCCAACCGTGGATATCCCAATTGTGTCCCATATGGCAAATCCCGGGCATCGACCGAGGCGTCCCAGGATGTCAGGCTCCCACAATGGCGTCACCTTAGTCAGGTGTCCATTCCAGCCCAATTTTCTAGTCACCCGTGCCAAGTCTCGACCGTGCGGGCCGTAGGTCCGGTTAAATGAAGTTTATGGGGATTGGTGTAAAGCGCCCTATTATACCCGCCCCTTCCCATAAGCCAACGGTCTGTTCGGAAATTAGGCTCGTCATTTGTGTTGAACACCCATCTATTGATTGGAATTAACTGGGAGGCCTGATAGTAAAGTCTTAAGTCTGGTAGCCCTGTGCCCCCGTCATACCAGCCCATCGTAAGCTTATTCATTGCGATTCGTAGCGTACGGTCTTCCCATAATATGCCCCGCAATACGCTATCAATTTGGGAGAAATAAGAGTCTGGAATAGGATTGGGAGTGTTTTGTAACACATAAAGAAAACGCGGAAGCGTGAGCATCTTAAATAGAGATGCACATCCTAAGAGAGTAAGAGGGAGAGATGGCCAGTGTATGGCATCAGATTTTAAAAGTTGGAGGGGTCCGAGCAGGTTACGTTCATAGAAGAGGTCAACGTCTGGGGTTACAAAAATGCCCTGATAGCAGAACCCTCCCATGGCCATCGGAATCTCGAAGCCCCTTGGATTCGATGGGGGAGTGTCCCACAGCACATATAGTTGGGATTTTGACCAGTTTATCCTATATCCAGAGTGGGCACCAAAAATATGTAGCAGCTGCCGCATAGATCGCGCTGGAGATTCCAGATATAAGAGGATATCATCCGCGTACAGTGATATGCGGGCCTCACGGTCAGCCATCCATTTAATCCCCCGTATCTCCGGATCTCTCCTAACCCAAACCGCAAGTGGCTCCAACACTAGGGCAAATAACAATGGAGACAAAGGACAACCCTGTCTCGTGCCCTGGTGAAGGGGGAAAGCGGCCGAGCTGTGATTATTGACGACAACGTGCGCAATGGGTTGTGTATACAGGAGCCTAATCCAGCGTATGAGCTTGGGAACAAATCCCAATCGGGCTAGCACGGCAAAGAGAAAGTTCCATTCTATGGTATCGAACGCCATGGCGGCATCTAGGTATAACAGGATCGCATCTTCCTCAATAGCATTGATCCTACCAAGGACCCCATGCACCCTTCGCAGATTTCGGGCCGTGTTTCTTCCTGGGATGAACCTGGACTGATCCGGGTGGACCAAGTCGTTGATATAAGGAAGGTTTCGATTGGTCAGGATTTTAGTCAGGATCTTGGCCTCGGCTGTTAAGAGAGAGATGGGGCGATACGATTTGCAGTCTTCTATTGGCTTGTTTGGTTTGTGGATGCCTACTATAGCGGCCGTGCGGAACATTCGTTATATAGATTCAACAGATGGGGAGTTAATATTGTTGTCATGGGTTTAAAAAGCTCGACCGAAAGCTCATTTGGACCCATCGCCTTGCCGGACCAGACGTCCAGTATGGCCTTCTGAATCTCCATCTCCGTGATGTCTGCCTTTAGGGCCTCCCTTCCCTGTGGGAAGATGCTGACCACCTTAATAGTTGCTAGCAAGTCGGCTGACATTGGGGCCTGAGAGGTCTGTGGGACCTTATATACTTCCTAAAAATGAGATGCAAAGGTTTCAACAATCAGTTGTGGGTCAGTGAAAAGTGTGCCATCTGAGCTGGCTATCGCACAAACCCATTTTGCAGCCTGCTTCTTGCGTTCCAGCCACACCAGGAGTTTACCTGTTCATTCACCCTGCTCATAGATCCTGTGCCGGGAAGATGTGGATCGCATCGTGGCTTCTTCTAAAATAAGTTGTCTATAATCCTGTCGTTTGATTGTGAGGCTATATTGGTCAGCTTGATTAGAGGCCCGCGCCACCACATCCTCCAATTTCAAAATGTCTGCCTCCAGCTCAACCACCCTCTTATTTTGTTCAGCCCTATAACCCACTATTAACGACAACGCCCTGCCCCTTATGACTGCTTTGAATGCTCCCCCAAATCGTCACCGCCGAATCGACGGAGCCCACGTTCTCGGCGAAATATAGTTTGGTATCCTTTCGGAGAGCCTCTTTGATCTGGGGTATCTTTAGGACCCACAGCTGTATTTTAATGGTATCGGGGCATCTAGTCTGTTGTATGCCAAAAGTTGCGAGGACTGGAGAGTGGTCGGAAATCCCACGGGCTAGGCGGCTCGAGCTCGTGAAAGCGTGAATATCATGAGCATGTGTGAATATGTAATCTATCCGAGATTGACTACCATGCGCCCCAGAATGAAATGTGAAATGTGTGTGTAGCGGTTTAAGCCATCTCCATATGTCTACAACTCCCAGTGCATTAGCAAACTCCGAGAGTTGCGAGCCTCTTGGTGGGGTAGACCCGGGGTGGTAGACGGTCGCGAGAGCCATCCATTGTGAGGTTGAAATCCCCCCCTAGCACTAACAACCCCAGGGGCAGTTCCAACAGCAAGGTGCCTACGTCCCGTAGCGTCAGTTGTTGTAAGCCTGGGGGAGCATAGACCGAAATGATATTAAGGACAAGCCCTTCCCAGGAACCCGTGACTGCTGCGTACCTACCCTGAGTGTTAGTCCAGGTGTTATGGATAATATATGAACATCCCTTTCGGGTGAGAATCCCCACCCCCCTGGAGCCTGAGGTGAATCCGGAGTGAACTACCATTTTGTAACCTTTTCTATTCAGGGCCCCACAGAAGTTTCCAACCAAGTGTGTCTCCTGCAGCATCACTATGTCAAGCTCCTGCCGTTTAAGATACTGTAATACTATACCCCGCTTAATCTTGTCCCCAAGCTCATTGACATTCTACGTGGACAAACTTTAAGTGTTAAGCCAAGAGTCATCAATCCCGTCAATGATCAATGCGTACAACCAGGTGAACTCGCCCGTCAGGGGGTCCTCGGGCCCTCCCTCCATTACGTCGCAAAGTGGTTTTGGTGGCCAGAGGCAGCTTAATTGAACTTTAAACTGACTAATTGCAGTGAACCCAATGGTGACAGTGAAGAAACAATCGTTGTGGAGTACCGATACAAAACATAGAAAGAACATCATGAACCAACCCCCCCTTCTTCCAGAATGAACCCCCTCTCCCCCACCCTGCCTCCCTGCATAACAGGTCAAAAACCACCCGCCACCCCCAACATGCAGAGTGCCTGTCACCCAACCATATCAACTTTGGGAACGTGTACCACCCCACTCCCTATAGCGGCAAGTGTGAAACCAAATATCAGCCCCGGCCATAAAGCCCACGGGTGTGAAGAATTATACTGCATTGACCTGTAAGTGGTACATAGTCACAAAACTGTAAATCCTGATAGATCGGCGTCCCTGAACATCAGAGGGCCAAAGGCACACTATTGTGACTCTCAGATGAGACGATAAAGGAACTATGTCAAGAACACAAAAAATTAAAAGTCCCTGCAGCCCAAGCTAGTCAGAAAGATCACAAGCCAGCCCCATGAGTGGTCTATTGTTCGCTATCATCCCGGAGGACTCCGAGTGTTCGAATCAGAGGGTGGCGGGGAACGTCTATTCTGACGCCACTCATTGGTCCCTCCCGCCCTAGGTGTGGATTGGTTTGATTTCTTACCAACTGTACGCCATCCGTCAAGCCAGTCCGAAGCATCCTCCGGCCTGGTGAAGAACCACAGTTTTCCATCGGATTCAATTCGGAGCTTAGCCGGGACCAACATGGCATATTTGATCCCTTGGTCCCTGAGAGCTCGCTTCACTTCCAGAAAACTCCGGCGCTGTTTCTGGACCCTCAAGGTGAGGTCCGGGAAGAATGAAACTTTACTGTTTTCGATTGTCAATGGGGGGGGGGGCAGCTCTCGCAGTTTGCAGAATCACATTGTGGTCGTGAAAATTAAATACTCGGACCAAAAGCGGACAGGGAGGGGCTCCTGGTTTTGTCTTACCCCCTGGCACCCGATGGGCTCGTTCAATGGAGAAGCATTTGGACAGGCCTCTTGGTTGGAGACGCTGCAGTATCAGCTCCTCGACAAACAGATCAGCAGATGGCCCCTCCGCCCGCTCCGGGATACCAAGAATTCGGACATTATTGCGCCACATTCTGCCTTCATAGTCATCGAGCTGTATTGCCATCGCCTCTTGAGAGTTGGGCAGGTCAGCAACCTGTGTCTTGAGGAGGGTTGTGTCAGTCACCAATGCAGAGGTCGTGGTCTCAACTGTGCGCGCCTGGTCTGCCATTTTCCTCATGTCCTCTCTCATTAGGGTCATTTCTGTGGCTACTGTATCTATTCGGGTTTCAAGAGAGGTCTTCACAGTGGTTATTGCCGCCAGGAGATCTTTGTTTGAGGGCTCCGAGTCCTCACCCTGGCCTCCGGTATTGTCTGGCCTTTCCCCCTGACATTTCTGCCACGCAAACTTTTCCATCTTGGCTTCCTTCGTTGTTCTGCCGCTGCGGCCCGTTGCCATCTCAGCTCCGTGGGAAGGGTGAGGCTGCAGGGCTAGGGAGCAACTGCTACTCACCACCGCCTGCCGTGGGATCACCCACTTGGCCTGTCGGCTTTGGCCTGTGGCCCTCCAACCCCGTATCGGTACAATGCTGGGAAGCATCCCCAGGCACAACCGAGGGGGCTCCGGTCCCTCACCACGGCTCTGGATTCAAGATACCCCCACTGAGGTCTGGTGATCCCATGCCAACTGGCTCTCGGGATCCCGCCAGAGTATCAGGCCCAGATCAAATCACTGCTGTTGTAGTTGAGCACACCATCCCCCTGTGTGCCGCACGACAGCCGCCCACGCCTCTCCCTCAATCTCGAGCCAGGCCACAGACGGCCTCAGGGAAACACTGCCAGGTCAAGGCATTCAGTGGGCAGCAAAACAGTACTGTAGATTTCCCCGCCGGGAGGCAAGTTACATACGTGCGGTAGCTCGCCAATCAAAAGTGGCCCTGTGGGGGTCCGAGGCCTCCACTTCTCCCAAGTCCCAGAGGCCCTCTGGATAGTCCGCTACCGGATGGTGCAGTGTCTGGGGTGACAATCACTCCGGGCGCAGGGGCTGCGGGAAGATGTGTGGGAGGGCATGTGTACTCACGATGTTGCACAGGGGGGCTGCCTGGAGCAACATCGTGATGTTCTCCACCTCAGGCTTCACCAGCCTGCCTCTAGTATGCTCCGAGGCACCGGAGTGGCATCAGGATGGTGGATTCGCCCGGTTAGTCTTTCCGTCCCACTCGCGGACCAGGCCTCAGCCACGGTGTTTCGTAGCACGCCTACGCCACACGGCGACACTTTTGCTCGACGGGGCCGCTCCAGGTGAAGCCGGTATATGGAGCCTCCTCCGGACAGTCGTCTCGATCGGCCCCAAAGTTTGCCCGTGCCTCGGGCAGTAACCAAAGCAATCAGGGAGCCCCTCGTGAAGATAATTCGGCCGGGGCAAAGCAATTTTTTGCGGATATTTCAGGAGTGGCACGACGGAGCTCGGCTACAGTGCGGCCATTCCCGTCGGCAGCTGGCCACACCCCCCCCCCCCCGGGACTTGTATTCTTAACTATAAGTCCCAGAATTCTTATAAATAAACTGGACTGGCCTTGCAGCATGAATCTGGAAAACTTGTAAACCAATCTAGTTGTAGCGAAAAGAAAGATGAGAGCATTACTCCGATCACTCGTGCACAATACCGTAACATTCCCCATGTAAGTTACATTGCAATGCATCACTCTTTCCACTAAGCACTCCCTCAAACAGGATACATTTAAAAACAATACGAAAATTAAAATAAAATTGAACAAATATACCTCAGACAGTTTCAGTCCCCTTTAACCATACAGAGATTCATGCAGTTCAATAACCCTGCAGACTGTTAAATCAGAATGCCTTGGATGGGTGGAGAGAGTATAAATTATCCCATGTATAGCATATTCTGTTAATTACTAAAGCAGCATAGCACCCTAATTTGTGGATTCATAATTCATGGTTTTTATGTTGAAGGCAATGTGCAATGTAAAGGTATCGGCTATTACTTTTCAGTAACTCTCTACATTGTCTGTATCAACACACAATCTATTCTTTGTGTTGTGGTGATGTTCGGAAGTAGATATGATATAATCTAGGGCTTTTTGGCTTGCTCCAATAGCAACTAAATTTGGGCCCGACGTGAGCCATCTGAATGCACCCTTGGCCCATCCAATAAAAGATTCCTAGAGTCAGGCTTGTGTCTGTGACAGCTAGCCTTGTCACATTGTTCCTAAGACAACAGCGACCAGGCTTAGTGAGTCTTGGCTTGCTGATCCAATCATGCAGCCCGCCCCAGACAGCGCAGCACAGTGCCAATTTACTATTGTGAGTTGTGCAGTTCTATTGTGAATAAGCTGTGAGACTGAGGCGCCAGTATGCAGGCTTAGTGGTCAGGCAGCACAGTGTGCAATCTGGCAGCAGCATGTGGCCCGCACTGCTTATGCAGCTCCTCTCACCGGTATCGGCTTGTGCCTCACAGCGCTGGTGGTGTCATGAGGCACTTCAAATACAAGACTAATGCATTTTAGTGCACTGATGACAGCCACCACAGTAAAATGTGTTAGTGTAAACTCTGACATGCATGGTGCTTGGCAGGGCTGTTCCTAATTTGCAGTTAAAATGTACTGTAGAGGCATAGCACTTATGTAAAACTTCATGCCTCCATCCAGGCAGTGAGGCCAGGAAACTCTCCATCATATCTCACCATTCAATGATTGACACATACATAGCTGACTGGGTGTGTACTCTGAAGTTTATTCACACGCCCAAGCTGCAGCTTTGCATATGACAACAAACAAGGTCCTCTGTAAAACTGTGCACAACAAACTCATTCCACGGTACAAGTTTCAAAGTCAGTTGTCATCAAATACTCTCAAAAGCCAAATTGAAGACCATGTTTATAACTTTCCATGCTAAAATGAACATGAAAAGGCAAGTAAATTCCATCACACATTATCTATCACTTAACGTTGACGAGACAAATGACCTCCACCTTCGAGGAGAATGACATTTGGCCTCCATTGCCAGGTGACAATTGGTGCCAAACTGAACTATTGCATTGCCTTGTTTATTGGTGCATCTGAAACAAATGTAAAGAAATTGCAGGTGCTTCAGGATTTGGTGATACACCTTGGAGGAACTACATGTAGCGTCCTCCCCAGCACGTAAAGGATCACGCCACATACAGAGCTCTGTAACACACATCTTTATTATTCAGCATGCAACCGTTAACATACATTTTATGAACCACACCCAGATACCTCCCAACTGATTACGTAACTTTGTAAGGTGTCTGCCGAGGACCACAATATCCCACTGCAGATTTTCACACAACACTACATCTCCCCCTTTGTTAAATAAAAAGTAGGGACTATATATATATTTACATTAGAGTTCCTCAATGAGTCATTGAGGTGCTTGCACCAGTTTTCCTGATCAAGTCGCATCATAGATGTAGACTCAGATGCTTGACTTGGGCACTCAGATGACATGCCTCACTCACAATGTCTGTAGCCTACGAACATTGAGGCAGATGCTTGAAATGTGACGTAATGGACTTTCCCGGATGTTGAATGGTATTTCCTTTACTTGTTACAACTTTCATTGGATCACCATCTAACAGAGCGTCAGTATTGAGTTCCCATTTTTGTTTGACTAGAACAAGGTCTCCTTTCCCGAAAACCATATCCTGTGCACATCTGCGCTTATCTGCATAGGACTTCATCTTGCTTTTGCAAGAAGAGTCCATGACACAAATTTAATCAGTGTCTACTACTTAGTTTGTGGTCCATTATGGCAGATTTGTCCCAATGATTCTCCCAAACAACAAGGTGGCAGGGCTTTCACCTGTTGTAGAATGGGGAGTTGGCTGATAGGCACAAAGGGACGGGCATAAGGCTGACCTGAGATCGAATCCTTTGAGTGCAACACTCTGATTCAGTCATATACTTTATTCGGTCATTACGGCCATAAAAGTGTAAGTGCTTACAGTATAGTTATAAAACAATATATATAAATAGGAGAATCATTAGATAGTTTACGTCTTTTGCCAAAAGCTTTTGAGTCAAAATACTAAACAAATATAAAATGATAAAATCTATTATCATTTTTAAAACATATACCACATTATGAAAGGGATTTCTCCGAGCATCAAAATTTGATCTACTTACAAAGATAAAACATTGCATAGTTGTTGCAAAGACTGGAAATAATTATTTGATACAATTGTGAAATGCAGACTATCGCGTCTTGGATGCATACCTTCTGATAATCCACACGAACTTTGCAACTCCACATGCTACAGAAGGTCTACAATTTGATTTTAGGATGCGCAGAGCTTCTCGGTGGCAACGAGTTCCCAATAATCTGCAAACAGGGGCTAGCCATTTACATCTAGGAGGTCTGTACAGAGGGCAAACAAAGAAAATGTGGCCAATTGTTTCAATCATTGTAGGACAGCCCGGGCAGTGCTGTGTTATAGCCAGGGGCTGCCTCCAAGCAGCTGTAAAGGAGTCCACAGGCAGGGATCCAAATCTAAATTGGATATAGAGTTTCCCATCCTGCGGGATGGTAATAAGCCCCATATACTGTTCGAAAGCGCTTAGTAATTTGTGTTCCACGAATTCTAGCGTGAGGCGGCTCACAAGTGGTTGAGGAACAAAAGATTGTTATACCCACTTCCAAAATTCGTTTTTAACCACTTCTTTACTTGGCAATTGGCCAACGTCTTTAGTTTGCCATGAATTTCCCAGACCTATCGCTGATAGTAGAGTCCTAACCTCGTTGAACCACCCAATCTTTTTGAAGCGGTCAAGCTTGCTGCAGCATAATGGGAGAACTCGGGGGTTAATTTGAGATGGAGCAAAAAAGCAGGGGGTGGAGCCTTGCTTTATCCGCAATTGAGTGTCTGCCCATATCAAGCCGTAGTGGTTGAAGTGGTGTACTCTGGGGAAGTGAACATAAAGATCTTAGGAAGTTATTTTCTGTAATTAACAGGCTTTCAATGTTTTCAAATCCCTAGAGTTCAGTCCCATATAGAGCAGAACTCGCTACCTTTAAGATAAGTAACCTTATATTTTCCCATTCCATGCAGCAATTGGCACTCAACTAACTGACTGACACCCTGAATGAAGATGTCCAACTTGCGAAACAAGGTAATTGACCAAGACAGTTTGCTTCTCGCTTTTGGCTTCGTAACGCTGAAACAGCAGACGGCAACGCCGTCAGTTCACATAGCCTTACGCTTACAATGCACCGAACCTTCAGTTCGTTACCATTACCCTACAATCTCATTTTGAGACGCAACATACTAAACCTATTAGCTAACAACGACGGCTCGCTCTCCCTTAGGGAAACGAGCAGTTATGAGAATAACAACGATAGACTAATCGCATCACTTAAGCGACCTTATTCAATACAATGAAGAATCACACCAGTAAGAGAACCGAGATAGCGTTCACAAAAACCTTTTGTAGTGAGTCCCCCCTTTTAATAAGCATGCACCCTGTAATGAAAGAAGGCGCGACAGCAACGCAGTCCATTGAATTAAGATATTGATGTCAACAGGGCATAAAGCACGAGAATATCGTTTTAGCATTGTATAGTATCACGTTAGGCTGTCATTTAATCCTTGATTGTCTTTACAGGAACAGATACAACCGGTCTGACTTCCTTAAATCGAAGGTGGTGAGTACTTTTCTCCACCTCCAGAAAAATAGTGGAGAGCCCAATTAAGCCCTCCATTTCACCTTCCGGTCCTGACGAAAGCCTCTAGACCCTGCATGGGGCTGAAACATGTTGACCAGATAACAACAGATTCATACCAGTGCATAAAACTAATAATCAAGTTTATTCACATGCACGAACACCATTTTTAATTTCCCTCTGTCAAGAACCCCAAGAATAAAGGACACGGGACTTGACTTTAGGAATTTTAACACCACAGTTCACAGAGCACGAGCACGCCCTCGTTCCATTATCTCTGACCACTACTGTACAACCAGTTGGTCTTCCTCCATGGGGAGGTTAGCATTTGGACAATAAAAAGCCCAATGATCATGCTATCACGATACACTACGGCGGAGAATCAAGATATACCGCCTAACGCCAGTGTACGTATATGAGGGTTTTTTAAGGATGCCCAACCACGTAAATTAAAAGACCCTGGTACACAGGACAAGTGGTCCATTCCCCCACCCTGATATCTTTGTACTAACCCCTGGAAGCCGAATGGACCTCTGCTTCTTTTTCCCTCCCCCCATTGATATATTACAGTTATCAGCAGCGCACAGCTGTGGGATTTTCTTGCAAACCCTATTTCACACCAGAACTGGGACAAAAGGGTAGTAAAACAACAGCTTGAGAACATAAAGGTGATCATGGCTGAAATGCAAGGACTAAGCTACACAGAGGAAGAGGTGAACGCTATCCTTTCGGAATCTTCTCTGTTACAAGACAGAGACCTGGCACAAACACTAACACAAACCAATGAGTGGGATGAACTTACAGAAACCAAGAAAGAACTAGTGAGAACAGCCATCCATGGCATCATAATGAAGGAATACCTGCGCGCTAACTCAGCACCCAAAGGCCTTTGGGTACAGAACGCTCCTCGCATTTTTTTGAAGGATATACTCTTCCGTAAAGACTGGTCGTCCATTTCATGGAAGTGTACCAGAGACTATCTGGTCCTAATCATCAAAACAGCAACACGATTAGTAGAAGCTCTGACGATCAGCATACAAACCAGTGAAGCCAAACTCAAGACAACAGTACATATATCAGTCTTCAAGAAAAAACTTGAGGAAATAAATAAAGAAATGAACGAAACAAAGGAATACATCACTCAAAATAAAATTCAAAAATTAAATAAAGATCTAAAAAAATTCTCAACAGAGAAGATGCACCCCTACTCAAGAGAGGACTACATCACCCCTGAAGACAGGGAAGATGATGACTCCTCAGTAGAGAGTTCTAACAACAACTCTGACTGGAGTAGCGATGAAGGAACAACCTCAAGGAGAGGAAGAGGCCAAAATAGGAGGAACCGCCGCCAGAGAGGCAACAATTGGCAAATGCCCAGGTACTATGAACATCCACCACCAATTTACCAACCCTACGTACCTAATTATCAAGGATGGATGAACCCCTATTTCCAAGGCCCACCACACATGGGCACGATGATGAATATGCAACCGCAGCCCTCCTCTTTTTTAGGGAGAGGCCCTGGACGCCAGAGAGGAAGAAGAAAAACAGTCACCTGGAACGAACCAGAAAGACAAATGCACACCCGGAGCATGACCAAGGACCAACCAGGAACCAGCACGACCAATCACTGGTAGTCAACCTGACTGAAATCACACTGACACCAGACCAAGAAAATGTTCTAAATAAAGGCCTGGGATTTGTTCCGACTCCGACACTCGACATCTTCAAATTGAAATGTGAGCTAGCAGAATTCTGCAGAAAAGTAAAACTCAAGGCTTTTTTCAAAGAAAAGGAAACACAACCTAAAGAAGGAGATACACACCTGAGACCAAAGTCTACCTTCAACCCTCCAATGCACCTAATTCCGGTGGAGATACAAGCTTTTGAACAAGCCATAATGCAGCAAGCAGACAACCTAGGTTCCACGAACAGGAGACCCTACATTAATCTTCCCAAGAGGGAACAAAGAGCGATGGCCGATCTACGCAAAAACGACAACCTGATAATCAAACCAGCGGACAAAGGAGGAGCCATTGTTCTACTAACCAGACAAGGTTACCAACAACAATGTACTGATCTTCTCTCTAATGAAAGATTCTATGTTAAACTACCCGCTGATCCTACAAAAAGACTACAAAGAACCATTGAATTAATGGTGGATGAAGCAGAGATCAATCAATGGATTTCGAGCCAAGAAGCTGCTTTTTTAAAAACCAAATCACCAAGAACCCCGTATTTTTATTCTCTGCCAAAGATTCATAAGAACAGGATTCCACCACCAGGACGCCCAATAGTGTCCGGAATTGGTTCAGTGTTAGAACCACTCTCTCAGTTTGCGGATCAATTCCTAAAACCTTTGGTACAAAAGACACCAACTTATCTAAAAGATACCCGTGATCTCCTCAATCTACTTGAGGGACAGGTCTACAATGAACATACCATGCTTCTGGTAGGTCTAGATGTAGAGAGTCTCTACACTAGCCTACCCCAACAGAAGACTCTAGATACCCTTGAAGAAATTCTTTTCACAGGCAACTGGACCTACAAAACACCAAGACATTTCGTGTTAGAATGCTGCAGACTAGCACTCACAGAAAATTATTTTGAATTCGAAGGAACCATCTTTGGACAGTGCCACGGAACTTCGATGGGCAGCACATTTGCTCCAAGTGTAGCAGGGCTGTATGTGAGTAATTTTGAACAAGAGCACATACTTAACGCCATCAATCCATTCCAGCAGGGCATCAAGTTCTGGCGCCGCTACATAGACGATGTATTTATGATATGGGAAGACAGTCAATCAACCCTCAATGATTTCCTAATATGGTTAAACACCAGAGACGAATGTCTGAAGTTCACATCCACAACAGACAAGAAACAACTGGACTTCCTGGATGTAACCATCTTTTCCAAAAATGGCACACTACACACCAAAACCTATTACAAACCCACGGCAAGGAACAGCTTTCTTTCCTATAACAGTTTCCACCCCCGACCCCTCCGAGACAATCTACCTTATAGTCAATTCTTACGTTTAAAACGTAACTGTAGTAACCTAGATGACTATAGAGAACAAGCAAGAGGTCTAGAGGATCAGCTCAAGAAGAGAGACTACCCTACAAAGATCATAAAAAGATGCCAGAAGAGAGCCCGTAACCAGCCCAGAGAGAACCTACTTTCAACGATGCAGAGAGAAGAACCAAAAGATCTCCTCACATGCGTCACAACCTATAACACCGAATCGAACGCAGTGAAGAAAATTATCAATAAAAACTGGGGAATCTTGACCTCCAGCACATTGAAATGGCCCAAACCGAGATTTGCCCATAGGAGAACCAAAAACATCAAAGACATTCTGGTCCACACCAGACCAAGAGATGTTATTCCAAGAGAAACCCTGACTACAGTATGGAATCTGAATCCTATAGTGGGACACTACCCTTGTGGAAACTGCTCGGTCTGCAAACTCACGAAAGTGACCAAGACCCTACAACTACTGCCAAACCTAAAATGGGAACTACGTCACCACACAAACTGCAACACCACCCATGTGGTGTACATGATTGTCTGCCCGTGTGGATTGAGATACATAGGGATGACGTGCAGGAAAATCAAGCAAAGGATCATAGAACATCGAAGTAACATCACATGTAAAAGAGCAACAACACAAATGAGCAAACACTATATTGAAGCCAAACATACCGCAGAAGATCTGCAATGGGTTGTTTTGGAAACCCAACTGTTCAAAGGCCATAATGTGGAACGCACCCTCTTTGAAAAAGAACAGCGCTGGGTCCACCGCCTTAAGACAGATAAAGAGGGCCTGAACGATACCATACCATGGCACGCCCTAAAGAGGTGAAATACTCGAATGTGATCCCCTTATACAGAAGACCCCATGTATAGACTCATTATGAATCACAGACATCACCTTCACTCAGAGTAAGGATGATAATCTAACTGCAGAAATGCCTATTCTATTAAGTACACTCTGATGTGATCTATACACACACAAGTCTCTCGGTAACCCCGAGGCACTAACCTGAGTAACAAAGGTATACAAGATGCTTAAGGATGCTCATCATGTTAACTGTGCACACCGCTCAATGCATCCCGCGAAAGGGAAGCTTCAACAAACCAAACCATCTGCCACCATTATCCTTGTCTAATTTGGCGCAACTCAAGATGCGAAAATACGATAGAGAATCTCTTCTTCACATTCGCACATCATATTACACTTATACGGCAAAGACTATTATGCCAACCATAAGTGCTCTCCCGAGGCCAACCAAGACCGACTAGTCCTACTTTAATTTCATAGAACCGGTCTATGAAAAACGAGCCCAACCGGGAGCACGTTAATCCAGGGGAACGTCAGAGTCAGAACAAGCTATTCTGCCAGAGTAGCCGGTAAGCGACGGCGAGGCGAGCTCTCCACACCGCGGTAACCTTTAAGATAAGTAACCTTATATTTTCCCATTCCATGCAGCAATTGGCACTCAACTAACTGACTGACACCCTGAATGAAGATGTCCAACTTGCGAAACAAGGTAATTGACCAAGACAGTTTGCTTCTCGCTTTTGGCTTCGTAACGCTGAAACAGCAGACGGCAACGCCGTCAGTTCACATAGCCTTACGCTTACAATGCACCGAACCTTCAGTTCGTTACCATTACCCTACAATCTCATTTTGAGACGCAACATACTAAACCTATTAGCTAACAACGACGGCTCGCTCTCCCTTAGGGAAACGAGCAGTTATGAGAATAACAACGATAGACTAATCGCATCACTTAAGCGACCTTATTCAATACAATGAAGAATCACACCAGTAAGAGAACCGAGATAGCGTTCACAAAAACCTTTTGTAGTGAGTCCCCCCTTTTAATAAGCATGCACCCTGTAATGAAAGAAGGCGCGACAGCAACGCAGTCCATTGAATTAAGATATTGATGTCAACAGGGCATAAAGCACGAGAATATCGTTTTAGCATTGTATAGTATCACGTTAGGCTGTCATTTAATCCTTGATTGTCTTTACAGGAACAGATACAACCGGTCTGACTTCCTTAAATCGAAGGTGGTGAGGACTTTTCTCCACCTCCAGAAAAATAGTGGAGAGCCCAATTAAGCCCTCCATTTCACCTTCCGGTCCTGACGAAAGCCTCTAGACCCTGCATGGGGCTGAAACATGTTGACCAGATAACAACAGATTCATACCAGTGCATAAAACTAATAATCAAGTTTATTCACATGCACGAACACCATTTTTAATTTCCCTCTGTCAAGAACCCCAAGAATAAAGGACACGGGACTTGACTTTAGGAATTTTAACACCACAGTTCACAGAGCACGAGCACGCCCTCGTTCCATTATCTCTGACCACTACTGTACAACCAGTTGGTCTTCCTCCATGGGGAGGTTAGCATTTGGACAATAAAAAGCCCAATGATCATGCTATCACGATACACTACGGCGGAGAATCAAGATATACCGCCTAACGCCAGTGTACGTATATGAGGGTTTTTTAAGGATGCCCAACCACGTAAATTAAAAGACCCTGGTACACAGGACAAGTGGTCCATTCCCCCACCCTGATATCTTCTCGCTACCTTATGGTCATAAATATGTAGAGGGGCAGCTATTGGCTTAGTTTTGGCAGTTCTATGCTCCTTAATCAGTGTCCCGATAGTCTGCCTCTGCTGTAGATTCCGCTTTATAACATGATCTTTCCATGACATTTTCTCAGATAGGATTATGCCCAAATAATCACAAGGGGGATCCCCCTAGCAGCATTTTACCTTTGAACGTTCTATGTGGGTTCATTAGCAGAAGTTTGGTTTTCGAGGTACTTTCTTCAGGGTGCCCATAAGTCGTTCAACAACACCATTTGCCTGTGGCCAGAGAGGTGTGCTTTCAGAATCCTTGACATTTAAGTTACTAAGATAGTTCTTAAACTATCTGCTATTGAAGGATGAGCTGTTGTCAGATGTAAGAATGGAGGGAACACCCCATGGTGCAAAAATATAATCCAGCCTCTCAATGACTTTATCGTGGGTGGTCAATGATAAATGTTCCACCAAGGGAAAACATGAGTACTCATCAATAACTACCATAAGATGATATCCATTGTTTAAGGGTCTAAATAAATCAACTGCAATTTTCACCCACACTTTTAAAGGAGGATCAGACATATTTAGCGGATGCAGTGTTTTCTTGGGAGATAAGCAGTTACACAGGAGACATGCTTTCGGTTCCTTCTCAACTCGTTCATCAAGGTGAGGAAACCACACTTGGTCTCCAAAAGCTCTCTTGGTGGCTACAATGCCATGATTTCCTTTGCGTGCCAGTTCAATGATTTGTTGCCTCAAGCTTTCAGGTATGACAATTCTGGAACCTCTTAGTACAATACCTTCTTTTATTTTTGAATTATTTTTATTAGATTTTCAAACATTCATTACAGGTGCAATTACTGTGTCATCTTACATCAAATTCGACATTGCATATAATTTATACAGTACTATGCCATATACAATAAGTCAGCCATTTTACAACCATGCCATTATTCCTTGAGTAGCACAGTTTATTGTGCATTAGGACTCATACAGCCTTGATAAAAGATACGCAGTAAATGGACTCCAAATGTCTTTTGGCCTTGAGGGCCGTAGAATTTCTTTGGCGTAAAATTCTACTGGTCTCTACAGTACGCAAAGTCTTGCAGCCAGTGAGAGATCTTGGGGATTTCTCTCTTGCCCCAGTGGATTGCCACTCTTCTTTTCACTAATAGCAGAGCTACTGCTGCCAGTTTGTTGTTGGTCAGCTGCAGAGTCAAGTGAATAACGCCTGTACTACCCGCTCCCAAAATTCACAGGCAGGCTATGTCCGCTTCTAAAGCCCCACAGTGCGCACAGTTTGCATCTGAATTTGTGTAACTTGACAGAGCTATAGTACAATTGCTGCAGATATTTAAAGTGTATGATCCGTAAGTTACAATTGAATGTTAACATAACCGTTAGCTTACAACAATACCCCAATCTTCTAGGCTCAATGTTTCCAGAAGTATGGAATTCCATTTCTCCAATATATCGTTCTAGTGTCTCTCTCAGCATGCGTCGTCTGAAAGAATCGGAGAGGCAACCATTGATAACTCTGAGACGCATGGCTTCTTCGTCATTGAATTCACTGAACTGACAGTGCTTAATGAGGGTATCAAGTTGTTCAACAAACTCATTCATTGTTTCACCAGATTGCTGTCTTGCCTGGTTGAAAATGTACCATTCATAGTTGACATTCGGAATTGGATTGAATTTGACTTCTAATGTTCCTTTGATGGGACGGTACGATACTTTATCAGCATGTGATATTTTCTTTATTACTTCTTTCAGTCCATCACCTGCAAGGGTTTTTTTAAGTATTTGATGATCTTTTTGTCATCTACTTCTTCTAGAGCAGCAATTAAGTTTTTGAACATTTCAATCCATGCAGTCCACCTGGCACCAATATTCTCCTTCTTGGCTGTGTCGAGCAGCAGTGGTGGCTTCAGGAACGCAGCTGCACCGTACTTGGTGCTCCTTCCTGCAGCCATTGAAAAATGTCACTATTCCGACTGGCTTTTCATCAGATTTGATGCCACTGATTTCTTTGGATGTAGTGGCCTCCAAGCAGGCCTGCTCCGAGGTTGGGTGGCCTTTTCTTCGCTCACGCTGGTAGGTGCACTTATACTCTCTGTATCTGGTTGTCACTGTTTCTTTGCGCTTGGTCATCTCTGCCTTTAGCACTTTCTTGCACCTGACTGTAGCTGTCTTTAGTGCTTCTTCATACTTGCTTTTCACTGCCTTTAGCGTTTTTGTTTTGTATGGACGATGGCTCTGTGTTACACTGTAGCACAGTATCTCTTCTCTCAGCCTCACCAGTAGGCTTCTGGCAGGCTTTCTGACTGGCCTCCTCTTTAGGGCATCACCTTCTTCAAGGGCCTTGTAGGAGCAAAAGCAGTGCTTTGATTCCACACGTGCCAACTTTTAACTGCTTCTCAGCAAAATTGGTGCACGTGGCACACATGAGGAGTTTGCAGTAGTGTTGCAAACTTCCCAGTAGAGCAGTTTCGTTGCATCGGGGCACAGATACCGCACTTGTCGCCAGTTGCAGCGTCCTTCCCAGCTCTGAAGCACATAAAGGACCACACATGGAGTTCTGTAACACACGCTTTTAGTCTCAACTGTTGACTGAACATACTACATCATAAGCTTTATTGACCACACCCAGACACATCTGGATACCTCCCAACTGATTACCTAACTTTGTAAGGAGTCCGCTGAAGACCATGAGGGTCCTACTGCACATGATCAAACGACACTACCCCAAATTCAGCCAGCTTCTGGAGAAAGCACTGGCTGCAAGTCCAACACAGACTCCACTGCAGAACTCTTGCCGTTGATGCACAAAGCAGTACAAAAGGAGACCACTGAATATTGGAAAAGCTGGCTTTATGCCTATAACCCATATAGAGTGGAATGGACTGAAGGTGGTCATGTTGTGATTCACTTGCTTTAAAATGTTCCAGCGAGAGAGGCAGTTGTTTCAGAATAGGCTGGGACCACCACTGTGCTGATGTGTCTGTATAAAAACTCCACAGATTGGATTTAGAAGGCCTCAGAATTTACTTCAGATAGCGTATCTCAATCAGGCTGAAATTCAGAATGTTTAAGCAGAGAAATATCTTTTGATAAACATGAAAGCATAGTTTGGAATACTCTTCCTGTAAACTTAAAACTACTTCCATTTAGGAAAGAGTTAAAAAGTTTTCCAATCTCTCGGTAGGCTACAGCAGGGCAGAGTTTGGATTCCCATTCTACAAAACCTTTACACTCGTGTCATTAGTAGCGCTGCCTCTTTCTCATTCACACAAGACTATGAAGTCTGGTCATCACACCACATCCCTCTTTTCTTTTGTCCCCTCCATCATGGGCAGGTGCACTTCCATCCCCTTTCCCAACAATATAGTGCTCTGGGGTGGTAGCTCGGTAAAGCAGGGAGGTGGCAACTACTTTGTGGAAAGAGGCAAGCCTTCAACTCCAAGGGCGGCTGGTGACATTTGAAAGTGGTGGGGTGTAAAACAATTGCCGTGCAGCACTGTAGTGAGCGAGCTTGAACCACCTACGGGGTGTTTGGGGGTTCTCCCCCAAGAAAAATTTGAAAAAAGAGTGTGCGAATGGTGCATTTTCAAGCTAATTTGAGAAAGCAGGAAGGTGACCGACGACCACCTAACCTAAGTGCACAAATATTCTTTTCACATATGAACATCTCTAGAAGCCTGTGTTTATTATACAGTTTGCAACAAGGGCTGCCTTAATTTACCACCAAAGACGTGAAGAAGGGTCAGTAAAAAATGTTTTGTGATCCGGTCTTCAGAGAGCACCATTTGAAAAATAATTTTTGGGTCTATTTGATAAAACTGTTTACAATATTGAGCTGTACTTTAGCGCACTGTGTGAATTACACAGATAAAGATAAGGGCAGGACTCACGGGCAAACGCTGCAAAGCAAATTTACGTCTCAGATTCTCTGAACGAAGACGACTTATTTCTCTCCCAGGGGTAGCCACGCTTCTATTTATTTCTATTAACAGGGTAATATCAAAAGCAGTGACAGTAAGTTCTTAGAAAACGTAGTCAGTGACCTTTCATCTTTTAATAAAGCAATCGGGTATGACCACAGCTTTTAAATTAGCCTAACGGCTTGTGCATAATGCACTGTAACAGGGACACGGTCACCCACATACTTGATTCCCCCCGCACCTATATTCATTTAGACAACATTCTAATTATCTGTGCTAGATTATGAAATCCATCACAGATTTAAGTGCTATTAACAATCTCCAGAAACCCCATGTGCTGTAATAAACAGTGCAATGCCCTACACGCACTTAACATTTCTCTTTCCTCTATTGCTTTGTGTTCATAGTCAGAGACAACCTCTATTAAGACTTGCTATTCAAACAGAACAAAAAAACTGTAATAAATACACAGTGAGCAGAGCGAGGCTCTGAATATTAAACAGACAAAGGGTGCTGACGTAACAGAATAGGGAGAAATAAAATTCAGATCATGCTTTAAAACATGCAATTTTTAACACCAGCTGAAGAAAATATTTTGGTTACAATGAATTATCTGTAGTTCACAATGCCCTCCAGCAACTTTGTATGAATTTGAAACAAAACGGAAAAGCTAGTAAGCTACTCCTGGTTAAATAGTTAAGGTTAACACAGCTGCCAACTCTTTTTGTAACGTTCAGCGAGCAGCGCTGTGGACAATCGGGACTGAGAAGGAAATAAAATCAAAAGAAAGTGTGCTTTTCAATAAAGGTCAAATCCAAGCGTACAAACAAAAAAATGTATCTCACAA
This sequence comes from Triturus cristatus, assembly GCF_964204655.1. Taxonomy (NCBI): domain Eukaryota; kingdom Metazoa; phylum Chordata; class Amphibia; order Caudata; family Salamandridae; genus Triturus; species Triturus cristatus. The sequence continues at coordinate 1,202,615,726 of NC_140585.1, read as the reverse complement.
GTGTCAGGCTGATAGTAGAGGTTTCACTTCAGGCCTGTGCGCGCCGCATGAGCAGTGTGTGTCTACTTACTGCATAGCTCTCTGAAGATGAAGCGTGAGGCCAAAGGCTCCAAGGGGGACTGGTGCATCCAAATCCTGAGCAGAGACCCTCCGTCCGGTCACCATGGGGCCCTGGGCTCCCACCACCGAGGAGAAGTACGAAGTGGGTGAGTGAGTGCGAGCAAGCACCTAACATAGGGCAACGAGGGCTTTCTGTCACTGCCAGCGCCATTGTTTCAGGTCTCGGTCTCAGCCAATGCAGATGCTGCTCCAGTAGTGCCAGGATTGGCTTGAGCAGTAGTAGTGCGCATGTTCTGTTTAGGGCTTAAAAATGTTTGCGACCAGCCCGAACATGCGCACTAGGCTGGTCATTAGAACAGCGGCATGGAACAACCCTTGCTCTTCTAATGAGCAGGCTAGTGCGCATGTTCAGGTCTGGTCGCAAAATGTTTAAGCCCTAAACAGAACTTGCGCACTCTTGCTGTGCGCTCCGCCGACCGGCACCTGGCTGATACATATTATCGAGTCATGATGATGACTCATAACAGAGACACTTGGACTGAACTGCTGCCCCGCCCCCTTCTGAGCTGCAGCTGACTGCCTCCGGCGGCCTGGGATTTAATGTGAGTGAGAGACTGGCGGCAACCCTCCTTGTTACTCAACTCGAGTGCCTCAAATTAATTGGTGGGGCAGCGCCCAAGCGCCCTAATGGACGCACCGCCCCTGTTCAACCCGCTCCCTCACCTCAGGTCCTCTTGAGTAAAGGATTCAATCTAATATGTCTCATGGAAGATCATGTTGGGTTCCTGACACCCATACTGGCCTTGATGCAGCGGAGTTTACCAGCTCTGTACACACACATACACACAATTCTCACTTTGGGCCCATATACATTCATACATTCAATGAGCTAGCAAATGTCCGCTGGTCATCAATATTGATTTACCTGAGAGACCTGTTACACCAGTATCATTACCATTCCCTGTCTCCTTATGTAAATGTACTTTGTCGATAGATCTAGTTGTAGATTAGAATAGGGAGGAAATAATAACACATTTAACTTTTATTTTAAAGAACCACCGACTCCGTAGGAGTTTTAAAGATTTATATGAATTAATAATTTTTGTGAGTCAAATCAGAATACACGTAGATACACCAAAATTCTCCATCAGGAAAAACAGTACACTTAGCTTAAAATTCAATTCACAGTAATTAAATTCTCATGATGACAGTACTGGAGGAGAGAAAGAACAGAGAGCAATACGGAGCATTACCCCACAGAACTATATTTACCTAGAATGGTGTGAGGACCTGGACATCAGAGCATAAAAGATTCAGGACACGTTCAGGACAGGGAAGGTGACCACCTCTAGTGCAATGCCAGCGTTGCACCCCTCTCTGGTGCTACTCTCTCCGGCTCGGGCTCGTCCGGACCCCTTCCTAGATGTGTCTCCTCGGTTCTTCCGCGATTCTTCCCTAGTGTTGGATTCTTCAATCAGCTTGCAGCAATTTGGGCAGCATCTCAGCATAGCATCAGCATCGAGTGGGTCAAGTGTGTCTAACTAACTAAAACATACCAATTTGAATGCATGATCCACCCCCAAATGTTTCAATTCTACGTACACCCCTCAATTTAAGTTCAGAAAATTTTTATTGAAATAAAAAATGCTCAAGTATTACAAAATAAGATATAAGGCAAGAAAAAAGTAAGCAAAAATAAGTAAATAGCATGTTAAGTAATGACAATAACATATGCTGAAATATGAAACATCAGAGATTGAGAGTAATTAGAAGCAAAAACTGGCAATTGGTATGAAATAAAGTATTAAAAAGGGATATGAAATACACAATATAATCAATAGCAAAGTTGAAAGAGAGAAAAAAAAAAGAACGAGAAAGAAGTACCTTGTTTAGAAGGGACAGGAAATCATGGAGGTTTAGAAACTTCTTGCTGTATCGGAGTTAAAGACAGAGACGTACAAGCACTTAAGTCAAAAAATACTGTAACTGGGCTCCACAGTTCTCTTCGTTTAACAGCTAAAGTTAAGGGATAAACAAAAGTGGTATCTAGTCTATGATTGTAGCAAACAGCGTACCACCAAGCCTTATAAGATAATTTGTTGAAATCCTTCCAGTTTTTGGTGATTTGCTGAAATGCCACAGCTAATAGCAAATCAATTATCCTAACGTTATAAGTGCAGTGCTCCCAGATGGGAGACAGGCTTCCTAAAAAAATATGAGATAGAGAAAAGGGGTGGATGGAGGAAAAAATCTTATTAATTTGAGACCAAATCCGCTTCCAAAAATTAAGAACAAAATGACAATCAAAAAGCATGTGGAAAAGATCTGCACCTGGTGAAGAGCAGGACCAACACTTGTCAGAGGTATCTGGGAAGTGAGTGCTGAGAGTGAGTGGTGAAAACAATAAACGGTTATAAATAAAAAATAGTGTTTGAGTAGTATTTGCTGCCCTGGAGGATCTGCGAATTTTCAACCACAATTTGTCCCATAATACAATGGGCCATGAGGTTTCAAAATCTTTTTCCCAGTGTTCCTCTGTACTGGTTTTAATACGGGGATAGGACAAAGTGTGAAGAAAAGCATATATCTTTGAAGCTTTAGAGTGAGTAAGGAGTAAGGAATTCAGCGAGGGCGTATCAGATGACGTGGGAATTGATGAGGGTGGTGTAGCAAGATGGACCTCGTAGGCGTGCTGTAATGCGTGTGTCAACAATGAATATTTGGTTCGAAAAGCGAGAGGAAGGTTGAAAGAAGTGGCAACTAAATCAAAAGGAATGATCTGAGCATGGTGGAACAGTTGCCTCACCCAAATAAGACCACGTGTTCTCCAAGATTTCCCAAAAATTGGCTTATTATTGATTAAAATGGACGTATTATGCCAAATAGGTTGATCAAAAAAGGTTGAATCAGGTAAACAAGGAAAGATTTTGGAGGTATGTTTAAGAATAGGAGTTGAAATAGATTGAGGTCTACGAGAGAACATAAGGTATTCTTTGAATGAAAAAGGAGAAATGAAAGACTGTTCTAAAGTCAACCAGAGAGGAGATGATAATGAGACATCTTTGATCCAATGAGAAACTTGATGTAACAGGAAGGATTTATGGTACAAGGAAAAGTTTGGAAAATTTACCCCGCCCTCCCTCTTGGAGTGCATTAGCTTAGATAAAGACATACAAGATTTTTTATGCCCCCACAAGAAGGAAGAGAGAATGGAGTTAATCTTCTTGAAATATTTTAAGGGAATAGCAAGTGGTATGTTGGATAGTGTGAACAAAACAATGGGAGAGAGCATCATTTTGATTGTGTCTAATCGTCCCCACCATGACAAGTAGAGAGGATGCCATTTGCTAGTAAGAGTAGTTAATTTTTGTATACACTCTTCCATAGATTTAGTGATCGTGCCCGAAAGAGAGGAATGCAAATGAAGGCCTAGATACTTAATAAAGTTAGGGCTCCAAGTGAAACCTGATGCAGAGAAGTCATCCTTGAAAGTCACTTTAGTGAGTGGTAAGATTTCGCATTTATCTTTATTTAGTTTGTAGCCTGATACCTGAGCAAAAGAATTAACTTCGTCTAAGAATGCTGGAAGGGAGGTGACTGGGTGGGATATAAATAGTAAGACATCATCCGCATAAGCTGCCATTTTAATGTTGGAATCATGAAAATTAAAACCATGTATACTATCATTCTGACGAATTCGCAGAAGGAAGGGTTCTAAGGCAAGATTAAACAAAAAGGGTGAAAGTGGGCAACCCTGTCTAACCCCTCTTCCTAATGAAAAATAAGAAGATAAGCCTCCATTTGCCGAAATAGCAGCTCTAGGATACACCCCTCAATTTGATTGGGTCAGGCAGTGGGGTAAGGACATCACACCATACTAAGTGCAATAACTTTCTTTAGTTCTATTGTCTGATTCCCCGCCCCTTAATTTTAATACCCACAAGCTTTATTCCCACAAGCATTTCAGATGTGGATCGATAAATCTGTAGTACAATGTTTCGGCTTCTTCCTTTCGCAGGTTCAAGAGTTTAGCTTCCCATGTCCTTGCTGGGCACATGTTTTTGGCAGAGGTTCAATGGCATAATTGGTCTCAGGACAAGTTGCGTAGTTGTCGCAAAGGGATAGGGACGTCGGTCACCCTCCAAGGCCCAAATATGAGCTATTAACTCCTTCAGTGCCCATGACGAGATGGTCTCGTCATGGAGCGCGGTTGCGCTGTGCCCATGACGAGACTATCTCGTCATGAACCCCGCCCGCTAATGAAAGGGCCGGCACAGGGCGCGGAAAGGGCGGGGCACTGAAGGGGTTAATAAAGTCAGAGAAAAACATGTTAGAATACAAAATTAAATGAATTCACTGTATACCACTTACTTCTACTCTAACCCCATTTACTTAATATATCTTTTGCATTAATAGCTTAGTAAAACTTGCATGGTTTAGTTTCAGCATGGCATGTGTGTTAATGTGAGGGTTTCGAGCAGCCATGTTAAAAGCTATTGCGCAGCTGCCAAGATTTTCCACCAAGCGACAGAGACGTCATTACTACGTAGATGTAGTAGACGCATGCGCAGAAGAGTTCCCGCGTTTTTGGCAGCCATTTTTAGGACACTCTGGTTACTGGTTAGATACAATATGTAAAATGCGGTGCAACGTTAGTACTCACGAACATGTTGGTTATAGTATTACAGGTTATTCAAGAGGACTGCATACGAGGAAGTTTCTTTTTATACAAAACCTTGCTCCATCAGCCTTGAGCCCATAAATTGTCTTAAGGGCAGTGTCCACAAACTCCCCTCCCCTCCTTTCAGCTCCGGGATTCCCCATTACCGGAAAATTCCACTCACTCATACACATCAGTGCACATATGGTCAGCCAGTCAGACACCAGTGGCTCTTTGTCACTCATCCATAAATCTTACATTGCCACCGTTTGCATGCAGTCAGCTTCCCTCAAAGCTTTCAAGCACATGGCTTATCTTATGCTCAGCTGTACTTGTACCTGCTGCGGTTCACAAAGCTCTCTGTGCACACCCTCTCACACACACACACACACACACACACACGCACACACACACGCACACACACGATGAAGGTGAACAAACAAGATTGAGCTTCCATGCATTTTATCGTTTTGTGGGTAGAGGCCGAAATGATATTCGACAACTGGTAAAGTGGCTATAAAGCCAAACCTAAAATTGTATTGACGAATCCTATTGTTTGGGGCTTTGCAAAATGAAAAGACTTCAGTAGGACACAATGAAGCACATGTTTACCAGCAGTGCACACTTAACTTAAACATCGCACACTCATTAACAGCCAATGTACCGCTGCTGCTCAAGCAGTGTGTTTGTATGTAAGTCTGTATGAGTCTGTATTAAGTGTTCCTTGCATAGAACAGGTATAACAAAGGCAGAAGCTGGGCAAGACACACACACCTCTCTCCTACGTTCTAAATGCGTGCAATCAGAACACTGCTTTCTGCCTCCTCAAATATTCAATCGATCAGTTAGTCCCGCATAGAAAATAACACAACCTTAACAGAACTTCACTTCAGATACTCCCCACCCTAACAACCACGCCGGAGATCACGCTATTACAAGATCTCCGGCCCTTCATTGTAAAGTGACCCTCAATACACCCAGAATAATCAATCCTTACCAGAGTCCAGGCCGCGAGGGCTACACTTGCATCCACCTTTGAAAGTGGCTTATCCATTCACACTTGCAGGATACTTGTGTCTTGGATAGTATTTTACAAAAGATGAATAAAGTGTGGAATTAACGCAGTTTAAGAGGGAGATGGAAGAAATGATGGGGCTACACATTTGTTTACGTTCCCAGTCTTTCAGGAAGGACAGAGACTTTGGGCTCAGTAATCAGCCTCCTGGAGCACGCTTAAGACTAGACCCTCGGACGTACCCAGCTCAGTGTGGCCTGGATTGAGCTTTTAGAGCTGGAGATCTTGGCTACATTGAAGGAAGAAGGGCTGGGCTCAGCCCAAGCCAATCCTACTTTCTGCTGCCTGCTCTTTTCACCATTTCCAAACACACTACTAAGCTTCCGGTTTATCTCTCTTCTCTCCCACCAGGACTCTGGGGCCTGGTGAACAACGCCGGGATTGGCTTCCCCATGGCTCTCAACGAGTGGCTGACTAAAGAGGACTACGAAAAAGTGATCAACGTGAACTTGCTGGGCATGATCGACGTGACCCTGAATCTGCTGCCCCTCGTGAGGCAGGCCAAGGGCAGGATCACCAATGTAAGCAGCGGATTGGGCAGAATAGCAATCTTTGGTGGAGGGTACAGCCCTTCCAAATATGGAGTGGAGGCCTTCTCAGACAGCCTGAGGTAAGCAAGAGAAGTGCTGGCTCACCAGACAATTCAAGTCATTGTTAACAATCGATTAGTCAATGCATAGCAATGCAGGATGGAGACAAAGGTGCAACTAAATTTGTTTTGCATGTCATACAACTTTTTTTTCACAGAATTATCGAAAATTGATAAATACCATTGTGGGCTGAAAGAGGATGCATTTAGAAATAGACGTGAGCCTATAAAAAAGTGAAAACCAAGCAGGCTTACCCATGGTGAGTTGCAAACTCCTCCCAAAGAAGAACGAAACCCATAAATTCTTTACAATCTTTTTTTCCCGTGCTACAAATGCATCCTTTCACCCTCTCTGGTGAGGTCATTTACAGTTTAGTATCAGTGTACGCTCCGTATGATTTGCAGGGCTTTTGAGACGCCATCTTGGATTGCTGTGGGAACTTAGGACTTCACAGCAGTCATCTTGGATTTTAGCCCAGCTGTCGCATTTAATGTTTCTATATAATTTATAAATTAATCATGTTTGCAGATTTTCATGGAGTTGGCACATTACCAGACCCTTTTCGGGGGCCATCAGGTAAGAAGACGCTAATGGAGCCACAGCTGTTGGGGGTTGTTTGCGTCTAATCTTCCGGGATCCTTCCTACTATGGCTCTGCAGATTGGAATAAGTACAAATCATTCAGAGCTTGATTCTCAGTGGTCATCATGGTGAAAGGTGACAGGCTTCTCAGGGAAATTATTATGGGGGTACAGCAAGCTCAGCAGTCAACATACACTGAGTAGCGTAATAAATCAATTGTCCAGCCGAGTGCTTATCTTTATAAAAGAAAGATACTTTAATACATTTTAAAATATATTGATACACACTAAAAAACTCTGGTACTCATAATCTCTGGAGCAGCGCCACTGTCTTACAGTCAGGGATAACTCCCTACTCCACCTCCCCCCACTTTCCCCTAGCATTAAGGTTAATTCTGGTATGTGTCTTAAGCAAATGTGCAGTTCCTGCCCCCCTCATTTTCCCCCGCACCCCAGGCAGAGTTGTGCCATCAGTCTCTCAATCCTAAATATTTCACCAATGAGCATTTCTGGTAGGCATTGTTATTCCTAATTCAGTGCATGTCCTCCTATCAGTGCAGAAAGAAACACCAGACGCATGGGCACTGGCCCACTGCACTGAATCTGGGAGTAAATGCAGGGTCACCCGGTAAAGTCCCGATGTGACAGGAGGCACAAGTGCAAATGGCTTTGGATCAGCTGTCCTCTTCTGAGCACACAATAAGTCAACTGGACATTGAGTTGGCGGCACAGCTGGACAAACCTTGAGGGGGTCGAGTGAGGTGCAGTATGCTTTTGGTGTTTGGTTCAGGTCAGTTCTTCAGCAGTGCAGGCCGCTTGAGCACACTTGTGTATGTGCTGTGGTCTGCAAGAGCAGGGATTATTTTGGGAAAACTTTAGGCAAGTGCCACAGACCAGACACAGGCAGGTATCTTTGCAACGATCCACTTGGATACACTTCAGCAGTTTGTAACCACTCCACTTCAGATGTGGAGAGGGCTCCAAGCAGAAGGTCATGTTCTTGTGAGTCTATAGTTGATGAACCAGAACTATTCCATAGTCAACTGCTCTTGTCTGTGTTGGCTGACAGCTATGGGGTTTGCTTGCTCCCTCCCTCTGTGACAGGTCAGGTCATCTACAGGTGTACCAGGAAAGGGAGACAGTTCATCCTTCAGATCAGACACTATGTGATATCTCCTCACCTCTGAAAAGCTGACTGTCTTGCAGACACCATCCCTAGTTAAGCAGTAGTCCTCTGTGTACCATGTGGAGTGATGCAGCGGGTTACCAGCTAGAGGTACTCACAATCCATATACTCAACTGGGCCCATAAACACACATTCACATATGCTATTAAAGTACCGCTGGGATCAATTTGTTGTGATAATACCTGTAAGATAAGTTTACTTTGTAATTTCTAACCAAACCTTTTCTGACCAAATGTACTTTCCTCTGGTCAGTGGACCTTTTAGTTAAGTTGGTATAGGCGATATGACATAGAATAAATATCTCTAAATAACCACAGACTCAGGAAGAGTTTTTAATGTTTATCTAGTTATATTCATGTGAGCCAGAAACCAATACAATTCGTACACCGTTTTCTCTAAGGAAGGAAAAATCAATCTATCAAAAGTCAAAAAATTATTCTAAACAATGTAATTATGATGACAGTACCTTGAGAGGAGAAAACGGAGAGAGCAGTAACATGAAATACTACATAGATTTATAGTTACCTAGAATGGTGTGGAACACAACCCCTTGGCCAAGGAGCTGGAAGGGTCCCCTGGGACAGCTCAGGTGACAAAGATTCAGAACAGGATTCAGGGACAGGATAGATGACCTCTTCAAGATCCGACGCCTGCGTTGCACCCCTCTCTGACACTATCTTCCTCCTCGGTTCTTCCGTGATCTTCTTCTAATTAATTAAGTTTAGGCTCTAAGTTCTGGAATTTGATTCTTCTTCAGTATTTGCTCAGCTCTCGGACAGCATCCCGGTCTCTCAGCATCTCAGCAACACGAACTCTGCATAACTAACTAAACTATCTCAATTATACCTTTTCGAACGGCAAACACCATTCCTAAATGTTTCAAATTTATGAAACTCCTAATTCTAATTGGACGAGCAAGGGGGGATGATCATCACACCATGCTAAGTTTTTATCAATTTTCTTTCAGTCTATTGTTCAGTGTTCTCGCCCATTAATTTATTTTCCCAAGCTTTATTTCCCACCCGCATTCACATTTTTATCAACAAAATATATACATGAACCTCTTATTTCTGTTGAAATTGCTGGACGTCCATCAGGTTTCCAGGATATGTTACAAAAGTGGCGTTGGCTGAGATTCAAGTACACCGTCATGGCTTCTGGCGAGTTGTGACTGCGCTTGCGCAAAATTCACTTGTTGTATGGACATCGGTCACCCTAGGAGGCCCAAATACGAACTAGTAGAGAGGTCAGAAAGAGACATATTAAATTCAAAATAAAATGATTTCACTGTATACCACCTATCTCTACTCTAATCCCATTTACTTATAATAATTCTCTCTGCGTTAGCATTTAGTAAATAGCATGTTTTAGTTTCCAGCGAAGCAGGTGCTTAACATGTGAGTTTCAAGCGGCCATTTCAATTACTATTGCGCAGCTGCAGAATTTTCCCACCAAGCGATAGAGCGTCAATCTGCGTAGATGCAGATGACGCATGCGCAGTATAGAATCCCGCGTTAGCAGCCATTTTAAGTTTCACTCGGGTTACTTGTTAGTATGACACATAGGCAAGCTTCCCCTAAACTTGAGTGTATGGACTGTGGTGCATATTATTCTTTACAAACATGATTATTACGGTATTACGAGTTATTTGAGAGGATTGTATCCAAGCAAGTCTCTTTTATACAAGTCCTTGCTCCATCAATTCCCTCTCTGATGGCATTTGTACCATCACCAATTTACTAATCACTAAATCAGATGCCAACTTTAGCACATCTCATCTGCCTTTCCAGTCTTTTCATCTACTTCTTTATTATTGTATTGCAAATTCTTCATCCTTTTGTATAATTCACCTTTCATCTCTTCCAACTGAATTTCATCATACTTAATTTTCTTTCCCCTTTCATTCACTTCATATCTCTTTCTTATCTTACAGCATTTGTGCCATGTCATTATTGCCAAAACTAATATTTTTATTCCAAGTATTGGTAGTATTATTTGACCTATAATACTTTTACCTATATTAGTAAACCAACTCCCTATAGTGGTAATACTATTTGTTAATTTCTTCAATAAAATGTCAACTTCCAGTGGTTTCAAATCTTCCTCCAATTTCGAAATATTTTTAATGTATCCTCCAATTTCAACAGTTTTATCAGGAATATAAGTGCAATAAAGCTGTGCTTTCAGCATTTTACAGACTCCGCCTTCTTTTGCCAATAATATATCAAGAGCAAGTCGATTTTGTAAAACCATTGACCTATTTGCAAGCATTTCTGTATTAATCATCAAGAACGCTCCAGCAGTATCAGTCGATAGACAATCAACTACTGTAGATAACTGACACATTTTCTGTGAATTCAGAATTACTCCCACTGAATGTATCAATGCACTAAATATATCACCTACTATTTCTGAAAAACGAGCTCTCTTTGTACGTGTTAGTTCATTTGTGTCTTCATTGCTTCCAGTGATTCTTTTCACATTATACAGCTTTGGGAATACTATTCCAAAATAGCAACTCCCGTACCAATGTGCAGGTAGCCTGAAATAAGCTTTATACCCACACACATAATAAACTCCAGGAAATACTGGGTCTGTTCCACCCTTTGGTCCCCATCCCCCTATGACTTTGAAATTATGTGCACATTCACTGGAACCAATAAATGCATTGTTATAGTCAGTCTTTAATCTATGGAGGCAGATCTTCCCCTTCTTTTCAAAATCCAGGGACATCACAGCATGAGTCTTGCCAGCTGTATACATCTCTTCATTCTCAGCCCATTGAGGAATCTGAGGTTTCTTATCTAAAGCCTTTCTTTGGAAGTCCTGTCTCCTTTGCTCTACTAGATTCAAAAATATATTTTCTTCTTCGTGTAACATACATGTTAGATTGTGTTGATGTGCTTCAGCTATATCTATTGTTTTCATAGTTAGAAAATATTCACCCATAAACTGTGCATCTCTAGTACTAAGAACAGGGTTCATACTCTTTCGAATAGGAAACTCCGAAAAAATCAAATCTACATTAGAATATTAATACTGTAAATTTCCTGTTCTATAAAATAAGCTAGACAGAATACAACATGAAATACCATAGGTGATTGGTAAATGGTGATATGTTACACCTTCTACTACTGATGCTGGTAATTTCATACACACATAGTCTACATATTGCACTAATAATTTCGTAAATACATTTAAAGCAGTGTCATTGTTTGTCTCAGTGTGATGCAAGTCTAACTCATCTGATGCTCCTAATGCTACTCTATCTCATTTTATATTTGACTCATCTGATGCCTTTAATGCTACTCTATCTCCTTTTATGTTAGCTACCCTTTCAATTGTGTTTGTGTTATTTTTCTTTTCTGTCACCATCAAATAAGGCATGGCTGTGGTTAATACTAACCAAATTATGAGTACTAGAAATATACTACATATACATATTCTACAACATTTCTTTATACAATTTCATTTTGGTCTTCCAGTAGCCTGATCATCGGCCATTTTGAACTAAGAAGATTTCTCTTCTTTATTTCTGTTTTGGCTACAAATTCTCAAATTCAGAGATTTTTCAAGTGGGTCTCACTTCTTCCTCGTCAATCTGTTCTACAATTATTTCTTCAGCACTTTCTTCATTTAAGTCTAAATTTTCAAGTTCTTCAAGAATAACATAGGTCCATTCAAGACCTTTGAACTTGTTGTTTAATATCCTTAGTCTTTGACTTCTTTATTTGGGCCTATCAGTTGATTGCCCAGACTGGCTAGTGACTTTGTTTACTTGTTCAGGTTCTTCACTTATGGTTCGGAAGTGATATTTTAACCTGTTAATGCAACCTGGCCAGTTATCACCTCTTCTGACCCTTTTGGCTTGTACTGCACTGTCACTTTCTTCGAGTGTTATTTATTTTTTATCAAGTTGTGGCACAATTTGATTATGTTCATCTTCAGAGTCACTCTCTATCTGTCCTTGTCCAGGGCTTGGTACTGTAGCTTCACCTATCTGGACATGTTCTTCTTCCCTTGTCTGACCCTGTTCAGGTTCTATTTCAATTTGTTCTTCTTCTCGTACCTGAACTTGTTCTTCTTCTCCTAACTGGTTCTGTTCAGGACTTACTGGACTTTGACTTTCTGCAGCCTGAACGTGTTCTTCTAGACCAGTCTGTCCCTCCTCAGATCTGTGAACTTCCTTGCTCACCTCTATCTGAGTATATTGTTCTTTCCTTGTCTGATCCTGCTCAGAATCTCCAACAGTATGATTTTCCCTTTCCTGAGCTTGTTCTTCAACACCTATCTGGTCTTCTCTATTTTTCTGACTTTCTAATCTAGTTCTGCTTCTTGTTTTAACAATCACTTCGAGTATGTCAACCACTGGTACCCAGTCGTCCTGACTTGTGCTTGGTTGTTCTTGGTCAGCTACTTCAGGATCTGATATTCCAGATCCTTCAGCTGCACAACCTTCAGCGGCCTCAACTGCCTGAGTCAGTTGTGGTCCCTCCTCGTCAGGAGCTGGTACTCTTTTAGTATGGCTTGCGTGAATCCAGTTAGGCAAATCTGCACATTTTACTGCTGTTGTTGTGACCAATACAACCTGATGTGGCTTTTCTCACCTGGGCGCTAAGCACGACTCTCGAGTGTGATTCTTCACCAGCACCCAATCACCGAGATTCAGATCATGTGCTTGATTCGGCTGCCTGCCGACTGCATCCTCTCCAACCTGGTGAGAGACAGAATGCACCAGGTTAGCCAATCCTTTGCAATAATCTAATACCAGATCATCAGATATATTCAACAGTTTGTGTCCTGGTATACATGCTTGTCTCATTGCTCTGCCCATGAGAATCTCATGGGGACTCAATCCTGTATTTCTGTCAGGAATACTTCTGAGTCCCATCAGAACAAGAGGTAAAGCATCAGGCCACTCCAGTGGTGTGGATGCCCACACTTTTGCCAATTGTGTCTTTATTGTGCCATTCATTTGTTCTACCACTCCAGAAGTCTATGGGCGATATGCACAGTGCAGTTGTTGTTCAATTTTAAATGCTTCACAGATTAACTGAATTATTTCATTATTAAAATGAGACCCTCTATATGATTCCTAAGTTACTGGAAAACCAAATCGTGGTATCAGTTCCCTCAATAGTAGTTTTGCAACTGTTATGCTGTCCTTTCTTCTGGTAGGGTATGCCTCCACCCACCGTGAAAATAAGTAAACTATGACAAGGACATACTTTCATCCTCTGCAAGGTGGTAATTGTATGAAGTCAATTTGCAACCTCACAAATGGTCCCTCTGTCTTTCCAATTCTTCCCCAACTGACCACTGTCTTCCTGCCTGGATTAATTTGTGGACAGGTTAAACACCTCTGGCATAGGCTCTCTGCGACATTTGTGATCTTTGGATTAAACCAATCTTGTCTAAAAAGTCTGATCATTGCATCCCTACCTATGTGTGTGTCTCCACGATATAGTCTGGCCATTTGTCAGAGCATAGAATCTGGCATTACTGGTCTGCCATCCAGGTAAATCCACACATCGTCCTCTGTCTTCCTCTGACATCCTACTTTTATCCATTCTTCTCTTAAAACTCACTTCCACCTCATCCTGTAGTTGTCTTACTTCTTCCCATGTTTCTATTCCTGAGAGTAGCATAAGTTGGCAGCTGATTCAACTTGTTTCAATTTTCTTGTTCACCGACAATTTATTTCTGGCACAGTACTGGGCAACCTGGTCAGCATACCTGTTACCTGCTGTCACATAGTCATCTCCTGACTGGTGTGCAGCACACTTGACCACTGCCATTTCTTTTGGCGTTTGTATTGCTTCAAGCTACTCCTTCACAAATGTTCCATTTTTAATTGGGGATCCTAATGAAGTCATGAAATCCCTCTGCATCCAGAGCTGGCCAAAATCATGCACAACCTCGTAACCATACTGGCTATCAGTAAAAATGGTTACTTTCCAATTTTTCCCAATTTTACAAGCTTTAATCAAAGCTATTAATTCGGCTATTTGTGCAGATTTGACTCCGGGTAAATAGGATGATTCAACTATTCCAGCCAATGTGCATACTGCATAAGCAGCACTCAATACTCCTTCCTCATGTCTTAAACATGAGCCATCTACAAATAGCTCATGCTCAGCATTTTTCAGGGGCTCTTCTTGTATGTCTGGATGGGGTTTAGTACACAGTTCAGTCACATCCAAACAGTCATGCTCAACTTCGTCTTTCACCTCCTCTCCATGTACATATGGCAGTAGGGTAGCAGGGTTCAGTACAGTACAACTTACTATTGTTACATTTTCACCTCCAAAAATGATTCTTTCCTACTTAGTCATCCGACTGGGAGTAAGGTACGGTGTCCGAGTTCTTGTTAAAAGAATCTCGACTGAATGTGGGACATACACTTTTACAGGGTGTCCCATCACAATTGATTCGCTTTGTTCCAGACTCATACAAGTTGCAGCTACAGCTTTTAAGCATCCAGGTAATGCTGATGCTACAGGATCCAAAGTAGCGGAGAAATATGCTACTGGACGTCTCATCAGACCATGTATTTGTGTCAAAACTGAGAGTGCACAACTATCTCTCTCACAACAGAATAATGCAAACTCTTTCGTGTAATCTAGCATACCTAAGGCAGGGGCTTCACACAAACAATTAAGCAATTTCACAAAGGCTTCCATACTTTCATCATCCCATTCTATCGGATCTTTTGCTCGTTTCTTGGTCATTTGTATTAAGGGTTTGGCTAGCAGAGAGAACCCTACAATCTACTGTCTACAGTATCCTACCACTCCAAGGAACCTTCTGACCTCTCTTTGGGTCTGTGGTAATTGCATTTGTTTTATTATCTTTATTCTTTCAGGGGTCACTTTCCTCACTCCTCTTTCTAGTTGATGTCCTAGATATCTGACTCCTGTCCTGCAGAATTGCAATTTCTCCGGAGACACCTTGTGTCCGCCATCCGCGAAATGATTTAACAAAGCAATTGAATCAATAACAAAATCATCTCTCGTCTTTGATGCGACTAACAATTCGTCAATAGACTGTACTAGAACAGACTTTCTGGGCAGTACTAAGGTTTCTAAACATTTTTTCAATATTTGAATAATATTGAGAGGCTTTCTGTATACCCTTGAGGAACCCGATTCCAGACTAAAATATGGGATACTGGCTTTCTGGGTGTAATGGAATGGAGAACAAGGCTTGGCATAAATCAATTACAGTGAACCATCCTGCTTTCCGTGGTATCTGGTATAAAATTACTGCTGGATAGGGCACTTCAGGGCAACAAGGCACGACAATCTTATTAATTTTTCTTAAATCTTGAACTATCCTATATTTCCCGCTAGGTTTCTTAATGCTAATTATAGGTGAATTACAGGGACTACTCATTATCTCTTTTAGAATCCCTTGTTTGATCATTCGATCAATTTCTGCTGCAACACAAGCTTTGACTTCAGGACTCATTTTGTACTGTCGAGTGTTTGGATAAACTTCACCTTCCTTCACAGTCACCTTCACTGGGTCTACATTTGCCATCAACCCTACTTCCTTTCCTGTAAAATCCCACACTTCAGGATTTACGGTCGTTTTGACTTCATCAGGCAGATCGTCTTTTGTTATTAATGAATACATCTCATCTACCTCTGTGCCTTGTTTAGCTAACATGATTTTGTAGACTCCGTTTTCATCGGGGGTCTGAATTGCAACACCGTCCGGTGTGCAAAATATCGTGCAATTCATTTTGCACAATAGGTCCCTTCCTAGTAAGTTTACTGGACTAGAGTCACATACCACAAACTTGTGCATTTCTCTAAAATTGCCAATACGCACCTCCATTGGTTTTGTAAAGGTGTTCTAATCTGTTTATTGGAAACACCCACTACTTGGATCGCTTCTCCCAAGAGTGGTAGGTTTGGAATGCCTGCTGTTCTCACAGTAGAACGGGTAGCACCAGTGTCCAACAAAAAGGTAATATCCTTTCCTTCTACTTTACCATCAATATATGGACATGACTGATCTACCGGTAAGGATGCTCCAAGTACGCACTCCTTTTCCTCCCCTCTCAGGCACCGTCATTGACTGCTGTCATCAAGAAAACTGTTCTGCAAAAGAAATTGTGAAGTTACAGAATTTTTCTTACCACTTCCTCCTTGAAAGCCAGTGTCCGCACTGTACTTGGCTCTGTTCACAAAATTTGGCAAAGGGGCAGTGGCAACTGACTCTGATGATTTACAACCTGTTGTGGTTGACTCATTTTCACCTCATTCTGCGTCTGTGGATTTAAATTTGGATTTGGGCCATTATTATTCTGAATATTTCTACACTCGTTTTTCCAGTGCCCCAATTTTCCGCACCCATGACTGGGAAACTTCTTCTTTGCCTCTTCTCTACTCATTCGTCCTCCCTGTTTTCCCCTATTATTTTCATTCTGGCCTTGTCCTTTACCTTGATCCCCTGTCTGACTGTTTAATTTAAGCTCCTGGTGTTCTGCTAATTTCACTTGGGCCCACATCACCTTTTCTTCTAACTTTTTTCATCTCTTTTCGATGTCATCTCCACAGTACTTGGCGTACTTGAGAATCTCATCGATTGGCTTTGCTTGCCAGCACAACATGTGCTGCTGAATCATCTGACAAATTTTTGGTCTCAATCCTGACACAAAATGATACACAGAATGTCCCATACCCGAATCTCCAATGTTCTCGAATCCACTATACTGCTTGAATGCCTGCAATAGACACTCATAATAGGCATGCACAGTCTCATTTATGTCTTGCGTGGTTCTATCTATCTTTACCCAATCTGTTTCCTTTGGGGGGATTTTCCCTTTCAACAAAGTAATCACCTGGTGAAATTTTTTCATGACCTTTTCTGAAGGGGCTCCTGTTTTCTCATCTCTCGGGTACTCATCACTAGGCAAATCAACTGTAATTTTACATTCTGTCCATAAATCGGCAGGTACCACTATGTCAAACAGACCATCCAAATCCTTCAACAAAACCTTAGAAACCTTCACAAACCTTTCAACTTATCGGTACCATTCAACTGGTTTTTCTCTTAACTTTGTGAAATCATTAGTAAATGACAAAATATCTTGTCTGGTCAATGGAACATGTACATATCCTCCTCCAGGAACTTCTCTCATTGTGCACAATCTTTCTACCTTTCCTGTTTCTCTTAATAAAAACTCTGAAGTTGTTCGAATTGCTTGTGCTTCCTCCTTTTTCTTTATCCACCTGGCTCTCCATTTGTCTAAATTTCCCCATTTCTGCAAAATGTTCATTAATTCCTTAATCTGTAATTTTCTTCCTGACACATTCATGTTTTCCAAATCCTTGTCACTGAATTCTGCTCTATACGGTTTCTGTAATACCTTTGATTTCCATATCTCAATTCCCATTTCAGAAGCTAGGTCTGTCAATTTTTCATGAAATATCTCTGTGTTTCTAGTAATACTTCTACAAATAAACAGTAATTCTTCTTCACTGTAGGCATTTAATCTGTCCAATCCCACATTTCCAGCTATCATTTCTTCCAGTTCCACTCTCAATTTGTAAATATCTAAGATCTTCTGGTTCTGGCTTATCTATTCCCTGCGCCCATCTTTCTAAATCTGCTGGTGATACTATTGTGGCATTCTTACCTTCTGTTGAAGTTTCTAATCGTATTTCTTTTGAACAACTAGGTGTAGCTCTTTTCAGGGTTTCATTTATCTGTCCTTTTATTGGTAAGTCCATTAATGATATTACTGAATCGCACTCACTGCCTTGAGCATCAATTAATATATTTTCTTTTCTAGGTTCAATTATAGGTGTGGTCATGACTGGTGGTTTGGGACATCTCGTTTTGTCCCCATACAATGGGACAACTGGACCTATGGTCACTGGTATAGTCAGTGCTTCAGGGTGTGTACTCAATTGGGTTATTTTCTGCATTAGTTCTTTTTTTATTTATTGCTTCCCTTTCCTTCTCCTGAAGTACCCTTCCATTCATTGGCTCATGTATAATTTGTGGAACCAAAGTAGGAGTAGTTCTATTGGGTCCCTCCTGGTATGGAGGGTCTTTTAAATGTCCTCCATGAACTCATTTTCTGATTCCCCATAACCTGTCATTTTCAAATGTCTGGTTTTCTCTGTACACTTGCCTCCGGACTGATCTTCAGCCATTAGTACACGATACAGTCCTTCTGTGACCATTGCTTGTCTCCATTGTTTCATCTGACTAACTCATGATTCACGCATCTGTCTAGGAAAAAATCCTCTTAAACTTCTGCTACTTCTGGACCTGTCACACTCATATGCCTCAGTTTCCCATTCTTCTAAAGCTTCATACTATGTTAATCTAGGTCTGGGTTCTAATTCATTCATTCGCATCCTCAAATTATGTAATATTCTCCCATTGAATGTGCCAGTTTCTGGGAAAGCCAACACTCCATCATTTTTAGTATATTCTATCCAATTCTCTAACCATACACAGGCATGATAGCCTCTTTCCATCATCATGAATGATGTGGGCGTTTTCGGGGGAGAGATAAGAATTCCTTCTCTAGTTTTAATGGGTTTATCCTTCTTAAAATAATTTTAAATTTTCGGAGTAAATATCATCTTTCTCTTTTCTCCCTACGTTTTGTGTGGCGATCCTTTTATATATTGTTCTCGGGCAAAGCCTAAGTACCTTCTGTCTGGGCGATTCCCTATTAATGTCGGATCGTGTTTCCACATGCAAATCCCACTGTCAAATACAGCTTCTATTGTGACAACCAATTAAATGTTTGCTTTTACTCTGATTACTCGACCAATACCAGCGCAGCTTCTTATTCTTTCAACCAGGCAAGTTCTGACTCACGCTATTCTTTTAGCCAAGACTAACGCGGCCTTTCTGTGACATCAGTATTACTCCTTACTACTGACCCCTCCTTTACAATTTTGCCTCAGTCACACACCCGCTGTTTCAACCAATTCCAGCGTGGCTCTCTGTGACGTCAGTGCAACCCCAGCAGCTGACTCCTCCTTTACAAGGTAACACGATAAACTTATTTTCTTAGAATTTTCATACAAAATTCATTAATGACATCATAGAAACATTTGCTACTCTGTCTGTTCCGCTAAAATCAAAGGACAGTCGATTTTTTTAACTGCGAGTAAAACATTTCCGCCTACTCTTCACGCACTACGAATAAAAACTCTTTCATTTACTCTTCACTCAAGCGCCAACGAACCTGCTGCTCCTTCAGTATTACCCTTCCTAGGTGATATAAGACCAAAGTTTCACCAGTGAACTTCTTTTGCTATCAATCACTCTCACTTTTATACAAAAGAAAAAATAATCCCTAAATCACCACTGCCAGCCCTGCATAGCTTCTCAGTGCAATTCCAACAGACGAGTAACCTCACTGCAGTGTAGCGTCCATTCACCACTCGCTATTCAATATTCCCAGGGAATTTCCAGACAACATAAAACAAATACAAATGGGTTTGTTAACACATAATCAAAATTCAAATCTCAATATTTATCACCTAACTAGTTAATAAAATAACCATAGCTCTGCTACCACAAAAACTGATGCAGCGGATTACCAGCTAGAGGTACTCACAATCCACATACTCACCTGGGCCCATAAACACACATTCACATACGCTAGTAAAGTACCGCTGAGATCAATTTGTTGTGATAATACCTGTAAGATAAGTTTACTTTGTCATTTCTAACCAAACCTTTTTCTGACCAAATGTACTTTCCTCTGGTCAATAGACCGTTTAGTTAACTTAGTATAGGCGATATGACATAGAATAAATATCTCTAAATAACCACAGACTCTGGAAGAGTTTTAAATGTTTATCTAGTTATATTTATATGGGCCAGAAACCAATACAGTTCGTACACCGTTTTCTATAAGGAAGGAAAAATCAATCTATCAAAAGTCAACAAATTCTTCTAAACAATGTAATTATGATGACAGTACCTGGAGAGGAGAAAACAGAGAGAGCAGTAACATGACATACTACATAGATTTATAGTTACCTAGAATGGTGTGGAAAACTATCCCTTAGCCAAGGAGCTGGAAGAGTCCCCTGGGACATGCTCAGGTGACAAAGATTCAGGACAGGATTCAGGGACAGGATAGATGACCTCTTCTAGATCTGACGCCTGCGTTGCACCACTCTCTGACACTATCTTCCTCCTCGATTCTTCTGCGATTTTCTTCTAATTAATAAGTTTATGCTCTATGTTCTGGAATTTGATTCTTCTTCAGTATTTTCTCAGCTCTCGGACAGCATCCCGGTCTCTCAGCATCTCAGCAGCACGAACTCTGCATAACTAACTCAACTATCTCAATTATACCTTTTCTAATGCCAAACACCATCCCTAAATGTTTCAAGTTTATGAAACTCCTAATTCTGATTGGACCATCACACCATGCTCATTTTTTTAATAATTTTTCTTTCAGTCTATTATTCAGTGTTCCAGTCCATTAATTTATTTTCCCAAGCTTTATTTCCTATTCACATTTTTTCTCTTTTTTTGGGGGGGGGGGGAGTGTCGTTTAAGGTGCTGGAGAACAAGTGTACGTTTCAACCTATCTCCAAGTCCATTTACATTCCAACTAAGTAATTTGAGATGTGTGGGCAGTGAATGCGAAATTGCCAGCTGTCTAGTCTCAACTAACAAACAATGAAACCAAGGAAGAAAATTCCATCGGAACAGTCCCAAACCCCCAACCCTCAGTCCCCCCTCCCTGCTACCCTGCATTCTGAGCCCCCAACTGCCCAAATACCCCAACTGTGCAGAGCGCCTGTCACCCAACCAGTAAACCATAAAAAGGTAACTTCTAGGGAGTAATCGCTCCCACAAACCACCCAAACCTCAAGATATCCGGTCTAGATCATGTCCTCCGCTGGAACACCCCCATGTCCAAATGTCCCACAGTGAGAGTACACCCCGTCCGAATGCAGAGAATGTCGACACTAAATTCTGGTTTCCAGGCAATGTCCCTCCACTCTGTCCGATGAAAGGGCAAGAAAAAACATCCTGCCAGTTCGGAGCAGCCTCCCATCGGTCAAACAGTACAGCATCCTCACCTGGTGTTATGGTCACTCGCATCCCGCCACCCCTCCAGCCAGTCCTTTGCCTCCTCAGGGCGTTCGAAGAACCAGGCCTTCCCATTTGCCTCCACACGCAGGCGAGCCAGAAAGAGTATCAAGTACTTTACTCCCTTGTCCATGAGCTGCTTCTTGACTGCGAGGAAGGAGCGTCTGAGCTTCTGGGCGAAGTCCAGGAAAAAGGAGATCGTAGCGTTGTCGTATTTGAGCGGCGGGCCTGCCCTGGCGCTCTGACATCACAGTCCCTGAAGTTCAGTAGTCGGGCTAGGATTGGTCGCGGCGGAGAGCCCGGTTTTGATCTGCCACCAGGGACTCTGTGGGTCCTCTCGACCACAAATAGCCAAGACAGGCCCTTGGGGCAAAGGTGGCTCGTGATGAGGTCTTCCACGAACAGGTCCGCTGCCTGCCCCTCTGCCCTCTCCGGCACCCCAATAATATGTATGTTATTTCTCCTAGAGCGTCCTTCAACATCATCCAGTTTGTCTTCTGCCTGTTTTTTGAAGGCTTGGAGATCCCGAAGCTTGCTTTGCAGCTGGGAGACATCTTCCAACAGACTGGATGAGGTGACCTCAAGTTGCTTAACTTTGTCGCTCATCTTGGAGGGGTCTGCTCTGATGAGGGTGACCTCCACTGGTATAGCGTCAGTATGCTGTTCCGTAGAGTTTATGACCCCCGCGATGGCATCCGTCACGTCCTTCAGGGTGAGCTTAGGAGGGTGGTTCCCAGGTTCGGCGTTTGACTTGTCTTTGTGCGCAGTTTCAGGGGAGTTAGATTTGTGATACTGGAAGCTGTCAAGTCTGTGCTGGGAGGGCAACTTGGCCCCTTTGGCATTGGACATCTTGCGGGACTTCCGGATATGCACACCGCTCCGGACTTCTAGTGCTTCCCACACTGCACTACTTGGCCAACGATTACAGTCCGCACAGATCTATCTGTGGTTGGCAGTCGTTAGATATTCAATGGTGGTGCGGCCACTGCAGGTGGGGCCTTCCCACCTGCGACTGTGAACCAAGTGGAGTGCCTCGTGAGTCAGCCAGTCAGCAGCGCCAAATGAGATATGTGTGCCGAGTTAGTGATATCAGACTGATACCCAATGCGAAGTGTCATTCAAACGCTTGCCGACAGAGCCCACTCTGACTGGTGCGTAGCACGGCAGGGCAGGTCCAAGCGAACAATGGTGATGCCACCTCCGGCAAGGTCAAGGAGAGAAGCCACTTTGGACTATCGTAGGAGCAGGCAAGGGTAGGGGGCTGGTATAAGCGGAGGAACACACCTCACCCACCAGTATTTGCTGGATCCGGATCCTCGCTTCAGACGGGCCACCCCGCTGGTGTCTTCCGTCAAAGTAAATCGCTTCCGGAGCCGGGTGGGTAGCAGCACCATGGGGAGGTATGAGCGTCTTGGCAGTGGCGGCCGGCTGATACTTTAAGCGGACTGATATTTAGGCTGCCGCCGGCAGCGTCTCTTATGTCTGGCGTGCGGCATTGCAAGTGCGGTCCGAGGCAATAATGGCGGTCGCCGATCCCGGCAAGGCCATGAAGAGACGCCGCACAGGACTGTCCCAAAATCAGGCGAGGGGAGGGGACCGGCTGAGATGGATGCATGTATGCCACCTACTGCCCGTTGCTGGTACAAGATCTTCCGAGGGATGGAGGAGCATCCGCGTGCGTGTCCTGGACTCTCCCACTGGCGCGGCCCCTGTGTCCACAAGAGGCCCCGGCTCACTGGTGTCTCACAGGCCGCACGTCTGGAGGTCCACACCCGCTTGGCGGTCAGACATTGGGGGTCGTTCTATGTGTCCGCCAGGGAACCGGTACGGGAGCGTCTCAGCACAGAGGGACGGATAGGCTATTCATGATGTTGAGGAGAACGAGCAGGGCTGCGGGAGCCGATCAACTACGCGGCCATCTCACTCTCCGCATTCACATTTTTATCAACAAAATATATACATGAAACTCTTATTTCTGTCGAAATTGCCAGACGTCCATCAGGTTCCCAGGATATGTTACAAAAGTGGCCTTGGCTGAGATTCAAGTACATCGTCATGGCTTCTGGCGAGTTGTTACCGCGCTTGCGCAAAATTCACGTGTTGTATGGACATCGGTCACCCTTTGAGGCCCAAATACGCACTAGTAGAGAGGTCAGAAAGGGACATAATAAATTCTAAATAAAATGATTTCACTGTATACCACCTATCTCTAATCTAATCCCCTTTAACTATAATGAGTCTCCCTACGTTGGCATTTAGTAAATAGCATGTTTTAGTTTCCAGTGAAGTAGGTGCTTAACATGTGAGTTTCAAGCGGCCATTTTGATTACTATTGCGCAGCAGCAGAATTTTCCCACCAAGCGATAGAGCATCATACTGCGTAGATGCGGTTGACGCATGCGCAGTATAAAATCCCGCGTTAGCAGCCATTTTAAGTTTCACTCTGGTTACTTGTTAGTATGACACATAGGCAAGCTTCCCCTAAACTTGAGTGTATGGACTGTGGTGCATGTTAATCTTTACAAACATGATTATTACAGTATTACGAGTTATTTGAGAGTATTGCATCCAAGCAAGTCTCTTTTATACGAGTCCTTGCTCCATCAGGAGCACTCCCCTCCCTGGTCAGAGGGAACTTGGAACTGGAACAACAAGCAGGTTAACAGCTCCCACTTTTATGTAGGTATCGTTAACAGGAGATGTGTATTCTCAGTCTGCATTTTGAAGTGACTTGGGTTGGTTCTTCTTTCATGTGTCCTTCTCAAAACAATTTCCAGACTCAGCCTTTGTCTAGAGCAGTGTTTTCCAAATTGTGGGTCGCAACCTGTTATACAGTTCCTACAAATTATTTAGGACAGTGTATCTGGACAACATAAACATCAGAATATGGGAACTCGGTTCACACATATCATCAGGAAATGTTGAGTTAATTCCTAGTTAGCTCACAGTGCCCCATCTGAACCCCTAAACTTACCAGGGTAACAGATGGTATCAGCAGCCTGGAACATGACCACTATTTATTCCCCAAGGAAATTGTTGATCTACCCTTTTGTTGTTTAGTTTTGCATGCCCAAGGTAAACACAAGAAAGATTCGAACTAGCTTCACAAACATTTATTGAAGCAATTGTATTCTTGTAGAAAAGAGTCTGCTGCAATTATTAGACAGAAGAAGCAAAGCATTGTAACCAACATTACAAGAATGGTGAAAAAGATGAACAGCTCAACCAAAATAACATTACTATGTGATTATACTAGTATACTGCTACCTACCACTACCTATACTATCGAGAGCATAGAGGGAGTACCCTCTGCCAGATGCCTTGGGATTGGTAACTCCTAACCCTGGGTGGAGCTTGCGGAGTTTCACTCTGCGGAATTCAGCAGAGTGCCCAAATTTTGCGGAGTTCCGTGGGCGGGCGGAGCATTGCTGGACTCCCCAATATCCATCTACAAGTGTGTGTGTGGTGCTGGAGCACACCTCTCATTGGCAAAGGGACAGTTTTTGTACACAATGAAGACACTTTTGAATGTGATCAGCTATATAATCATTATTATGCTTTCCCATGCCTTGGCTGAGGCTCCTGTCCCACCACACACTGGATCTCGTCCATCTCACCAATCTTGGGCGGCTCCCGTACTTTAAATTCCCGTACCTCTTCCTCCTCTGGCAGGTTCAAGTCCTCAGTCTCTTCCCGTGTGCCTGTCATTCAGCTCCAGGACTTCTGTGTGAGAGCCCATTCTTCGACTATATCCAGTTCTCTCCCCAGCGGGCTCTCTCTGCCGCCAGCTGCAGCAGGGAGACTATGAGGCCTGGAAAGGTGTGGGAACTTAGCAGCAAGCTGCCATAAGATAGGAGGGGAGAATGCTCTGCGGGAGGGGGCGAGGTTTGGATATGCTGGGAGAGCGCTCCTTCTCTCTCACCACGAAGTCTAGAAGGTCCCCCTCCCCCACCGCAAGCTAGAAACTTCCACTACTGCAAAGTGAAAATGAGGGAAGGAGAGGGTCGGACTCTGTGGCTCAGCCTCTCGGCTGCCAAGCTTGCGAACAGGACTTTTCAGAAGGCTGTTCTGTTCCCTATGCATTGACGGCTAATAATGAAATTAAATTAAAGCCGCTTTATGTGCTTTGAAGACAGGGATTAGGCAATTTCTCCCAGCCCTTTCAGCCACAGAGTATGCAAGAGGTGCTGTAGCAGCGTAAACCATTAGTGGTGCATAATGGAGTGTAAATAAATGTAATAAGCGATCAGATACATCTGTAGACCGAGCCGTAGCTATAAATATCTTAATGAGGCCGAGTGATATCCTAAGGTGGAGAC
Source organism: Triturus cristatus (assembly GCF_964204655.1). Taxonomy (NCBI): domain Eukaryota; kingdom Metazoa; phylum Chordata; class Amphibia; order Caudata; family Salamandridae; genus Triturus; species Triturus cristatus. The sequence continues at coordinate 1,202,590,161 of NC_140585.1, read as the reverse complement.
ACTGTCTGTGAGGTGCCTCACAGACAGAGACAAGGAGATCAGGAATTGAAATGGGTCAATGGCAGTGATGTAAAAACTGGTGAGGCCTGCTATTGGGATTTAACACAGACAGGAATGTGAGACACACAACGAGGGGTTGAGACCAACAGTAAGACAAGACAAGACACAAACAGGGATGTGGTCAGGTAATAAAGTCAGAAGCAAAGAGGGAGGTATGACAGAGACAAGAAGGTGAGTACAGTCTGTAAAGTGTGAAAATAGCAGAGCCGGTGAGACACGGATGGAAAGGCGAGGCTATTAGGGTAGAATAAACAGTAGGATGAGACGCGTATATATATATATATATATATATATATATATATATATATATATGACCCGTTTGACCCGTAAGGGAAACGAAAGGATCCGACCCCCCGCACCGAAGGAACGAAAAAGCAAATGGAGAATGGTTTTCGGCGGTCTCTCCTGAACAGCGGATGCCCGTAGGAGTCGGAGGATTCTGAAGGAATTTGCAGCGTTCAGTGAGGGTAAGCCGTAACCGACTTCACGGTGCTTTAGCTCTAGATTTGGACATTTGCGGGTGCGAGGACAGCGCTAATTAAAATATTGCAATACTCCCACGTATACTAGGTGGGATTAAGCTGCAAGCACAAGCAGGTTTACAACTTTAATTTAAAATGTCGTCAGTGGCGGACGCCATGAGGAACCGAGAGGTTGCCGCGGACACCCTCTTCGATAACCTTCCTAGCGATATTTCCACATTAGGGGCTGCCAACACTATTAATCAAACCAGCACGATTGATGTTAAATCGCTTCTCAAAAAACTAGAAAAACTATTACGCACAGAACTCAACAAATGGTGGGAAAAACGATCATTGGAAAAATATAGAGAAGTGGGCAGAGTACCACGCGGACTAAGAATACTCATTGCTCCTTCCTTTGAGAACCCCAATCCCCTGATGCTCGAGGAATGGGTAACCAACAATCTAGAATCATCGATGAATATGGTCAAAATACTGATAAAATATGCCGCTATTGACAGAGAGGCAATTTTAAAGCAAATTGATGATTTAAATCAGATATTGGGAGCACACGAACAACAAGATATCATCACCAAGGGTCGAGGAGAAATTGATGCAAGACTTCAAAAATATGAAGAATCAATAAAGGCACGAAAAGTATTCAAATTCGCCAGGGATAAATTAGATTATGAGTCAGGAATAATATTCACTTTTGCACGCAAGTTTGACAATGTCAAAAGACAAGCTTTAACATCTAAAGCAATTGCACCTTCCACTATCACTGTGCGTCCCCCTGGTGATGTAGAATCAGACTCTGACCCTAGTTCAATGGCAAGCAGTGTATGTTCATCAGATAGTGGACCAACAACAGGATTAATGCCCATTCCTACTGCTATTTCCCCATCTGAAGAGCTTGGTTTTTTAGTCGAAGATCGCCGCCACACATTGCGGCAAACCACTCAATCCAGGAAAGGACCAAACGAAGAAATGAGAGCAGAAAACAAAGACGGAAAGCCAAAAGGAGGAAACAACAGGGGAAAATGGAGAAACACAAAGAAGAGGAATTAAACAGTGTCGAATCCTGTGACAACACTGTTATAAACCTGACAAATATAAATCTTACTAAATCTGAGACCACTACACTATCTAAAGGACTGTCATTTTGCCCGAGAAGTTGTTTTAGATATGTTCAAACAAGAATCGACGTTTTCAAATTTATAAGAAAACTAAAATTACTAAAACACTTCAAGTTAAGCAAAGCTTCTAGTACTGCTGCCAAAATTACGACCTCTGATAAGGCTGGATCTCGATTGACTGCTGGTGATGTAATGCAGTTAAAAACCATTCATGCCCTTGCAGACAACTCAGAGGATTCGGCATGCTCAACTCAACAACAGCTTGCAGAACTAGGCACTACAGGCAATTCACCAGCTGTCAGTCCATTCCGTCCCAAATCTACATTTATTCCACTCATGCCGAAAGATGCATTGGATGTATTTAGTGACTGCGTCACTCAAGACCTTAAAACACTCAACAAAAAGATTCAAAAGACAGTAAAACATCAGAATTACCAAGAGCGACAATATTCCTCCCTAATCAACAAATTACGAAATAACAATGAAATTATTATAACAAGAGCAGATAAGGGTGGTAATGTTGTCCTCTGGTCCAGAAATGACTATCTACAAGAGGCTTATCGTCATTTGAATAATGAATCATGTTATAAAAAGGCAACATTTAATGATATTAAAAAGCTTAAAGAATTCATCCATGCTGAACTCGGTCAATGGAAGAGAGATGGACTGTTGAACAAAAATGAATACAGCTTCCTAAAAATTGAGTTTCCAACCACTGCAGTTCTCTATTTTATTCCAAAAGTACATAAACAACAAGAGCCCATTCCTGGGAGACCCATCATTTCAGCTCAAAAGAGTTTGTGTGAGAACATATCTAAATATGTGGATTTTTTCTTGAGGGGATTTGTGGAAGAACTCCCGTCCTATATTAAGGACACGGGTCATTTTCTTGCCAATATATCAGAGATGGAATGGCAAGAAGGTTACTGTTTTATTGTCATGGATATTTGTTCTCTCTACACAAGCATACGTCATAGTGACGGTTTACAAGCAGTTAAATTTTACTTAGAGAAAAGAGAGATCATTTTTTATCAACACAATAGTATGCTACTACGTATGATCGAATTATGCTTAAGTAACAACTATTTCATGTTCAACCAAGAAGTATTCCAACAACTACAGGGTGTGGCTATGGGGGCATGCTTCTCCCCCAGCTACGCGTGTTTACACGTGGGCAGGTGGGAGGAGCATGTCCTCAGGGGCACACATCACGAATTATATCAGACCCATGTCGTACGATGGTGGAGATTCATCGACGACATTTGTCTAATCTGGAATGGGTCAATGGAATCGGCTAAAGAATTTGTAAAACTGATTAATTCAAATGATTTGAATCTAGAATTCACTGCCCATATTGACACAAATCACGTTGAATTTCTTGATGTTGAACTATATATCCATGAAAACAATATACAGACTAAAATACACCGAAAAATCACAGCGGGCAATTCAGTGCTCCATGCGCAGAGCTCCCATCCACAACATTTACTAAAAAGTATACCTTATGGTGAGTTTCTACGCATTAAACGCATCTGCAGAACTGATTATGATTGTCATAAATGTCAAAAGGACTCATTTAAAAGATTTTTAGCTCGCGGCTACACCAGAGCTGATTTGGAAATAGCACTGGTGAAAGCTAATAATACTAACCGCGAAGATTATCTCAGATCAGTAACCAGAACTACTACCAACAATTCCACCCCAACAAATGAGAATGAATGCAGTGAATCTGGATGTATCAGATTCATCACTACATTCAGTAATCAGGACAAGGAATTAAGAAAATTGATTTACAAAAATTGGCCCATAGTAAAAACTGACTTGACAATGTCCCAGCTAGTCCCTGATTTACCACAAATCACATTCAGGAGAGCACCCTCAATGAGGGATGCCCTAGTCAGGACTAGCTCTGAGGTTACTAATAAGAACACATGGCTATCTAATCGGAAGGGTTTCTTCAAATGCAGTTCATGTCGAGCGTGCAAGTTTGGCACTAATACATGTGAATTTATGGGCGCATTTGATCTAACCCCTACCACTCTTAAAGGTTTTTATACATGTAAAACTGACCATGCAGTTTATGTGCTTGAATGTACGTGCAGCTTAAAATATGTTGGTAGCACAAAACTACAGGCATCAGTCAGAATTTTACAGCATTTAAGGGCCATTGTCAACTCAGATTCTAGCTATCCAGTTGCCCGACATTTTAAACTAGTCCATAAGAACAACCTGAATGACTTAAAGTATTATGTTATCGATGCAGTGCCGAAAATGATTAGAGGAGGGAATAGAGAGAAGCGCCTTAGGCAATTAGAAGCCCATTATATTCTTTTATTAGACACTAAGTTGCCTAATGGTTTAAATACAGGGGAGGACATGCATACTTTCCTTTGAAAATAGCCTTACGATATACAACAACGATCTTCTCCTCTATATGTTAGGTTCTACATGGTAGGTCCTGTTAAAATTCCTTGCATTTAACTCTAATATTCCACTGCATTAAAAATGGTTTTACTAAAAATATTCTCTGAGGTAAGCCTTTTCAATAATACTTTTTATTTTAGGGGCATAGCTTGAATCTTTTTCCTTGATCCTGATAAGGTGCTAAGATGATATGTTTAATTAAATGAAATGATTTTATAGAAACCATAGAATGGACAGCCCCAACATGAGAGATGATTTTTACTATTGTGTAATAGGTCCTGTTCAGTCTAGTATCCTTCCTTGATTTTCACAATGACTTGCTGCCATACTATTTTACGATTTGCTATTTTGCACATGTATTACTTATTTTTGCACTAATGCACTTGCACTTTATCTCTAAAAGTGTTGTCTCGATAAGACATTATCAGAAGTATGACTATTTAAGTCAGAGACACATATAGTGCTTTGTTTATGCATTTGCACACTAAGTGACATACGCTACATAAGTTTATATTTGCACTGATGCACTTGCACTTTATCTATGATATAAACATACAATATCTGGATTTACGCAATTGCACTTTAGATATTGGAATTGGCAGCTATATATACGTATAAATATATATATTTTCATGAAGGAAAAACAACATACATCTAGACCAATAACAAACGAGGGTGATCCGCATGATATGATTTTATCTATTTTGGATTTTATATATTGTGATTTGTTGATATACTCTGATAAAATGAACAAGCATTTGCAATGCAATAGGTCTCGCAGTTGAGAGTTTGAGCTATTGGCATTGTAAATGGCAATGCGCCTTTTATTTACGGGTTGGTTTTTAAAACATAAATAAAAGGCATTGTCATTTACAATGCCAATAGCTTAAACTCTCGCAAATGTGAGACCTATTGCATTGCAAATGCTGGTTACAGTCTTCCCAATGCAACTCAACTCGGACTATTTAGCCCAGTTTTTTCATAGCACCCCACGATCACCTCCTGTAGCCAGTCACATCCGAGACCAATTCAAAACAGCCCATGTCTCACGTCACACAATGTGGTCACTGTACGTCCGCGCCCAGAACCCACTCGATGCAAAATGGCTGCTTAGTGCAGTGAGAGCTAGACATTGGCCACTTAAATACGCCCTGGCTGGTTGTGTTCAATAGGACACATTATGCGTGTTGTATTTTCAAGTCTGTTTACTATTTTGCACAGCAAACCTTATTGCACCCACACGGTCTCCTGGTACACGTTAGACAGCTTCTTTTTGTAATGAACTTCAAGAGACTTCCTGTGATCGATTTAAAACAATGTTAATTATGGTAAAGATTATTTATGTGATTCTTTTTCAAATTGTCAAAACAAATATTGAAACTTTAATTAAAAATTAAATCAGAGTGCTACCAGTGGAGTTTACGATCGACGTTGTACATCCCAGAACCCACTTGTCAAATATAGTGTTCCCATTTATGTTCTTTGTGCAGTACATTTTAAGCATTTATGACGGTACTGTAATGCAAGATGGTGGGGACCCCCAACGGAACGGAAGAGGGTGCTCTCGGTCCCTCATATCACAGATATTTATTGGTGTTGTGCTGAAGGGCTGGGGGCTCCCTGTGCGCAGGGCTGTGTTACATCTCTGGTTGTATCTTGGGTTTCAGGTGGCTAAAGCACAGCTGCAAAGTGGAACCATGTCCTCTGACATAGTAGCCAGTCCTTGCTTTTTAAGCCAGTGATGCACTGTATTTCAGGAGTTGCAGTTTCACTTTTGACATTACTGATATATGCTTACAGCGTGCAAACTACTGTTGCTAAAAAGGAAGCTATGATTAAGGGTGTCACACACGACGTGAAGCCTCTTGTCGCCGATGGAAAAATGGGAACCCTTAAGGTGTAACTGTCCCCACGTTTGTAGGATTACCCGTCACTTTTACGAAATAGTGCGCTGCACAGTGGGGCTGAAAGTCACGCGCTTATAATGAGAAGCATCGAAACCCAAGTCTCAAAATCCAGGGTCGTTGGCTACCTATAAGACCTGCCGGAAGGGGCTCCAAATGACATGGCACCAAGTAATAATATTGGAAGATGGCGCCAGGGATGTGCTATAAAGAGAAGTGTCATGTGTGCATCTTCTATTAGATGGAAGCAGAACACGGACCCAGTGTTATCTGAAGTGCAAAGAAAGTCGTTATTCTTTTTTGGGAGATTTGTTGAAAAGGCTGGGATCTGCGACATCACTGGATCACCAGAAAAGCTCATGAAGATAGTACATGAGCTGGGTGGGTTAATGTGCTTTTTGCAGATATATATGTACAGCTTGGAGGCCAAAAGCTACAATTCCAGCAACCTTCAAAGATTGTTGATGCGCCTTCTGCAAAAATCTGACATGTGCATGTGCCCTGAAGCCTCAAGCGGCAATAGCATGGACTGTAACTGGGGGAACAGGTTTGAGTCCGTTTAGTCTCTTAGGCTCAATATCCTGTGATTCTGGGGAAACCACTTATTCTGCCCGGGCCTAAAAAAATCTGACCTCGTGTAATGTAAGCTGGTGCTGAGGCAAAGCGCTCCGATGCCTTTAGGACAAGTTAAAATGGGGCAGTCACAGGGATACAAATACAATAAGTCACCCGACTGTTTTATTTTGCTAAGCACAGAAATAAATGCGTGAAGGCTGCAGTTCACATATTCCAGTTTGAATGTGTTTGATAGTTTAGGGCTAGGTGAAGTTGGAGAAGTCCGCCATAAAAGCGGAACAAGCTAAATCTGTATTTTTGTTAGTTTAAAGTCACACAAAACATACGAATCTGTGGCCATACTCGCTATCTATGCCGGAGCACAAAAGGTTGAAAGGGGTGTCTTGCCATGACCATTGTTTTCCGAGGGGAGATTGTGCGTTCTGGGGAGGGGGGGGGGGGGGGGGGGGGATGTCAGTCAACTTGAAGCACTGGAACAAGATTGCCATTACCAAGACGTAGACCGGTGGCCCATAGCGATGGAAGAAACCGATCGAGGCCGTGAAGATGGTGGCCCCAATTCACTGACCCATATACCTCAGCACAAAATAGCAGGCCAGCAGATCGATACAAACCTACGCCCAAATTTATGATGAAACACTGAACAGACCCACCTGAGGGAGCTGAAATGGGTAGAGAAGGCAGCCACGGAATCGGTAGTGCGGAGGACCAGAAATCGCTGATTTTGCTGAAGTTATCGTGACCAAAGCACTCCGGAATGCAAAAGGCAACAGCTTGTCAGTGACGTCGACTCAGGTATCCAGGCGAAGGCAGGCACGGGGAGGGGAGGAGAATGGGGGAAATTACAATTTACTGAAAAAAAAAAAAGGCAGTCGCTTGTGTTTGACACAAGAAGTGCAGCGGACCGGACGCAGAACGGGAGGGGACGGACCGCGCATTGCGCACTAAACACACAGCAAGGTAAAGAGCAGAGGCAGAAAACCATGCACACAAATGCAACTGAAACAAGCATTGGCCGTGATCGCGATCAAAGTGGCCGTGCGGCCGCGAAAGTGAAAGTAAGCGCGGCGCGCGCCCGCGCACATGCACTGTACCTCTAGGCTGGCCTGGTAGCACTTTTTGGAGGCCACATACAAAATGTCTCTTCGAGCCAGCGCAAGCGCTGGGGCTCAGCGAGACCTAAAAATGAATAAGAGATATGTGAGCTTAACTCTTGAGGTAAAGGTGAATTCAAGATGAACAACCACTATGGTTTAATGTGATATGTCTCTGACATTTAATATCCTTTCTATGTCTATGACAACCTAAAGTGTAAACTTGAAATCTCACTGTTCAATATGCCACTATGTCATTGGTTCATATATGAAGGAGGAGTCAACATTTTACTATATGTACTATGAATGGTTGATTTGGTGTCATGTGATCAAGGCCGTGGCAACGCGGCCGAAACGCGTCATACTGATGGACTAAGAAAATAAACCTGCCTTAAAACCTTATTTAGCGTGTGGTGGTCTGTACCTGCTCCAGTTATCTGCTGGAACCTGGGAACTCTTCATGATATATATATATATATATATATATATATATCCAACGAAACAGGTAAGCCCCAAAAGGAAGGAAGCCTCAGGCAGAATAATTCGCTCTTGTTTATTACTCAAACCTCCAGCATCAAAAGTTCAGTGATACGCCATACGCGTTTCGGGAGTCTTGCTATTCCCTTCTTCAGTGGCGCTTGAAGTAAAGACTGACAGCAAAGTTTGTTCACGCACCTTCATTTTAAAGTACTTGCCACAGTGGGCGTGGCCATCTCACAGGCTTCTGGTACCTGTGGTGCGCTGAATATCATCCCCAGTGGGCTTGCAAATCCAGTCTTAAAATTAAAGTTCAGTGATTTCCCAAGTGGGTTGGTGCAAAGTCTTTGTAGCTGCCTGCTCCGCTTTGTCGTTTTCAAAAGAGCGTCGGAACAACACCATCCTGTCAATGGCGCTGAACTCGTCTGTCTTCCGTTGTTGCCAGCACCAGGTGGGGCCAGCACGGACTCGCACAGCGATGGGCTTCGATCCGCGGCTGGGCAACAGCCGTATACATCCAACGAAACAGGTAAGCCCCAAAAGGAAGGAAGCCTCAGGCAGAATAATTCGCTCTTGTTTATTTGATAGATGACAACGTGCACGCAAGCACACTCAAAGCTCCAGCATCAAAAGTTCAGTGATACGCCATACGCGTTTCGGGAGTCTTGCTATTCCCTTCTTCAGTGGCGCTTGAAGTAAAGACTGACAGCAAAGTTTGTTCACGCACCTTCATTTTAAAGTACTTGCCACAGTGGGCGTGGCCATCTCAAAGGCTTCTGGTACTTGTGGTGCGCTGCATATCATCCCCAGTGGGCTTGCAAATCCAGTCTTAAAATTAAAGTTCAGTGATTTCCCAAGTGGGTTGGTGCAAAGTCTTTGTAGCTGCCTGCTCCGCTTTGTCGTTGTCAAAAGAGCGTCGGAACAACACCATCCTGTCAATGGCGCTGAACTCGTCTGTCTTCCGTTGTTGCCAGCACCAGGTGGGGCCAGCACGGACTCGCACAGCGATGGGCTTCGATCCGCGGCTGGGCAACAGCCGTATACATCCAACGAAACAGGTAAGCCCCAAAAGGAAGGAAGCCTCAGGCAGAATAATTCGCTCTTGTTTATTTGATAGATGACAACGTGCACGCAAGCACACTCAAAGCTCCAGCATCAAAAGTTCAGTGATACGCCATACGCGTTTCGGGAGTCTTGCTATTCCCTTCTTCAGTGGCGCTTGAAGTAAAGACTGACAGCAAAGTTTGTTCACGCACCTTCATTTTAAAGTACTTGCCACAGTGGGCGTGGCCATCTCACAGGCTTCTGGTACTTGTGGTGCGCTGAATATCATCCCCAGTGGGCTTGCAAATCCAGTCTTAAAATTAAAGTTCAGTGATTTCCCAAGTGGGTTGGTGCAAAGTCTTTGTAGCTGCCTGCTCCGCTTTGTCGTTGTCAAAAGAGCGTCGGAACAAGTGATATCCTAAAGTGGAGACACTGTCTGTGAGGTGCCTCACAGACAGAGACAAGGAGATCAGGAATTGAAATGGGTCAATGGCAGTGATGTAAAAACTGGTGAGGCCTGCTATTGGGATTTAACACAGACAGGAATGTGAGACACACAACGAGGGGTTGAGACCAACAGTAAGACAAGACAAGACACAAACAGGGATGTGGTCAGGTAATAAAGTCAGAAGCAAAGAGGGAGGTGTGACAGAGACAAGAAGGTGAGTACAGTCTGTAAAGTGTGAGAATAGCAGAGCCGGTGAGACCGAATGGAAAGGCGAGGCTATTAGGGTAGAATAAACAGTAGGATGAACAGTAGGATGAGATGCGTATATATATATATATATATATATATATATATATATATATATATATATATATATATATATATATATATATATATATATATATATATATATATATATATATATATATATATATATATATTAAAGGAAGGAAAACCCTTGTGAACCTGTGTGGGCTTGTTCCTTATGCAAAGGGAAGGTTCTGGTGTTATATATATATATATATATATATATATATATATATATATTACCTACTGGCGGTCGCCAGTAGGTAGTTATAGTTAGGACCCTGTTTCCATAGGAAATCCGCAACATTCTATTTTGAATAACTTTGGCGCCGGTCGACGAATCCTCGCGAATTTCTCAAAATAGGTGGGGCGCTACGCTCCGCTCCTACCCTGAAAGTCTCGGGGGGATTCGTCAAGTGGGGGCTGAGATAAAAGGGGGGTCCCAAAACGCGTTTTTCCCATGCATTTTTCCATAGGACCTTTAGACAGGGCTACAGCCCGAACGGCTGAACAGAATTACTAGAAATTTGGCAGAGAGGTAGTCCTCAAGTCAAGGAAGTGCCTTTTGTAGGTTTGGTGTAAATCTGTTCAGTAGATTCTGAGAAAATAGCCTTTAAATCAATATATATATCTGAGCCAGCTTACGGTACGCTTACCGTAAGCTTACCGTACGCGTACGGTGGCGTGCGCGAGCGCGATTCTGATTGGCTGTTACATCTAAGTAAACATTCGAATCGGTCGAAACCAGGAAGCGGCGGCCGCCATTTTCTCTCTCGCACTCTGAGGGGGGGGCTGTAAACAAAGGCAAAAAACATATAAAGGGGCTGTTTAGACAGCGCCCATGCACATAGCCATGTTAGTTGAGTCCTCAAAGATCCCCCAAGGCCAAAAACGGTTAATTTTTATTTTTTGAAAATTTCGCCGATTACGCTTACCGTACGCGTACGGTGCGCTTACGCTAAAAATTTTAATAAAAAAAAAAAAACACTCTGTGCATGGCATATTATTGTCATCACTTACAAATTAAATTTAACAGATTACCTATCACAAGGAAGCGCATAATATGTCCTCCATGTGCGCACGGTGCGTAACGTGGGCACGCGGTGCGCGTAGCGCACTGCGTGCCCACCTTGCGTGTACGGCACTAACTGCGTAAAGTGGGCGCGCGGTGCGCGAAGCGCACCGCGTGCTCACTGTGCGCGCACGGAACGAACTGCGTTAAGTGGGCGTGCACGCCACGAATGGCGTAAAGTAACTTAGCATTTAAAAAACCGTACAAATTCACTGAAAAAACCATAGGTTTCACACACGTTATAGTTAGGAATTAGCATTTAAAAAACCTTGCTAATTCAATGAAAAAACCATAGGTTTCACACATGTTATAGTTAGCTGGAAATTTTACTGATAAAAAACCAATGAAATTCCCCCGTTATAGTTACTGTAGGCAACTATAACTCACGCGACCGCAATCCTCTGCTGATGACATATGTGTCTTTATGAAAAAAAAATATTTGTAATATATGTATAGCTAAAATTTAATGGAAGAAGACATGGGCAAATAAGTGTCTAAATACAGTATTAGCATCAGCAGAGGATTGCGGTCGCGTGAGTTATAGTTGCCTACAGTAACTATAACGGGGGAATTTCATTGGTTTTTTATCAGTAAAATTTCCAGCTAACTATAACATGTGTGAAACCTATGGTTTTTTCATTGAATTAGCAAGGTTTTTTAAATGCTAATTCCTAACTATAACGTGTGTGAAACCTATGGTTTTTTCAGTGAATATATATATATATATATATACATACACGTGAGACACAGGCATGGAAGTGATACACGGGCAGGAAAGTGGGAAAAAGGCAACAAGGACAAAAGGAAAGATTAGACAGTGGGGTAATCTACCATTTCTTTCTTGGGCATTTCTATTTATTACTATTACTGAGCATTTTTTAGTTCACAGGAACTTTTAGTACGCATGCTTTTACTTAGCATACAGTTACTACGCAATTATCTTTACTTCTCAAAGTGGAATACTTTGCAGACTATCCACATCGTTGTTTGGAAAAGGAGGCGCTTCCGTTTCCAAACAACGACATGCTGCTCTTAAGACGCTTGAAGAAGGAGAAGAGTGGATCCAGGAGTGAAGGTGGAGAGAGGGACCACGAGGGAAGAGAGGTAAGTGGGGCAGTGTATTTTTTAGGGTTGTGCAGGGGGTTGTGTTTAAGGTTTAAGGGTTGTGTTTATGTATTGGTATTTGGGTTTAGGGTAGTGATGGGGGTCAAGAAGGGTAGTGTTTGGGAGTAGGGACAGGGCTGTGGGTGGGGAAAGGGATGTGCAGGGGGTAGTGCATTAGGGTTTAAGGTAGTGGTGTGATGTTTTTGTAGTGTAGGGTAGTGTTTTAGGGTAGTGTCGGGGGGTGGTGAAGTGTATTGTTAGAGTGTAGGGTCCAGGATGGGGAAAGGGGGAAGGTCGTGTAGGGGTAGTGTATTAGGGTTTAGGGTAGTGTAGTGGTGTTTGAGTAGTTTAGGGTAGTGTAGTGTGTGAGGGTTTGGGTAGTGTTGAGATTTTGTGGTGAATTAGGGTTTAGAGTAGTGGTGTGGTGTTTGTGTAGTGTAGGGTAGTGTTTCAGGGTTTAGGGTAGTGTCGGGGGTCGTGAAGTGTAGTGTTAGAGTGTAGGGTCCAGGCAGGGGGAAGGTCATGTAGTGGGTAGTGTATTTGGGTTTAGGGTAGTGTAGTGGTGTTTGAGTAATGTAGGGTAGTGTAGAGTGTAGTGTGTGAGGGTGAGATTTTAGTGCGATTTTTTAAAAAATCAACTTAAACCATTACAGGAAAAAAACATAGTAGTGCTATGCGTAGTAATAGAATGTGGAATAAAAACATTTAAAGTACATTTCTAACTATTTGCATTATAAATGCATGCGCAGTTACAACTTGTGAAGTAATGGTTATGCTAGGTAAAAACATCGCACTAAAATTGTGCGAAGTATTAGCATGCAAAGTATCGACAGACATTCGACAGAGGCGTTGAGGTGAAACACTGGCTTTGATTTCTAAGACAGGTCAGGAGGTGAGACACAGGAAGGGAGTAGAAAAACAGGCAGTAGGGTTAAACAGGCACAGAAAAAGCAGCAGGTGCGGGACAAGTTACAGGCAGGATGGCGAAACATAGTCAGCGTGGTGAGACCAATAGATAAAGACCACTGCCAACGGGCAGCCCCAGCCGCGCATGGAGAGCAGGAACTCTCTGTCAGTAGGGACTGGCCGATTCTGCAAACATTGTATCCAAATTCCAAGTGAGGGGACGTCGCAGCGTGAGCAGCGCAGAAGCAGTGAGAGCAGCAAGGAGGGGGCACACGGAGAAGTAGCCACAGTATTTTGGATTGGTATGAGCAGCACTGTGGCTGAGTGCGCCGTTAAATTCCGCTCCACTGTGAATGGCAAAGGTTTTGCAGAACTCCGCACTCTAACTAGAGTGTGGAGCAGTAAAAACTCTCCAAACTCCACTGGTGTAGCAGATTTCACCGCCCACAGCTTATGTAATACAGAGGCTATTTATATAATAAAGTGCTGCAGCAACAAATAATGTGTGAAACGCTGAATAAATCAAACATTCACCCCCAGTCAAGAGATCTGGGTTAAGTCCATCTCTTTTTGCTCACTACAGTACCCCAGTTTGGACTCAGCCACATGCAAATCAGTCTTGACCCTGCACCTCATGGGAACAGTCCGAACTGCTAAGTCGTCTCCTTCCTGGACCGGAAACAAGCATCCTGGGATCGGGTTTGGGGTAGCACTCCTTATCAGCCAGGTTAGCTTGAATCCAGTAGTGCAGGAGCAAGGGAGCATGGGACCCAAGTCTGGGCATACCCTTAGCAACATAGGGCAAACATAGCAACATGGGCTGACATGGGGAGCAAAATACAGATGGATTAAATCCAGATCTGTGGCTGGGGGTGAGTGTTTTTCAAAGCTTCAACACTCCGTCCATCATTTTATTTTGCATTGTTTATATATTAAAAGCACTGTTGCAGAGCTGATGTGATGGTGTGTCTGGAGCCTTAAAGCTGTCTCCAAACTGACAACCAAATACAAGGACATTGCACTCCATTGGACAAGCAACATGATAATAATGCTAGCTAAAAAAATAAACTGCATGCCAAATAGCTTCTCGGTACAAATATTGTGTAAGTGAAAAACATGTAAAAAGTCACCATTAGAAAAAGATGTCAAGCTAAAATGGAAACTGAAAGCAGGCCCTGTTGCGTCCCACAACAAACCCGCTGGTTGGTCGCCAGCCGATTTTTGATGTGTCACAAATGTCCAAGCAATAAATAAAGATGCCTTTAATTTCTCTGTTTATCTTTCACATTTGGTGCTTCAAAGACAGAGTTCAAATGACACACTATATGTCTTATGACAAATTGCTGCCTATGGGATTGGTATTTACTTTTCTTTCTCTGCCTGCAAAGTGAGAGAAGTATTTAAAGAGAATTATGCGACAAACTTTCTGGAGTGCAGCAAAGTGTGACATCGTTTTTTTGCAACACACAACATGTTGATACCAGTAAATGAACTGTATTCTTTCAGAAGGCAGGAAAATCAAAAATGGTTTCTTGAAATTCTGAAGTGTGCTGGAAACAGAGATTTTAATAGGAACAATTCAAGACACTTACTTGATGATGCATAAATGATATTTACAGAAACCCGATTTCCACATCTTATCTGTGGGCTATGTTGGTCTATCTGCAAAACTTGGCTGGGGGCTGAGGTGGTCCCTATCTACAAACAAGCATTGGCATAGCCAATAGGTCTCGCCTTTGGGAACTTATAAGTGTTTAGTTATCCAGCACAATATCCTTGGTGCAACAACATCAACTGCTGCATGGGGCCGGCAGAACCTGGCGGCATCTGAACAGAACAGCACAGGCAGATCACCCATTCTGGCCACTGCGCTGCTTCTCAGAGACCAGCTCATTGTCAGATTCGGGATGCTGCTTTACCCATCCGACCATGCTTAAACCATCCCTGCTGGTAATGTTAAGGAAGTAAATTCACGGCACAATGAGGACAGTTACAAATAGTCTTTCAATGCTGTCCCTCTTAAAATGCGAACCACAGATGACCAGGAATCTAGAGCTCAACTGCGAATAAAGCAAGTGGGTAACGAAATAAGGCAACAGTTTGGAGCCTGTCTTCAGCCGGTCTGGTTCTGCTTTTAATAATTCAGTCAACAGATTAAATGCACGTGTCCGGTGATGACAGTCCGGTCTGGAACCAGCGTGAACGTTTCGTCCACTGGAGACGGTCTACAGCGCGCCTTATTACGACATCTTTAAAAGACAAACACCTGCAATGCAATAGATCTCGTATTTACGCCAGTTTGAGCTATTTTCACTGTAAATAACAATGCCTTTATTTACGTTTTGGTTTTTAAAACATAAAGAAAAGGCATTGTCATTTACAATGCTTATAGCTCAAACTCTCGCAAATGCGAGATCTTTTGCATTGCAAATGCTTGTTTAGAGAGTTAGCGAGGATGTGGCTTAATCGCCAAAGCGTACGACTTTGAAGCTGGAGAACTAGGTTCGAGTCAGGCGGGAGGCTCAAACATCCTGTGATTGCTGACATATTACTTAATCTCCCCATTCCTAAAAATAATTATAAATGAACGAGTCTGTCTAAAAAAGTGTTACTAAATAAACCAGGCGAAGAGCAGCACCGGGTGGAAAAAAAAGTAGTGCTCTTAAAGTAATAGAAAAGCACGGCAAGGGTAACGATACCGTACTTAGCCGGTGCTCATCTGCTGAACAAGGGAAGTGACCTATTGTGGGCTGTACCAATTATGAGGCAGTAAAGAAGAGTGATGCAAGAGTCTGACCAATGGTGAGTAGCAGGAGGGAATAGAGTGGTATTATTGATGACACCAGGTCTTGCAGACAGCAGATGCGCGCTGATGCTCCAGCTAAAAATCTCATTCATATGGCATTATTGGAACATAAAGCCAATAGGTCACCCTACGTGAAGTAGTGGCTTTGTCGTGGTTGTAGCCATGTTGTACAACAGCACAGCTGAAAGATAAAAAAAAAAGCGCTATGACCCAGCCAGTGTTGGCTACGTCATAGCACTTTTTCTTATTTCGGGGGGAGCATGGGTAGAGCAGGAGGCAACATGGAGGGAGGGCCTTTACGGGAGCAACATGGACAACTGAGGGTGTGGGGAAAAAAGCCAAATGACGTGGCCAGTGCTGGCTGCTTCATAATGCTCTTTTTTTTTTCTTCTATGGTGAGCAGCAGAGTTAGGGCTGGTGGCAAGGGCAACACAAACATTGAAGGGAGGGCAGGTGTCAAGGGCAACATGGACAATGGATGGAGATCAGGTGGGGGGTCAACATGGACACCAGAGAGATGGCGGCCTGGGGGTGCAACACAGACAATGGAAATATGGTGGGAGTGGGAGGGCAACATGGACAAAGGAGGGAAGGTTGGTTGCAGGGCAACATGACCGCAAGCAGAGGAGGGTCGCACATGGAGGGGGGAGAAGTAGATGAATGAAGAGAGTTATTTGAAAGTGGGTAGATGGTGATGTGCAGAGTAGAAAGTGAAACTAGTTGGGGCCATATCAAATACACTGGGCTACAGTAGGTTGAAGGGCTTGAGCAGTATTGTACCAACTTAGACTGTGGTAAATGATTGATTGACACACAAGTGTGCTGCTGCTTTTGATTGGAAACGGTGCATCTTTTGTTGGCATATCTCAAGTAAACAACTGAACACAGTACAGTAACATGCCGATACCATAACATACCAAAAACAGCATAGCACAAATAAAACGTAACGGAACCCAACAAAAACAGAATACAACATAGCCAAAGGACAACTCATCACATTGCAATATTGCAGCACAAAAAAACAGAATACATCACACCTACAGCAAAATGCCACACAAAAAATACTCACTTAGTAACATTACCACCTCCGCAAACTTGCTATCATAATATTGTGGTAAAAGGTGGTGTGCACCAAACACTGCCTTAATGTACCACAAGTACATCACATAGCACTAGTTAAAAGTGTTTGTGAACAGGTGTTCCCTCTCTGTGTGTTCTGTGGTGATGGCAACCAGTGGCAGTGAGAGAGCCAAATTCTGTCGGAGTGTGGGTATTGTATATTCTGTTCTAATGTGTGTAGAGCACATTAAAATAATAATAAAGTAATGTCTTTGGCACATTTAAGTACTCAAGTTTTCATGTAATACAACCTCGGTTAATGGGGCATCCGTTGGGAGTGGCTAGCGGTTAACCAAATATACTAGTCAGTCAAATGCTGATTTGTCAGTTGAGATAGATATTTGATCACGTGGGTGCCCTTCAGTAAATGTGGCTCATTAGCACTTTGCAAAGCCAGGAAGGTTGCACTTACTAGAAGATTCGAGAATGTAAAGTACCATAGAACACGGGTAATGCTGTGACTGAAATAATTTCTAATGAAATCTGAATAACATTTCCTATTTTCTCTTCTCAGTGGTTCATTTGGTAGAATTTGAATAGGTAGCTGCCTTTTCTCTCACAGTGTATGTTAGCCTTTCTCTCTGATTACCTTCATTTCATGGAGGGACGGCATGTTCTACCTTTCCCCGTGTCTGTGTAGGTATTTGTGCACTGACGTGGAAATAAGTCGGGGAGAGAGACTTCAGCTGCCTCTGAAGCAATGTTCTTTGAAGTTGTATTTAAAGATTAGCTTATTAATGCTGTGTTTTGGGGGCTTCTAGGTAATTGCTTTTACGGCGGTAGAGGAGAGTTGCCGTCTCATGAATGCCAAACAGCCTCTTTTTAACCCTTGAGCCTGAGTCAGCTCTTTGTAAATCTAAATGACAGGGAATAAAAAAGAAACGCTTGCGGTGGCCGCCCTCTGCTTTGCCCACTCAGCCAGGTAAGTACCGGCCATTTCTCCCCATGCTCGCCCCCCGTTTCTCCCCGTGCTCGGTCCGCAGTCTGCAGGGCCGCTGATAAGACTCTCCCCTACGCCGCCAGACGCTCCGGAATTCAATTGGACAAGTGTTGTGGGCTTTGTAATAAAATGAAGCTGACCTCCATCCGCCGTTACCTCGTTTATCTGATTTACATTGTGGAATCGGGATCGTGACTGTTGATTAGAACATAATTAGTTAATTATGAAGAGGAAAAGCTGTTTCATGTGGGGCTCAAACATGGCGGGCTGGCTCGCTTAAAACATTTCCAAGGGCACGAGCGAGAGATCTTTTTATTTCAGGCCCAAGCAGTCACTGTTCTACTATGTACATATCCCAGCAACCATTCCACTTATAACAAGCCCGGGAGTGGTGCACGCCCACGCTAATAGGAATCTAAAAAAAAGCCAGCTAGTGGTGCGCACACGTGCACTGCAAAGAATTTAAGGAATGCAGCAGGCACAGTGCGGGGCCGCTGCTCTCTCCCGAGCTCCCTAGGCCAGGGGAGAGAGAATGCGGGACATGCACCCACCTCTGGCCAATTGCGTGCTGTATTTCTCAGAAAGACGCATGCAAAGGCCAATAGGTGTGAGCAAAAAAAAAAAAGCACACGCACGAGCCTGTGCTCCGTGTTAAAAGTCCTTACTAGAAGCCTCGCAGAGCAGCGCATGCTCAGGCGAGACCTAGAAAGGGGATAGAGCTCAGCCCTGTAACTATAGGTCTCTCAGCCTAATAGATGCGCTGCAAAAAGTTTTTAGCAGAGCCCTCCTTCAGAAGATTTTGGCTTGGGCAGACCACAATGCTATTTTAACACAATACCAAGCTGGCTTCAGAGAAAAGATAGGGACCATTTACCAGGTTTTTGTCTATTATTGCTCTTCTGGAAAGTTTTAACCATTGGTCAGGGTAGTCTGTATCTGGCTAATATTGACTTGAAGACCGCTTTTGATATAATCCCCAGATCTAAGTTATGGCAAGTGTTGAATGATATGGGAATTCCTTCTGCTATTCTGAATCTAGTCATCCGACCCACAAAAATTATTTTGCTCGGATGAGATGGGGCACACAAGGGCAGCTTACTGACCACATTCCTGTTAGCAGGGATGTTCGCCAAGGCTGCGCCCTGGCACCCACCCTGTTTTCACTCTATATGAATGACATCGTAAGCTTCCTATCTCAAGAGCCGGCTGATTCCCTGACTCTAGGTGGAGAGAAGATAGTGACCCTCTTATTTGCAGATGACACCCTACTGATATCTAAAACTCCGGCAGGGCCGCAGTCACTATTAAATAGATTCAATCATTTCTGTACTGCTCGGGCCTCGAAATCAACACTTCCAAGACAAAATTCATGGCTTTAACCCTCATATGTTATACAAGGGTAGGCCAACAATACGAGGGATACCCTTGGAGAGAGTAAGTTCATTCGATTATCTAGTGGTTAAACTCTCAGAGAGAATGTCTTGGAACCCTCACATAACAAAAATGACTCTAAACCACAAACGTGTAACGGGGGCACCAGTGAAACAACATCACTCCTCCCATACCAGACCAGTTGCCCCTGCTTTACAGGTCTATGAATTTAAAGCTGTCACCTCTGCCCTGTACAGTTCCGAATTGTGGGGATTGGAAAATATATTGGAGCTCACTAGATCGGAGCACAAATATCATAAGGAACCTAGTGATGCTGCCCCAAAGTACCTAAATTAACCCACTTATGCTAGACATGGGCCAACATCCCATTAGCGACATTGCTAAGCTTAGTCCACTGCTATTCTGGGCCAGAGAAAGGAGGACCCCGGAGCTGTCATCTTATGCAGACGCTATGGCAGAGGTCACCCGCTTAGATGCTTTTAACAAGGTGGGGTGGCTGAGCAACATAAAGAAGCTTCTATTTGGCATAGGGCTAAAAGAAGCCTGGGGAAACGACGATTCGCCCCTGCTTCGGAAAGCTATATTAAAGAAGTAGTATTGGGAATGGGTCGCACAAGCAGACATCGGCAGGGTCGAGAGGGATACTAACTACAGAATTTTTATACCACAAACAGACTAGATTTCTCGAACCCTATCTTGATCTAATACAAGTAACCCAAGACAGATAGCTCTATATCCAATTCAGGCTTGGCATGCTTCCAGTAAATGAGGTAAAAGCCAGATGGCACACTAAAGATCCATGCCTCAGTAAATGCCCAGGATGCGAGGCTCCCGTAGAGTCCATAGCCCATGTGCTGTTTGCTTGTCCTGCTTACGCATGCCCAAGACGGAAATTGTTTAAGCCTATCTGTCAGCAATTGGGCACTTGGAACTTTTGGGAAGCTCTCTGTATTTTAAAATAGACACAAGAGATGTATTTGTTTGCGCAGTAGCTAAGTTCCTTGGCCACATGTGGGGCATCAGGTCAAGGCAGGGAGGTCACTCAACATGTAGCAGAATGGCTAACAGCATCTAAATGGCCTATCCCTCGTTGCAGTATATAGGGGATACACTATCATAAACTGTTGGCCAATAATCGAGGAGGCTTTAATTGTACAATTATTACTAAAGCTATTTTGGGCTGCTTTAAAATTGTGTACATATATTTTTCTTTTATTTTTATCCTCTTAATCGTAGTGATGCTCTGATGGCTATTATCTTAAATTTCTATGAATTTTTACCTGTACGAATGTGTTCTTAAAACAAATGATTTTATCTAGTTGTTGTATGTGACACTTTTGAAGGCACTTTTGCAGAAATAAAGTAATTTGAAAGTAAAACAGTATGCCTGTGCAAAGTTAGTGACCACTTCAATAGGAAATGTGCTGTCGGGAAATGACAGTACGCTACCACACAATGCTTTAGTTACATTCAAAATATCGCCCCTCAACATGCCCATTAAAATTGGGAGAGTTGCCTAACTATCATTCTAAACAGTGGGTTGTAGGTCTAAAAGGTTTGGGAAACACTGGTCTAGCGTGATACTCCTCGCGGCAGGGTCATCTGCACTCCTTTACCTTTCTACTAGTCCTTTAGTCCCCTCATGAGGTGCTTCTCATATAATGATTAACATTACATGCCAGTTTGATTGTTGGAAAATCTGAAGCTCCCTCCCCCCGCTACCCCCCAGTCTTTCTGCCCAAACTACACCCCTGCCTGTTCCTCTGTGTCCAGGACCACACACGGGTCAAAGACGAGGCCTAGGCCTTAGAGCACAGGCTAGATTAGCAAGAGGTGGGAAACAAAAATCAGGATACCAGATACATGCAGTTGGGCACTCAGGGAGGGGGCACAACTGTGCACCATGCAGGGAACATTATCATCCATAATCCATCATTCCTGAACATCGTCTAATTGAGGACCAAGAACTGGGAGAACTAACTCCCTTTCAGAATGGGCTCACAGACTTAGATCCTAAAACTCAGTGGATTAGATTGTGGTTCGCATTGCCACACACACTGTAAAAAAGAGAGAAAAATGCGACTGTCTTCTACAGAGAAAAATTCCCTTGATGTTCGGACCCTACTGAGAATTTTTTAAATGGCGAGTTCCTGCTCCATTACCTTTTGTTTTAATATCCGAGGTGGCGCCATGCTGTCAAAGTGCTGTGGTGCAGGCTTTTGCTTGAAGCTCATGCTATTCATTAGTGACTTGCCTTTCAGAAGTATTAATTACCATGTTCTGTGCACTCTCCATCTTGTGTTAGGCGCGAACTTCGTCCATTTGGGGTAAAAGTTTCCATTGTGGAGCCCGGCGCTTTCAAAACAGGTATTGCAACCAAGCCAATCGTAGAGGAGAATTTTAAGGCCGTATGGGCCCGCGTGCCAAAGGACGTCAAAGAAAGCTACGGAGAGCAGTACTTCAACGCCTGTGAGTTCACTACGCATCTGCTATGAGAAGTGTGGTTACAAAATGTATCCTTTTATCTAAAGTGTGTTTGATACATCATTGTACTTCAATAATTGCATTACAGTAAGTGGAGGGTATTGCCATGGGATAAAATATCCATGGTATTATAGAAGGAATTAACCATGAAGTTGGTGCTTTAGGACACAATACTGAACTTCTGGCATATGATAGATTAAAAACAAATTGATGTCAGAGAGTGGAACAATAGAATTGCACTGTATTACATAATTCTATTTTATTAAACGTACCCCTGTGCGCTTCCCAAAAAACAAGAAATGCTACTATACGTGAATTTAAGTGTAGTTGAATGCACTGTGGCTAATCTTTAAGATCCTCAGGTAGGCTGTTACAAAGTCTTGGTGGTTGACAAAAGCTGTGGTACAGTGTTTTGGATTTATTTTTCATTTTTGGGGGGATTTCTAGGGGCAAACGTGATTTGCATTTGGTGTTCCTTTTTCCTCTTGGATTGCGGGGTTTATTTTAGACTGAAATGCAAGGCACTGTCAAAAAGGAGAGCTATTTGAAAGTGTATTCTGGCTTCAAGGAGAAGCCGATAGACTTATCTCATAGGTGTGATTTGATTGATTTTGTTTGTTTGTTTTTTCTATGGTAGAGTTAGTATTATAGAAAAGACATAAATTGCTGTAGGACATAATAGCAGCTTAATATTGTGCATCATAATAAGCGGTTTTTAATAAGTGCGTATGTGAGGATGTACTGTAGGCTCATCTTAAGTCTTCTCTTTGCAGACTGCAAAAACGTTATTGACCTGGTGACCAAAGGCAGCTCAAACCTGCACCTTGTAGTGGACTCATTGCAGCACTCTGTCATAGCCGTCTACCCGCAGACACGCTACTCCTGTGGCTGGGACTGCAAGTTTCTAGATCTCCCCCTCTCATACTTTCCGACCATCATCATGGATTACGTGTTGACCCGCTCATGCCCAACCCCTGGCCAATGAACGGTCTCATCTACTGAACAACTTTGAAAATGGCTGCTACCAGAAATGTATGTAACATCAGCATTCTATACTGGTTAACTGGTAGGTTATTTCCTCAGTATTAACAACTTCCTGTCAAACGGCCAATAGAACTGGAACAAACCTGGCTCATATTCCTATGGTAAACAACAGAAGACCGAGGGTACATTTTTATGGTGATGTCTGCTTGCTACATAAAGCCAAGTCTCTTCCTGAAGCTTCCAACTAAGAAGAGCCAAAACCTTCAAGCAAGCTTTTTCTTCTCAGTGGTTCCTGACTACTGAACAGCCTTCTATCAACTTGCAGCTGGGTTTCTCCTTCACTCTTCAGAAAGTACTTGAAACCTTCTTGTACTAAGTTCCGTCTGCTACACAGTCCTTCCTTTCTACTGTTCTTGAAAAGAATGTGAGGGTATTTCATGGTGGGATGTAAAGCTGCATAATTGTGTAGATGGGCACCTTGTAGAGATGCTTACAATCTTCTTCGTATTACATCAACTGATTATCTTTTTATGCTTTTATATTGCCTCCATCCTAAAGCACCCTAGTTGCATTATTGTTTTACGAAACAGTACCATAATTGACCACATTTCAATTTGCTTATTTAGTATACCCAATTATCACGTTATTTATTATTAAAGCTTTTTTCAATTAAATTGGAAGGAGTTTTTTCTAATTATATACCTGAAAAACACCCAATATGGTGCTCTTTGTAAAATGTAGTGCTCCTCTAAGAATATAATTTTTATCATAGTTAAAATTCTACTTTCAAAAGAAGCCTTTGAACTTCCAGGAACTGACTTTGGGTCTGATTTGGATCTTGGCGGACAGATTACTGCATCACAACTATCACGAATATCCCATCCCCCAAAAATATAAATCCCATTATATCCTATGAAATTGATATTTCGGCAGACAGGATTTCCATCACTGTTGTGATAGAGTAACCCATCCGCCAAGATCTAAATCGGCCCTTTGTCTTCGCACTATGAAATATAAAGAACACACTTTTTGGCAAACTGAGAACATATCCAACCTTTCTCCAATAAGCCTTTGGCCTCTGTGGTAGTTGTTTCTAGTATCCACCCTCCACACCCCACACCTGACAACCTTGTGCTTTCATGCTGGTGAAGTCGGAGGACTTAATGAAAAATCCTTACTCTTCAGATATACCAGAAGTAGACACTGTTAAGTCTGAAATAGCCAATCAGCTTCCAGGAAATTATTATAAAGTTCCTGAATGGCTAACCTTTTTGAATGTCCCTACCCCCATATTCATAAAATGTATTTCTAAATGAAACACAGTCAAAATGAAGACTGTGGCCTCTACCTACCGGTGAAATTTGTTGAGGTTCTGTTCACTCACGTGGCTCAAGATTTGCTGGCTACAATAGACCAGAATAATTAACTTAATGCTAAGGAAACTCTGGGAAATCATAAAAACTCTGGAACAGGAAAGTCTTTCTGGAACAAAAAGCTGAGGTTTCAAAGACCCGCAGATGGAAGGAATGTGAAGGGCATGCAGTAAAATGTTATGTAGAACTGAAATGCGTTCCATATCTCAAAATGCTGCAATCTGAATGTGATGAGCCAACAGTGATAAAAAAGACATTGTCGACAAAATACTGATGAAAAGTGTAACATGATGGAAAAGTTTGCAATAAACAACGAAAAAAACAGGAAGATTTGTGGGCTGAAACTAAATCTTTGGGACTTTGAGCAAAATTGGTAAAAACACAGAGAAGTAACAAGACGTGAAAGATGAAACTGATAGAGCTCAATGGTGCTCTTTTCATTTGTAGGGGTGCATCGTAATCGTGAGTAGTCTGCAACTGCATTTATTCTTTGTCGTATTAATATTAGGGTGTTAGAAATGTATCGTAAAAAATTATGAAGTCCATTAGGATGTCGGATGGTTGGACCACCGCGGCGCTGCGGAAAAATGCCTTTTTCCGCCCGCCAGCAGCGGACATCACGCCCGCCAAATTAGTATGGACAAACATAGGCCAATTCCCGACAGCTGCGGTGCGATGCGCACCGCCATCTAAGTGCGCCCGCCACCGCAGGGGTGGGAGCCAATGGAGACTCACCGCCGTGCGGAATGACGTCCGCTCCGCAAATTAGGATAACACAAGCAAGCAGACGCACCGCAGCGGAGACACCGCCCAACCAGAGACGGCGGAAGCTCGACAGCGGAGCGCGAAACCAGAGTCCTGGTCAAGACCGCCATGGACCCAGCTCTACACATCTTTCCGGTGCTGTACCTGCTACATCACCAGGAACTCATAGACCACCGTGGACGCCGCCGCAGGTACGCAACAACACAACACACGGCCTGACACCGGTCCCAAATACAAATCAAGCACCCTAGGGGGGACAGGGACAAATCCACAAGGGCAACACACATCACCCACCTGCCACAAAGTCACCCCGCTGCATCCTGGACACACAGCTACCGCCACCATGCAGCAATGTCCCGGTCACGTCACCGCAGCGGCGAACACAAGCAAATACATGCACACAATGCAGAAGGCAGGACCAGTGCCAGGCATGGACAGGGCACAAAGACCACAGGGACACACCCACTCCCACCACATACTAGCACACCCCATGAAGGCACATGACATGCGCCCCACCTGTGCACACCATGCACAACAACAAGCCAGTGCAATATACATCCTGCACCACACAACAAACAATCATGGAGACACACACTGCAGGAGTGGCTGCACAGGAACACACAACACACAGCACAGTAGCACAGGGCCAGGAAAACACACACAACGCCACACTCAGGGAAATATCAATGAGGACAAGCAACAAACAAGGAATCAACACCCAAATGGATACACAGCCTGCATAGTCACACATACATACAACTACCCCACAGGAGCACACCAGCAGCACTACACACAGGGTCCATCTACACACCTCAGGACTGACAAACACCAGTAAGAATCTACACACATACCCCCCTCACATCAGCAGCACACAACACCAGTGCCAAACACACTGAAGGCTGGCAATACTTGACAGATAATACACACACAAACAATCACACAGCCTGGGCTCAGTCACAGACATAACACACACACACACAGGGATGCCACCACTAATGTGGAAACAAGTACAACAGACAAACACATAGCCCAACAGAAACACACACAGAGCCACAACAACAGACCTGCCCTGTGCAGCTAAACTGTGGAAAGGCAATGGGAGCACAGACACAACAGGAGTGCACAACCCCATCACCCAGGAACAATGCAGAGACAACATACCACAACACACACAAGAAGTGCACCATCACAGAACAACACAGCCACAGCAAACAAATAACAGATGCACAGGCAGAACAATCACATAGCAAACACAGCACAACATCAGGAGATGCACACCAGGCAAACACAAGGCAACACACACACACACAGCACTGCATGCACAACAAGCGGCATGTGCACACCACGCATACCAGACACACACAGACATCAGTGACAGAACAGCAACCCACACAGCACAAAGACAACATCACACCCAGGAGGTGAAGCAAAAACACAAACAACACACATACATACAACACAACACCCAATAGATGCACAAGTCTGGACACAAAGGTGGAAACAACTTGACCACAGGACTGGGCAGCACACACAGTTGAACTGCATAGGAGCAACAATGACTGACAAACAGCACCAGAACATCACACATTACCCATTGGGGAAATGCCCCGAGTGACACATTGACCCTGGACAAAGAACTGCACCACAAAGCAAGTCATGGGGAGGCGCACACACATACAAAGCAAGGGGACAGCTCATACCAAAGTGAAGTGTACTGCATGTCAGTAGGGGACATTGTAGGAGTATACCATACCCAAAGAGAGGGAGTGCAGACCCACAATGGGTAGGCAGCTGAAGCACAGATAGGGGATGGCATAACAACACACACAACATGCCACACTGGAGGCATGAAGGCACCATGTGACAGCAAGGCATGAGAAAACACAACCACAACGGCAGTGTGGAGCAGCAGGTCTGCACAGTCTCCACAAACAGCCACCAGACACATGGATGTGCAACAAAACACAACACTGACTCACCAGTCACACACTCTGCATACTCACAAGTGACAAAAACAACAAGTAGGAGTCAGACAGAACTGCAAGGACACACCAACACACAGCACAGTGCACTACATACAACTCACACATGTGCATACAACCACATCCACAGGGCTGAACAATCAAAACAACAGGCACACAACTCCTGGGTGACATGTGTGTAGTTGACAGGGCAGAGGCATGTACACATCAACACTCCCCACAAACTCACCCCTTCACACTGCACGCTACCTGGCCATCCATGAGCACAAATGGAAAGTAAGCCATGGGACTTGGATGACTGGCCATCACAATATGACCACACATACACCACTGGGCACACAGAAAGGAAGAACACACATGCATGATGACCCTAGACAGCCTGCCTGCAATACTGTGTACAGAAACCCACTCTGTGCAGGCAGTGACCCCCCGATATGTCTACAATAGAGCCAACATGAACTAATCAAGTAAATGACTACTGCTAACCATTCGAAATTTACACCATTGCTACCACAAGTATCTGGGTCGAGAAGAAATGAAGACCCTGTCAGCCCTGAAAAAACAGAGAGTAAGTAAGCCCAAACATTGACCATGTTGAAGTGCCACACAGACCATGTGGCACAGTAAACCATTTACACACAGCAAATTATCTTTATTCAGTAAGGACACTGACAAAATAGACAACAGGAGAAACTGTCTTTATTCACATAGTGCACAGATAGGTACCATGAGAAGAGAAGAGCAAGGCACAAGATGGAGAGCATGTCCATGAGAAGCTGCACAGGCAGGGGGCACACAGCAGTGAACGACAAGGCCAGTGGGCAGGAGAAAGTGCAGACTGAGTCCATGAGAACATGCACAGGCAGGGGGCAAAACACAAGGCCAGTGGCCAGCCAAAGGTGCTGTCTGAGTCCATGAGAAGCTGCACAGGCAGGGGGCACACAGCAGTGAACGACAAGGCCAGTGGGCAGGACAAAGTGCAGACTGAGTCCATGAGAAGCAGCACAGGCAGGGGGCACACAGCAGTGAATGACAAGGCCAGTGGGCAGGACAAAGTGCAGACTGAGTCCATGAGAAGCTGCACAGGCAGGGGGACCACAGCAGTGAATGACAATGCCATTGGGAGGACAAAGTGCAGTCTGAGTCCATGAGAAGCTGCACAGGCAGGGGGCACACAGCAGTGAACAACAAGGCCAGTGAGCAGGAGAAAGTGCAGACTGAGTCCATGAGAAGCTGCACAGGCAGGGGGCAAATCACAAGGCCAGTGGCCAGTCCAAGGTGCTGACTGAGTCCATGAGAAGCTGCACAGGCAGGGGGCACACAGCAGTGAACGACAAGGCCAGTGGGCAGGACAAAGTGCAGACTGAGTCCATGAGAAGCTACACAGGCAGGGGGCAGCAATGTGCAGTACAGGCCCACCTGTGTAAGAGACAGGTGTGTGAGGGTGACTAACACTCAGACTTGGCTGTCAGGCGGACTGGGAGCTGGCTGTGTCTCGGGGACTGTTGGGGCACTTGATGGGGGAGAGAGCGGAACAGCTGAGGTAGAGCTATCAGTAGCTTGGGAAGCCGGAGGGCTGCTTGGACCAGGAGGTGTAGTAGCACGTGTAGGTGGAGTCATGCAGACGGGAGTCACTGTGTGGCTGGGAGATTGTGGAGGGGTGCCCTTCCACTTCTTGGGGATCCTAAATGGCTTGCCTGACTTTGGATCAATGGGAAGTGCTGTGGGCACAGCAGGCACACTCACCACCACTGCTGCAGCAGGTGCAGGCACTGGCAGCCCCTCTGGTGATGTGCTGGACCCAGCCTTGCTTTGCCTCTGCCCCCCCTCCCCTGTTTACTAGGTGTTACCCCTACAGTGCCCTCCAGCCCCTGCCTCACAGGGCTTCAAATGGGAGTCAAGGTGGTTGGTGATACTGCCTTGGAGCCCTTCCAAGGTGTACCCTTGGCATGCACCATCTCCTTGGTGAGCACAAACACTGTACAATTATCTTTGCGCAATGCTTTAGGGGCAGGAGAGTCCTTGGATGGGGAAAAGACAATTGAAGAATTCTACAGACTAGAACAGAATAAAAAATCACTGAAAGTTAAAAAAGACATTAAATCCTATGTTCTAGAGAGAACATACCCCTATCTACAAAAGGATTTCTATACTAACCGTACATACTCCAACCCTCAAAACACAAGACCTTGGGGTAGATTCAATAGGCGCAGCAATCTTGTGGGTTTTTCCGACACTTCTGTTGAATCATCTGACAGCTCAGACCAAGGTGAGACCCCTAGCACATCCAGTCGCCAACCAAACCAAACTTTTTTAGGCAGGGGGCAGAACGAACGCCCAAACAGAGGACGAGGCAAACGTCAATGGTACAACCCTCCGGGGGAACGCCAGACCCGCCAGAAGTTCTATCAGTGGTAACCCACACCATTACACCACAGACAATACCTATCTTTAATCTTTCCAAACATGTGTTGACTGACTCTGAACTGTCCATATTAAACAAAGGACTTTCCTTTGTCCCCACCATTAAGCCTAACTTTCTGGAGCTTCAAACAGAAATACTTAGATTCTTCCGTCGCATACGTCTACACGCATTCTTTCTACAAAACCCTTCTACCACGACCATCTCTAACACTCCACTTCGCCCTCTCTCCACCTTCTTCCCGAATGCAAGCATGTTCCCTAGTGAGATTATCACCTTTGAAAAATTGGTACTCAAAGACCTATCCATACTTGAGAACACTAAACGTTACATTCCATACAACATTACTATGGATGAGAAGAAAGCCATTGACACCCTCAAAAAAACAGAATCCCTTATTATTATTATTATTTTTTTTTTTTTGAAAAACCTTTATTTCTTCAAGAATCTGGACACAGCTATTCAGCCGACAACCCGGAGGTTCGGCAGCTTCGATAGGAGAGTACAAAGAATCGTCCACAGTACATTGAAGGAGCAGTAAGAAGGTTCCATTTTTAATAATTACAAACACACAACAAACCCCGGCAAGGCAACAACACTGAATGCCCACGGTGGTAGCCCCTCAGGGGGAGCCGGACCCCAATCGTCTAACAGTCACAGTACTATGATAAGAGGAAAAAGGGGGAAAAGCAGAGGCCCAAGAAGTCAATTAACCATCATATCTGCATACTGAGCTGGAAAGAAGGTCAAGAAGAAAGCTGTTCCTCGGGGGGATCCAGATCAGGGGCAAGACATATTCCCCCCCTGTATTGATTCCACCGCCCCCAGATGGCATGCCACTTCCGAGGGCGGCCTCTGGCGCAATATACTGTCTTCTCCCTGAGCATACTCCAGTCCATATTTTCTTTCCACGCAGTTAACGTGGGGGGCCCCCCGGAACCCCACAAGCGCGCGATGTCCCTCTTAGCAACCATGTTACCCAGGGTCACCCACTGGGTCTGTGCCTCATCATGGTCAGTGGGCCCCCAGACATTCAGGAGACAACACCGCGCTTCCGGCTGCATAGCAATGCCCGTCACCTCCCCCATCACCGCATGAACTCGCCTCCAAAATTCCGTGATGACACCACATTCCCAGATGATATGTAGGAAAGTACCCACCATACCGCATCCCCTCCTACATAGGCCTTCCTCAGAGAATCCCATATGAACCAGTCGCGGCCCCGTCACATACACTCGATGCAGGATCTTGAGCTGCACCAGCCTCAGACGCGACGGGATCGCAACCTCCTTAGGAGAGGAAACAGCAGACTGCCAGTCCTCATCATCCAACTCGAGTCCGTCCCTAGTCCACTGGTCCCGCAGCCCCAGTAGCATATCAGCCCGAACATTTATCAGTTTCTTGTAGATGAGCGAGATCGTGCTCTCCGGCATATGGCCATCAAGGATCCGGTCCTCCAAAGGAGAGGACTCAGGCACCTTCTCACCCTCCACGAGGACTGAGCGCAGGGCATGACGCACCTGAACATATCGGACAAACTCAGACGACCCCAACTCATACTCCTTCTGCAACTCTTCAAAGGACTTCACCCTACCCTTAATCAGCATATCTCCGACCCTGGAGATGCCGATCAAGTCCCATTTATCAAACCCTTTCGTATGCCAAAGCCTACCCAACCTTTCAGATTCAAACAACGGGGCAGCTAGGGTGAGCCTATCCTTCCAGCCCAGAGAGTCAGTCGCCATCTTCCATACACGCACCGCCACCCCAGTGGGCCCCGTGAGGGATGAGTCGAGGGACCGCGAGTACAACGCCCTAAGATAGTTCCCACCGCGTAACAACCATTTGTCCATGGCATATCCAGGGCTGAGGGCCGGGCCATAGAAACCGTGGTTAATCGCGGACATCTGGGTGGCCCAGTAATAGCGTCGGATGTCTGGAAGCGCGATACCCCCGTCATACCATGGAAGCGTCAATTTAGCAATCGCTATCCGCGGCCGCCCATCCCACAACAACGTCCGTTGGAGGCTTTCGACCTCCCGAAAGTACTTGGCCGGCACCCAATCTAGAGTATTTTGCAATGCGTAGAGGAACCGAGGAAGGGACATCATTTTGAACAAGGCAGTGCGCCCGACGAGGGAGAGCGGCAGCCTCCGCCAGCCCTCAACATCCCGCCGCAGGCGCGCCAGGGGGGGGAGCAGGTTTCTCTCATACCGCAATGCGGGGTCCATGGAGATAAAGATCCCCAGATACACGAAGCCCTGCTGAGCAATCTGGATCGAACAAGTTCGCGGGACCGGCGGAACCTCACCACTCAGGACGTATAAATACGATTTACTCCAGTTGATGACGAGACCCGAAGTCCTACCGAAGGATGTAAGAACGTCACAGACCACTATGAGTGAGTTCTTGGGTGAGGCGAGATACAACAAGATGTCATCAGCATATAGCGAAATGCGGTCCTCGTGTTCGGGCGACCACCGAAGGCCACGTATATCCGGGTGCCAGCGTATCCACGCCGCCAGCGGTTCAAGAGCGAGGGCGAACAACAGAGGCGACAGGGGGCAACCCTGCCGAGTCCCCCTCCCAAGCCGGAACGGAGTCGATGCCCGGCCATTTACCACCACACTCGCAAGGGGTCCCTCATACAGCAACCTCACCCAGCTCACAAAACCAGGGCCAAAGCCGAACTTGGCTAGCACAGCCCACAAATACTCCCATTCCACCGTATCGAAGGCCATCGTGGCATCAAGAGACGCCACAATAGCCGGTTCTCGCAGCGTGCCAGCCCTGGCGATCACCCCATGAAGGCGCCGAAGGTTTCCACGCGGTGTTGCGATGCGGAATAAACCCGGATTGATCAGGGTGAATCAAGTCTCCAAGTACCCTGACCAATCGGCCCGCCAGGATTTTAGCCAGGATCTTCGGCTCGGCGTTGAGGAGTGATATGGGCCTATATGAGGCACACTTATCTCGGGGTTTACCATCTTTATGGATCACAACAATTGTCGCCAGCCTCTGGTCCAACGGGAGGATCCCACTCCCCCGCGCCTCCACGAACATGGCGCGCAGGTGAGGGGCTACCCTATCCGGGAACAGTTTATACAGGTCAATCGGCAAGCCATTCGGGCCCGAGGCCTTGCCCGAGTTCAGCGCGCGAATAGCTCCCGCCACCTCATCGACCGTTAAGTCTCCATCAAGATCATCTCTATCTACATCAGAAAGACAGGGCAGAGCGATATCCCGCAAGAGGTCACGTGAGTCCTCGGGCGGCCTATCCGACACTGAGGCATAAACCTTACGGAAATAGTCCGAGAAACACTGGACAATCCCCTCAGGTTCCACAATCACCTCTCCCCCCTCCCCGGTCAGCTCCGGCACTACTCTATTAACCCGTTCTTTTTTATCCAGCCAAGCTAGGAGCTTCCCGGCCTTGTCACCAACATCATACAGGCGGCCCTGCTGTTCCCTACTGAGGGTCTTAGCGGCATTTGCCACAAGGTCCTTATACTCGGCTTGCTTCAAGCTCAGCTCATGCAGTGAGGCCGCTGTTACCTCCTCCTCTAGCGCTCCCTCCAAAGCCACGATCTCCTCCTCCACCTGCATAACCTCGCCATCTCTCCGCCGCTTGGCTGCCACTACAAGTGAGAGGGCCTCCCCTCGCAGCACGGTCTTAAATGCTTCCCAGAGCGACACTGCCGAGTCCACGGACCCCTGATTATCCTTGAAAAAATTATCAACTGTCTTCACCAGTGCGCTGCGCATCTTGGAATCTCGAAAGTACCAGGGGTTAATAGGAGCCACCCTTCCCCCTCCCTCTCGGCCGACATCCAGCCTGACCCACACTGGCGAATGGTCCGATATGCCACGCGCCATGTGCCTGGCCTCAGACACCAAAGGGGCGTGCACGGCCAAAGTGAGCAGATAGTCAATCCTAGAAAGGCTACCATGCGCCCCGGAGTGGAAGGTGTATTGACGCTGTATGGGGTGTCGGAGCCTCTAGCAGTCTATCAGGCCGAGTGTGTCTAGGAAGTCTGGAAGCCACTTCTGAGCCCCCCCTATGTCTCTGGGCGGGTACCTATCCAGCAGCCCAGAGCCGACAGCATTGAAGTCCCCCCCTACCACTAACATACCCCCCGGGAGATCCAGCAAGGCCCTACCCAGATCTACAAACGTGGAGGCCTGCAGGGCTGGAGGGACATAAACCGAAACTAAAACCAAAGTTCTACCTTCCCACCTCCCCGCCACCGCCACAAACCTCCCCCTATCGTCAACAACGGTGGAGTCCACCTCAAATGGTAGCGAGGCCCTGACAAGGATGCCCACACCCCTAGACCCGGAGGAAAATCCCGAATGAGCTATGAATTTATAACCCTTCCTATTAAGAGCATAGCACGTGTTACCTATAAGGTGTGTCTCCTGCAGTAGGGCAACATCTGGCATTGACCGTTTCAAGTGTTGCAAAACTATCCCGCGCTTAATGCGATCCCCCAAACCATTAACATTCCAGCTAATAACACTTAAACCTCTACCCCCCATCCCCAAACACAAAGAGGCCCACCCTCCCCCCGAAGAGCCACCATGGGACAATACCGAAGATAATCACTACGCCTTGCAGAAACAGACCCCCCAACAACAACCCCAAAATCCCAACCATCCCCCCCACCCTGCACCCCTGCTGCAGCTTACAAAGCCCCCCCAACTTGCAGTGTGCCTGTCGCCCTACCAAACCCAAAATCTACAAAAAGCACCCTAAGGGAGGAAAGAGCTCCCCTCGTCCTCCCGCAACCCTCCGCATTTACTGCACTCTAATCAAGTCATCAAATAAAGTCAAATCGAGTCAGACCGGCTCCGAAAAATCAGCCTTGCCCATCCCGGCCACTGTCCCCATCCGCGGCAGTGTCCTCTCCCGTCCGCCGCCGGGGCAAAGCGTCCAGCCATTCATCTGCCATGACAGGAGACTCAAAGAAGAATGTCCGATCTTCGTACACCACACGTAGTCTGGCAGGGAAAAGCATGGCATACTTCAGATCCCTCTCCCGAAGTCGCCTCTTCACCCCCAGAAAGCCCTGTCTCTGCCTCTGCACCTGCTGGGTGAAGTCCGGATAGAAATTCACCGACGCGTTCTGGAAGGGGACCGGGCCCGTCACCCTCGATGCTTGCAGGATAGCATCCCGATCTCGAAAATGAAAGAGCCGGGCGACAATCGGCCTCGGTGGGGCTCCCACCTTGGGCCTCCCACCCGGCACTCTATGGGCCCTTTCAACCGCAAAGAACTTCCCAAGACCCTTAGGCTGCAGATGGTTAAGCACCAAGTCCTCGACGAGCAGGTCAACCGAGGCCTCAGCCGAGGACTCTGGGACCCCGATAACGCGCACGTTGTTGCGCTTGGCCCGGCTCTCAAAGTCCTCCAGCCGGCGGGCGGCGAGATCACTCTCGGTCCTCAGCTTACGAACCTCGGTCTGCAGTTCCGTGACATCATCGGCGAGGCCTGTGGTCTTGAGGTCCAGGGTTTTAACCCGTTCATTCGTTTTGCCCAAGTCCGCACGGATCAGGTTAACATCCACCAAGATGGCATCCACCTTATGCGCCAGGGCATCAAACTGTCTCCCAATCGAAGTCTGCATCCCTTCGAGCGCGCCCATGACATCCTGCAGCGAGAGCTCCGGGGCCAAGGGCGAGGCCGCCTTCTGGGTATCCGGCGATTGGCTCGACCCACTCGGTGATCTCTTCTGCAGAGCATAGCGGTCCATATTATTGACTTGAGTATAGGCTCCCCGCCTGGTAGACTTAGGCTTCAGCCGATCCACCTCTGCTTTGCCCGACATGGTTGGTACCAAGCAGGTCGGTTCAGATAAGACGGCCCTCTCTCAACGAGAGGAATCAGGAGTAATCAGTTCTGCAATGGGCCGCCAGAGTAGCATGTAGAGCGCCCAAAGGATAATAAAGCCACCAAGAGCTCTCCAGGGGCAGGGCAGACAAAGGGAGAGAAAGCGAAAGTGAAAGGACGGGGACCTCCATCCGACAGTTCACACCTCGCCTGGCCGTTGTTGTTCAACTAGAAGTCGGGCATCCTGCCAACTCTAGCCCCTGGCATCCCTCGGAGATAGGCCGCAATCTTCCGCCATGCATAACTCCGGTTCCCGGTGGGCGATCCGACCGCGGGTAGCATCAATCGCCTCCCTGACAGGTCATCTACACGATGCCATGCATACAGACAGGATTAGAGACAGGATAGTCGACGGAGGGTGCGAGGGTCTCGGGAGCTCAGAGCTCACGCGGCCATCTTGGTCAAGCGCTAGGCTCCTCCCTAGAATCCCTTATTATTAAGTCAGCTGACAAAGGTGGGGGCATAGTCTTACAAGAAAGGAACGCATACAAGGAAGAAATCTTACGCCAACTCATGAACACAGACCACTACTGTAGGTTACCTACCAACCCCACTATGGAACTCCAAAAACGTATTCTTCAAATTACATCTGAAGCCAAAATACAAGGTTTCCTGAGCCAAAATGAGTTTATGTTTCTTAACACTAAGTCCCCACGCACCCCAGTGATTTACACCCTGCCTAAGATTCACAAAAATGAAACGACACCACCCGGACGCCCCATAGTGTCTGGTTGTGGTTCCATTCTCGAACCTTTGGGCAAATATGTCAATTTCTTTATTCAAGATTTTGTACCCAATACTGAATGCTACATCAGAGACAGTATGGCCATGATTAGTCTAGTAGAACACCATCCTTACGACATTGCGTCTGACATTCTCTGTACCTTTGATGTAGAATCTCTCTACACCAATATTCCCCAAGTAGAGGCTATGCTGGTAATCGAGCGCATCTTGAACCAAAGACCTCGGCCGCATAATGTACCAACCATTTTTATATTACAACTTTTGGAACTGTGCCTCACAAGGAACTTTTTCTCATTCGAAAACGAATTTTACCAGCAGGTTAAGGGTACATCCATGGGGGCAGTTTTTGCACCAAACTTGGCCATTCTGTTTATGGATAATTGGGAAACCTCGAGAATCCTCACCACACAAAACCTTTTTCAGGCAGGGATCACCCTATGGAAACGATACATTGACGATATCTTCCTAATCTGGCACTCCACTGTAAGCGCTCTGGAACAATTCCAACATTGGCTTAATAACAACTGCCAAGGTCTCAAATTCACTTTAACACATAATAAAACTGCCATACCCTTCCTGGACCTCACTATTCAACATGCCAATGGTGAATTAATCACTAGTTTGTACAGGTAACCTACCGAGAGGAACACCTTACTGAAATACAGTAGCAACCATCCACGTGCTTTAATAGACTCTCTTCCTTATTCACAATTTCTCCGCGTCAGGAGGAACTGTTTTAAGAAAGAAGACTATTTCCAAGAGGCTTCAGTCCTTTCATCCAAACTACAAGCCCGAGGGTATCCCAAACGGCTGGTGCGCAATGCACGAAAAAGAGCTTGGTATTGTCCAAGAGAAATTCTTCTGTCTCCCAAACCCAAGACTGACCAGAACCGCATTGTATGCGTAACCACACCTGTCTCTAATGCCATACGCAAATCTATTCTCAAACATTGGACGATACTAAATGCTGGCACTATTAACATCGAGCGTCCTTTGTTCACGTTTCGCAAAAGTAAAAACATCAAAGATCACTTAGTCAGGGCAGCCCTCCCCCCAATCAACCCACCAGCTACTCTAACTGAACTATGGGGTTTGAATCCCTTACTAGGGCATGCCAAATGTGGTAACTGTAGTGTGTGTGAGTTCTCAATTGAAGGTCAAGTGTTCACTTTCAATAATGTCACGATCACACCCAAAAACTTTACCAATTGTAATTCATGCAATGTTATTTATGTCATACAATGTCCTTTCCGTTGTAAGACGCCCAATGCACCACTGGTTGAACATTTTTCAGAGAAAGGACACAGTGAAAACGACATTAGATGGACAATAATCAAACCACCTCCAAGAGGCGCCGACATTGGCAGTATGCTGTACAAAGAAGAACTAAAATGGATTTTGCGCACCCAAAGTATTAAAAACGGCCTGAATAGGACCGAGGACTGGACCACTCTACTCTGAATTCTGAGATATGATTGTCACCGTTCTTACTCATGTCTTCCGTATTGAATTGAATTTTGAATTCTATGTAAGCCCTTTTTCCCTTCATTCTGTACTGCTTGATTTCCATGTTTGTCTTCTCTGTTTACTCTCGTGCCAATTAATGTTTTGAAATGGGCAAATTAAAAGAAGGTTACCTAAGCATGCTGCACCCTCTGTTAGCATGCTTCATTCACAATTATCCAAGCATCTTTTCTGTTCCCTCACGTAAAATGGCCGCCCCAGTCACCTTGTTAGTTTCTAACGCGCGTTGTTTAACCGACTCCCAGCAGTCCCTCACTTCCAGAATTCCCATCGAGCCAGCGCGCACCCTGCACGTCATCGGATTCTTGTGGCCTGCTATCTCAATCTAGGTAAGACCGTGGTCCACCTTGCACTCCCTCTACAAATCTCTTCTCCCCCGTACAGGGTGATACTTTAATTCCTTTCTCCTTTCCCAGACCATTCTGAGTCAATTTCTATGAATACCCGTTGTTACGCACCCAGCCGGGGTGTTAAAACCCAGCACTGCCTTGCATTAAGTCAGTATTTGCATCGAGCCAGCGCGCTCCCTGCACGTCATCGTAGTCTCGTGGCTTGCTATCTTATTATAGGTAAGACCTTGGTTCATTACACACCCCCTCTCTTCTACCCCGCACAGGGTCACACTTTAATTCCCCTGTTTCTTCCCCAGACCGGTCCTAGTCAAATTCTATGAATGCCCGTTGTTACGCACCCGCCCAGGGCCTTGAACACCAGCACTGCCTTGCACCGCTCGTATTAGGTAAGCGTGGCTAACTCATCGACGTAACCCAGCACGATCCCTTCCTATCGCCCCCTAAATTAATTCAGTTCCTTCTCCTAGAAGTGACCGTTCTCCCTTGAACCCTTGGCCAGCTCTACACCGGAGAACGTGGACACTTAATCACCCAAGGTATCTCTCCTGGTCTAATCTATTATCGGCTACTCCACGCGCTCACGCGCCGCTTTTGTATTCAATTTAATCTGCCTTCACGCGGCATACTATTGCTGACAATTCACTAAATCTTTGAAACCACGCCACCTTGGCATTTCACTTCTAAACTGCATCTTCACGCATCGGTTCGTGACCATACTACCGTTCTCACCGCGCTACCTTCACGTTGTGATTCACGGCTCGCCTAGCTTTTAAATTCCTTAAGCCCTTTTTTGTTACCTCTCTAATTTTAATTTCGAATTCAAAATGCATTCCATCTTGGGCTATACGGAACTGCTTTAATCCACGAAGACATCACGGCAATTGGTTCTGATTCTTGGCTCCAACTGGTTCCACATGAGTCTAATTTTAATTGTTTAACATGCCTTGTTAGGCTCCTGGGAAGCTCTTTTTAACCTTTAATGTTTTGTCTTTTTTCCCTTCATTTTCTTTTTCTCTATTATTTGATTGTCCTTACTATTAGTGATTCTAAATTGCTCAGGCCTACATTACCCATGTCCTGATGATGATCCCAATATTCTCCAATAGGGATCGAAATGTCGTTGACACTACTAAACACCATACACACTAAATAATCCTATTACTATGTGTCACGGTTGTAGCCATTCATTACGCTTGTATAAAAAAAAAATTGTATTCTGGTACAAGCAACTTTTTCTTTCGCCTGTTTGCTTTATGTTTTTTTGGGTTAAAAATATGTCTTTGTAATCTGTATATCGTCAATCTTTTTGTTTTATGTGGAATTGGATACAGGACTGTGTCCCACTACTAACCAATTTTTGTTTCTTTCTATTGTTAAATTCTCATTAAAAATTGCACTATCCGGCTGGATAGATCCCAAATAGAATTGATTTCTTTCTATGTTTATTCCTCGCTTGCTAAATCAATTTTTACAAGGACCATTGTTCTTTTTTTAAAAAGGGGATGCCACTGAGGCATGTGTGCCTGAGGTCTGCTGCTATGCTATTTGTCCACTGGTGTCACCTGATGGGCTTTTCTCCCTGTGCTCTGGTGTGCCTCTGGTCTTCTGTGGGGATGGTGTCTGTGCTCGGGACCGCTTGGGTTGCTGCTGCTGTGTGCTCCGTGTGCTGTATCGTGACTTTGATGTATGTGGACCGTGGTCACTATCGTCAGACATGGCCACTGCCAGGGGGGTGGACAAAGGGACTGGAGTTGGACTGTGAGTATGGCCTGTTGCAGGGCAGTTTACACTGTTGATGACAAAGCCTGGACTGTCCGGTGCAGCCCACCCACGTCGGAATGTATGTCCTCCATGAAAGCAACCACCTGGGCCAATTTCTTGTCGTGGTCAATGAAGGCATTGAGGAGAGCTGTCTGGCCTACACACAGCTGGCGCAAAAGGTCCACAGACTCAGCACTGATGGCAGCAGGGGGGTGCAGGGGCAGCTGTGCCAGGGATGAAGGACACGCTCCTTCCTCTTGCTGAGGCGGACACGGGCAGTACCAGAGGAAGTGGCTGGGAGGGTGGGCAATGGCCGCTGTGTGGCGGAAGTCGATGCAGAGTCCCCGTTCCCTGTGCCCTCCAAAATGGATGCATCACTGCTGGCATCAGATGATGAGGTGCTTTGCGTCTCAGTCTGGGACTCCTCCAGCAAACTCCTGTCCCCCTCTGAGGCGCTGGTGACATCTGTGTCACTGGGCTCCTGGGCAGCTTTGGTGCCAGTTTCACCCCGACTGGTGTCCTGTCCCTCCGTAACTACAGGTGATGCTGAATGGGAGAGAGAGATGTAGGGTCAGGTCAGTGGAAGCAACAGAACAAACATATGCAAGCAATGCATGACAAAATTTGACCAAATCTACATGTTGCACTCCACCCTGTGCAATCACATTGTGCAAACTCACTACATTGACTCAAGCAGTGCGTGGAAATGGGATACTCGGGCATGATTGAGCCATGTGATGACCACACAGCTCAATACCCTCCTTGTGGCTCTCTTCAAACAGACACACAAGTAGTTCTGAGCACATCTAGTGACATGATGGGGTCATACTACTTGTTGCCAACGACAGAACTGGATGGAACAGGAGGGGACAACACAGACCCAGACTACAACATGACAGTCCACAATGGAAATTAGCCCATGCCATCCACCATGTCGTACCTTGGGGACAATATAATGCTTCCCATTGCTGTAAGATGTGTAGGCCTCCCCAATATGTGTGCATGCAATGGATGCATTGATGTACGCACAGTCAGATCGGGCACACTGCCGTACCCTCCCATGGGAATCCCAAGACTACCCCAATGCAGTAGAAACCTGAAGAGCACAACTCAGAATGTAATGTGAAGGCACAGCATCCAAATCACCTTTGTAAGTACAGGTTGAGCAAATGCATGCCACCGGCACCCAGGCCAGCAGCCACTTACATGCCACAGCATCAAACTACCAACATCACAGAGGCCAGCGCTTGCACAGGCTCTGTACACATGTAGCCACTCCCAGCCAAATTCAGACTCCCCAAATGCTCACCCCTGGCTTGCTGCTGATGCTCCTTCAAACGTGCTTCCAGCTCAGGCTGTGTCACCGCCAAGATGCGCCCCATTAGTGGTGTCATACTGCGCCATGCCAGACGCCCAGTGCGAGGAAGCAGCCCCAAGGTCATCTCAGCCACATTCTTTGCCAGCCGGCTGATGTCGTCCCAACTCTTGTGGCAGTGGGTGCGCCGTCGGTTTGAGACCCTCAGGGCTCGCACCTTCGCTGCAATGGCCCACCACACGGCCTTACGCTGGTGTACCTTGAGCTGCAGGCATGGGAGACAAGAGTGAGAAATGATCAGTGACACAGTGCCATGTAACGACATCTATCAGTTTAGCAGCAAGATACAAAATCAGAGACTATAGTACAGCTCACATGGGACACCTGCATGGGAAACGCTGATGTTAAAGCATGCAGGTGTGAGGGGGAACACAGTCCCTGCACATCTCACACACATGCCGGATGCCAGCAATGAAACACCCATGTAGCCTGCCCACACTCCAGTCCATTTTAGGCTTGAGCAGCACATACATCACATGTCAACCTGTGTTTGGGTGTGGACTCACTGTGTCCAAGACTGCGCAGCCAGCAATGTCCCTGTCCTGTGAATAGTTGAATGTGTCCTGGTGGTCACATTGAGGGACATGATCCCACAAATACAAAATGCCATTCACAAGGGCAGTTGTGTGCAAAATACAGTGCTGAAATGGCCCATAGCTGGAGTGCAATGTGAAAAGACTGATGTTATACTCTGTAAGTTGAGTGAGGTGTCTTTGTAGGCGGGGATTGTGCAGGCCAGCTGGGCTCACACTAAGAAGGACTACAGGGGCACACACAGCCATCCAGTCAAGCAATCACTGTCTTGACTACAGCATGAACAACCTTCTGTGTCACTGTATGGCTGACAACACAACACAGGTCACTCATACATACATACATGTGCATAAATACATGTGCAGGGAGGGAAAACTGTGGCATTGGGTACACACACCCTCCCACTGGAGACAGCATGTCAGGCAGTGCATGACACTACCCCACAGTCCCAGGCACATACTGCATCAGTCCAACTACAGGTGTGGTCCCCCTGCCCTAGCCCACCACTGTTGGTAGACTTACCACGACATTTGGGGCACCATATAGCCTTGGGTACTGTGTGAGCACCTTGTCCACCAGGACCTCAAGCTCTGCGCTCGTGAAGGGACTGGCATGGATCGTCTCTGTCCTTACCATCACTGTGGATGTGAGACAACAGCAGCGGAATTGGGTGGTGAGGGTTCTCAGGCAGCAGTCCCTGGAGGCAGCAGCAGGTGAGGGGTCTCAGGCAGCAGTCCCTGGAGGCAGCAGCAGGTGAGGGGTCTCAGGCAGCAGTCCCTGGAGGCAGCAGCAGGTGAGGAGCCTCAGGCAGCAGTACCTGGAGGCAGCAGCAGGTGAGGGGTCTCAGGCAGCAGTCCCTGGAGGCACAGCAGGTGAGGAGTCTCAGGCAGCAGGCTCTGGGAGCAGTGGAAATGTGAGGCTCACTCCCACACATATATAACCCCCTGGGGTCGTTTCAAAGGTGCAAAGCTGCAGCAATTGGTGGTCCAGGGCTGCCTCTTTCAAATGCATC
This sequence comes from Triturus cristatus, assembly GCF_964204655.1. NCBI lineage: Eukaryota > Metazoa > Chordata > Amphibia > Caudata > Salamandridae > Triturus > Triturus cristatus. The sequence goes on along the minus strand of NC_140585.1, from coordinate 1,202,547,689 downwards.
CAATGACCACCTCCGCGGTGGCGGAGCACGCCTACCGCGATCTTCAAAATTGCATCAAGCCACCGCAATCATGGCTCCCATTGGCTGTATGGGTATGCTCCATGGCGGTGACACAACGCAGGGGACCGGGGTGCGCTACCGCAATTTTGGCAGCGGAGCATGCCAACCGCCATGTTCCCATGTCTCCATGCCTCTCACTACCGCACTTGTGTGAATGGGGGTGCTGGTGACAACCCCGGGGGCCAGGCGGTAGCTACAGTGATTTGGGTGCCATACATTGACACGAGGCTCCGCCATTTAGGCGGCGGAGCATGCCAACCGCCATTTCCCCATGTCTCCATGCCTCTCACTAACCCACTTGTGTGAATGGGGGTGCTGGTAACACACCGCCGGGGCCAGGCGGTAGCTACCGCGATTTGGGAGCCATACAATGGCGATGGCCATCTGTCCAACATCAACAGTGCACAGTGCCAACATGTTCAATGGCACATCATTGTGCACACGATGCCAATGCTCAATTCAGTCCACTGATGGCTACACATGCCATGTTTGTGTGTATGTAACGTAGATTTGCCTGTACCCACTCACATGTCACTTATGTATTTGATGTTGGTGTAGGCAGGACAGTGTTGTTCTGGACTGTACAATATGTACACATGTCAATGTGTTGAGGTCCAGTGGCAATTACACCAATGCTCATCTCAATGAATGGTGATCTATTTAGCATTGCCTCTCATGTCTGCTCATGAACACATTCGTCATTCCAGCGCCAAATGTGGTCATTGTGTGGTGGATGTGTGCCAGGTTGCAATGACGCATAAAGGTGTGACAGGTACAGCAGCTAGGTATGAGACAGTGGTTTTGATTAGTTATACATATGCTGGATGCTATACTCACAGGCGAGCCCATGTGAACTGTGGCCATATCCCTATGTGCATTCACATTGACCAAGGTGGTGTTTGAGGTACTTGTCTTGTGTAAGTTGACACGTGTGCCCTTTGTGTAGCTGAAGGTGTCACTCCATGTCAGCTGGTCTGTTAGTCACTGTAGATGTCAGTCATTGTTGTGGTTGTGTCATCCAGAACATGATATGCTGTGCATATCTCATGAAGTATTGCATTGACATGTGTCCACTATCATCACAAATAGGAGGAGGCCAAATTTGACTCGTCACTTGACGCTGCTGGAGGACATGGAGGATGTTGCGATCATACGGAAATGCCGCCTGGACAGAGCCACCCTGAAAACCCTTTGTGATCTGTTGGAGCCCCACCTGCAGCCCCGCAGGGCATATCCAACAGCTTTCACCCCTACTTATAAGGTGATGGCAGCCCTGCATTTCTTTGCCACTGGATCGTTCCAGGAGACTGTGGCCAGCACTGGTGGGATGTCACAACCGATGTTCAGCATGGTGCTGCGTGATGTACTGTCCGCCATGATGCTATACAAGGACAGATACATCCATTTCCCCAGGGGTGCTGAATTGCCAGCTGTGAAGGGAGAGTTCTATCCCCTTGGACACATCCCCAATGTTGTTGGGGCCATTGATTTCACCCATGTCGGTCTTGTGCCACCACAGGCCATTGAGCACATATACCGCAATCGCAAGCTTTACCACTCCATCAATGTGCAGGTGGTGTGCCTGGCAGATATGACCATATCGCAGGTGTGTGCCAAATTCCCAGGCTTGGCCCATGACTCCTACATCCTGCGGAACAGCATAGTGCCCAAGCTGATGGCTAATCTTCTTCCGATGGTACATGGATTGTGGGTGAGTATGCCTAGTCGTGTGGTGTGCTGTGTGTGACCTGCTGCCCTCAGCGAGCTTGCAATGTCTATTTGTGTTTGTCATACCTAGGTGACTCTGCATATCTTAACCGTCCCTGGTTGCTGAGCCCACTGCGGAATCCCAGGTCCCCGGCTGAAGTCCGCTACAATGAGGCCCATGGGAGGACACGTCGTGAGGTGGAGCGTACTTTTGGTCTGCTCAAGTCACGTTTCCGCTGCCTGGACAAGACCGGAGGTGCACTGGCATTCTTGCCCGGGAAGGTGTGTCAGATTGTAGTGGCATGCTGAATGCTCCACAACCGAGCAATTCACAAGGAGATTCCCCGTCTCCTGGATGATGATGAGGACCCAAGGCCCCCGCCTGCAAACCAACTTGTGTCCAGTGATGAGGACAGTGGAGAGGAGAAAGGTGTTGACCTGTGTCAACAGCTCAACACCCGCTACTTCACTTGAAGGTGGGTGACAATGTACAACATACCCATTGTCTGATGATATTGCTGTTGTCATGAAGGGGTATGTGAGAATTGTAACAGAAGCCAGTTGTAGACTCAGCAGTGGTTGGCAATGTTTCTGGGACAGGTCATTTAGGAACATCTACAGGACGTGTATGTTGACACTCGTTGCCCATTGTGACGTGTGCATGTTGGCTTATCTTGATGGTAGGTGTTGTGTGATGTCTGTGATGCTACACCCAGACCAGTGACAGTTGTTCTGTTGTGTTTCCCTAGGTGCCTTCGACTTATTCTTGCCTACATACAGCCCATGCGCCTGGTACATTGTGATCATGTTGAAGACTGTACATTCTGCAGTAAAGATGGAGCGGACACGCCAACATGTGTGTGAGGATATTTTATTTACAATGGTGAGATGCAAGGGGGGGTGTACATTTCCATTGGGGTTGGGGTGGAGCAGTGAGTTGACAGTTGCGGTAGATGAGATAGTCGAGTAGTCACCACATTGCTGTGGGCACACCGGTCCAACAGACAGATGACATTCACAAGGCAGTGTGGGGAAGGACAGTCCAAAAAGTCAATGCAGTGGTGGAGAGGGTTGCCATCATGGCTGGCTCCGTGACTGGCGTCTGGCAGGTGCTTGGCCTCCAGATACTCCCAGGGTCTTCTTAGGACGGCCCCTTCGTTGTTTGGCAGGGGGGGGCCCTGCTGCAGGGCCAGTGAGGTCTGAGGACTCAACTCTCTCTGTGGGCGCAGGGGAGGATGTTGAACTGTCATTGTGCGGCCCACCATAGGGAGGTGGAGATGTTGTTTGTGGCGCATGCCTGGCCCTCAGTACCACCACTTCCTGGCCCAAGAGGTCCACGATTTGTCCCATGCGGGTGTCGATGGACCTCATCAGCAGGATGAGCTAATGCAACAGTTGGTCCGACTGGCCTGTTTGTCCCTGGGCCTGTTCGTATGCCCCCAGGACTCTGGTGATGTGTTCCAGGGAGTGGGTTCCAGCCTCCTGGTGTCCCTGGGTGACCCTGCCCCTCCCACCTGCCCTGCTGCCATGGACCTGTTGCCTCACCACTGTGGGCACCCGCATCCTCTCCCTGCCCTCCTCCGTTGGTGGTGTGTGCTGGTCCTGCTCTGGGACAGGGAGGGAGTTGCAGGCAGCACTGGTGGTGGTGGCATTGGCCGCACAGGCCGTGACAGCAGGAGTCTGCTGTGGAGTTGTTTTTGGCGCAGATGGGGTGGGGGGGACAACGGGGTCCTGGGGCCTGTTGATCCCTGGCACACCAGATGGGCCGGCTTCAAGCTCATCGTCCATGGAATCCTGGGAGTCAACATCTGAGAGTCTTTGTACCGGGGGTGGAGACTAGCTCTGCAGGTTGCTGGTGTTGTCATCTGCAGTGAGTTCTTGGTCACCTGTGGGTCAGATGGGAAATGGTCATTGCAGTGCACCCGGCAAGCTTTGTGTTAGCTGTGTGTCATTCACTTTTTGTACACTGCACAATTGACATATCATCACATTGTTGACTATGTGCAGTACTGTGCTTCCTGACATGATGCAGTGGTACAGGCATTACTTGTCCATGGTGTGAGGCGTCAAGGCATACCATGCGACCCGTGCACAATTGAGGTTTACAGAGACTTCTTGCCATCTATAGCCTGGCACAACATGTGTTTAATTAAGAACTCATTGTTTATTTGTTTGACCTGGCAGACATCACATCTGGCCATGGACTGGCCGTTGTCATCTCCTGCATCCCTTTGTCCTGTCATGTGCATATCTTGATTTCTACCACCACACATGCAGTCTTATTTTTCGAATGATCCTTGTTGCTCTGGCCTCATGGCGATGCACCTGTCAATCGGTGCTGCACATGATTGTGCCCTGACTTTCTTCTAGTTGTGCATTGGTGTGCCACACTTTGGTAGCTGTGCCAGTTTCCTTAGCTTACCTGTGTGCACACTGTGCTTGGCAATGGGGTAGGTATGCCTCTTTGTGCAATGAGAGGGCTGGTGTAGTCATATGGTACCATTTGATTATTTTAAAATGAGTGGGTGCACGTAATGGCTACCTACCTGTAAGTTTGTTTGGTGTACTGCAATGGCTTCCAAATGCTCCTGGGTGGGGGAGGGCTCCATCCTGCTCAGGTGTGGGACAGAGGGGATGTTGGGAGTAGTGGTGCAGGCCCCCCAACCCCAGACACCCTCATTGTGAAGATGGCTACCTACCTGTAAGTGTGTTTGGTTTACTGCAATGGCTTCCAACTGCTTCTGGGTGGGGTGGGGGAGTGCTCCATCCTGTCAGGTGTGATACAGAGGGGATGTTGGGTTGGGAGTAGTGGTGCAGGCCTCCCACCCCCAGGCACCCTCCCAGAGAAGATGGCTACCTACCTGTGAGTTTGATGTGGGTTGTGTAATGGCTGACACATGCTTCGGGTGGGGATCCATCAAGGTAGGCTGTGGGACAGGGGGGATGTTGGGAGTAGTGGTGCAGGACCCCCACCCCCAGACACCCTCATTGTGAAGATGGCTACCTACCTGTAAGTTTGTTTGGTGTCCTGCAATGTCTTCCAAATGCTCATGGGTGAGGGAGTGCTCCGTCCTGCTCAGGTGTGGGACAGAGGGGATGTTGGGAGTAGTGTGCAGGCCCCCCACCCCCAGACACCCTCATTGTGAAGATGGCTACCTACCTGTAAGTATGTTTGGTGTACTGCAATGGCTTCCAAGTGCTTCTGGGTGGGGTGGGGGAGTGCTCCATCCTGCTCAGGTGTGGGACAGGGGGCATGGTGGGAGTAGTGGTGCAGGCCTCCATCCCACAAACAGCCTCAGTGTGAAGATGGCTACCTACCTGTACGTTTGATGTGAGTTTCGCAATGGCTGACATGCTTCTGGGTGGGGTGGGGGGAGGGATCCATCTTGCTGATGCTGTGTGCCAGGGGGCCTGGTGGGAGTTGTAGTGCTGTCTGTCTGTACACATGCCCCTATGGTAATGTTGGTAGCTACGTTTGGGGTGAATGGGAGTGGGTGAATGTTGGCTCTGTGAGCCATATTTTTGTGAGTGTGTGGTGCAGCTGGATGGTATGTGTCCTAGGTGGTGTAGCTTTGTAGTTGTGCAAGCAAGTACATAGCAGAGTGGCGGTAGTTTTTTGTTTGCACTTACCAGCCTCCACTCCCCCGGCTACTCCTGTGAGACTCTCTGGATGCAGTATGGCAAGCACCTTCTCCTCCCATGGTGTGAATGGTTTTTGTGGAATGGGAGGGCCACCGCCAGTCCTCTGAGCCAGCTCACAGTTCTTGCTCCTCCTCTCCTTGACCACCCTCTTCAGATCATGCCACTGCTTCATGATTTCCTTTCTTGATCTTGGGGTGGTCCCTACTGCATTGACCATTTGGACTATCCTTGCCCACATCTGTGTCCTTGTGGCTAATGGTGTCTGTTGGACCAGGCTACCAAAAAGCTGTGGTTGCACTCTGACTATCTCATCTACCATAACCTTCAACTCACTCTCAGTGAATTTGGGCATTTTCTGTGTGGCCATGGTGTGTGGTGTGCAAAGTGATTATGGGTGCACAAGTGTGAGTGGTGGTTGTGGTTGTGCTGTGTATGGTGTGTGTTGTTCAGGGGGTTAGTTGTGCTGGTGTGGAGGGGTTGGTGGTGCTGTGTGTGGCGTGGCTAGTGATGTTATGTCATTTGCCTCTCCTGTCAGCTGTGGTATGTGTCGCTTCTCTCCTGGAGTTTTGCAAGGGATTGTGTTCAGGGAAGGGGCTGGTTTTATACTCCGCTATGTGGGTGTGTCCAATTGGGGTGTTGCTGACAGGTGTGTTGTCCTGGGATTTGTATTTTTCATTTTGCCTTGTGGTTGTGTCATTGGTGTGTGTTTTGTGTAGTTGGGGGGCATGGTTAGTTTTCTGTGTGCACTTTTTGGCCTTCTTGTGGGTTTTGGCTTCGTCGCTGGACTTCAGCTCTTCCGCTGGCTCTCCCATTCATCCCATTATGCGACCGCAGCGGTCGGAGACGGCGGTACGTACCGTGGGACCGTCGGGGATATCCTAATTTCCAGTGCGGTGTCTCCGCTATACTTGCAGCGGGTTGGTGTTTTTCCACCGCGGACGGATTTTGTCCATCTCTGCCCGCAACGGGTGGTTTTTCTTGGCCTCGTTCCGCCGCTGTCTGATTTTTTGGGAGGTTGATCCTAATTTGGCCGCCAGTTTTCCCACGGTGCTGGCGGGCGGTTTTTTTCCGCTTCCATGGCGGTCGGGGTGCTTTTCCGCCCGCCATCCTAATGGACCTCCATGTGTCAAGTATTTACATAACATGCACAAATCAATGTCGCAGAATAATTTATATTTGCTGGAAAGCAGTAACGTGTAGAATTTTGTATACGCCACTTACAAGTATTGACATATTTGATGTGCTCATGTTGCGTGATGATTTAGAAATATTCAGTAAAGTATTCATTTATACGCAATGTTATAAGGCTTGTATGCCATTTTCTTATGTTCGCCGATTTCTGTAGATCTAGAAATGCTTTTTGCCCTGGATGCTCTCTAAAGGGGGGTTGAATGCATTAGTTTGAATTTAATGTGCATGTTAGATTTTGTTCTTTCTCACGTTCTGTTGCAGGTGGTGAATTCATCATTGTTAGTTAAAATAACACTTTTGTTTTGGGAGTTAGGCTTAGAGAGGAGAAGATACAGTGAGCACATGAGAAGCTGATATGAGAGACGGTGTTCTTTCTCGCCTGAGAAGGCCTGAGAACCAAGTGCCCGGGGGATGAGAGACAGAGAAGAGGGGAGACACAAAGAGGGGAAGGAGCACCTTAGTACAAGCTCCATAGCTTATGATACTTGACCCATTCAATTCTTAGGAAGACTTCAAATGCTGACATCTTTTCCTGATCTTGCCTAGAAAATGCTAAGTAGGGATTCCACTTTGGAGATAGTGTAGGGATAGACTAATGCTTTTCACTTACAAGCCTCAGATGAAGTCTGACCTAGACGTGGGGGCTCTCATTGCCTGCGTTCTGGTTCTTGAGTTTGTCATTCTGTTTATGCTACATCAAGTTAACTTTGTTTGTAGGTTTGCCTTTGTATTAGTTCCAATGTATCTTTACAACCTCGTCTTGAGGTGTTTGTATGTCCAATTATTCCTGGCATTGTAATAAATAGACTAAACGTAGAACCGGAGTCTGTGATTCTTTGGAGTCATGAGTTATTGGGCCCGTAAATTGCTGCAGAAATTGTTGTTGTGATATGCCTCTTCCTCTACACTGCCAATCAGTAACCAACGATCTATCCACCAGAGAGTGTTCCAGAACCAAATTGTAGCATGGAACCTCACCCCTAACAGTTGGTAGCAATATCGGGTGGTTTCCTATTGGAGTGAGGGGGAAAGTGATCTAGAACTTAAGGAAAACTAGTCATGGAACCCCAAAGAGCCCAAAGAATGAGAGTTCAGGAAGTTGAGAGTGGAGAACGACAGAACATGCTGGAAGCCGATGGAGAATGATGGTGCGGCGGGAACAACAGTTCACAGTGGTGTGAGTATGAACAGGGATGTCTGTGTAAGATTGCGATGATTTGATTGTGTGATGTCTTGCCTAGTTGGGAGGAGAGTCGAGTGATTGTGGTTTCGGGCCGAGCGCGCGTGCTTCATGTGATACGATTTGTTTTGGTTTTGTGTCAGGCTCGATGAGTAACCTAAGATCCTGGGATGGATTTGAGGTGTAGAAGACACTGAGTGCTGTAATTGTCTGATCAGTGATTGTGGAAGTCGTGAAGCCCTATCAACACCCCACTGCTGATCGGGAAACATGTGTCAGAGAGCTTGATAGAGTCGCGTAGGAAGTTAGAGCACAAGGGCGGACTACAGCGATTCAAGTGGCCAACGCAGGTTGTGGGTCACAGTGTGTAAGTAATTGAGAGAGTGGATCCTATCAATTTGTTTATGACTGTCCGGCCGTTTCGTGGGCAGATGGTCTGAGGTGACTGTCCGGTCGTTTTGCGGGCAAACAGTTGCCATGGTGAGACAGACAATTACTTGTGAGACTATCCGTTTGCTTTGTGACAGACAGTCGGATACGTAACTGTCCGGTCGTTTGGTGGACAGGCAGTTGCGAGACTCTATGAGTGAAGTGTGTGAATGTGCAGGAAAGGACTGTAAAGGAGGGTGGACTGTTGTGTGAGGGGAAGAGTGATGTCGAAGTGTGCCGCGCTGCAATAGGTTGGTTGGTGTAAAGCCGCGCTGGGATTGGTAGATTGTCATCAGGAAGTTGAAACGAAAATATCTGTTGGGTAAAAGAATTTGATTCCCTCATGCGATGTTTTAGGGTGTCATGTGACCTTTGTAGGGTAGATAGAGGAATAGTGACCCGAGTGGGTGAGGAAGCACCACCCGAGGACACACCAGCACACTATGTGGCCACAAATGTGGGACTCCACACCATAGTTTGGTTACAAAATTGGCAGAAGTTTACTGAGAAGGAGGGAGATTTGGTTTTTCCACATTAAGGTTCATTTAGATTAGATGTGTTGTACCAGTTGAGGGGAGTGATGGCTTCATTGCGACCTCCACCTAGACTAACACAGTTTGAGACACTGGATGCATGGATACGAGCAGCACATGCGAGGAAAAGGGAGCGAAGTCAGGAAAGAGTGAAAAAGTCGATGAGGGCATTTCAAGATGCACGATGGGATGCACTGTTGAAGAGATGGAGAGTAGATACCATTGAGGGACAGATGATATTCCTGCTATTAGTGATAACAGGAGACGCTCAGAAGAGAAAGGAAGAAGACGATAGTGAAATTGATGACAGTTTGTTAGATAGGTTACTGGCAGAGCGTCCTCCACCATATAATCCAGATTCAGAAGAGGGAAAACAAGCGCTCACAGAGAAAGAAGGAGAACCACAGGTGAGCCCTAGTGCGAGAGGAATGGGGAAGATTTCAACAGGAATGGAAGGAACGAGTATACCCGCTTTGAGAGATACAGAGATGAGTGGAGTTAATGCTGCTATGCGGCTACCGGAAGCCCTTACAGTACCAGTCACCATTGGACCTATAGTGTCAGTGTATGACCCAAATCAAGGGGAGAACAATGACCAATCACCATCGGTAGAAGAGGTCAGTTCCGGAGGGAATGGTACAACTGGAAATGGTCAATTTTTGATACCCGTAGAGGCTAGTACTCCATTGCCAGCTACTGCAGATTCCTACAGCTGTCGTATTGGATCTAATGCAGTAAAGTCAGTGTCATTAGCGGACTCACGTTCTGACTTCAGGATGTGGGAGATTCCGGTTAGGGTTCCCACAGGAAGGGCATCAGGAGGAGGAATTGATAAGGGAGTCTCTGGGAGTCAGAGTGGTCTGACAAACACGTTAGAAGGAAACCCTAGCAGGTTTCAGAGCAGCGAAAGTAAAGAACTGAGTGGTGCATCAAGTCAAGGGACAATGAAGGCTGCCATAAGAGCTAAGGTGCTAGACGTAGTGAGATTGAAGGTGGAAGGGGATGAGATAATAAGAGGAATCTTGCCTTAGAAACAATAGAGCTTTATGAACAAGATGAGCTGTTGTTTGTGGTGAAGGATACAACTCGTAAGGCAAGGAAAGCACATGCGAAACTGACAGGGTTAGCACGAAGATATGATGTAGACATGTCCAAGACGAAGATGTTACAGGGAAGCCATAGGCTAAATTACAGTGATCAGGAATTGAAGGAGAAAAGAGCCATAGGGTTGAAAACACATTCGAGAGTTGATTGTAGGGATTCGTGCATGGAGCATGCTCGACAAGTGGGAAGAAAGCTGGTCCAAGAAAAAGAGTGCTTAGAAAGTGTTTGAAATGGGATTTCTGGTTGGCTAGGGCTTGCGCCACAGCCAGGCAGAAACTACCACTCTAAGTCAGGGCTGAGGAGTTACACGCCAAAGATAACCCCTGCTCACCCCCTTGGTAGCTTGGCACGAGCAGTCAGGCTTATCCCGGAGGCAAGGTGTAAAGCGTTTGCGCGCGCACCCAGCAACAACACCCAAGGCCCACCACAAAAGAAACTCCACACAAGGTTATATAAAAAATAGCCTTTGTATTATACCAAAACACATTAGATAATATTCACACAATTTACACTGTGCCAACTGGCACTGGGCAGAATTTACAGGGGACTATTTACACAAGACAGGGCCACATGGACCACTGTCAGAATCATCACAAATCACCAAATTGTAAATGTAGAAATGTAGAACAAATAATAAATGTAGCGCACAACCAGTAACCACTGGTAAAAGGTAGGTACACCCTACGCAATCCTAAACACCATAGGCATATATCACGCAGGGAACCATGAACACACTAGTATAACCTATAGTAGGAAAACAGTCTCCTACGCATGGACACAGTTAGGAATAAAAAAAATAAGCATCCAGGCAATACACATGGCGCAAAAGCCTACATGTAAAAATAATCATGTACCCTAGGCGAGGGCATGACACAGAAAGACTGTCCCCAGGCCAACTTGGCCTCTCAGGGGCTCAAAACGCCCTTTGTCTAAATGTCAGAGCTGGGCTGCGCACGCAGCTGAAACAGCAGAAGGCGCCAAGATCAGGCCTAAAAGTTGCAGTTGCCCACTAAGTGCTGGGCAGCTGGGAATCCGATAAGACCGGGCACCACTGTGCCTTTAGATCAAATATGCAGCGCGTTGGGTCCACATGGGGATCCGTAAATAATCATGCCCCCACGGAGCGCACTGGCTCCTGAAATATTCCTGCGCCAATTAGGAGGGACAACAAAAAGAAGGAACTTGTCTCAAACTTTGGAGCCTCACAGGCTCTGGAATAATAATGCCCCAGAAAGAATGACACTGGCACTGACTGTGCCGCTGAAGCCCCCCCTGGGACTTCTTCCTGAAAGGTGCCCCACTCATTGCAGCGGCCCGCAACTGCGGCGCCACCATGCACAAAAGGAAGGATGGGCACAACTGGCCTGGGAGCCCCTCTGGGGGACTCTTGCGAACAAATGCCCCCAACGTTGGAGTCCTGATCTGGGACTCGGAGACACGAGGATGCCAGACGTTGGAGCGGCCCGCTGTCAGTTGCGGGGCCGCTCAGGTATCACGACGTGAAGCCCCATACACCATGTATAAAAGAGCCCCCACTCACCGGACGGAAGCGGGGGACTCCTGACTGTGGGGGACGCCTCCTCCGGTGTAGGCGCAGGGCTCTTCCTTCCGCCTCGCTTCACCCGGTCCCTCGACTCGGGACCGGGACTTTGTTCTCGAGCCTGCGAGGCTGCCGGGCTACTTCCTGCTTCCGTCTCTTCGTTACAGGAGCGCGGGGTAGGCGCCCGTCCGCTTCCTGTGTTTAGCCACGCCCACGTCTCCACCGAGGCTGCCTGGCTTCCTGTTTCGGACCGGGCTGCAGTGGTGATTTTTCCTCTTCCTTTCACCGAAGCGCGGGGTGGGCTCCCGCCTTCGTTTTAAAGTTAGATACGATCAAATAAGCGGGGTGGGCACCCGCCAACGAGCACCACAATGCGGGGTGGGCACCCGCTATCAAACACGGGCAAAAAGCGGGGGAATCCCTACGTTGGGGTTCCCTCGTAAATTATCGCAGCTCAGCGCAGCTGGTCACAACGAAGGCGCTCCTTAGTCCAAACCACAGTGCTCCTCCAGATAAGGCAAGGTTTTTAGGAATAAAGGCGTCCAGGAGGCAGGGGGCAAGGGCTGGGCCCAGGGGCCAGCTCACAGGGCCCTCCAGGCAGGGAGGCAGTCCCCAGTGGCGGTCCTCCTGGCGCCCAGCAGCAGCAGCAGGCCCCCCTCAAATTAGGAACAAGAGAGAACATTTTACATGGGGTCACAGCTCCTTTTTATACACAGGTTACCTTTGTTTCAAGGTGCAGGGAAGGGGGGAATGAGATGCAACTGGTTCTTGAGCACTTTGTTTTGCTCAGCCCCTCTCCCTATTCACAGAAAAGGCCAGGGTCATCAGTCGCACCACAGGGGGCGGAGCCAGCATTGTGTGGGGGAAAGCCCAGCCCTATTCAGGTCCCAGGTGTACTCCTCCCACTCATCAACATGCAGATCTCTCCACTCACCACTGGGGCAGACCCATCCTGACTCCTGGAGCCAGGCACACCAGCCAATCACACGCCAGACAGTCACTTCACATTTATGCCAGCGTCTAGAAGTGGCACTTCTATACTAGACACAGTAACGCTGCACACATCATCGCGCAGCATTCACTCTCACGAGTTCGCACATACCAAACTCGACCCTGCACTCCCCACGCATCAGGAACTACCATGGACACATACATTCCCCATGCATTCCTATGGGAGGGCAGGTCAGTCTCACTAAATGTAATAGCGCGCACGCACTTCCCACTGGGACACAGTGTAAAAGCGCCTAGAGGCCTAAAATCACTTACACAACATAGGGAAAAAGCTAAGATAATCGCAAAAAGTTTAGGGGTGAACCTGCCAGAAGGGCCAAGTCCAACAGAAAGGGATACAAGATATGCCGCCTCCAGGATGGGGAACAACAGGAGTAGAGGCTTATCCATTGCGAGAGGTACCAAGTGGATGGTATGTCCATGTGCCTTGGAGCAGGGGTGATTTAGCAGCGTTCACAAATGATTTTCCTCGGCTGAGGGAAAAACCTGTTGAATGGTTCAAACAAGTTGATCGCTTTGTTAAGATTTCAAAAGTTTTATGGGTTGATTTGAACACCTTGTTTGACATCGTTGTGCCGAGTGACTTGTGGTTGGTTTGTAAAATAGCTGTTGAGTGGCCATCTTCAGAACCAGATAGAGATCCCATAACGCATGGTCCTTCATGTGTGGTTATAAAAATGTATGAGCAGGTAATCACATGGCTGCAGTGAAAAATTTCTCCACATGATATTGACTGGGTCAAAATTTATTGGACGACCCAGGAGCCCAAGGAGTCAGTGCATGCATATTACAAGAGGCTCTTGCAAGCCTTTAAGCAGTACAGTGGGTTGGACACTCTAGATTCTAAAGACATGGGACAATTTGTTTCCATATTTGTTTTAGGATTCAGGCTCAAAATTAGTTTCATGATCCAGCAACACCTGATCTGCTGGCAGAATAAGTCGGTGGACGATATTCTGCGATATGCCAGATACTGTGGATTCGAAACACAGGAAATTAAAGGATAAGCTAATGCTAGTGCAGATGAAAAATGCAGATAGAATAGACCAAGCGCAGTTGAATGGAGGAACATTGGAGTGACCCAAAATGCGTCAAATAACGTGGGTCAAGGGAGAGGAAAGCCTGTAGATCCTAAGAGAGGGATTGACGTGGGTACCCTAAAGAAAACTACTGTATGTCATTATTCTCACAAGATCGGGCATTGGAAATACGAGTGTTGATCGAATCCAGCTAATCAGGTCCAAGATGAAGAGATAGTGCCGGTACCTGAGACTTTAAATACTGTGACAAGACCCAGATCCGTGCATGGGGGAGTTTGAGTCCACAGGTACAGGTTCCCCAGCCACCAAGGATTCCGCAAGGGAATCGAGTGTACCAGCAGATGCCCAATATCTAAGCTTCAGATGAGTTCGATCCAGGCCTGTTACAATTACGGTGCCGGAGGGGGAAGGACAACTGTAACCTTGGAGCAGTCTTAGAGGTAGACCACAGAGGACCATATGTGGAGACGGATGTAGACGGGCATCCCATCACATTTTTAGTTGATACTGGTGCTAGTCCTTCTACTGTGAGATCTGCAGTAGTCTCAAACCTACCCCTCACGGGACAATAGATCCAAGTTGTAGGTGTTGCAAATAAGAGAATGACCAATCCTTTGACAGATGAGATACCGGTGAAAATAGGAACATTTGCGGATCGTCACCAGTTCATTGGGTGCTATTCTAGTCCAGTCTGCTTGTTGGGTTGTGATCTCTTGTGCAAGCTAAACTGTACCATCTATTGCACACCCAAGGGAATTGAGTCACAGACCAACAATGATGACAATGCATTCAAACTGGTGAATCAGAATCTCTGCATGGAAAGATATCCCTTTTTGACAATTGAAGAACTGCCATACGACCTGAGGGATTCAGTCTCTCTGGTGGTGTGGGATTTCACAGGAGAAGAGATAGGACTGATTCGAGTTGAGCCAGTTAAGATAGAGCTCAAACCGAATGTAGAATTCCCAAGAACGCCCCAATACAATCTGACGCCGGAAACGGTGGCAGGAATCAAGCCATAATTGAGCAGGGCATTTTGAAGGAAGTAATTAGGAGCCCATGTAACTCACCTATTATGGGATTGCAGAAGCCAAGTGGGAAATACCGGATTGTGCAGGGCCTGCGAAAGGTCAACGCGATACTGGTCCCATATTGTCCTGTAGTACCGAATCCATCTGTGAAATTGTTCCAGATCCCTTGTGAAGCTGAGTGGTTCACAGTGATTGATTTGTGCCAGGCATTCTTTTCGATACCCTTGCATGAGGAGAGCCAATTTTTATTCGCTTTCCATATGGAAAATCGTGTTAACGTGGTGTTGTATCCCACAAGGGGATATAGAGAGTCCTTCGATTTTTAATCAGATCTTGAAAAAGAACCCTGAGAGTCTGGTGTTGCCGCAGAACTCAGTTCTTGTGCAGTACATAGACGACTTTTTGATTGTGTCCGAAACAGAGGATGCTTTCAGGATTGACACAGTTACATTATTGAATCACCTAGCAGAGAATGGACACAAGAGGGTCCATTAGGATGTCGGGCGGTGGGACTACCGCAGTGCTGGCGGTGCGAAAAAAAGCATTTTTCCGCCCGCAAGCAGCGGTTCTCACATCCGCCATATTAGTATGGCCAAACATTGTCCCTTTCCCGTCAGCCGCGGTGCGACGCGCACCGGCATCAAAGAGCGCCCGCCACCGCGGCGGTGGGAGCCAATGGAGACTCACCACCGTGCGGAATGACATCTGCCCCGCTCCACAAATTATGATGCCCCAAACAAGCAGACGCACCGCAGCGGAGAAACCGCCCAACCACAGACGGCGGAAGCTCGACAGCGGAGAGCGAAACCAGAGTCCCGGTCCACACCACCCAGTCCCGACCGCCATGGATCCAGCTCTTCACGTTTTTCCGGTGCTGTACCTGCCACATCACCAGCAACTCATGGACCGCCGCGGAAGCCGCCGCAGGTACGCAATGACACAAACACAACACACAACACATCGGCTGACACAGGGTCCAAATCCACATCAGACACCCTGGTGGGGACAGGAACACATCCACAAGGGCACCCACACATGACCCACTTGCCACCAAGTCACCCCCCCGTATCCTGGACACACATGTTCCGCGACCATGCAGCAATGTCCCGGTCAAGTCACCACAGCGGTGAACACAAGGGAATACATGTGCACTATGCAGAAGGCAGGGCCAGCGCCAGGCATGGGCAGGGCACAAAGACCACAGGGCCACACCTCCACCCACCACACACTAGCACACCCCCTGAAGGCACGTGCCATGTGCCCCTCCTGTGCACCCCCATGCACAACAACAAGCCAGGTGAATACACACCCTGCACCACACAACAAACAACCAGGAAGATAGCCACTGCAGGAGTGGTTAAAGAGGAACACACAGCACAGTAGTACAGGGCCAGGGAAACACACACACCACACTCAGGGCAACAAAAATGAGTACAAGCACCAAATGAACACATACAAGGAACAAACATCCAAATGGACACACAGCCTGCCAAGTTACACATACATATCCCATACTAACACACATACACACACTACAAGCCAACAGCAATGGAGCACAACAAATAGGAAAGCCAAAGTGGGGGGCACACAAATGGAAGGTCATGGAGACAAATAACAAGCATGTGTACATCACATGCAAGACAAGGAACAGAGAACAACACCCTCAGACCATCAAAGCACACATGGCTGGTACAGTCAGTGAAGTCACACCACAGACATCACAGTGCAACAACGCAGGGAGACAGCAAGGCAAACCATGTATAGGCACAAGGATGAAAGGAAGGCCCTGAAGTCAAACTATGAACAGCCACACATGGTTACAACTACTTCACAGGAGTACACCAGCAGCACAACACACAGGCCCATTGACACACTCCATGACTGCCAAACACCAGTAGGAATTTACACACATACCCCACTTACACCAGCAGCACACAACACCTGTGTCAAACACACTGAACGCTGGCAATACTTGCCAGTCAATACACACACAAACAATCACACACCCTGGGGGTAGCCACAAACATCACACACACACAGGGATGCCAGAACAAATGTCTGCACAAAAACAACAGACAAATACATAACCCAACAGAAACACACACAGAACCACAACAAGAACAGACATGCCCTGTGCAGCTAAACTGTGGAAAGGCAATGGGAGCACAGACACAACAGGAGTGCACAAACTCATCACTCAGGAACAATGCACAGAAAACATACCACAACACACACAAGAAGTGCACCATCACAGAACAACACAGCCACATCAAACAAACAACAGATGCACAGGCAGAAAAATCACATACCAAACACAGCACAACATCAGGGGATGCACACCAGGCAATCACAAGGCAACATACACACACAGCACTGCATGCACAACAAGCAGTGTGTGCACACCAAGCATACCAGCCACACACAGACATCAGTGACATAACATCAACCCACACAACACCAATCAGCACAGCACAAAGACAACAGCAAACCCAGGAAGTGAAGCAATAACAGAGCCAACACACATACATCCAACACAAAACCAACAGATGCACAAGTCTGGGGCAGAAAGGTGGAAACAACTTGACCAGAGGACTGGGCAGCACACACAGTTGAACTGCATATGAGCAACGATGACTGCCAAACAGCACAAGAACATCACATACAACCCATTGGTGAAATGCCCTAAGTGACACATTGATCCTGGCCAAACAACTGCAGCACAAAACACTGTGTCACAAATGAAGTGATGGGGAGGCACACACACATGTAAACCAAGGGGACAGCTGACATCAAAGTGAAGTGTACTGCATGTCAGTAGGGGACATGGCAGGAGTGTACATACACAAATAGAGGGAGTGCAGACCCACAATGGGTAGGCATCTGATGCACAGATAGGGGATGGAATGACAACACACACAACATGCCATACTGGAGGCAAGAAGGCACCATGTGACAGCAATGCATGAGAAAACACAACCACAAAGGCTGTGTGGAGTAGCAGGTCTGCACAGTCACCACAGACAGTAACAAGACACATGGATGATCAACAAAACACAACACTGACTTGCCAGTCACACACTCTGCATACTCACAAGTGACAAAAACAACAAGTAGGAGTCAGGCAGAACTGTAAGGACACACCAACACAGTGCATAGTGCACAACATACAACTCACACATGTGCATACAACCACATCCACAGGGCTGAAAATCAAAACACCAGGCATAAAACTCCTGGGTGACATATGTGTGTAGTTGACAATGCAGGGGCATGCACACATCAACACTCCCGACAAACTCACTCCCTTCACACTGCACACTACCTGACCATCCAAGAGCACACATGGAAAGTAAGCCATGGGACTGGCCTTCACAAGATGATCACACACATACACTACTGGGCACACATAAAGGAAGAATACACATACATGATGACCCTGCCTAGCCTGCTTGCAATACTGTGTACAGAATCCCGCTCTGTGATGGCAGTGCCCCCCAATCTGACATGTGTACAATATAGCCAACATGAACAAATTAAGAAAATGACAACTGCTTTCCATTGAAAATTGACATAATTGCCCCCACAAGTATCTGGGTCAGGAAGAACTGAAGACCCTGTCACCCCTGTAAAAAAATGATTAAGTGAGTCAAAACATTGACTATGTTGAAGTGGCACACAGACCATGTGGCACAGTAAACCATATACACACAGCAAAAGAACTTTATCCAGTAAGGACAGTGACAAAATAGCAAACAGGAGCAACTGTCTTTATTCACATATTTCACAGATAGGCACCATGGCAAGAGAAGAGGAAGGCACAAAATGCAAAGCATGACCATGTGAGGCTGCACAGGCAAGGGCAAAACAGCAAGGTCAGTGGCCAGGGCAAAGTGCAGAGTATGTCCATGAGAAGCTAAGCTGCACAGGCAAGGGCAAAACAGCAGTGAACAACAAGGCCAGTGGCCAGGGCTAAGTGCAGAGTATGTCCATGAGAAGCTTCACAGGCAAAGGCAAAACAGCAGTGAACAACAAGGCCAGTGGCCAGGGGAAAGTGCAGAGTATGACCATGAGAGGCTGCACAGGAAAGGGCAAAACAGCAAGGCCAGTTGCCAGTCCAGGGTGCAGAGTATGTCCATGAGAAGCTGCACAGGCAAGGGCAAAACAGCAGTGAACAACAAGGCCAGTGGCCAGGGGAAAGTGAAGAGTATGTCCATGAGAAGCTGCACAGGCAAGGGCAAAACAGCAGTGAACAACAAGACCAGTGGCCAGGGCTAAGTGCAGAGTATGTCCATGAGACGCTGCACAGGCAAGGGCAAAACAGCAGTGAACAACAAGGCCAGTGGCCAGGGGAAAGTGCAGAGTATGTCCATGAGAGGCTGCACAGGCAATGGCAAAATAGCAAGGCCAGTGGCCAGTCCAGGGTGCAGAGTATGTCCATGAGAAACTGCACATGCAAGGGCAAAACAGCAGTGAACAACAAGGCCAGTGGCCAGGGCTAAGTGCAGAGTATGTCCATGAGAAGCTGCACAGGCAAGGGCAAAAGGGCAGTGAACAACAAGGCCAGTGGCCAGGGGAAAGTGCAGAGTATGTCCATGAGAGGCTGCATAGGCAAGGGCAAACAGCAAGCCCAGTGGCCAGTCCAGGGTGCAGAGTATGTCCATGAGGAGCTGCACGGGTAATACTTAAACACAGCAAAGAGAAACAAGGCCAGTGGCAAAAACGAAGTGCAGAGTATGTCCAGGAGAGGCTGCACAGGGAATACTTGAACACAGCAATGAGAAACAAGGCCAGTGGCAAAAACGAAGTGCAGGGTATGTCCCGGAGAGGCTGCACAGGGAATGTGTGCGACTGTACCTTTCCATGTTCAGCAACACAGTCAGGGGGTAACAATGTGCAGTACAGGCCCACCTGTGTGAGAGACAGGTGTGTGAGGGTGACTACCACTCAGACTTGGCTGTCAGGCGGACTAGGAGCTGGCTGTGTCTCGGGGACTGTCGGGGCACTTGACCGGGGAGAGGGTGGACCAGCTGAGGTAGAGCTATCAGTGGCTTGGCAAGCCGGAGGGCTACTTGGACCAGGTGGTGTAGTGGCACGTGGAGGCGGAGTCATGTAGACGGGAGACACGGTGTGGCTGGGAGATTGTGGAGGGGTGCCTTTCCACTTCTTGGGGATCCTAAATGGCTTGCCTGCATTGGTATCAATTGGAAGTGGAGTTGACACAACAGAACACTCACGACCAAAGCTGCATCAGGTGCAGATGCTGGCACCCCCTCTGGTGATGTGCTGGATCCTGCGGAACGCTTTGCCTGGCTACGCCTCTGCCCCCCTCTCCTGTTTACTAGGTGTCACCCCTACAGTGCCCTCCTTCCCCTGCTTCACTGGGCTTGGAATGGGAGTCGAGGATGTGGGTGAACCTGCCTTGGAGCCCTTCCTAGGTGTACCCTTGGCATGCACCACCTCCTCGGTGGCCACAGAAACTGTATGCTTCTCTGCGAGATGCTTTAGGGACAGAAGAGTCCTTGGATGGGAATGCCTCTGAGGCATCTGAGGCATCTGAGGCATGTGTGCCTGAGGTCTGCTGCTTTGCTTTTTGCACCCTGGTGTCACCTGACGTGCTTTTCTCTCTGTGCTCTGGGGGGGCTTTGGTCTTCTTTGGGGATGGTGTCTGCGCCCGGGACTGCTTGGGTTGCTGCTGCTATGTGCTTCGTGTGCTGTATCGTGCCTTTGATGTATGTGGACCATGGTCACTGTCGTCAGACGTGGCAAATGCCATGGGGGTGGACAAAGGGACCGGAGCTGGACTGTGAGTATGTGCCTGTTGAAGGGCTGAGGTCACTATGGTGGACAAAGCCTGGACAGTCTGGTGCAGCCCACCCACGTCTGAATGTATGCCCTCCATGAAAGCAACCACCTCTGGCAATTTTTTTTTTGTTGTCTATGAAGGCATTGAGGAAAGTTGTATGGCCTACACACAGCTGGCGCAAAAGGTCCACAGACTCAGCACTGATGGCAGCAGGTGGGACAGGGGCAGCGGTGCCAGGGGTGAAGGACACTCTTCCTCTCTTACTGAGGCGGACACAGGCAGCACCAGAGGAAGTGGCTGGGAGTTTGGGCACTGGCCGCTGTGTGGTGGAAGATGATGCAGAGTCCCCGTTCCCTGCCAACATGGATACATCCCCGCTGGCATCAGATGATGTGGTACTTTGCGTCTCAGGCTGGTATTCCTCCAGCAGACTCCTGTCCCTCTCTGAGGCGTTGGTGACATCTGTGTCACTGGGTTCCTGTGCAGCTGTTGTGCTTTTTCACCCCCACTGGTGTCCGTCTATTGTCCCTCTGTGACCACAGGAGATGCTGCATGAGAGAAAGAGATGTAGGGTCAGTTCAGTGGCGGCAACAGTGCAAACATATGCAAGCAATGCATAACAAAAGATGACTAAATCTACATGTTGCACACCACCCTGTGCAATCACATTGTGCTAACTCACTATATTGACCCAAACAGTGCGTGGGAACTGGAAATTCAGGCATAAGTGAGCCATGTGATGACCACACAGCACAACACCCTGCTAGTGGCTCCGTTCAACCAACTAGCTCTGAGCACACCTAGGGACATGATGGGGGCACACTACTTGTTGCCACTGACAGATCTGGATGGAACAGGAGGGGACAACACAGACACAGACTACAACATGACATTCCACAATGGCCCTGAGCCAATGCCACCCACCATGTTGGGGGCCCAAAGAGTGGTGCACATTGTTGTCAGATGTCTAGGCCTCCCAAATCTGGGTACATGCAATGGACGCATTGATGAAGGCACAGTCAGATCGAGGACACTGCCGTTCCCTCCCATGGGATTCCCCAGACTACCCCAATGCATAAGAAACCTGAAGAGCACGAATCAGAATGCAATGGGAATGCACAACATCCCAATTACCTTTGTAAGTACAGGTAGGGCACATGCGTAACATCAGCACCCAGCCCAGCAGCCACTTACATGCCACTGCATCACACTACCAACATAACATAGGCCAGCTCTGGCACAGGCTCTGTACGCATGCAGCCACTCCCAGCCAAAGTCACCCTCCCCGAATGCTCACCCCTGGCTTGCTGCTGATGCTCATTCAATCGTTCATCCAGCTCAGGCTGTGTCACCACCAAGATGCGGCCCATTAGTGGTGTCAAGCTGTGCCGTGCCAAATGCTCAGTGCGAGGAAGCAGCCCCAAGGTTATCTCCGCCACGTTCTTTGCCAGCCGGCTGATGTCGTCCCACCTCTTGTAGCAGTGGGTGCGCCGTCGGTTTGAGACCCCCAGAGCTCGAACCTTGGCTGCAATGGCCCTCCACATGGCCTTACGCTGGTGTACCTTGAGCTGCAGGCATGGGCAACAAGAGGGGGAAATGATCAGTGACACAGTGTTATGTACCGACATCTATCAGTATAGCAGCAAGATACAGACTCATCACAAATCCAACGAAATGTCGATCAGAGACTAGAATACATCTCACATGGTACACCTGCATGGGAAAAGCTGATTTAAATGGATGCAGGTGTGAGGGGAACACAGTCCCTGCACATCTCACACACATGCAGGATGCCAGCACTGAAACCCCTATGTAGCCTGCCCACATCTCCAGTCCATTGTTGGGTTGAGCAACACATACAACACATATCAACCTGTGTTTGGGGGTAGACTCACTGTGTACAAGACTGCGCAGCCCTAAATGTCCCTGCCCTGTGAACAAATAACTGTGTCATGGATGTCACATTGAGGGACATGATCTCACAAATCCAAAATCCTCATCACAAGGCCGGTTGTTTGCAATCTACAGTGCTGAGATGGCCCATAGATGCAGTGCAATGAGAAAAGACTGATGTAATACTCTGTAAGTGAAGTGATGTGTCCTTGTTTTTGTGGGCGGGGACTGTGCAGGCCAGCTGGGCTCACACTGAGATGGACAACAGGGGCACACACAGCCATTCATCCAAGCAATCACTGTCCTAACTCCTGCATGAACAACCTTCTGCGTCACTGTAGGGCTGACTACACAACACAGGTCACTCATGCATACATGTGCAATCAGGGAAACTTGTGGCATTGGGTACACACACCTTCCCCCTGGAGACAGCGTGTTAGGCAGTGCATGACACAACCCCACACTCTCAGGTGCATACTGCATCAGTCCAACTACATGTTTGCTGCCCCCTGCCCTCCCCCCCACTGTTGAGGACTTACCACGACATTTGGGGCACCTTATAGCCTTGGGTACTGTGTGAGCACATTGTCCACCAGGACCTCCAGCTCCTCACTCGTGAAGGGACTGGCACCGATCTTCTCTGTCCTTGCCATCACTTTGGACATGAGACAACAGCAGTGGAATTGGGTGGTGAGGGGTCTCTGGCAGCAGTCCCTGGCGGCATCAGCAGGTGAGGGGTCTCTGTCAGCAGTCCCTGGGGGCAGCAGCAGGTGAGGAGTCTCTGTCAGCAGTCCCTGGAGGCAGCAGCAGGTGAGGGGTCTCTGTCAGCAGTCCCTGGAGGCAGCAGCAGGTGAGGGATCTCTGGCAGCAGGCTCTGGTAGTAGTGGAAGTGTGAGGCTCCCTCCCACACATATATAGCCCCCTGGGGTCGTTTCAAAGGTGCCAAGCTGCAGCAATTGGTGGTCCATGTCTGCCTCTTTCAAATGCATCCAATGACCGCCTCCGCGGTGGCGGAGCACGCCTACCGCAATTTTCAAAATTGCATCATGCCACTGCAATCAAGGTTCCCATTGGCTGTAAGGGCATGCTCCATGGCGGTGACACACCACTGGGGCCCTGTGTGTGCTATTGCGATGGTGCATCTTTCAAATGCATCCGATGACCGCCTCCACGGTGGCGGAGCACGCCTACCACGATTTTCAGAATTATCAAATGGAATTAGCACCCATCATTTGAAAAATCTCATTAAAATTCATTGAAATATGGAATGTCCATAGCAAGTAGTAGAAGAGGCAGGTCCAAAATTTGCTTGTGGTCGAAATAAATGTTCTTTATTCATATAACATATTCAAATGTTTAAAATCCAAAGATCATACAAATGATTCTTTTAGTCAGCGCGTTTCGTCTCTGTCGAGACTTCTTCAGGGCTTAAGTCTATACATATATATACACATATCTATATACACAAGAACACCTTGTCACCTTGTTTTTTGTAAATCACCAGTCATTTCAAATCTTCTTTGATGTGCAATCTCATTATATTAACTAACCAGCCAAATGGTGATCTGCTAGCTCGGTATGACTTCAGGTATTCTTTTAAGAACAATGAGTTGACAAGGTGTTCTTTTGTATATAGATATGTGTATATTTAGAATTTAAATCTTGCCCAAGCTTTGAGCCTTCTTTGGATATAATTCTGAAGCCCTTTGATCTGACACTTTATCTTCAATTTCGAATGGGCTCACTTCCATTAAAATCATTCACTACTAAATGGTCTGCATCTGGTGACAACAAATGCCCCCATTGCTTAGACCATATTGAAACTTATTCTCATGTGTTGTTTGTCTGTCCAACCTATGTAGCCCCCTCAAGAAATGGCTCTTGCAGATTACAAGAACTTAGGCACTAGTTGTTGCAATGTTGCCCTGCTAATACTATGCACAAATCCCTTTCCACGATATGCAATTCCTCTTGTTAAGTTCCTAAGTTGGATGTGGATTGCAAGATCAAAGCTGTTGTCCGCATAGTGCAATAGTAAGGATTTTATTTTGGTATTTTATATCACCATGCTTGAATATGCCTTTTTTTCGGATTTTGCACCGCCTACGATGTGAAATTAGTACTTTATTTTTATGTATAGGGCAGCGACCGTCATTTTAAACTTTTATACTTTTTGTATTTATATAATATGCATTTTTTTTATTAAGATGTACTCTGCTTTCTTGCACTGTGACGAGGCGATCTCCTTCCAATATTTGCACATGAATGAATGATTTTATTCTCTTGCTATAATACAATTTTTTTTAATTAATGTAAGAATGCTTTTATGAAATGTATTGTCGAAATAAACTGATTGATGATGATGATGATGATGATAGTCAAAGATACATTTCCCTCATCTAATTGGCATAAAGAAATTGATTTGGCATCGCCTGCAACCGCTCATCAGTGGAGGGACAGAGAGAAAAAATGTTGCTTGCTAGGCCTTTAGGCTACTCCTGTCTTGGCTGCTTTTGTATTTACTGTTAATCTGGGTGGAGTGTTCTGAAGCAACCATAAATTAGCTCAGTCACCCCATAGTCTCCCCGAGGGCTCTGTGGTCTATGACACATCTCCTTGGCACATGGCTATGCGATTAGATGTGATGACAGAATGAGCTAGGTGAGTACACCCAAACATCTTAGCCTTAAGTTTATTAGTCTTGGAAAAGAGAAGGTTCTGAGACACCCGCACCAGCTTTTTCATTCTGATTCTTCAGCGACACATTGTGAGATCCAAAGCATTCTGGCTTAGAATGCCACTCCATGTCCATCACCAGCTTTCAACATAAGAAGCACATCGTATTCACAGATTTATCTACTGGAGAAGACCTTAAGGTAACAATATTTGTAAATATAATATACATTTACTCTTTTTTAATGCAGTGTTTCCTTTATTTTATTGTTATTACTTATAATGCGCAACCTAAGCTCCAAAGGGCTACACCTGGTAGGAGGACACATAATGAAGATGTGCTGATACAGGGACATACAGCTGCCAGTTCAGAGTGAACAGAAAGAAATAACTGAATAAAATGCAGAGAATCTCAGAAACATCACCACAATGGAGAGATGAAGGCAGTGGTGGCTGGTGAAGTCTGAAAGTGGTGAGGCATAAAATTAAAGCATCATTATTTCATTTTTGAGCGAGTAGGAGTAGGGAAAGTGTAAATATATATGTGCATGGTCCACTCTTCGCGAAAAGATAGGCATGCTACTTTTTGACTTCCCAAGCCTGGTCTGGCAACAGTGCTGCAGACTAAAGTGACTAGTTTGTGTAAACGAAAGAGAAGTCGAATAAACAAAGTGCTAAATATGGGTTTTATGAGATGTTTTATGTCTGTCAGTATATCACTCTTAGGAAAAGAACAGGATAAAAAAAATTATTGCAAGCATCCCCATTTTAAAATCACAAAAAAAGTGCACTTCATCTAACATGTTCCTCTCTTTGTGTCTGTAAGCAGAAGATGTGGTGAAAGACCCATAAATCAGGCCATTGGCATGCACACACAGCCATGAAACATTTCAGCCATGTTAAACTACAAAAGGAAAGCTCACCCCGCCCTGTCAGTTTGCCGGCTTGCTATAAAGAGACCCTTCATTGTTCTCTGCTCTGGACTCTCTTCCTTTCCACTGCCGGAAGGAATACGGAGGGAAAGCTCAGGTGCCTTCTCTCAAGCACAGGAGGCATTTTAAGTGCAGCGCAGGAAGGATGGCCAGTGCTTTAAATGGGAAAAAATAAGTGCAGGTACTCACCAAAAGGAGCAGTGGGCGGAGTTTAGGGTGGGCACAAGGGCGGTGCTAAGGCGGAACAAGGGCGGGGTTCGCTTATTGACCGTGCCAAGGTTGTATGCACAAAATCTGCAAGCATTGTTAGAATGTGGGATGTATGTGGCCATTAGTTATCTCACAATATATATCGCATTTACTAATAAGTGTTTATTACTATCCAAAGTAACCTTTTTTTAGCAACTTAAAAATAAGAAAAGATCGAGGGAAAAAAAGCAAGTTGTAAATATATGTCTTCATGTTTTCAGTCAGGTGCTTACTGCAGGTTCATAACTCACTAAGCTATAATACAGGGATGTTAACCTTTGACCTGCAGGTAACACAAGGCTCTACGCAACAAAAACAGTAATCAACTAAGCTATCTACATAAAACAACTAATCTGTGATTTACATGTTGCAGGATGTGCTTTCCAGCAGACACATTGATCCTCTATGCACTTTAAATAGTGTTCATTCGCTGCTCGCTCTATGATTCAGGTGCTATTTCTTTTCTGTTTTTTTTAACGATATGACGCCGTGAATGCTGACCACGTCACTGCACTTTTTTAACCTTCCCCCGCTCTCCTCCATCTTGTTTCTTCTGCCCTCCACCTCTTCCTATCCTGTTTCTTCTACCCACTGCCACTCCTCTCATGTTTCTTCTGGCCGCTTCATAAAGCTTCTTTTCAACTGTCCCATTACAAGACCTGATGGCTTTGCCAATGCTTGTCTTACTTCTTTCTCCCAATTCAGTTTATTTGTTTTTTTGCCAACTCAATAACGCCTTTATCTTTGCTGTTAAACCGTTGCACACTCCAATTTCCTTACGGGTGGTAGGCAGATTTACCCACTCCTGCTCATGCACTGTTAGAACGTTTCAGCTTTAAATTGCCTCCACTGTCACTATTATGACTTTCAGTAAACCTTCCTTTCTGAATACAGCATCCACAAAGTTCGCCTCAGCAAATATTTCCCATTTGCTTCGTTTTTTTAATCTGTGCATCAAAGAAGTACTTTTTAAACGGAACCACTCGCGCCTGCAAACGGTTTGAAATAAAATGTGTAATGTGAAGCTTTCCAAAGAAATGAGGACAGTTTATGTATCAAACCTCAAGGTCTGAATACTAATGAAGCAATTGCATAACAGATTTTTTCGATAATCTAACTAAAACGCATTTATTTTATCGACCGCCTAAGGATGACATGCTGCTTCAGCCTGCCTTAAATCGAACCGGTGTCCTACAGTCCACTGAGCCATCTGTCTAGTACACGAGTCTCTCCTGAAACTTTTGCAAACCTGAGTTAGGGCCAGAGCTGACAACGTCTGTACTGGGGAACCAGGTGCCAATCTCCGCCATTATCATTGGATTTACAGTATGTCCAAGGTCGGTAAAATAGGAATTGGCGAGTTTGGTAGCAAGATCCCTTCTTATTTACACATGCAAGAAGGCAATTTAGATGCGAGGCCACGGTAAAAGCATTAACAAACGTTCTTTTGCTATGTCCTGTACAGTGCCTCCCACCGCCACCCATTAGATTTTACAGAACCCTCTCAGCCCCACTGTGAAAGATCAATGATATGCTAATGACTCTGCAGACACCCCTTGCTCTGATGAGCTCACGCTGTGTCCTGGTGACGAGCTCCTGTGATTGATTCCGTGCAGTGCTTGTTAAAGGATTCTGCCTTGGTATCAGTTAAGGGATGAAGGAGCGCTGCCTCGGTTAAAGTCAGGTCCCCATGAGTACCGGTACTCTCTTCGTGCTAGAAAAAGTGCCGGTACTCAAGGGGAGAAAATTAAAAGGTGCCGGTACTCAGTACCGGTGAGTACCGGCCCATTTAAAGCACTGAGGATGACACTAAAGTCTGTTCAGAATCATCAAAACGTTTGGTGATAAACTGCGCAGACTTCAATGCCATGACAAAGCAATACCTGAGCGGATGACCTCATAGGCATCAGGGCTGTGAGCTCGTCAGCCAAGAAAATTCTGATGAATGGCACTGTCTGCTGGTAGCTGCGCATGTGCAGCATCAAAGGAGATCATACAGTGCAACAGAGGATGAGTGCTTTTGAGTGCTGCTCTTGGCGTATTGTTCTTCTTTGGAATTTTTTTTGTAATCTATTTAGGGGAACAGTAGAGGGGGTGTAGCCGCATAGCCACATGGGAAAACTGCTAATGGATGTTGGTGAGAACTAGTGACAAAGTCCAGGGTGGTAGGACAATTGTGAGGAGGCGGATTTTGAGACCTTTCCTGAATTACAACAAAAAAGGATCAAGTCTGAGGCAGAAGGGGAAGTAGCTCTAAAGTCTTAGTCCATATGCAAAGGAAGCATGTTGGCATGTGCATTCTTTGTAAATCTTTAGGTACTTAACCTGCCATCCGGACAGTTTGTAATGTACTTGGGTAATTGGGATTAACATAGTTTCTCAAAGTCTTTCCTTTACGATAGTTCACACTAGAATGTGGGGTTATTTGTGCCCTCCAGATTTGATCCAAGGTCAGAAGGCACCAGTGTTTATTAAGGTACCAGTGTTAAGGAATTCAACTTACATTATACTTCTAAATTTAAATTAGGTAGAAAAACATGTAATAATAAACTATGTTAGTTCTAGTTACCAGTGCCTCGTGCTCAATCTGCGAGTACCAGGTCTCCATGTCGGACAGCGCTCTACTGGCAAATGACATCTGGACCCAGGACCCTTGACACTTCTCCTGTAGCAGCACAGCCCCTAGCCCCACCAGGCTCACATCTACCACCAGCACCGTCCGGAGCTGTGGATCAAAATAGGCCATGATCGTGTCTGCCAGTAGCGCCTTCTTGACTTGGCGGAATGCCCAGTCGAGAGTACCACTCCCACACAGCGTCAGCTTTTGTCAGTGTTCTCAGTGGCTCGGACAGGGTCGTCAGGTTTGGGAAAATCCTTCCACAGAAAGTGGCCAGAAAACTCTGCATCTCAGTGGCATTGCATGGGAAAGAATCTGATTTTATTGCCTTCACTTTCTTCGGGTCAACACGCAACCCTTCCTTCCAGAAGATGTATACAAAGAATTCTATTGACTCTATGTAGAGCAAGCACTTTCGGCTGTGGAGCATCAACCCACAGTATGTCTGCCATTGGAGCATGGCTCTGAGTCTCACGTGGTGTTCCTTAAGAGTATCGAAGGATATCAGAATATTGTCACTGATATTCAGGACACCCAGCAGTCAAAAGAGGGTTTCATGGATGGTGTTCTGAACCACCTCTGCTGCTGACAATATCCCAAAATTCAACCTCCAATAACGTTGGGGAACTACATGAGTTGAAAAAGTTGTGATGTAGCGACTGGCAGATTATAACTCCAGCTGATAGTAGCCAGTGTTCAAGTCCAGTTTGGAGAACCATTGGGCTCCGTTCAGGTCTGCCACAATATAATCTACTATGGGGGCGATGTGTTGTTCTCTCCAGATTGCTTTATTAGGGATCTGCATGTCTATGCACAGTCTTATGGCTCCTGGCGGTTTGAGATTTGGTACAATCACCAGTGGTGATACCCACAGGGCTGGGCCGGTGACCTTCTCTATTACTCCTTGCTGTTCTAGGTCTCTCAGCTCATCTTCCACCAAAGGTTGCAGATGAAATGGTACCCTTCGTTGTTGAAGTGCTGTTGGTCTTACGGTCTCCTTGATGTGTAATCAAACCTTGGTGCCCTGCAGCTGAGGGTGCTCCAACATTATGGTGGCAGAGTGTGACTCGTAGACTTGCCGGGCGAAGAAGATGAGACCCAGATCTTCCACTGTGTAGCAACCTATCAGCATGCAGGTGTCTCCTTCTGTGATGTGAAATCTGGCTTCTGTTACTTACCACTGTAACTTCCCCAACCCCCTTCAAAGGCAGTGGCTCAGTGCCACCATAGGTGTAGATCCTCGCTTGTGTTGGCACTAGCTTGTGGCGAGGGGCTAGCCTGTCAAACTGGGACGAGCCCATTACACTGACCCCCCCCATTTAGGCCCCGGGGTCAATCAGTGCTCTCACAAGTGTACCACCCACTTATACAGTACCCATCGGTGGGAACCTCTTCCGGTTGCCCTCTTTCCCAGCAAATGAGGTGGTAAAGACCTTGTTGTCCTCCTCCTCATAGTTAACATATATTCTTTGGCTGCCACCTGGTGATGGCCCTTTGTCCTCACCTTCCTTGATCAACAGCTGTCACAGGGTGGACTTAACTTTCCCCTTCTTCCCCGCTTGGGGCCCTTTCCTCCTGCTGCAGCACACCATGGCAAAGTGATTCATGCGTCCTCACATGGAGCAGGACCAGTCTCGGGCCGGACAGGTGTTCGGCACTCAATGTTCCAAACCACAGTTGGCGCATCATCCTTCTGATGGCATCGCAATTCATGTGCGGGGTTGGGTAGGTCACCATTATATGCCGCCTACATACTCTTCCTTTGCCTTGACGGTGTGGGTTGTCCCTTTCTGGGCCGTCCTTCCCGCAAGGGCCACTTCGATCTCATCAGCCTGTGTGTCGGCCAATTCATTTGACCTCGCCAGCATCAATATTGTGTCAATCAATCAATTGATACAGATCAGGGTATCAGAAATATGCCCACTACCACAGATAGAGTAATTTCACAGTTACACGCACATACATTCATCATACGCTAGGGCCCATTTCACTAACATACGCTCCAATACTCTACCAGCAGCACCCTGCATCTGTATCTAGGCGATAGGACCAGTTTAGTGGTTGCCTAACATAATATAAACAATCTATAAACAATAATCATAAAGTCTTCAATAAACGACAAGAAAAGAAACAACCAACACCATATTTAAAAGTTATATTGCTTTATCTAAAATTAGTCAGAGTAAATCAGAATAAATCATTTCTCATAGTTACCTATTCTAACTAGTGTCAGAACGGGTCAGGACCAGTCTCTCAAAAGTCTTTTCAGGATAAGGTCCTCAGCATCAGTCCTCAGCAACGCAAGTTCACGCAGCAAGGCGACGAAAGATAGTGTGGGGAGAGCCCTCCCTAAGCTAACATTTTATAATGCAAAATACAATGAAAACCCACATGAATTCAACAAGTAAAATTGTAGCACTGAGCGGAACGAGAAGGAAGGGATGTAACTTTGCAACATCTTGAAATCTCCGCTTAGGAAAAGTCATAATACGCAAGCCTCGGAACAGGAACCAAAGATTAGAAACTATTAAAGTTCATTTCCCTCGGCAAACCGGCTTTAGCACAGAGTTCTTTCTGAGGCTCTTTGTTTACCAAGGACAAATCATTTCTTTTGGAGATCCTCCAAACTTGCTGATGTCCTCCCGGAAA
This sequence comes from Triturus cristatus, assembly GCF_964204655.1. Lineage (NCBI taxonomy): Eukaryota > Metazoa > Chordata > Amphibia > Caudata > Salamandridae > Triturus > Triturus cristatus. The sequence goes on along the minus strand of NC_140585.1, from coordinate 1,202,516,405 downwards.
TTTCCATATAAGGACTACGGTCAGTTGTCTGTAACCGAATTCCAGCAGGGGTCTCCCTTGTCACATCACAGATTTCGCCTGCACCAGAGCTCAGCCAGGCTTCAAATTATTCTCAGTTATTTTCATGAAGGCCTCCATAGGCCACAATAGACCATCTTTAATTAAAGAGACAAAATAAAGATTACTACATCATAATGATTAAACAGTGTTAACCCCACTAACACCCTTATGTGTATGCATTTATCTAGCTTTGCGACATATAGAGCATTAATTCAGACAGCGTTTTGTGCTCAAAAATAAATAGCACACAGCAACATTTAAACATGAAAACTTGCACGTTATTGTAAATACAAAAACAGCACACGCATGCTAACCCTCGTGTAACCTTCTCTTGTGTTAGGACAAACAGGTTGATTAATAGAACGCACTTGCACAAGACAAATAATTAGTTGTTAATTATTAATAAATTAATAAAACGCATAAACATGCCAGAGCTTCAAAAGCCCCAGAATTTTCTAACAGAAAACCCTGCTCCAGCAATCCCCCCTTTGGTGATTTTATCACCAAATAAACCCAAAAAAAAAATTAGTGAAAATTTAGTCCCATTTTAGGAGAAATCAGAAATGTCTTTTCCCCTTACACAACATTAAACGCCAGTCACTCTTTCATCATCTCTCTTAGTCTCTAAATAAACACTCTCCCTTAATTCTTCTAATTCAATCTCTTCTGGTTCTCTTTTCGAATTTTTCAAATTCTTATTTTTCTTTTCATTTTTCAATTTCTCTTTCCCTCTCCTGTTTTTACAACACACACACACTAATCTCAGTATCAGCAAAGCAACAATTATACAAGACAAAGGAAACAATATTCTACCTATAATAGTACTACCTATTTTTGCAATAAAATCCTTAACAGCTATCATCTTATTAGCTAGTTTAGTCCATAAACTCCCAGTTTCAAGTGGTACTAAATCTTCATGCAAATCAGTAATATTTTTGATATAGACCTTCAGGTCTCTACTTTCATCAGGAATGTAAGTGCAACAATGTTGAACTTTCAAAATTCCACAAACTCCACCCTCCTTAGCCAAAAGAATATCAAGGGCAAGTCGATTTTGCATAGACATGGCACGTACGGCACTTAACTCCGTATTTACCAAAAGAAATCCTCCTGCGGTATTTGTCGATAAACGATCAACCACTGTGGACAATTTCCGAATTCCATAAGCATTTAAAGAAATTCCCACTGCTGGAATCAAAACCCCAAAAATATCACCCACAATTTCAGACCAAGTTTCTCTCTTAAAACGTTTTAATATGTTAATATCTTCTACATCACTTATTTTATCTGTATGAAAAATCTTAGGAAAAACCAAACCCACATAACATGTGCCATACCAATGGTCAGGCAACTTGTAATAAGCCTTGTTCCCACACACATAGTACACTCCTGGAAAAATAGTATCTTCTCCACCACTGAAACCCCAACCAGTCGCAACGAAGTATGTATCATGGCACTCACTAGTCCCTACAAAATATGTATCATATTGGGATTTCCTTCTGGTAATGCATAGTTTACCCTTCTGCGGTGCATCTAGAGCCAAAGTTGGACTAGCCCCATTTCTCAACTCTTTTCCCATTTCAATGTCCCAAATTGTCTCACTCACTTCATATTTCCCTGCTTTCTCATGCATGTTCACTCTCCTTTCCTCTACCATATCCAGGAAAACTTTCTCCTCTTCTTTCAAACTGCAAGTTAAATTGTTCTTAAAAATGTAATCTAATGTTAGTCCTTTTTCTTCAATAAAAATCTCACCAAAAGTGTTAGCTTCTTTAGCTGGATTCAGCTCTTTGTTCATTGGCAAGTGCCCAAAAATACTATCCCTGTTAGACATGTTATAATCTATTTTCCCTAACAAATAGAAAACACTACTTAAAATACTACAAGAAATACCATATGTAGCTGGTAAATGATGATAAGTAACACCCTCTGAAACGGATGCAGGTAACTGCATGCAGACATAGCAATCCCTCACTTCCATTGTCTTCACATATTCATATAACAGTTTAGAAAAAACATTACTAGAAAAATTGTTAATTGACCTATCTTTGTGTATGTAACTATTTCTAATTGAAACTACTTTTTGTGAATTCTTCTCTATATTAGTCATGTTTTCTGTATCCATCCCAAATTCAACCTTAAAAGTAACTAATAAAACTAAAACACCCCATAGAAGCATTAATATTCCACTACAACAGCAGCACATCTTGCACCACCTTTTAAAGAAGGCACATCTATTTTGATTATTCTCTATGTTAGCCATTCTGCTTTAATTTCTACTACTCCACTACTGTAATTAGAACTTTTCAAATCTCCAACGTTTGTTCCAAACTCTTCAGCTTCTTCAAAGATCCTTCTGTTCACTTAGTCCAAGTGAATCCTTTTTTACTCAGTTTGGATACTCATCATTTTTCACTCCAATTTCTTCAACATCCAATTGTATCAGATCTCCAACGTCGGAATCCTCAGTACTCGACTCTTCTCCAATGTCAGTCAAGAGTACTTTCAGAATTTCACCAGTATCTTCCTCAACCACTTTTCTCAAGACCACTTCCGGATTATCTTGAGTCACTGTTTCTTCTTTTCCTTCTTCAGACAGTGTCACATAAGACCATTCCGGTGATCTGTACTTTTGGTTGGGTCTTTTAACTCTTTTTATTTCTACTGGTTCTTTTGTTCTCTTTGATTCTTCTTCTTCAGCCTTTGAAGATTGACTGGATACCTCATTCACTTGTTCAGCTTCCGATGTATTTGCTTTTATTATCCTGTATCTCAGCCTTTTCACTCTGTTGTTAGGCCAACGATCTCCTTTCACAACCTTTTTCGGCTTTTCTTTAACACTCCTTTCTCCAATCGAAGTTCTCTTTCTCAGAACTCGACCTTCTGTTTGTTCATTCTCATCATCCGATTCTGTTTCAATTGCCTTTTGCTTTCGTTTCTTAGCAGTTTTCTTTTCTTTCACAGATTCTTTCACCACTATTTGAGACTTCCCTACTTCTGTCCCTCCTCGGGTCTCCGACACGCAATCTTCTTGCTGTCTATTTGTCCCTTTACCTAGCTCCTCATCAATGTTCCCTACACCTCCTCGGGGGTCTTCCGCAATCTGTCCCTCTCTATCTTCTTCTGACCCTGTTTCTTCAAGAATAATCTCAAGTGGCTCTTCAATCTCCTCTTCTTCTGATTCAGGAGTAGTCTCAATGTGTTTTCTCTTTTCTTTTCTTTTTCCTCCACTGCTATTCGAAACTTCAGGCTCTTTCACAAAATCAGAATCTGATCTTCCTTCTGATACTCGCAGTGAATCTCTTGAAGCTTTCTCTGCTTCTTTTCTCACTGATTCTGTATCTTCAGGATCTTCACCATCACTGGAATCTGACTCTTCATAATACTCTTCACCAGTTCCCTCTCTCGGACTTGGAATTCTCAGAGTATGACTTGCATGTACCCAGTGTCTCACTCCAGCACACTTTACTGCAGTCGTTGTAGTCAGAATAACTTGTCTCGGCCTTCCCCACCTTGGAATCAAGCAATTTCTTCGTCTGTGCACCTTAATCCTCACCCAGTCTCCTGGACTCAGATCATGGGCTTGCTTCTTCTCAAGTGTAGTAGCTTCTTCTCCAACCTGGTGAAACACAGAATGAACTGCGTCAGCCAGGCCTTTACAGTAATCCAAAATCATGCCATCAGTTATTGTCATCAACTTATTCACAGGCACGAATGCATGGCGCATTGCACGTCCCATAATGATTTCATGCGGACTCAATCCTGTAGTTCTGTCTGGAGTAGATCTCATAGTCATCAAGACTAGAGGCAGAACATCTGGCCATTTCATGCCAGTGGCTAAGCACATTTTTCCAATTATGTTTTTGATTGTGCCATTAATCTGCTCAACCACACCAGAAGCCTCTGGTCGGTATGCACAATGTAGCTTCTGCTGTATTTTTAATGCTTCACAAATCAAACCAATGAGTTCATTTTGAAAGTGTCTACCTCTGTCAGATTCAACTGTGACTGGAAACCCAAACCTAGGAATCAACTCCCTCAACAGTAATTTTGCCACTGTTAATCCATCATTCCTCCTTGTCGGGTAAGCTTCCACCCACCTTGAAAACAAACAGACTACCACTAGGACATACCTCAGTCTGTTCACTTGGGGCATTTCAATGAAATCAATTTGCATCCTTGTGAAAGGACCTCTTTCTCTGCCAATTGTCCCTAAACTCACCACTGTCTTTTTCCCAGTGTTAAACTGCTGACAAATTAAACACCTTTGACAGATGCTTTCCGCAATTGTCCTAAACTTTGCATTGTACCAGGTCTGTTTAAAGGACCTAATCATCGCGTCCCTCCCCAGATGTCCCTGGCCATGATACATCCTTGCCATTGACGACAAAATTGAGTTTGGCATCACTGGTCTGCCATCTCTGTAGACCCAAACATGGTCTGTTTCTCTTGGAGCACATCCTGCCTTAACCCAATCTCGTTTCTCTTCTTCTCCTGCCTCATCTTGTAACTGTTTCACTTCATCCCACGTTTCTAGGACATTAGTAAACATCACAGAAGGGAAAGACATTTCCTTTTTTTCTCTTTCCCTGTTAATTGATTGGTTCAGTTTCGCACAATACTGTGCCACATCGTTAGCATATCTATTGCCAACAGTGATAAAATCCTCTCCTGAAACATGTGCTGCACATTTTACAACTGCTAACTCCTTAGGCAGCTGTATCGCCTCAAGCAATTTTCCAATCAGCTCAGCATTCTTTATCGGAGTTCCACCCGATGTCAAGAAACCTCTTTGTAGCCACAGTTGGCCAAAATCATGCACCACTCCAAACCCATACTGACTATCAGTCAACACAGTTGTTCTCAAATCTTTCCCAATCTCACAAGCTCTTGTCAATGCCACTAATTCAGCAACTTGCGCAGATTTTACTCCTTTCAATGGTGATGCTTCCATAACCTCTGAAACTTTGCACACTGCATATGCTGCACAAAGCACACCATTATCATTTCTCAGGCATGATCCATCCACAAACAGCACATGATCATTCTCAGGCAAGGGAACATCCTTGATATCTGGTCTTGGTTTCGTACAGTACTCAAGCACATCCAAACAATCATGATCATCTTCCATCTTTATACCCACATTCTCAATATCCGGCAAAAGTGTCGCTGGATTCACATTCGTACATCTTTCAAGAGTCACATTTGATGCTCCCAAAATCACTTTCTCATACTTAGTCAACCGACTATTTGACATATGCTGAGTTCTGCTTCTTGTCAAAAGAATCGCCACATTGTGAGGTACGAATACCCTTACAGGATACCCCATTATGATCCCCTCACTCTGTTCCAGGCTTCTGCATGTTGCAGCCACAGATTTTAGACAACCTGGTAAACCCACAGCTACAGGATCAAGCGTCGATGAGAAGTACGCAATAGGCCTTCTCAATTGCCCATGTTTCTGGATTAACACTGAAAGTGCACATCCATTTCTCTCACTGCAGTACAGTTCAAATTCTTTTTCATAGTCTGGCATACCCAGAGCTGGAGCTTCACACATTTTTGTTTTGAGCTCTTCAAATGCTGCCAATTGTTCTGCATCTAGATCCAATGGATCTGTCATGTCACTTTTTGTCAATTTAATCAATGGCTTTGCTATCAGGGAAAAATTAATTATCCACTGACGACAATATCCCACCATACCCAGGAACATTCTCACTTCTCTCTGGGTTTTTGGAGCTTTCATTTCTCTTATATATATATATATATGTATGTATATATATATATATTCACTGAAAAAACCATAGGTTTCACACATGTTATAGTTAGCTGGACATTTTACTGATAAAAAAACCAATGAAATTCCCCCGTTATAGTTACTGTAGGCAACTATAACTCACGCGACCGTAATCCTCTGCTGATGCTAATACTGTATTTAGACACTTATTTGCCCATGTCTTCTTCCATTAAATTTTAGCTATACATATATTACAAATATTTTTTTTTCATAAAGACACATATGTCATCAGCAGAGGATTACGGTCGCGTGAGTTATAGTTGCCTACAGTAACTATAACGGGGGAATTTCATTGGTTTTTTATCAGTAAAATGTCCAGCTAACTATAACATGTGTGAAACCTATGGTTTTTTCAGTGAATTTGCAAGGTTTTTTAAATGCTAATTCCTAACTATAACGTGTGTGAAACCTTTGGTTTTTTCAGTGAATTTGTACGGTTTTTTAAATGCTAAGTTACTTTACGCCATTCGTGGCGTGCGCGCCCACTTAACGCAGTTCGTTCCGTGCGCGCACGGTAGATGGGCCATGAACGCACGATGCGCTTCGCGCACCGTGCGCACATGGAGGACATATGATGAGCATCGTTGTGACAGGTAAAATATATGTTTTGCATTGCTGTGATATGCCATGCACAAATGGTGCACCTCGAGCACCATTTGCACATGGGGTGGGGAGAGTGTGGATATTTTTAATTTTTTTTTTTATTTATTACCGTACGCGTACGGTAAGCGTAATCGGCGAAATTTTCGAAAAAAATAAAATTGCCTTTTTTCACTTGGGGGACAGTTGGGGACTCCCTCAATATGGCTAGGTGCTTGGGAGCTGTCTAAACAGCCCCTTTACATGTTTTTGCCCTTTGTTTTTCAATCCCCTGTCAGAGTGCGAGAGAGAAAATGGCGGCCGCCGCTTCCGGGTTTCGACCGATTCGAATGTTTACTAAGATCTATCAGCCAATCAGAATCGCGCTCGCGCACGTCACCGTACGCGTACGGTAAGCGCACCGTAAGCTGGCTCAGATATATATATTGATTTAAAGGCTATTTTCTCAGGAACTACTGAACAGATTTACACCAGACCTACAAAAGGCACTTCCTTGACCTGAGGACTACCTCTCTGCCAAATTTCAAGGAACTCTGAACAGCCGTTCGGGCTGTAGCTGTGTCTAAAGGTCCTATGGAAAAATGCATGGGAAAAACGCGTTTTGGGACCCCCCTTTTATCTCAGCCCCCGCTTGACGAATCCCCCCGAGACTTTCAGGGTAGGAGCGGAGCTCAGCGCCCCACCTATTTTGAAAATTTGGCGAGGATTCGTCGACCGGCGCCAAAATTATTCAAAATAGAATGTTGCGCTTTTCCTATGGAAACAGGGTCCTAACTATAACTACCTACTGGCGACCGCCAGTAGGTAATATATATATATATATATAAATATGTATGTATGTATGTATATAGCAAACAAGATGCGGGTCCTTCCGGGATCGGTCCCGTTGCCAGGTGATGCGTCTTCCAGACCGCAATCCACTGCTGATGACGTCAGATATTACATCACTGTATTTATTCACTTATTTACCCATTTTTCTTTCCTTTAACCTTTAGCTATACATATTTAATAAATATTTATTTTACAGAAAGACACATATGTCATCAGTGATGTAATATCTGACGTCATCAGCAGTGGATTGCGGTCGCGTGAGTTATAGTTCCCTTTACTAACTATAACAGGGGAATTTCATTGGTTTTTTACGAGGGAAATGTCCAGCTAACTATAACATATGTGAAACTTATGGTTTTTTAAGTGAATTTGCAAGGTTTTTTAAATGCTAATTCCTAACTATAACGTGTGTGAAACCTATGGTTTTTTCAGTGAATTTGTACGGTTTTTTAAATGCAAATTTTTTTGGGGAGATTTTTGGTAAACCTATGTATAAAATAATATATGTACTATATCCTGCATTATGGAATGGTTAATTTTTTTTTATGCATTTTTTTCCGTGCGCGTACGGTAAGCTGACGCTACGCGCTCCGTACGTCATAAGTACAGTGCGCTTACGTGATACGATGCACGTACGGTAAGCTGATGCTACGCGCTCCGTACGTCATAAGTACAGTGCGCTTACGTGATACGTACGTGACGTACGCGTACACGCATGCGCGTTGCGCGGAAGCAACGTCGCGGTTACGCAGGGGCGTGTAATGCGCATGCGCGAGTGCGTCTTACGTACGCGCTCCGTAAGCGCTCCGTAAGCGTCACGTTTGCGCATGCGTACTTGTTTACGAGCGCGTACCGTAAGCTTACGGAGCGCGCACGGTAGGTCATGTGATCCACAAAGAACACTTTTCATTGGTTGAAACTACTTTCAGTTCCACACCACACCCATTACCCTCATGACTGCTTGAGATCCCCTAGGAGAAGGAGCTGAATTGACATTGAGATACAATGGCAGAGCAGAAGACCACTTCTGAGAGTGAGCCTAGCAGCACCATCATCAGACAGAGAAGGAGGAAACAAAAGGATTCTTTTGTGTGGGAGTATTTTACTTTTCCAGAGGGGCAGAAAAAGGTCAATGCTCCATTGGTCACTTGCACACTTTGTGACCGTGTTTTATCTAGAGGAGATCCAAGGAAGAAGTATTCCTTTGGAAATCACTCTATGAAGAGACACCTTAGGGATAGACATCCCAGGACCTTTGCTCGACATACTGGAGAAAACTCTTCAGTAAGTCACCTGAGCCCAACCTCAGAAGCTCAGCCGAGTACATCATCGGCAGCTCAGCTGAGCCCTTCCTCTGAGGTGGGAGCATCACCTTCTTCTGCTCCTCTGGACATTAACCCTCGATTTGGGAGGGTTGCAATGAGGTGTACAACGTGTTGTGGTCTTATTGTTTTTGGGGAGACCAGTGTTTCCCTTATTAACAATAAGATAGACCAGCACGTTTGTAGACGCTCATAATATTCCCATTCTTTCTTTCCTCCATCCCTGTATTAACCCAACGGCTCTTTTAAGAGCCAACCTTACCTCACAATTTTTTTAATTTATTTTTAAGCTTTCCTTTTTTTAATAGTTACGCGAAGTTCGCGGAATTTCTCCTCGCGGAATTTCTCCGTTTACGCCGTGCGCGTACGCTACGCGCATTCGGCGATTTTTTGAAAAAAAATTCAAATTAATTTTTGCCCTTGGGGGTCCTTCTGGGACCCCCTGACAAAGGCTAGGGGGTCAGGAACTGTCCAGCCTGCCCCCTTTTCACGTTATCCACCTTTGTTTTTCACCCCCTCAGACTGCGAGAGACAAAATGGCGGCCGACACTTCCTGGTTTCGACCGATTCGAATGTTTACTGAGATCTAACAACCAATCAGAATCGCGCTCGTGCACAGCGGCGTGCGCGTACGGTAAGCTTACGGTACGCGCTCGGAGCGCGCCCATAGATATATATAATAATTTAAATGCTATTTTCTCAGGAAATACTGAACAGATTTACACGAGACCTTCAAAAGGCACATCCCTGACCTGAGGGCTACCTCTCTGCCAAATTTCAAGTTATTCTGTTCAGCCGTTCGGGCTGTAGCTCGGACTAAAGGTCCTATGGAAAAATGCATGGGGAAAATGCGTTTTGGGACCCCCCCTTTTTCTCAGCCCCCGCTTGACGAATCCCCCCGAGACTTTCAGGGTAGGAGCGGAGCGGAGCGCCCCACCTATTTTGAGAATTTCGCGAGGATTTGTCAATCGGCGCCAAAGTTATTCCAAATAGAATGTTGCGGATTTCCTATGGAAACACGGTCCTAACTATAACTATTTACTGGCGACTGCCAGTAGATAATTTACACACATTTGCATGTTGCAAGGGTGCTAAGGTCCAGGGATCCCGGTTCCAGAGAAGATTGCCCAGTATGTGTGTAGCTTGTTGCTTGCGGAGATTGATTTGAGTCACTGGACCTCTATGGTCTCAGACAGAGTACATACGTAAAGATGTAAGTCAAAAACTCCTCCTTAATAAAAGTAGTCTGAGTACTTGGATAAGTACAGATTTTTATTTTGTTTATTCAAGAAGGTTCTGTTTCTGCCTGTATTTTTTTATGCATGAATAAACAGCTTTAATGTTTCTTTCTTCACGCTTAACAAAAAAGTGTACAGCCGACACGTGTTTCACCCAGCGGCTCAAAGTTGGGCCAGGGCTTTATCAAGGCTGAAAAGAAATGTTAGTGAGGCACTGTTAGACAGATTTAGCTCAGGATCTCAATATCATCCAGATTGCACCCAGTGGGATGTGAAGACAGTGAACATTGTCTTCAAACAAAAGGAAATGGTGACATCAAGAAGTGCTCAAAGGGAATGTGAGAAGATAGGAAGTAATCCCATTTATCAAGTAAGAAAGAAAAAATATTATTTACTCAGTTTCAGGAGTGATGAAAATACGAAGTGAAAGGTTTTTTATTTTAAGTTATAATGCAGTCTGTATAGAGAGCCAAGGGCATGTTGTTTTATCTGATTCATTTGACATCTGGGAAAGCCATTCTGTTAGAGAGTGTTGCACTGATAAAACCCCACGCTTTCTTCTGAAAACTGTCTTTTGATGTGTCTCATTTCATGAGTGTGGAGCCCCCTTTCCGGGTGTTTTCTTGATGTACCGAGTGCCTCTGCTGGGGGAGTGCTGAATTTCTTTTATTTGGGAGTGTAAAGTAAGACCGGACAGAGTCGGGCCCAAGGGAAGCAAACAGCGAAACAAATTAACATTGTAGTAATCGGGTTGCAACACACACACACATGCACGCACACACACACCGGTTTCTCTCATACACACAAAACAGCTACAGTATGATTTACAGGGTGGGCTGGATCTGGTAAGGACAGAATCATAAAGAGAGGTAAATCAGATACCTGTTCTAGAAAATTTTCAGTATGTTGTGCTCTTTAATTTGTATTTTACATGGGAGAAATGTGGGAAGTTTGGGCATGCTCTAAGATCCTGCCCCAAGTGTGGTAAACAGGGTACATAGGATTAGATGGTTTTAGTGGCAGCTAAAAGTGTATTTTTGCTTGGTGAGATCTACCTGCACATTACCGTAATACATAGGTTATAACCTTTGGAATTTGAGATTGACACATGGTGGGAAGAAGTTCAAAAAGCAATGGACTATGATTTTGGAAATGTAGGTGAACAGGAATGCATTATATGGATTACAAGAAATACGGGTTAGTGGATCCTAGGGCAATTGGATGCTCCTGGACCCCAATTCTGCGAACTGAGTTATTTTGCTTCCGGTGCCCCCTGCCTATACTGACTCTAGAACTTCAAATTAAGTACCAAGTACTCTTTTTAGCACTTGATTCTCTAGGTAGCAAGGCAGAGCTGTCCAAGGCTCACTTATGAAGGTGCCGTGAGCTAGAAACTTGAAACTTAGCGAAGCAACACTCAATAAATTAATGTCCAACCAGTATTGTTTTCTTTTAAAAAGAAACGTAATTTAATACATGCAAGACTATACACAAATTTACAAATGTATAAAAAGTGGCAGGTAGGAAAAAACGGGAAACAGCGTTTAGAACGCTGTTATTACATCAATGTACCATTACAACAAGGTCGTTACAACGACCGTGTTGTTAGTACGCGATGCATTTACATCGCAAGTCATTACAATGAATTGCACAAGGGCGCGCTGAGGTATTGGAAATTAATTCCACCACCTTCCTTACTGTTGCGCAAACTGGAGTAGGAATAGTAATTCATACTATTCCTAAGTCCAGAGCGCCCCCTAGTGCAAGTCGTTGTAATGACTTGCGATGTAAATGCATTGTGTACTAACAACATGGTCATTGTAAAAAGCTGTAAAAGCACGCGATGTAATACATCGCGTTGCAATGTATCATGTTCGAAAAAACAGTGTGAGCTCATTCTAAAGGGCTTGCACATTTCACACATGTGCATTAAAGGAATGTCACAATGGTCAACTTACCCCCTAAATGCAGACTAAACCCATAGGTCTGAGACACATTTAACAATGTGTGCACCAGCAGGCTTTAACATTTTAAACCACAATATGCCCATGTATGCAAATAGCACTTTATAAAAGATACAGAGAGGTAAAAAGTCAGGGATGTGGAATTTTATTAAAAGTTTACATACCCAAGGTACAAGATGCTTTTGAAATCTGCTTATCCTGGACAGAGATCGACTTGCCAATTTTGCTTCTATGCAGTGAGGTAACAAATCAGTGCATCATTCTAGTTATATCAGAGTTCTAATAGTCTCTCCAATTATGCCAGTGTTTATGTCATGTGATAGGTTGGATTCTAGAAAGGTTGTATGTTTCTACCTTTCAGCAAATCTATATTCTGTGGCTTTAAGTATGCAGGAACTGGCTGTTCCAAGGTTAGAGTGCCTGGTGCTTCAGTGCATACCCACAAACTTACAATTTTAAGGGTATTCATCAATTTCTCGTCAAACTCTACCACACTGAAAAATGTTGGAAATTTACACACCAAAAGGGTAGAGGTAGCATCTTTTCAAGAGTAGGCATAAGGAGGTGTGGTGTAAGTGAATTTGCATTGGCTTAGCAGATTTTCGTATTAGCATATATATGCATATATATATTTGCTCAGATGAAAATAGAAATCACAAACGTTTTCTAGGGAGTACGGTTGCCAGGCACAGTTTTGTAAATAATTGTGAATTTCTGAATGTCGTAAATCTGCAACACTACGGTTGCACTCAACGTGGTACAGCATGTCACACAAGCAACACTCTCCAAAGGCTACATCTTTGACCTTGTCTTCTCAACACCATCATTCCATGCTAATCAGACATACCCCTTGACTGGATCACCCACATTAATTTTACAATCTCTCTGCTCCTCCTACCTGCAAACCAAGATGAACAAAAAAGATCTAACATTCAAATTCTTCAAAGACTTCTACAAAGACAACCTTATACTTGAACTAATCTTCTAATTCCACATCTGCTGCCAACACCCTTCTAAACAATTGCAACACCTGTGATGTGAACGCCATAATTAAAACACACAAGTGCAATCCAAAGTCTTCAGCACCCAGGTACTCCTAAGACCTCATTAAAAATAAACAATCCACCCATAGATACGAAGAAAATAAAATAAAATAAAAACAGAACACCTCATGATACTGAAGTACCTTCATGCAACATGCAGACAGCTCATCACATCAGCCAAAGCAAAGTACAATTTGACGACCATCAATTAAGCCACCAACAGAAGCAGAACACTTTTCAAGACAACCAAACACTCCATCAAACACCTGCCAGGTACACCTATTTATCACTTCACAGAAAAGTGATCTGCCATCAACTTCTTCTTCGGTGAAAAAAGACAATCTGCCAGCACATAAACAACACCCATCCCTTTCTGCCGAATCCTGCAACGGTCATCCTTTAGCGCTTTATCTTGGTCAGATTTTACCAACATGCTCAGCTCTCTCAAAGCCACTTCCCAAAAGATGATGTCTAATCCTCGTTCTTCATCAAAGCTTTCTCTGGTGACACTCTTTCGCCCCTACTCACTATTGCCAATGCCTCTCTCACTCAAGGCATCTCCAAAGTAGCTCTCAAAACACGCCAGATCCTTCCACTCCTAAAGAAACCTTTACTAGACCCTAATGGCAACGTCAACTACTAGCCCATCACTCACTCACTATTCACCGTCAGGGTCATTGAATAAGCAGTCTATGTTCAACTCCAAGATCACATTAATGCTAACCTGCTCCTGCATGATTACCAGTTTGACTTCAGTTCATGCTGCAGCATGAAGCCCACTACCTTACACATCATTGATGATGCCCCCTATGCCAGAGATGAAGTTGAGCCCTGTATCCTTATGTTGTCAGACCTCTCAGCTGCCTTTGACACAGTCAACCATCCAACCCTCATAACGGACTCTTCAGTCTTGAATGGGATTCGTCGTCAAAATGCTTCACTTGTTCTGCTCCTACCTTTTCAACAAACTCCAGTTTGTTCATGTGGCACCTTCAGGTCCCAAAAGATCTCTATCATTTGCAGAGTCCCCCGTGAGTTCATACTGTCTCCTGTTATCTTTAACCTCTAAACGGAGCCACTTGGTGATCTACTTGCAGATAATAGCATCAAGATCCACCAATATGCCGAGGCTACAGAACTCTACTGGAAAGTCTCCTCTGGTTCAGACATTCAATGCCTCAAACTCTGCCTCTGCATCATCCAGACCTCAATGTCCACCGTCTACCTGATGCCCAACCTAACCAAGATAGAATTCCTGTTATTTTTCGAGAAAAACAAACAAGATACATTACAAACATCCACTGTCAGCAACTGTACAAGCTTCTCACATATATTTATACCATGGTCATGAGCAACACAAGCATCACAAACACGAGCTGGTGGACAGAAAGGCCATATGCTCCATCTGGACATCACTCATTCCCAAGTTTGACACCTAATCTATGTCCCGCTACTGGCTGTAGAGTGTTCTAGTGTGACATTATGTTGCAATCTCATTGGAACACACTTCTCTAGATCGGGTCTTTTCTCAGTTTTCAGGCGTAATAAAGCAGATGAAGCAAAGAAAGACTACAACTCTTAAAATTTAGTTAAATCAAGCAATGAAAAATCTGCCCAGGTAAACGTCATTTAGTCACCCCTACAAACCTCTCTGAACAAACATTCATAGGCTCTTTTGGGTTCTTAACTGAACCACCAATTGCAGAGAAACAAAGTGGTGCCACTCCTTCAATGGCACACACTGGGCTTCTTTTTCAGTGATGATGTACCACATTCTGTGGTTTAAATAAAGACCTACACATCCATTTTGGCCATAATAATAAACGCAGAAATAGTCTCACAGCATAATAGTATATCTACAGCAACCTCGGCAATATTTTGGGAGTCAATATTACGGCTACAATAGATGTATATTTCGATAATGTGACATACAACCCTATCAGTGAGTTACATTCATGAGAAAGTGGATGCACCACAGAACTCAAAAGACATCCTTTCAGTGCGCGTCCCTTGATCGATTCTGGAGGGGAGTGTTGGCGTGCCTCTCGGAGGTACTGGGGTGGGAGCTCCCCCGCTCGCCGCGACTGGCTCTACTCCATGTCATGGAGGATATAGGGGGCAATATATATAAACGTCATCTCTTGTTGCTGGGTCTCACTCTAGCCAAGCGGGATATTGCAAGGGAGTGGAAGGCGACACGAGCCCCTTCCATGATGAGATGGAAGAACGGCCTAGACTTTTGTATGGGGCTGGAGCGGCCCGTCTTCGAGGCCAGGGGGTGCCCACGCAAACACTTTAAGATCTGGAAACGATGGGCAGACTACCGTGGCATAGGGCTGGAACCCCCCGCAGAGAGGGAGATCGATCCAGCTGGGGCAGCTATACACGGACGTTGGTGGTCCTGGGGTGGCAGTGCGGGGATGCGTAAGCTGCGAGGGGGGAGCGGGATGGATGGAGGGGGGAGAGTAGGGCTAGCAGTAGGAAGTGCGATCTTTGGGGTTTGGGGGGCGGGGAGGGAGTTGGGACGGGAGTTGGGGAGTTATTGAATATACCATTGTCTATTGCCTTTATGTACATGTATGAAGGATTTGGCAGACGTCTCTGGGTTACAGGGCTCTGCATGGAGATGGCTATATTGACATAATAAAATTTGTTTAAAAAAAAAAAAAGACATCCTTTCATCACAAATTGTAGGCCTTGGTTGCAGCACTAAATAGCACACAGCATGAAACCAGCAGCACTGCAGCCTTTCTATACTAACAAGCATTGGCAATACCAATAGGTCTGGCCTGTAAATGGAAGTGCCTTTTGTGTTATCTTTGGGTTTAGGCATTCGATAAGTCATCATACAAGTGCTCTGTCTCTGATCTTTGCTCTCACTTCCATTCATCCAATCGATGATTCGTTCTTGCATTCACCCTCTGACTCAATCTCAATAAGACACACACAAAATCACCAAGAAATGTAGGCTAAAATAATAGATAGCAAGTAGAAAAAAGAAAACATGCAACCATCTAAACACAGCGCGCATATGCTTGCAATAACAAAACTAAACATACTAGCAGGTGTCCATGTTACAGGGGTATTATTCATGGTCTTTTGTGGTTTTAAAGTTCCACCACGGCTGATACATTTAGGACCGATGTGTTAATCATTTTGTAAAGGTAAAACAGTTATATGTTATGGACAACAGCCTTCTATAACGGTCTCTTGGTTTAGAGGAAGAGGCCACGTGGGATGCAGCGTACTGCAAATTAAATAAGCAGCAAACATCCCACCCATTAACAATGCATAGCATAGCTGTAGTGTCCTCTTAAGAAATATTAAAAGAAAAAGAGGAGAAACAAAAAAATGAAAGGGAACTATAAAAGGAGAAAAATGAAAAGTAAAGGACCGACCAATCAGCCCTGACAATGAGGTGCACTCAGTTTCGGGGCGATTCGTAAAGAGGGGGCTGAGAAAAAAGGGGTGTCCCAAAACACGTTTTCCCCATGTTGATTTCCATAGGGAATTTTATTACAGGCTACAGCCTGAACTGCTGAACGGAATTACACCAAATTTGGAAAAAAGGTAGCTCTTGGTTCAGAAAGCGACCTTATTTTTTAAATGGTGTAAATCCGTCCAGTAGTTGCTGATAACTTTTAATAATAAAAGTTTCGATATCTGAGCACCGAGGAGAGGTTCGCGAAGCCTCCCGAGCACGAGCTCAATTCTGATTGGCTGCCTACACTCCAAACCAGGAAGTGTTGGCAGCCATCTTGTGACTCTGTAGAACCGAGTCACAAGAAAACAGTGAAATAAAGGTTAAAAAACAAGAAAAGGGGCAGGGTAGAAACACCCTGACCCCCTAGGCCTGCTCAGGGGTTCCCACAAGGACTCCCAGCGCCAAAGAAAGAATAAAAAAAAATAATCGGCCGAATTTGCACTGGGTGCGCGAATCCGGGCGAGAAACATTTTCACAAAATGAAGCGCGGGCTCCCGTGCTCTGTTATTCTTTAGCCCCCAGGTGGGTCAGGTCCCGGTGGCAGTGTCTAATTAATTAGCGGGGGCCCACGGGGGGCCCCGCAGCCCCTGGGACCGCAACCTCTCCGGCTTTGTTTAAAAAAAAAGCATGGGGGGCTCCTGCCCCCCACGCTGCCCCGGCGACCACCATCCTCCCTGGGGCATGCCTAATTAAGTGCAGGGGGGCCTCGAGGACCCCCCAAAGCCCCGGGGACTGCTACCTCACCAGGGCTTTCTTTATCAATGCGGGACCTCGCAGGCCCCCCCAAGCCCTGGGGACCACCACCTCCCCGGTGATTAGATTAATTAGAGGAGGGGGGCCTCATAGGCCCCCCAAGCCCCAGGAACCACCACCTCCCTGGGGCTTTGTATTGGATGGGAGGGGGGCCGAGTGGCCCCCCTCTTGGAGCCCTTGATGGCCCTGAGGACCGCCAACGCCCAGGGCCAGCTCCTGCAATGTCCCGGGGGGCCCACCCCTGGGACATTGCCGATTGCTATGGCAGGTGCAAACCTGCTCTCACTTCAATGAAGCAAAGCAGATTGCTTTTGAGCAAGGGGAGCTGCATGTTAGCTGCTACACTTTCTCAAAAGCAATGCCAGCTCCCGCAGGAGGCGAAGAGCCGGTGGGACCGTGGGGGCATTGGGGCACCCCCCACGGTCTCCAAAGCAAAGGGCCAGCCCTGGGGGATGGGGTCCCTGGGGCCAGGAGTGGCCCGGGAGGGGGGCCACGCGGCACCCCTCCTCTTTCATTTAAAAAACAAATGGCCGGGCCCCAGGGCATGGGGTCCCCATGGCCGAAATTGGCCTGGGGAGGGGGTTCCTCCTAAATTAAAAATTATTACACTAATGGCCAAACCCGGGGCATTGGGTCCCCGGGGCCAATAGTGGCCCTATACATATATATAAAAAAAAGGAGGCCATGCACCTGGGGATTGGGTCCCCGAGGCCAAAATTGGCGAGATTGGCCCCTTCCCATTTTTTTTGTTTTAAAAAAGGGGTCAGGCCCTGGGGATGGGCCCCAAAAATATTTAAAAGAGGGGGGCACACAGCCGCCCTTATAAAACATTTTTTTTTTACATCCGGCATCTCACCGGAGGCCACGCCCTCTTTCTCCACCACTCTGCAAACGTGCCCCCTGGCGTGTTGTTAGTTGGGGAATTAATTCCCCTTGAATACTGAGTGTCCCTGGGAGCCAACTAGCCCACCAGGTACCTCCAATATGCGCCACAGTGCTGCGTTGCAGAGAGGTGGTCAGAGGCCACGCCCCTTTTTACACCTCTCTGCAATGCAGCTCTGTGGCGCTTACTGGAGGTACCTGGTGGGCTAGTTGGCCCCCAATCCCCTTGAATCCTGAGGTTCCCTGGGGGCCAACTAGCCCACAGGTACCTCCGGTAAGCGCCACAGAGCTGCGTTGCAGAGAGGTGTTCCGAGGCCACACCCCTTTTTACACCATGCAGCAAACGCGACTTCTAGCGCACTGCTGCTCTGAGGATGAAGTCCACTTATGTCCTGAGGTCCTCAGGACACAAGAGGACCTCATCGCCCCACCAGCAGAGCATCAGAAGCCGCGTTTGCACAGTGGTGCAGGGAGGGGGCGGGGCCTGATATAACAAGTGTGAAAACGCGCCCTCTGGCACGTTGTAAATTGGGGGATTAAGTCCCCTTCAATCCTGAGGGTCCCTGGGGGCAACTAGCCCACCAAGTACCTCCAGTAAGTGCCACAGATAATAATACAATAATACACACTATATATATATATATATATATATATATATACACAAAAATCCAGCTCCCAAAGGAACTCCATGGAAGAATGGCACGGACTCGAGGTGTTTAAAGATTCAGCATTATTTTATTCTGCCAGGTCGCCCTCAATCCCAGCGGTATGGAAAGACACATTTCAGCTTTCAGGAAGCTTCTGTCAATCTGGTTTGGCACCAGAATACATACAAAATAAATAGTCCTTCCCATAAGACCATTGAGTAAACGTAGAAAGCATACTCTCGTGTATGCGAACAGCGTATGACCCAGAATGCTACAAAGCATCATTTTCTACAGCTAAAACCAGCCTGATTGTAGGTAAAATATAAACTGATTAAATGCATTGCATAATACAATTATAAGTTTAGCTGAAAATATTGTGTAACAAACAATTTAGGTAACAATACACATGTGAATTATACAGGCATCCGTCATATTGAGAAACTGGCTTTTAACATTTGCACATGTGTTGCCAAATTTACAAAATTATGAAAAATTTACTTTTAAAATGAATACTCCCAGTTGTCACTTATTATAGCAAACTTGAAAACTGCCAATGTCCCGGTTTCAGCTCTCCTGAGCTAATGGCAGATCCGCCACAGTGTGACCTTTTGCTAAATATATCCTGTTCCTGCCGTGCTACTGATAACACAATCATTGTCTTCAAACATCATGAGGCACCGGGAACGGAAAACTGAAGCTTCACCTGGGGGCCAAGTACATGTCTGAGAGTAATGTTCTAACTCAAAGTCAAATTGCAAGCACGTGCTGTGAAACCCCTCGGGACTACCATACCCATAATGCACTAAAATAGTCAATAGTGAAGCAGGCAATTATCACCATATGATCCTACTGCTAGGTCAATGTCACTGGTTATGCTGAAATGTTAACTGCCACAGAATCAATATCCGATTCATGTGTAGCCGGGGCAGAGGCAAATGTCAATATATCTGATAGTGACAGACAGCATGAATTAAATCCAATAAAAATATGGCACAAACAAGCCCCTCTTTACACCACTCTGCAAACGCGGCTTCTGGTGCACTGCTGGTGGGCGATGAGGTCCTCTTGTGTCCTGAGGACCTCAGGACACAAGCGGACTTCATCCTCCGAGCAGCATTGCGCCAGAAGCCGTGTTTGAAGCGTGGTGTAAAAAGGGGTGTGGCCTCGGAACACCTCTCTGCAACACAGCTCTGTGGCGCTTACTGGAGGTACCTGGTGGGCTAGTTGGCCCCCAGGGACCCTCAGGATTCAAGGCGACTTAATAGGGACGTTATAGTTAGAAATTAGCATTTAAAAAACATTAGAAATTCACTGAAAAAACAATAGGTTTCAGGGACGTTATAGTTAGAAATTAGCATTTAGAAAACCTTAGCAATTCACTGAAAAAACCACAGGTTTCCGGGACGTTATAGTTAGTTGGACATTTCACTCGTACAAAACCAGAGAAACTCGGCCGTTATAGTTAGTAGAGCTAACTATAACTCGCGCCCCCGCAATGCACTGCTGATGGCGTCACATATTACATCACTCATGACATGGTCAGTGACATCACTGATGACATCTCAAATGACACCACATGGCCCCCCCTTTTTGCGAGGCAGTAATCAGCAATCACATTTTTATCTGAACCTGACTGCAGTACTTACCAGAACAATGCATGATGGGACGTGAAGTTGTTTATTAAACTTCAGTGCCGTTACGGCAGCAGGGTCAGCTGTTCTCCCGCCAATGGGAGTGCCTGAGGATATTTAAAGGAGGGAGCAGGTAACAGCGAGTAATCAGCAGCATCTGAGGAAGACGTGAGTCGAAATGCATTATGCTAATGCTGAATACCAGTGAATAAAGGCTTCCACAGAATCCCCGCTGTGTCCCTGGATTTCTTTGCACAAAGGAGGTCGCATATATATATATATATATTCACTGAAAAAACCATAAGTTTCAGGGGCGTTATAGTTAGCTGGACATTTCCCTTGTACAAAATCATTGGAATTCCCCCGTTATAGTTAGTTCAGCTAACTATAACTCGCGCCCCCGCAATGCACTGCTGATGACGTCACATATTACATCACTCATGACATTGTCAGTGACATCACTGAGGACATCACTCATGACATCTCAAATGACTGTGTGTTTCTGTAAAGTTTAATTTTATTTTATATATATGCCAAGCTGTATTGGGGAATGAGTGGGTGTATAAGTGTCTGTATGGAGGATTTAGTAGGTGCGTGACTGACTGTATAAGTGAGTGATTAAACTTATCAGACTGAATGCATGGGTTAGTGACTAAACTGGGTGAATGTCTGTGTGCGTCTGTCTGTTGGTGTGTAAGTGGATGCATGGTTTTGTGAATAGGTACATGAGTGTCTATATAAGTTATTGATTGGTTGTCTCAGTATCTTTATGGGTGCCTGAGTGTTTGTGTGGGTGGGATGTGTGTGACTCTGTGCATAGATGTGTCAGTGGGTGATTCACTGAGTGCATGGTTTCAAGACTAGGTCTGTGATGGACTGTATGGGTGGGTGAATATGTGTATGGTTGTGTTAGTGAGTGAATATATATTTCATTAGTGCATGTGTAATTTAGTACATATGTGAACAGCAGTATATATATATGTTGGAGTACAGAAATGACTATATGTGAGAGTGAGTGATAGTGTTAGTGGCTGTATGGATGAGTGTGTGCTTGTATCATTGATTCTATAAGAGCATAAGAATGTGCTAGTATTTGTATGAGTAATTGAGCTAGTGTGTGTATAACTGTATAGGTGAGTAAATGGCAGTGATTAATTATCTGCATGACTGAGTATGTGTGTGAGTACCTCTATGGATGAGTAGCAGTGTGTGAGTGTCTATATAGGTGTATGAGTGCATATGGTAGTCCTGTACTGAGTGACCATAAGCATGAGTGACTGTACGGGTGAGTGAGTGGATGGGTGTGTAGACCTAAGACTCTGTGATGGGGTATTTACTTATTGGTGTTGGAGTGTCTATGGTTTTGAGAGTGGCAGTATGTAATTTAGAGTGGGTGTATCAAAGGTTATATTAGATTGTGAGAAGATGCATCAAATGATCACATGGATGACGTCATCAGTGATGTCATCAGTGATGTCACTGACCATGTCATCAGTGATGTAATATGTAACGTCATCAGCAGTGCATTGCGGAGGCACGAGTTATAGTTAGCTGAACTAACTATAACGGGGGAATTTCAATCGTTTTGTACGAGTGAAATGTCCAGCTAACTATAACGCCCCTGAAACCTATGGTTTTTTCAGTGAATTTCAGAGGTTTTTTAAATGCTAATTCCTAACTATAACGTGCCTGAAACCTATGGTTTTTCAGTGAATTTCAAAGGTTTTTTAAATGCTAATTCCTAACTATAACATACCTGAAACCTATGGTTTTTTTGTGAATTTCAAAGGTATTTAAAATGCTAATTCCTATCTATAACTTATCTCTAACCTGTGATTTTTAATGATTTTCATAGGATTTCTAAATCTTTATTTTTCAGTGTATCAATTCCTTTATTTATGTTTTTTTATATTGTTTTTCACATTTTTTTTTCATTTGTCTTTAAAAAAAGTAATAAATATTTGTTTTTAATGATTTTTTTTACAAATATTTGTAATTTTTTTAACTATTTTTTATATTTATTTTTTAATATATTTTAAACTATATTTTTAATACTTTGTTATTATTATTTTTTTTCATTTATTTTTTGGATTCGCGTACCCTATGCGCACCTTTCTCGATCCCTGCGCGGAACATCGTCGCCATTTTACGATTGTAGTGTAGGATCCGCGTTCGGTGTGCGTTTGGGTACGTATTTTCGTGCGCGATTTCTATGCGACTGGTACGTGACTCCAGGCGCATACGCGACAAATACGTAATATGTTACGCGATGCTCTCGCGCTTCCGCGAAACGTCATATACGTGATCGACGCAGTAGGTGTGTGACTTCCGCAAAAAATTTTAATGTCGAAAAAGATATATATATGTATTCAATATAAATATTAAGGCAAGACATTATCTGACCTAATCATAAAAATAATATACTTTTACTTTTAATAAACCTATATTAGTTTTTAATGTGATTTTGCGAATTCGCGCAAGGTGCGTGCTGCCTATGCGCACGGTGCGCGGACCCCATGTGACCTGAAAAAAAGAGATTTGATTGGTTCATTACATTTTCCATTGTAACTATTGAAGGACCCCACCCATTTCCATCATTCTTCTTTGAGCTTCTTTAGAGGAACATCTCACACCTCAGAAGAACATTTTTTGGGAGATTTCCACAGCTGCTATTCATTTCAATCTGAAGAAAATGGCTTCTGGACAGCAGCCACCATCTGATTCAGAACATTCTTCAGATGATGGGTTTCTTCCCGAACCTCCACGCCCTGAACGATACACTTCAGTGGTTTGGAAAATGTTTTCCTTTCCTGAAGGACAAACTGAAACCAATGCAACTAAGGTCACGTGCAAAATTTGACAGAGGGTCCTGTCAAGAGGTGATCCAACCAAAAAATACTCTTGAAGGGACCGCAAGTATGATGAAGCACCTCAGGACTCTCCACCTCGTCAACGTGGCAAGGGAAGAGTGCAGAAGAGTCACAACCCTCCGCCAGCAGTGGCAAGTACATCTGCGGCATTACCATCTGTCGTTCACCTGGACATACGTCCCGAATTCGGACAACTTAAAAATAGTTGCATTAAATGCAACAAACTGCTCTGTTATGGTGAGCAGTCCATTGACCTTATCTGCAGAGTGCAGAGAAACCAACAGTGTTAAAAAAAAAAATCACAAAAGAAGAACTCTGTTTAAAAAAGAGCTATATTTGTATGATAGTATGATAGTTTGAGGAAGTTTAGATGAATGTATGTGTAGTGCATAATTGACTGAACACACCCTTGAAAACAAATTTCTAAGACGTTTGTTAGCCGTACCTGCCTCCACCCCTTCGATTATTTTGCATACAGAAACTGGGACATCATATATTTATGATCTGATTAGTTTGGCAACTCTAAAGTTGTGGCATCGTGTCTGGAGTAGGGAAGAAACTCACTTTACGAGGCATATTATACTAGACTGTCTATCCCAAGATCGATGTAAGAAAATACCCTGGTTAAGTTATATTAGTAGCCTTCTAGAAGAATGCAACTTGGCATTGAATTGGAATCAACCCGAAGATATTAAAAAAATTAGTAGGGTCGAATTAAAAAGGAGCCTCTTGAACGCTAGGATTGCGCCAAGAGATGTGGTTTCAAGTACTAAGATAACCATTGTCTCCTATCTTGAGGGGCCAATTGTAAAGGGTATACAGCCATACCTCGTTTTTATAACAAATGTTCAGCATAGATTCTTCCTAACCAGACTACGGATGAACACATTACATTATTTTTTTGCCTTTCCAAAAAGGGCTATGTGGGGTGCCAATCTCCCAAATTGTCCATGTGATGGTAGGTCCAAACAAAGTACCCTTCACTTTTTAATTTTTTGTAAATTTTATATAGAAATTAGAAAACAATTTTTACGTCCAATTTTTAAAGAAAATTCCCTGTATTCCTATAAAGCCGCTTTTAACTGTTTACGAAATTTGGAAAATGTATTTGCCTGTAATGCAGTAAGCTGATATATAATGTCGGCAATTAAACAAAGAAATGAACTCGTTCACTTAGAAATTTTGAACTATGAAACAATATAAAGTGTATTTTCGTTATGATATGTATAATTGCATAATGATTATGTGTATTTTAAATATGTAATAATGCTGCTTCTTTCTGGTTATAAATGAATTTTTATTGTATTTTATAGTATGCTTTTATGGACATTTTGTATAATCCGATTAAAGCTTGTTATTGATTGATTGATTGACTGAACAAATGCATTAGTAGTGTATGGTGAATGTATAAGTGCAGAACTATGAGGAAGTGCTGCAGCATCACACAGTAACCTCTTTAACTGCAGTGTGCTGTAGTACTTCCGAAGCACAGGGATGCAAAATATGTACATAAATATGTTTCAAATCTATGCTTCTCTCTGCACGGCTGCTTAAACTGCAGCCATATGGTGACACGGGCACCCTTGCACCATGGTGCAAGGATATCTGTGTCATGTGGTGTTTGTTTTTGTGCAGGAAGACACACCTTCCTGCACAAAAACAATCAGTAAAGGCATTTTTCTCCTTCAATGTATGCTGAGCATTTTAGCATGTAAATGAGGAGAAATGAAAACAATTCTCCTTGTTGTGCTTTGCTACACCAATTGCAGAATGGTGCAGCATTCACACACATGTCCAGATTTATAATTTTTGATAAATCTGGAGATGTGTTTTTTCTATGAGTATTTTGTGCAATCGTGCACAGCAACAGTTATAGAACCGCCCTTTCAACGCAAAGTGGTGTGTATGATGAGGTCGTATTTACATTGAGAAAAAAGGTACAGAGAGTGCCTTTTCCTCTATTTGTAAATATAAAAGAGTGTCTTGCGCTATAACTATGTTACAAAAAGTAACATATTTCTGATTGGAAAATTGCTTGTGAATGATAGGAGGTAAGCACCGATGTTTGTCTGCAAAGATGCTCAAAGAAGAATTATTAAAATGATTGCAGTCCTTCAATACGTACAATGGGAAATATTATGAACCACTCAAATCTGTTTTTTTGCAGGTCATATGATATCCTATGACAGAGAGTTTCCAAAACTACATAGGTATAAACAGGGTGTTTTGAAAAACGTATTAAAACTTTGTAGCTTCTTGCAGATCTGCCCATTGTGCATATTATTACTTAGTTAAACTTACCTTCACAGTATTAGAAATCAAAAATGGTACACATTTTTTTCAGTTGTTTTTTGTAATGTAAATTGTGGTAAATTGCTTATTTTAGAATTAGGATCTGTGAAATAAAAGAAAAAATAGTTATAACATGTAATAATACATTTTTAACAACACAGCATAATTTAAATAAAATAATTTGTTTGCCTTTTATTTGCTGTTCTCAGAATATATTGAATTTTACTAAAAATAGTGATTTCAATCATACTCATCACATAACAGCGGCCTAAAAAAAACAATTAAAAAGATTGTTTAAAAAAACTCAACATGCTATTCTCAGTAAAATACCAGAAAATACAAATCACACATATATAAAATGCTTATTGCTAACAAAATTTTATAACTTCAATTTATAAAAACTGTAAATGTTGTCGCTTTAAAATATTCACCGAGTCAATGAGTAACAAAATGTCCATAATTCAAACATATACCTTTCCTTGAGGCCAAATGGTATTTTTGCACTGTTTTTTATGTAAATTGTCCAATGGTAATCCTAATAAATTATAATAATAAATTCCTCAGAGAGTGAATTATCTTCCTAAAACTTTGGCTTTAAAAACTATTAGGTAGGAATTTGGTAATTCACTAGGCAAACGTTGTTTGAAAATCAACTGGGCATCATTACAAAGTGCCCAGCCTTTGTCACATTTTAGATAGGCAGTGTAATGTCCAGATGTTGTGGAAGGACCATCATGGAAAATTATTGCAATTGCTACAAAAGTCCTTCCTGATATTGATAGTTGTGTTGCTACAAATTGCTTTATTAAAGTATCCATTTTCTTCCATCAGCTGTACAACGTTGCATCATTAAAATTATATATTGTCCATATTTTTTTTTAAATAATGTGGATAACATTTCTGATTTACATTGGCTACACTCCATGTTTTGATTTGCACCTTTAACTAATTTATTGAAAGACACTGATTTACAGACCGGTAATGTTAAATATAGAAATCTTTCAGTGTGTACATTAGTGCTAGATGTATACATTCAATTTTCACAATGATGTTCACATTTGTAACAAAGGACAAAAATATTTTCTATTTCTACACCTTCATTTTCAAAAATGGTAAGCATATACATTAAAAATTCCTGAGCATCTTGTTGGATATTTTGCGTAAATTGTGTAGAACCAGAATACACATCCAAAAGATTACGAACAACTGAAACAGTTTGTATTTTACTTGTATCGGTCCTCAATTTTTCATAAACAGACTGGAACAAGGAACAACATCTTTTTTCCCGATTCTGCATAATTGGTTCTTGCAAACCTTCAAGATAAAAAACAACATTGACCACTACATTAGCATAGCAGTTGACACCTGAACTATTTTCAAACTGATAACCAACAATCTCTTCAATAGTGTCCTTTTTCTTTTTACTTGCAATCACAACATTATCTTGTTCTTTTCCCATCTCTACACCTTCACTACAGATATTCTCATACCTTCTTTTTCAACCAATCACACACTTTTCAAATACAGGATATCGACCTAAATTGGGAGCATATGCCCTTCTTAACCTATTATACTCTTTTACACAGTTTGCATCTGCACTAACCTTTGTGTCATCAAAATCAATCAAAAACAAACCAAATAATGTTCTGACTCGCGACAAAGCAACATATGCCATACCCTCTTTAAACACGGTAGATCCAATGTTCACCAATGCACTGTCTACACTTAATCCTTGAGATTTATGAATAGTCACATTGTATGCCAGAGAAAATGGAAATTGTTTCCTACGGACAAATACATCTTTAACAAGCAAAAAACAAACTGAACAACGACCAATTTCTTTAACTTCTTCAATCTGATCAAATTTAATTTTTAAAAATTCAATTCCTTCTTTTTTCTGATAATTAACAAAATCCACCACTTTACCCATTGCTCCATTAACTAAACCTTTTTCTACATCCAAATTACGCCTTAAAATTACCCAACAGTTTACACACACATGTAGTGTCTTTTCTAAACCAGCAGTTTTAGATATTTTTTTTTCTAAACAATCCAGTTTTGATCTCAACTTTCCCGTCAAAATAATAGTGATTCCTTCATGCAGTATTTTATCGATGGTTTCCATTTTTACAATTTCTTCATTTTCCAGTTTTAATAATTCTTCGTTGAATATTGAACACTCGCGCAGTGTTGGCATAAAGCAAATCACTGACTTATTTTTAGCAATCTCCACGTACACTTTTGCAGGAACTGCATTTTCATTTGGAAAGACATTGCAAAGTAATCGACTCTCCAAAGCTTCTTTCCGTTGTTTTGAAAGAATTCCAATTCTTATATCTTGAAGAATACTTCCATATTCAGCATCACTTGCCTGTCGCATATTTGTGGTCAGTTCTTTGTATTCAAAATTATTCCAAATGTTCACATTACCAACACTGCCAAGAGACTTTATGGTATCCTCATGGGCAAGTGTTATAAATACCGTTTGCCCTTTTACCGGAGTCAGTTGCAGTAGATCTCCAAAAACTATGACGTGTTTTCCTCCAAATAACACGTCATACTCTGTTTTAAGAATTTGCTGCATTCTTTAATGCACAAAGGCAAGCATCAAGTTTGAGACCATGCTCACCTCATCAATAATGAGAAGTTTCATTTTCTTAAGGACTCTTGAAACTTCACAACAAGCTTCTCCAGATAGCTTGTGGTATTCCAATTTGTTCTCATGCTCTACTGGCAACATTAGTAAACGATGTAAAGTAATTCCTTTAATGTTATGAGCTGCCAACCCAGTTGGAGCAGTGACAACACAAGACAAATGCGACTCTGTTGTTTTCTGCAGATAACTTGTAATTACTTTATTTAAGATTTTTTTTCCTGTTCCAGCTTGACCACTCACATACATTCGGATAGGTTGAAATGATGTACATGAGCACTCTTTCTTTTCCTGAAGTAATCCATGGTCAATCTGTTCTTTCACTTGCTGATATGTTTGTTTCTGTTCAACATTTAGTTGTTCTTCCAAGTTTCCTAACTGCATTATATCTTCTTGAGCTTGATGCATTGCTGTTTCCACCTCATTGGTTGTCCTAGTGGATCTTGACTCAGTGCAGCAGAATTTTGACTGTCTTGAGAACTGTCTCTAGCAATCTCAGCTGCAATTGTAGCTTCTTGATCAATTTCATCATTCAACATTTTCACATAATTTGCAAAAGCACTGCATTGTATGCTATCTTTACAAGCATTAAATGAATCTTCATAGCTCTGAAAATCTCCAAGTAATTCCAGTTCTGAACGCCATGGTTTGAACATTTTCAAAAGGGCTAAATAGTAAAATTCCCTTTTATCAGCAGTGTCGCAACTCAGTTTCCTGTGATTAATTACATTTCCTTTCCTTTGTTTCACCAAACATCCTTCGGAACCAATCACTGCATATTTTCCATCATTGATGTTCTCTGTAGTATTCCGTTTAAAAGTGTAGTTTTGCAGCACTTCATAGAGACACATGTACTCAAGATGATGACTTCCGTTTGGGCAATATGTGTCCAACATATTCGTTTTCAAAATATCTGTACTTTCTGGTTCTTTTTCTGCTAAATATTCAATTTCTTGAACAGATTTCAGTTTCCGATTTCGCATTGTTGCAAGACCTAGACTCATCCAAATGATTCTTCTACTTTTGGAGTATAGACTTGCAGATG
Source organism: Triturus cristatus (assembly GCF_964204655.1). Lineage (NCBI taxonomy): Eukaryota > Metazoa > Chordata > Amphibia > Caudata > Salamandridae > Triturus > Triturus cristatus. The sequence continues at coordinate 1,202,487,293 of NC_140585.1, read as the reverse complement.
ATAACCGATCTGAGCATTCATATGCTCCAATTTCACGATGCGATAACATCTTCAAACTGAAACTGTATAATTTCTTACTTAGAGTCTTCTCATGAGAAATCTCTTCCCACATTTCTTTCAATTCCGTCTTTTCTGATTTAGTAATGAAGGACGTTACATATCGAGCAATAGCAATGGAATTGTCCGCAACATACTGAATATCCATGTTAGCGTTCCACATGGATAAAATAACTGGATAGTGGTCATTTATGTATTTTGACTCTTCGCTTCTTCTGAAGTTGTAGGTATTTTTCGGAGACTTTCTTGTGATGGTATGTCGCATAGCTGACATAAAACTGTTCACTCTTCCTTTGGATAATACAGGACGTTGAAATCCAAAACGATATTTGGTATAGAACTTATCCTTAGACTTGTACTTTCGTCGACAGTATTTTCCACATCTATGGCTTTGGAATCGTAAGACTTGTTGTTTTAAATTTTTATCTTCTCTGCTAATGGGTACAGCACATGTGGCATAATCTTCAATGAAAGACAAAACAGTATCATCTGAATCTGTTCCAAATTTGGGGGCGTCCTTGATCCATAACAACATATGTATATGAGGAGCACCTCTTGCTTGATACTCCTTTCTCCAAAAGAAATCCACAACTTCTCCAAGAGGAGGATTCTTTTTATTGCACATGAAAGACATCATAGCTTCAAATCTATGATTGAAATATCTGCATACATTAACAGGATCCAAAGAGCACAATTATCAGGTGTCTTGTATTCAATATTTTTTATATTGGAATTTGCGTCTCGAAGAAATTCAAGTAAATCATCCCAAGCATACTCAGCACAGCTTAGTGTAACAAACCATGTAGGAGTTCCTAAGTTCCGTAGCATACATTTCAGTTCTCAATGACGACGGTACCAATATTCATTTGTCCCACGCTGACATGCCATCAGATTAATCAACTGAGATTCTAAATGATCATCTCTCTGATACACTTTATCCATAAAATCCTATAAGTTACATTTTGCAGATGCATTCCAGTTTTTAAAATGTGATTTACTGCATATGAAAGTCCAGACAAGTCACTTTCAAACAGGAGATGAAACATATAAGGGATACATTGTCGAAATCTTGGATCTTCTGCATATAATTTGTTGTCCGATATTCAGATGTAGGAATCTGCACAGGACGTTCATCATATCGTCCACCTTTTCCTGTTGGAAACAACTGCGGGAAACAACGAGCTTCCAAGCTCTCTTCCCATACACTCATGGGACTTCCTCTTGCTTGTTTCATTTGGAACAACTCAATCGTATTCCCCATCACTTCTTTGGAATGAAGTGGATGTACACTGTAATGTTCATAGATTTCTTCACATCTGGACATGTCCACTTTTTCAATTTGTCCACTTAATGTTTCAGTATCTTCTGCTAAATCTATTTCTTCTTCTCCTACAAACACATTTTTATAGTACTCATTATTTTTTATCAGATACAATGTTGCCTTTTGCACTTTTCTAACATCCACTAACTCTTGCCAGATTGTCTTATTCTTAGTAGGAACACCATTAACTAGAATAACTAGTGGTTCATTTTCTGCATGGTCTACACCAATAGTTTCAATGCTTTACTTTAAATCTAACAGTAAATACACAACTCTTCCTTTCAATCCTCTTTGTAAGTCTGATGGAGGCAATTTACCTGTTTTAAGCTCCATGCAAACAACAGCCTGAAACAGGTGCACACATTGAATGAGAATAGACTCATAGGTATTTAAATCTATCAGCTCTGGAGGAATAGCAACCAACTCTAGATTATTATAAACAGCTCTAGCAGGCATTTTATTCTCATCTAATTTGTTATAACAATATTTGCAAATACGCTGCTCAGATCCCAAATCAAAACAATCCTCTACCAACAAATAAGTTGCAAATTCCTTCCACTTATCATTATTTTCTGTTTCACTTTTTAAATGCAGATTGACACTCCTAGTCTGATTTTTATAGTGAGTTCGCCGACAACAAATACAAGAAACATTTTGTCTTTCACCTGAAATTACCTTAAACTTTGTGATTTGATCTTCAACATTTTTTGTAAGCATGGGTTCTACATTGTCTTCAACATTTTGTTCTACTAATGTGCCAGTTTCTGCACTCTCTTGCAGAGAACCAAAGTAACAAAACTCAATATCCTCACAAACCTTCTTCACATCTGATACTGACCCACGCAAAAGAGCACTGTTCAACTCATTTAACTTTAGTGCTGGACTTTTTGCATAATACAATCTTCTCACTAACTTCCGCATTTGAGTATGATGTACTGCCAACATCCTCAAATGGTGAAAAACACTTTGACAAACTTTTCTAGAAAGACAAGCCAGAGAATGACCTTTCAAACCAGTATTTTTTCTCACTCTGCAAGGGTCTAGTCCTTGCAACACCTTAATCTTTTGTTTAACACTTTTTTTACTATATGCTCGTAAGAAACTACATAATTTATCAATAGATTCTTGTCGTACACTACAAATACTACTGCAATCCCAAATGTACACAGGGTGTTTAGGACGTCTCCCTAGAACTTCATCAGCTATCATTTCTTCTGCATTTCATTCAACCATTTTCTCTTTGTCAATTGGACAACCATTTCTAAACCTCATAACCTCGACCACTGGTGTCAACTGCATGCAATAAATTATTGCTCTGTAAATAACTCTCTTCATTAAAGAAAGGCTCTGAACTTGAACTGTGTTTCCATTCTCCCAAAAAAAATCACAAAAATTTGTTCTGTTAAATACTCTTTTCCTCCTACTTTTGGCCTTCATTAAATGGATTGGTTTATCTAGTGATCGAATTCTGTTTAATACTAAAATGAATAGTTTCCTTTTTACTTCAAAAGCCTTTTCAACAATGGTTTCAATATGCTTCTTCTTGTTATAAAATAGAGCTCTCTTTTTATATTTCTTCACATCTTTCAGCAAATTATGTACTACTCTCTTGTAAAATATTTTTTTGCGTATTTCTTTATACTGATTTAGCCTTCTTTTACCATACTTCGTCTCCTTTGACTGTCCATTTGCTTTTTTGCTTTTCCTATTATTTTGAATATTTTTTCTAGCTGAAGCATTCTCAGAGGTTTCAGCATTCTGTACATTCTGTCTGGTCCTACAAACATTTTTAATTAATTGCTTTGTGATCTTACCATAAGATTTTTCTTTTTAGCCACATTACGTTGTTCATTCAATACTTGTGGTTGATTTTTCTTCAAGTAACTGTCCTTTTTCTGTTCTTTTCTTTTTCTTACTTTGTCCGGCATGATTTTTCTATTTTAATGGTGATAAACAGTATCTGTAAAAATTAATCACAAATAAATGTATATTAATATCTTTATACATTATACTTTTCTATTACTATACAAATACATTTTATATAAATACTGACTAAGAATTATAGGCCCGAAGCACAAGTGTGACGTTGGTTAAACCACTACATGCATAGTGCATACTACTTTGAAGCAGTTCATGCCCTAAAGCCTGCCTCACTGAAAGACTACATGCTTACTGACTGAATGATTACAGTACTATAAGGAGAGACACTGGGTGAATTCACAGTTATTTGAATGTTACTTTATTGAATAGATCACTACATGCTACTGAAAGACTCACTATGGGTTTGCAACAGCAGTCACAGTGTGTTTGCTGGAGAGTATGCATAGTGACTGTGGAAATGTAGGGCTGATGCACAAGTGTGAAACTGGTTAGACCACTACATACATAGTGGATAGTTATTTCAAAAAGTCCTTGTGAAAAGTCATCCTTCACTGCATGAGTACCTGGATACTGACTGAAACATTAGAGTAATGCAAGGAGAGTACCTGAATGAATCTTTTACGGGTTTGGGTTTTTGTGCAGTGAAGATTAGTACATGGTGCCGGATGAGTCACTAGAGGAGAGCAAGGGGATTGATAGGGTGTTTGCTGGAAGTGTATGGATACTGACTGGCGAATTGAAGGTGTGAAAGACAAGTGTGTAGGTGGTTAGAGGCCTACATGCATAGTGGATAGGCGTTTGAATCAATCCATTTGCTAAGGCCTGCCTCACTCCATTAGTACTTGGGTACTGACTGAATGTTTAGAGTATTGCAAGGAGAGTGCCTGCATGAATTTATAAGTGTTTGTTTTTTGGCACAGTTAATGGATTACTTCATGGTACTGAATAAATCACTGGAGAAGTGCAAAGGGAGTGACATTGATGGTGTGAAAGACAAGTGTGTAGGTGGCTAGAGGCCTGCATGCATAGTGGATACGCGTTTGAATCAATCCATGTGCTAAGGCCTGCCTCACTCCATTAATACTTGGATAGTAACTGAATGTTTAGTGTATTGCAAGAAGAGTGCCTGGGTGAATTTATAAGTGTTTGGGTTTTGGCGCAGTAAATGGATTACTTCATGGTGCTGAATGAGTCACTGGAGGAGTGTAAAAGGAGTGACAGGGTGTTTGAAGGAACTGTATGAATACTGACTGGGGTATTGAAGGTGTGAAAGACAAATGTGTAGGTGGTTAGAGGACTGCATGCATAGTGGATAGGGGTTTGTAGCAGTCTATTTGCAAAGGCCTGCCTCACTCCATTAGTACTTAGGTACTGACTGAATCATTACAGTACTGCAAGGAGAGTGCCTGGATGAATCATTTTACGTTTTTAAGTTTTGACACAGTGAATAGATTAGTACATGGTGCCAGATGAGTCACTAAAGGTGTGCAAGGGGAGTGACAGGGTGTTAATTGGAGTTCATAGATACTGACTGGTCAATTGAAGGTGTGAAAGACAATTTTGTAGCTGGTTAGAGGCCTACATACATAGTGAATAGATGTTTGAAGTACTCCATGTGCTAAGGCCAGGTTCACTACATAAGTACCTGGGTACTGACTGAATCATTAGAGTACTACAAGGAGAGTGTCTCGCTGAATTTATAAGTGGTTGGGTTTTGGTGCACTCAATGGATTAGTTCATGATGTTGAATGGGTCACTGGAAGAGTGTAAGGGGACTGACAGGGTGTTTGCAGGAACTGTATGAATACTGACTGGGGTATTGGAGGTCTGAAAGACAAGTGTGCAGGTGGCTAGAGGCCTGCATACATAGTGCGTAGACGGTTGATGCAGTGCATGTACTAAAGCTGGGTTCACTACATAAGTACCTCAATACTGACTCAATCATTAGAGTACTCCAAGGAGAGTGCCTGGGTAAATGTATTACTGGTTGGGTTTTGGCGCAGTGAATGGATTAGTACATAGTGCTGAATGGGTCACTGGAGAAGTGTAAGGGGAGTGACAAGGTGCTTGCGGGAACTGTATGAATACTAACTGAGGTATTGAAGGTGTGAAAGACAAGTGTGTAGGTGGTTAGAGGCCTGCATGCATAGTGGATAGGCATTTGAATCAATCCATGTGCTAAAGCCTGCCTCACTCCATTAGTACTTGGATAGTAACTGAATGTTTAGAGTATTGCAAGGATAGTGCAAGGGTGAATTTATAAGTGTTTGGGTTTTGGCGCAGTAAATGGATTACTACATGGTGCTGAATGAGTCACTGAAGGAGTGTATTAAAAGTGACAGGGTGTTTGCAGGAACTGTATGAATACTGTCTGGGGTATTGAAGGTGTGAAAGACAAGTGTGTAGGTGATTACAGGCCTGCATACATAGTGGATAGACGTTTGAAACAGTCCATGAGCTAAGGCCTGGGTCACTGCATGATTATCTGGGTACTGACTGAATCATTAGAGTACTGCAAGGAGAATGCCTGGGTTAATCTTTTTAAGTTTTGGGGTTTTGGCGCAGTGAATAGATTAGTACATAGTGCCAGATGAGTCACTAGAGGTGTGCAAGTGGACTGAAAGAGTGATTATTGGAGTTTATAGATACTGACTGGGAAATTGAAGGTCTGAAAGACAATTGTGTAGGTGGTTAGAGGCCTCCATGCATAGTGGATAGGCATTTGAATCAATCCATGTGCTAAGGCCTGCCTCACTCCATTACTAATTGGATATTAGCTGAATGTTTACAGTATTGCAAGGAGAGTGCAAGGGTGAATTTATAAGTGTTTGGGTTTTGGCGCAGTGAATGGATTGCTACATGGTGCTGAATGAGTCACTGGAAGAGTGCAAGGGGAGTGACAGGGTGTTTGCTGGAAGTATATGGATACTGACTGGGGAATTCTAGGTGTTAAAGACAAGTGTATAGTAGGTTAGAAGCCTGCATGCATAGTGGATAGACATTTTAAGCAGTCCATGTGGTAATGCATGGTTCACTGCATGAGTACCTGGGTACTGATTGAATCATTAGACTACTGCTAGGAGAGTGCCTTGGTGAAAGTTTTTCGGTTTTGGCGCAGTGAATAGATTAGTACATGGTACTGGATCAGTCACTGGAGGTGTGCAAGCTGAGTGACAGGGTGTTTATTGAAGTATATAGATACGGACTAGTTAATTGAAGGAGTGAAAGACAAGTGTGTAGGTGGTTAAAGGCCTGCATGCATAGTGGATAGACGTTTGAAACAGTCCATGAGCTAAGGCCTGGTTCAGTGTAGGAGTACTTTGGTACTGACTAAATGATTAGAGTTTTTTAAGTACTTATATGTATGCAAAGACATAAAGTACCCACAACCTTCTCTCTAAATGGTTCCTAAATGCATACAGACTCTCAGTGTGATTCTACACAACAAACACTATCCCATACATATTACCAAATCACATTTTCTTTTCTGAAATTGGTAAACAGAGTACACTCAATCCACATATTGTACCACTTCACATAATTGTAGAACCCTGACTCTTTTACAAATACCTAACCAATGACTGGTTTCTTATTCTACCAAAGTATGAGAATAGGATAGGTTTTTAACCAGTTATATATCTGCAAACATATAAAATACCCAAATCCTTCTCTTACTACAGTTTCTAAATGCACACAGACTCACAGCGTGATTCTAGAAAACAAACAAAATCCCTTGAATTTTACAAAAACACATTTACGATTCTTGAAGAGGTAATTTGAGTGCACACATTCCACATATTGTACTACTGCTCATTAGTGTATAAACCTGACTCATTTTACAAACACATAAACAATAAATGGATTCTATTTCTACAAAAATATAACAACAGGATAGGTTTTTAAGCAATTATGTGTCTGCAAAAACATGAAACCCCCAAATGCTTCTCTCACATTAGTTTCCAAATGCACACAGACTCACAGTGTGATTCTAGACAAACACTATTCCTTCTATTTTACCAAAACACATTCACTAGTGTGGAAGGGTTGAAGTGACTGCAGAGATTCTACATATTTTCATACTGCACACGACTATGAAAGTCTGACTCATTTTGTTAATGCATAAGCAATGACTGGTTTCTAATACTACTAAAACTTGACAACATGACAGGTTTTTAAGCTGTTATCTATCAGCAAATACATGATGTAACCAAATGCTTCTCTCACAATGGTTGCCCAAATGCACACAGACTCACAGTGTGATTCTAGACAAGCAACACTATCCCTTGGACTTTACCAAAACACATTCACTACTCTGGAAGGAGTAAGGGGACTACACACAATCTACATATTTCAGTACTGCACTTTAGTGCCAAAGCCTGACTCATTTTATGAAAGCATAAGCAATGACTGGCTTCTAATGCTACTAAAACTTGACAACATGACAGGTTTTAAAACAGTTATCTGCCAGCAAATACATGATGTTACCAAATGCTTTTCTCACAATAGTTGCCCAAATGCACATAGACTCACAGTGTAATTGTAGACAACCAACTATCCCTTGTAAAAAAAATACATTTACTAGTCTACAAGATGTATGGTGACTGCACATATTGCAGAACATTTTCTACTACACATTAGTACCAAAATGTTTCTCTTAAAATGATTTCTAAATGCACACAGGCTCACTGTGTGATTCTAGACAAACAACACTATCCCTTGCACTGTACCAAAACACATTTCTTAATCTAGAAGGAGTACTACATTTTAATGTAGAAACGTGACTCATTTTGCAAATACATAAACAATGACTGGTTTCTAATTCTACCAAAACATGAAAACAGCACAGTTATCTGTCTGCAAACACATGAAAAACACAAATGCTTATCACAGATTGGTTTCTACATGCACACACACTGTCAATAAGATTGTAGACAAAAAAAGTACTCCCTGCACTTTAGCAGGAGAAATACATTAGTCTGATTAAAATCAAAACAGACCACATACATCCCCTCACAATCAAATAACTCACCTTTCAAGTTGTTTTGTAGATTAAGAAGTATGTCAGTCGCACACCAGATATTCTTATACAGAATCTCTGCACTGTGCACCTGTCAGCAAAACCAAAGAATGGCAAAGTTTCCCTCTCATTTTGCACACATATACATGTAAATATCAAATCACATTCCTTCCCACATTAATTCAAAAGCTAACACACATTTCTATTGGTTAAACATTTCAACCCTTTCCAAATGACATAAATTTGAACCCTACCTCCAATCTGCCTTCTGCCTGTTACCATAGAAACAGGTCATGGAACACTTAACTGAGCACACAGGTCACAAGTTCAGCACACATTGTTGCTAATCACAACAGCAAGTGTGCTTGACTTTTCAACATTTCAGCTTATCATATATAAAGTTCCTTTCAATCAGTTTTCGTTAACCAATAAGAATCATGCGTTTAAAAAACAGAAACATGCACCCTAGTTTTCAGTGTAGAAGGTTGTCAAACAACCAATCATTTCTTTTCTTTTTTCAAAACTGCATCTTATCCACAGTTTTAGAAAAGTCTTACTTTTCAAACTGCCATTTCATTTACAGAGTGCATCCAGACCTCCCTTCAAGATGCTTAGAGTGTGGATTGTGGGACACAGCTATATTTTCTGGAGCCAAAGGTATGCAGAAAACAAAGGCATTCACAAAGACCTAGGTTTGCCAAATGTAGACATTAAATGGATTGGACAGAGAGGGTTAAAGTGGCACCAATTGATGCCATTGGTAAAATCCTTTATGCATCTCCAACACCCTGACCTCATAATAGTGCACTGTGGTGGCAATGACCTAGGCACTTTGACTGGGGTAGGTCTGGAAATGCTTATCAAGGACACCTTTGCAGAACTGATTTCACTTTTTCCCCAAACTGCCTTTGTCTATTCTAACGTATACCAAAGGCAGAAATGGAACTTGTCCAATCATTTTTGTCCACAGATTGAGAAAGCTAGGAAACATGTGAATAAATCTGTTTCTGCTTTTCTCAGAGACTATAGAATGGGGTCCATTTAAAATAACAATCTGCGTTTTCATATGCAAGAGATGTATAGGAGAGATGGTGTACACTTTACTGATGAAGGAAACAAAGTCTTCGTCAACAACTTTAGACTCTGTATAGGTACTTACTTATAAGTACCAAAAACTCTCAATGAACACATCGGCTCTTTTTAGAGCCACTCAAGAACGAAACACATAAGCTTGATGTTTATCTCCCCAATTTTTTTTGCTTGGAGTCGCGCACCCAACGCGTTAGGAACGGCGCACCCTACGTGAGAGAAATCGTGCATCCAATGCGATAGGAGTCATGCACCCAATGCATGCACACCAGGGGGCGCGCTGAGACCGCGCTGGATGCGCGACTCCTAATTATACCGTAAAAAAAAAAAATAGCCCCTATCACTAATTTTTATTATCCCCGGGGCTTATAAAAACGTTAGGGACCGTGGGGGGAGCCCCAACGCCACCACGGTCCCAGCCGGCTCCCCGCGTCCTTCGGGAGCCTTCATTGCTTTTCCACATGGGGAGCTGCTTACATGCAGCTCCCCATGTGGAAAAGCAATATGGTTTGGATTTTGAAAGAGAGAGCAGGTTTCCCTGCTCTCTTTCAAAATACAAACAAAGTTTGCTATGGGAGGGCGGGAGACTCCCGCCCTCTCATAGCAAACAACAGTGTCTTGGGGTGGGCACCCCAGGACACTGCAGGAGCCGGCCCTGGGGGTGGCGGTCCCCAGGGCCCTCGAGGGCTCCAGGAGGGGGGCCATGCAACCCCCTTCCCTCAACAAATAAAGCCCCGGGGGGTGGTGGTCCCCGGGGCTTGGGGGGGCCGTTCAGCCCCCCACCCTATTTATTTTCTAGCCCTGGGGGTAGCGATCCCCAGGGCTGGGGGCCCCCCTTCGCCCCCCAATAAATGGTACAGTGTTTGCCCCTGGGATTTGCCCCCCCCCCCCGGGAGCTAATTATTAAGGAAACACCAAATTTTGCAGAAAGGTAGACCTTGGTTCAGAGCCGTGCCTTTTGCTTAAATGGTGTAAATCCGTTCAGTAGTTCCTGAGAAAATCAAAAGTAAAATCACATATATATCTGGGTGGAGCCTAACCACACATCTCATCGTGAGATATGATTGGCTTTCAGCACTTCATCCAAGAAGTGTTGGCAGCCATCTTGGGACCAATATACACGATAGCACCTCATTAAAAAGCATTGCAGTTAATAGAAGGTTTTAAGACTTTAGTTACATTATAAATCATTTGTTGATGGTACCATACTCATTTTAGGAATTGTGGTGTGTTCTAAGGTGATTTTACCATGTGAAAAAGCCTTCTGGTGTGATATCATGAATCATGTTTGAGAGAAAACTATTTTTTCATGCTCTTCCCACAGAGGTTTGGAAGGTGATCTATAAGCTAAACTGAGAGCATCTTTTCTGTAAAATCACATTATCTTTCTCAGTCATGTGAGAATGAAGTCTGACATTCTCAGTAAAACATGTACATCCAACAAGGGCAGAGACTGTCAGTTGATTCTTTTGTGTTCTACTGCAGCTTCCCGGAGTGTTCTAAAGAACAACTAGAGCGCTAACAGTCCTACTTATGACAGACGTATGGCACATCTTGATCTTGATTGGAATAAAGTGGTAACTCTTAAAACATTTAATTTAAAAAGGAACACAATGAGGGGGTTTATTTTGCCATAGAAAGTATGATTAGTGCTGCAGAAAGAAAAATTAGGGCACATTTTGAGTGACTGCTCAAATCCTCTTCTATTTCATAAAAAAATTCTGACATGCAGACTGAAACATGCACTTTCTATACCAGCAGCAGACTTCCCTGGTGAGCAGTAGCTTTACTACAGTGATCTAATGAGCAACTAGAGTGCTAACATTCTGAACGTATGACAAATGTGGGACACAACTGAATGCCTTCTTGATGGAATCAAAGTAAAAAACTGAAAGTATTCCTACCGAGGAGACTGTAGTAAATGAGGAAATTAGGAAACTTAATAAGAAATAAGTCTCCCAAGATGGCCACCAGAGACAAAAGAGCCCAAATGTAGCACAAATATCACCCAGATGTAGCCCAAGTATAACCCAATGACAGAATGTCCCAGAGTGTTCTAAAGAACAACTAGAGCGCTAACAGTCTTACTTATGACAAAAGTATGGCACACCTGAAGCCATCTTAATTGGAATAAAGTGGTAACACTTAAAACATTTAATTTGCAAAGGAACAAAATGAGGGGGTTCATTTTGCCATAGAAATTATGATTAATGCTGCAGAAAGAAAAATTAGGGCACATTTTGACTTCTCAAATCCACTTCTATTTCATTAAACAAATTCTGACATGCAGACTGAAACATGCACTTTGAATACCAGCAGCAGACTTCCCTGGTGAGCAGTAGCTTTACTACAGTGATCTAATGAGCAACTAGAGTGCTAACATTCAGAATTTTTGGCAAATGCGTGACACATCTGAATGCCTTCTTGATGGAACCAAAGTAAACAAGCATTGAAAATGGAATAGGTCTCGCCCTTGTTTAAGTTAAAGCAATTCTGTTTGTAATTAGGTGGCTTTTTAGCTTTGCTTTTATTAGTGTTTTTCAAACTTTCATGTACATAACATGCAGATATGTATATGTATGCATGCATTTATATTTATATTTGTATTTATATAGATATGCTGATTATATATGTTTATATATGTATGTATATATATATACATACATATATATAACTGCATATGCATATATATGCATATATATGTGCATATGTGTGCATGTAGAGAGGTAGAGGTGTAGAAGTAGAGATAGGTAGAGAGTAGAGGATGAGTAATAGAGAGTAGAGAGTGAGTAGTAGAGAGTAGTAGAGAGAGTAGAAGAGAGTGAGTAGTAGAGAGTAGTAGAGTGAGTAGTAAAGAGTGAGTAGTAGAGAGTGGGTAGTAGAGAGTGAGTAGTAGAGAGTAGTAGAGAGTGAGTAGTAGAGAGTGAGCAGTGAGTGAGTAGGAGAGAGTAGTCAAGAGTGAGTAGTAGAGAGTGAGTAGTAGAGAGTAGTAGAATAGTAGAGAGTGAGTAGTTGAGAGTAGTAGAGAGTGAGTAGTAGAGAGTGAGTAGTAGAGTGAGTATAAGAGAGTAGTAGGGAGCAAGTAGTAGAGAGTGTGTAGTAGAGAGTGAGTAGTAGAGAGTAGTAGAGTGAGTAGTAGAGAGAGTAGTAGAGAGTGAGTAGTAGAGAGAGTAGTAGAGAGTAGTAGAGTAGTAGCGAGTGAGTAGTAGAGTGAGTAGTAGAGAGTAGTAGAGATCGAGTAGTAGAGAGTGAGTAGTGGAGAGTGAGTAGTAGAGAGTAGTAGAGAGCGAGTAGTAGAGAGTGAGTAGTAGAGAGTGAGTATTAGAGAGAAAGTAGAAGAGAGTGAGAGGTAGAGAGTAGTAGAGAGTAGTTGAGTGAGTAGTAGAGAGTGAGTAGTAGAGACAGCAGCAGAGAGTAGTAGAGTAGTAGAGAGGGACTAGTAGAGAGTGAGCAGTAGAGAGTGAGTATTAGAGAGAAAGTAGTAGAGAGTGAGTGGTAGAGAGTAGTAGAGTAGTTGAGTGAGTAGTAGAGAGTGAGTAGTAGAGACAGCAGCAGAGAGTAGTAGAGTAGTAGAGAGCGAATAGTAGAGAGTGAGTAGTAGAGAGTGAGTAGTAGAGAGGGAGTAGTAGCGACAGTAGTAGAGAGTGCGTAGTAGAGAGTGAATAGTAGAGAGTGAGTAGTAGAGAGTGAGTAGTAGAGAGTGAGCAGTAGAGAGTGAGTAGTAGAGAGTAGTAGAGTGAGTAGTAGAGAGAGAGTAGTAGAGAGAGAGTAGTAGAGAGTAGTAGAGAGTGAGTAGTAGAGTAGTAGAGAGTGAGTGGTAGCGAGTAGTAGAGAGTGAGTAATAGAGTGAGTAGTAGGGAGTAGTAGAGAGTGAGTAGTAGAGTGAGTATTAGACAATAGTAGAGAGCAAGTAGTAGAGAGTGAGTAGTAGAGAGAAGTAGAGAGTGAGTAGTAGAGAGTGAGCAGTATAGAGTGAGTAGTAGAGAGTAGTAGAGAGTGAGTAGTAGAGAGTAGTAGAGATGAGTATTAGACAGTAGTAGAGAGCAAGTAGTAGAGAGTGAGTAGTAGAGAGTGAGTAGTAGAGAGTGAGCAGTAGAGAGTGAGTAGTAGAGAGTAGTAGAGAGTGAGTAGTAGAGAGGGAGTAGTAGAGAGTTGTAGAGAGTGAGTAGTAGAGAAAGTAGTAAAGAGTGAGTAGTAGAGAGTGAGTTTTAGAGAGTGAGTAGTAGAGAGCAGAAGAGTAGTAGAGAGTGAGTAGTAGAGTGGTAGAGAGCAAGTAGTAGAGAGTGAGTAGTGGAGAGGGAGTAGTAGAGAGCGAGTAGAAGAGAGTGAGTAGTAGAGAGTGAATAGTAGAGAGTGAGTAGTAGAGAGAGAGTAGTAGAGAGTGAGTAGTAGAGAGTGAGTGGTAGACAGTAGTAGAGAGTAGTAGAGTGAGTAGTAGAGAGTGAGTAGTAGAGAGTAGTAGAGAGTAGTAGAGAGCGAGTAGTAGAGAGTGAGTAGTAGAAAGTAGTAGCGAGTCAGTAGTAGAGAGTGAGTAGTTTAATTTAAAAGGAACACAACAAGGGGGTTCATTTTGCCATAGAAATTATGATTAGTGCTGCAGAAAGAAAAATTAGGGCACATTTTGACTTCTCAAATCCTCTTCTATTTCATTAAAAATTTCTGACATGCAGACTGAAACATGCAGTAGCTTTACTACAGTGATCTAATGAGCAACTAGAGTGCTAACATTCAGAATTTTTGGCAAATGTGTGACACATCTGAATGCCTTCTTGATGGAACCAAAGTAAACAAGCATTGAAAATGCAATAGGTCTCGCCCTTGTTTAAGTTAAAGCAATTCTGTTTGTAATTAGGTGGCTTTTTAGCTTTGCTTTTATTAGTGTTTTTCAAACTTTCATGTACATAACATGCATATGTATGCATATATGTATATGTATGCATGCATTTATATTTATATTTGTATTTATATAGATATGCTGATTATATATGTTTATATGTGTATGTATATATATATACATACATATATATAACTGCATATGCATATATATGCATATATATGTGCATATGTGTGCATGTAGAGAGGTAGAGGTGTAGAAGTAGAGATAGGTAGAGAGTAGAGGATGAGTAATAGAGAGTAGAGAGTGAGTAGTAGAGAGTAGTAGAGAGAGTAGAAGAGAGTGAGTAGTAGAGAGTAGTAGAGTGAGTAGTAAAGAGTGAGTAGTAGAGAGTGGGTAGTAGAGAGTGAGTAGTAGAGAGTAGTAGAGAGTGAGCAGTGAGTGAGTAGTAGAGAGTGAGCAGTGAGTGAGTAGGAGAGAGTAGTAGAGAGTGAGTAGTAGAGAGTGAGTAGTAGGGAGTAGTAGAGTAGTAGAGAGTGAGTAGTAGAGAGTGAGTAGTAGAGAGTAGTGGAGTAGTAGAGAGTGAGTAGTTGAGAGTAGTAGAGAGTGAGTAGCAGAGAGTGAGTAGTAGAGTGAGTATAAGAGAGTAGTAGAGAGCAAGTAGTAGAGAGTGTGTAGTAGAGAGTGAGTAGTAGAGAGTAGTAGAGTGAGTAGTAGAAAGAGTAGTAGAGAGTGAGTAGTAGAGAGAGTAGTAGAGAGTAGTAGAGTAGTAGCGAGTGAGTAGTAGAGTGAGTAGTAGAGAGTAGTAGAGATCGAGTAGTAGAGAGTGAGTAGTGGAGAGTGAGTAGTAGAGAGTAGTAGAGAGCGAGTAGTAGAGAGTGAGTAGTAGAGAGTGAGTATTAGAGAGAAAGTAGTAGAGAGTGAGTGGTAGAGAGTAGTAGAGAGTAGTTGAGTGAGTAGTAGAGAGTGAGTAGTAGAGACAGCAGCAGAGAGTAGTAGAGTAGTAGAGAGTGAGTAGTAGAGAGTGAGCAGTAGAGAGTGAGTATTAGAGAGAAAGTAGTAGAGAGTGAGTGGTAGAGAGTAGTAGAGAGTAGTTGAGTGAGTAGTAGAGAGTGAGTAGTAGAGACAGCAGCAGAGAGTAGTAGAGTAGTAGAGAGCGAATAGTAGAGAGTGAGTAGTGGAGAGTGAGTAGTAGAGAGGGAGTAGTAGCGACAGTAGTAGAGAGTGCGTAGTAGAGAGTGAATAGTAGAGAGTGAGTAGTAGAGAGTGAGTAGTAGAGAGTGAGCAGTAGAGAGTGAGTAGTAGAGAGTAGTAGAGTGAGTAGTAGAGAGGGAGTAGTAGAGAGAGAGTAGTAGAGAGTAGTAGAGAGTGAGTAGTAGAGTAGTAGAGAGTGAGTGGTAGCGAGTAGTAGAGAGTGAGTAATAGAGTGAGTAGTAGGGAGTAGTAGAGAGTGAGTAGTAGAGTGAGTATTAGACAATAGTAGAGAGCAAGTAGTAGAGAGTGAGTAGTAGAGAGAAGTAGAGAGTGAGTAGTAGAGAGTGAGCAGTAGAGAGTGAGTAGTAGAGAGTAGTAGAGATGAGTATTAGACAGTAGTAGAGAGCAAGTAGTAGAGAGTGAGTAGTAGAGAGTGAGTAGTAGAGAGTGAGCAGTAGAGAGTGAGTAGTAGAGAGTAGTAGAGAGTGAGTAGTAGAGAAAGTAGTAAAGAGTGAGTAGTAGAGAGTGAGTTTTAGAGAGTGAGTAGTAGAGAGCAGAAGAGTAGTAGAGAGTGAGTAGTAGAGTAGTAGAGAGCAAGTAGTAGAGAGTGAGTAGTGGAGAGGGAGTAGTAGAGAGCGAGTAGTAGAGAGTGAGTAGTAGAGAGTGAATAGTAGAGAGTGAGTAGTAGAGAGAGAGTAGTAGAGAGTGAGTAGTAGAGAGTGAGTGGTGGACAGTAGTAGAGAGTAGTAGAGTGAGTAGTAGAGAGTGAGTAGTAGAGAGTAGTAGAGAGTAGTAGAGAGCGAGTAGTAGAGAGTGAGTAGTAGAGAGTAGTTTACGAGTGAGTAGTAGAGAGTGAGTAGTTTAATTTAAAAGGAACACAACAAGGGGGTTCATTTTGCCATAGAAATTATGATTAGTGCTGCAGAAAGAAAAATTAGGGCACATTTTGACTTCTCAAATCCTCTTCTATTTCATGAAAAATTTCTGACATGCAGACTGAAACATGCACTTTGAATACCAGCAGCAGACTTCCCTGGTGAGCAGTAGCTTTGCTACAGTGATCTAATGACCAACTAGAGTGCTACCATTCAGAATTTTTGGCAAATGTGTGACCCATCTGAATGCCTTCTTGATGGAACCAAAGTAAACAAGCATTGAAAATGCAATAGGTCTCGCCCTCGTTTAAGTTAAAGCAATTCTGTTTGTAATTAGGTGGCTTTTTAGCTTTGCTTGTATTACTGTTTTTCAAACTTTCATGTACATAACATGCATATGTATGCATATATGTATATGTATATGTATGCATGCATTCATATTTGTATTTATATAGATATGCAGATTATATATGTTTATATATGTATGTATATGTAATAATATATATATAATAATATATGTATATGTTGGAGCGCAAAAACCCTGGCAACGGGGAAAAAGCAAACCCTCCTTACCGGTATCCTTCCCTGCGTCACAGACCCAACGTCACACTAACTCATTCACACATGCATTCAATGGTGGGGCCCATAACACCATCACTCACACTAACCATTCACCGGTCTGCACGCAGTTGGAGGGATGAGCGGTTCAAGCGCTCGACATGTGGGGGAACACCTTATACCCTATAGGGAAAGAAAAGTTAATTTACAAAATATACATCAATACCCCTTCCTCCTACAGATCTCAATCCTGAACATCAAGGCACTGCCTCCACGTGATCAATGGACCAAATAGTTGGATTGGTTGATGGTGATCTAGAACCAGCTAAAACACATTTCAAGATTCAGATCTTATCCTTCATAATAAACCACAACTCAATTCATTTTAATCAATATCTGTTTATCTAAAATTTCTGGAAATGTTATATTTGCATTTGGAAAATTTATATCAAAGTTCAATTATAGCACAGAACCTCATATTTACCTAATCTGGCTATTCGGAGTCCTCTAAGTCATTGGTCAAAGGTCAAAGTTCATAGTTCTCTGCTCAGCACGCTACAGTCTCAAAGGATCAGTAAAGACCAGAGACGTTCAAGCATCTGTCAGTGCCCATAGAATTTAGGAAAAGTTTGCTGTCATCAGGTAATTGGGCAGTGTCCGGACCATCTAGGATTCAGAGAACGCAGCAGTCACCCTAAGTAGGAGAGTTTGCGTAGCGTCACTGTCGTCGTCATCGGAAAGAGCGATCGCCAGTCAATAGTTAGCCGTCGGTCCGTAGGTATGGCCCTCTCTATTCTATCATGTATTTTTTTAATAAAATCACAGTAAAAAGTTACATTTTGATAATTTCGTATGGTCGTGATTGGTTGGTTGAGATCGTCCGATGGGGTTTAGCACAGTTTGAGGGGTGAGGTCACAAGTTCAGTCCGTACTGTTTTTTTTGTGAATGTTCATTGTCTTGTCACTTGGCTGTCGTCCCACCGTGGCCTTGCCTTGGTACAGTGGGATATGGGTCATGAAGAGGCCGTAGGCATCTTTGTCGCTCTTGCGCGGTTCTCTCTGCGCCTCGTGGGACAGTGGCCACTTCGT
The DNA here is from genome assembly GCF_964204655.1 of Triturus cristatus. Taxonomy (NCBI): domain Eukaryota; kingdom Metazoa; phylum Chordata; class Amphibia; order Caudata; family Salamandridae; genus Triturus; species Triturus cristatus. The sequence goes on along the minus strand of NC_140585.1, from coordinate 1,202,469,378 downwards.
CGTGTCGCGTCGGCGGCCATTTTGGGATTTAGGCCCACACGCCAACTTAAGCGAAACAAACACAAAGAGTAATTAATGCATAGAAATAATAAATCTAATGTTAATCCCTTACTAAACCCTCTATGTGCTGTATTTATCTAGCATATAGCGACATTTAAAGCAATTATATTCACCCTTTTGGTCCTCCTCTCGAGCAACATTACAAAGACATTACAAAAGCAACATATATGATGCAATATTCTATTTATTACATATACTACTATTAGTATGCATATGAATTTTTAGTCATTAGATAATTTAGCCATGCAATATGCAATCCCACGTGTAATTTGGATATTAGTATTTAGTATCAATTTGTCAAGAAAGTGAAATGAACTCTTTTTAGTTAGATTACATCTCTGTTTTGCCAATTTCTTCTCTTCTAGTTGTTTTATATATGCTTTATTTCATCTCTTCTAATTCTATCTCTTCACATTCCCTCGTTTGTCTCTTATTCTGTCTTCTTTTCAAATTTTCTCTTTTTAACTTTTCCTGTATTTTCTTCTTTTTATGACACATACAAACTAATCTTAGAATTAATACTATAAAAATCACACAGGTTAATGGAAATAAGATTCTACCTATAAAGGTACTACCTAAGTTTATTAGGACATTTTTAATAGAAGAAAGGTTCTTCCCAATTTTACCCCAAACACTTTCAACCTCCAGTGGTTTAATTTCCTCATGCAATTCAGTTATATTTTTGATGTAAATTTTCAGATCTTTACTTTCGTCGGGAATGTAAGTACAACAATGTTGAACTTTCAGCATTCCGCAGACTTTTGAGTCTGCGGAATGCTGAAAGTTTCTTTTGCCAATAATATATCAAGGGCAAGTCGATTTTGCATTACCATGGCACGCATGGCAACCATTTCAGTATTTACCAATAAAAATCCTCCAGCGGTGCTCGTTGACAAGCGATCCACAACTGTTAATAGTTTTCTAATTTTGTGTGCATTCAGAGATATTCCCACTGCTGGTATCAATGCTCCAAAAATGTCTCCTACAATCTCTGACCAAGATTCTCTCTTTCTACGAGCTAAATGACTACCTAACTTATGTACACCATCTTCTCATCTTCCCATGTGGAATATCTTTGGAAAAACCAGACCTACATAACATGTGCCAAACCAATGGTCTGGCAAACGATAATATGCCTTGTTCCTGCAGATAAAATATAACCCAGGAAAAACTGGATCATTTCCTACTTTAAATCCCCATCCACCCATGATTCGGTATGTATCATGGCACTCACTGTTACCAACAAAATAATTATCATTTGCAGTTTGATTTCTTCTAATAAACAACTTCCCTTTCTGGGGCCAATCTAAAGCCATAGTTGGACTAGCTTCTCCCTTCAAGTGTTTTTCCATTTCAACATCCCAGACTGTCCTTTCCTCCCTTCTCTCAGATGCCTTCTTTTGCATTCTCAATCTCCTTTCTTCAACCATATCCAAAAACGTCTTTTCTTCTTTCTTTAAACTACATGTCAAGTTATTCCTAAATATGTATTCTAATGTTAGCTCTTTAGTTTCTAAGAAACATTCACCTAACACCTTTGCAGGCTTTACTTTATTCAACTTGTTAATTGCAGGCACTTGTGAAAATATATTATCTACATATGAAAAATAATATTCTAACTTCCCTATTTGGTAAAACAGACTAGCTATTACACTACATGTTATTCCATATGTGACGGGGAAGTGATGATAGGTCACTCCCTCCGATATAGATGCAGGTAACTGCATACACACATAGCAATCTCTCACCTCCATTATCTTTACATATTCGTATAAAAGTTTTGAAAACACATTGTTAGAGAAATCATTTATAGACCTGTCTTTATGTAGATCATTTCTATCTATTTTAGTCGGATATACTTTCTGAATCTTCCCTATATTAGTCTTATTTTCACTATGTCCTTCTATTGTGTATTGTAATTTTAAATGAAATCATTAATGCTAACACACGCCATAGAAGCATTAGTAATCCTGTACAACAACAACACATTTTAAACCACCGCCTTATAAATACACATCTAGTTTTTCTACTTTCTGTGTTTGCCATTTTCGTAAAATGATCAGTGTCTTTTGACTTAGCCTCTTCTACTTCACAACTAGTTTTGTCTAACCCAAGGCTTTAAGCACCTACTTGGTCCTACCAGTTTTGTCTTTCCTTGTATTCCATTTCCTTTCCATTAGCAGCACTTCAGTCTTTTTCAGTTTGGCATTTGATCATCTTTCACTTTTCTCTCATAATCTTGATACAGAACTTCCTGAACATCCGTCTCCTCTCCAATATCAGACAAGATAACTCTCAGGATTTCCGATTCTTCATCTTCCTCAACCACTTCTGATACAGTCACCTCTGGGTTTTCTTGGCTATCGGCCTCCTCTTTTATTTCAGGCAGGGCCACATATGACCATTCTGGCGACTTATACTTCTGGTTGGGCTTCCTCGTTCTTTTGTTTTCCTCTACTGTAGTTATATTCTCATTTTTTGACTTTTCTTGACTTGATACTTCATTCACCTGCTCTGCTCTCGGTGAATTCACTTGTGTCAGTCGATATCTTAATCTCTTTATCTTATTAGGCCAGATTTAATCTCTTGCTGGTCTTTTCGATTTATTTCCTTTATCATTCTTTTCAGCTCTCCATGCTCTTTTTCTCAGGACTCGACCTTCTGGTACTTCCTCATCACTTACTTCTGATTCTGTTTAAACTTGCTTTTTACTTTCAGTTATTCCTTTTTCCACCACTTCTTTATTTTTCCCTACTTCTGTCCCTCCTCGTGTTTCTTGTACAATAGCTTCCTGCTGACTAACTGTCCCTTCTTCTAACTGTATGTTAGAATTCCCTACAACTCCTCGGGGGTCTTCCGCAAGAATCTTTCCCTCTCTTTCTGTATCTTGCACCTGTTCATCTACTTTTGTTATTTCAGGTGGAATTTCTCTCAGTTTTTCATCTGGAATATCCTTATCAATAACTTCTTTGATTGACCCTTCACTGCTTCTCTCTTTTCCCGAGCAACCCGGTATTTGTTCAGTCTCTGAGTCTGAGCTGGTATCAGAAATCTGTAATCTTCTTCTCAAAGGAATATTCTCTGGGGCAACGATCAAACTTGGTTCTGACTTCCCCCTTTCAGGGTTATCATTCATTCATTCATTAGTCTTTATTGTCGATGTATTTCATCATAAAAGACAGTTACAATACAAAGAAAAATACAAACAGAATATATGATAAAAACAAATCCAGGTAATCACAATAAAATATAATCATATAAACAGATTTCGGTAACCTAATGCCTCTTGTTTCTAACATACCAAACCCAGGCCAAAAATTTGGCGACAGCAATAGCGACACATTCACTTGAGTCAAAACGCAAAATTTTAAGTGCTTCTGACCCTTGTCTTGTTCCCAAAGTGCGACATAATGGTTTGAGCCATTTAGCCCGGGGGGCAGCGTAGGCGGGGCAAACAAAAAAGATGTGACCAACAGAATCAACACAATCAATACACCAATTACAAGAATCACAAGATACACCCTTCCATTTTTTTGTAAATGAATTAGTCGGAAGAGTGGCAACTCTAAATTGGTGGTAGAGTTTCCTGTCTCGAGGCCTGGTGATAGTATCCCAGTAGGCTTCGAGAAGAGGGTTTTTTTTAAATCTAAAAACCTGCCTGTCAAGGACTCAGCAGTAGCTGAAGATAGATGTTTTTGCTGCACCATTGACCAATAAAGGCCTTTAAAATCTTTTTTAGAGGGGAATGGGTTATTAGCCGGGTCGGTCCACAGAATTCCCAACCCCATAGAATCCAAGAGTTGTCTAACCTGCCTGAACCAAGAAATGTTACCAGCACCCAAGATGGATCGGACATCAAGAAATGCCTTAGCATACGGGCCTAACTCGGGGACTGTCCATAGTCTCCTCCAGAAGGCCAGTGGCTTGAACCTAGCAATGTCGTCAAAAGAGTGACAGCCAAGATCCAACAGGAGCGGTTTCACTGGGGTAGAACAAGGAAGGCCCGTAAGCATTCTGAAGAATTTATGTTGTGCCTTAACCAAGGGAGAAAGATCGGCAAAACCCCAAAGTTCGGCGCCATAAAGGATCGCCGAATTAATTCTTACATTAAAAATTTTAATGGGGGGGCCTATCATTTTCGATTGGGATTGCTTTTGTTCTTTAACTAGGCAACCAGAAAGCTGGGCAAATTTAAGAGTGAGAACATCAATTTGCGGCCTCCAGTCCAGCTTGTTTTCAAATACTACCCCCAGATAGGTCATAACATTAGTTCGTTCAAGCAGGTCGTTGTCCATGGAAACATGGCCCTTCACACATCTCCCTTTATTAAAGACCATATATTTGGTTTTAGAGACATTAACAGACAGGTCAAAATCAGAGCAAAAGTTGGTAAATACATTTAAAGCCACCTGTAACCCAGACAAAGTCTGGGAAAGGAGTAGGGTGTCATCAGCAAACATAAGGAGTGGAATTTTAATACCACCCAACGTTGGGGCGTCCGTTGGTGTAGAAGAAAAATACTGGACAACTCTATTAATAAACAATAAAAACAGAGTAGGCGCTAGGACGCACCCCTGTCTGACACCCCTATTGACCCTAAATCTATCAGTAACCTGCCCCTGTTTCCCCCATCGAACTTGTGCGAAGTTTTTATCATGGAGCCTAATGAAGATGTTCAAGAGATCAACCGGGATCCCTAGCTCCGCCAATACACTCCAGAGTTTAGTCCTATTGACTAGGTCAAATGCTGACCGAAGATCTACAAATGCAGCATATAAAGTACCACCACACAGATAAACCGTTTTCCAGACAATCAATTGAAACTTGAAAGCCTGGTCGATGGTACTAGTGCAAGGTCTGAAACCGGCTTGCAAAGGAGAGATGATATCCTCCTGCTCAATCCAAGTCTGGATTCTTGCCAGGATCATTCTTGCAATGATCTTTTGAACAGAATCAATAAGACTAATCGGGCGGTAATTCCCCGTGCAGGAGCGGTGTCCTTTCTTGAAGATGGGTAGGATCTCAGCGCCCCTCCAAGAATCTGGAATGGCGGCCCCTCTGGCTATGGCAGTAGCAATATGGGCAATATAGGGCACCCAATTCCCAAGGTCAAATTTAAAAAGATCCGTGGGAACGCAGTCCATACCCGGTGCCTTGCCACTTGGAACCTTACTCAAAGCCTTTTCAACCTCAGCACAGTCGAAGATTAAAGTCTGGGAGAAGGACAGGTCCCTATTTACTACGGGGACAAACCCCTCGACCTGATATGCATCCGAGAACTGAGATTCAAAGTGCGTCACCCAGGCATCCGGAGGTACATGGTTGGTAGGGACCTGGGTATTCTGTGAATTGCCCCACTTAACAATATGCCAAAACAAGGTTAAGTTCCGATGTTTACTGGCTGCCAAAAGGTCAATCCAGTGATCGTTATCCCACTCTTGTTTGGCCTTGACTTTGACCTTATTATAGTCTTTTCTAGCCAATCTGATATTAACCGGATCTTTAATAGTGATAGCAAGTTTCAATTTGCTATAGGAATCTCGGCATGCTTTGTTATACCAGGAGGTTGGTTTTAAAATAGGAGATTTCTTAACCGTGCAAGGTTTGGAAAAAAGGGATTTAAGGCCAGAAAATAGATGTTCATGTACGTGTGTGGCCTCACCAACAACATCCTCAGTGCTCTGGAGAGACTGTAAATCATCCAAAGCAAGGGAAACCTTAGAGCTAATCTCTGATAGCAGTACACTATCAATAGCAACCTTTTCCCAGCGCACTCGCCGTTGATTATTAAATAAAACGGCTTCAGCAGTCACTATTTCAGAGGGTTTGTTTCTATAAGCTGGACAAAGTAAAAAACTCAGAACCAATGGGTTATGATCACTCTCGGGGCGGTCGTGAACCACCATATCGCATAGTGTAGACCAAAACTCCACTTTAATTAGGGCATAGTCGATTCTACTCTTACAGCGTCGACCATCAGAAAAGGTCATCTTACCACCTTTGTCAGAGGGGGTCCGTCCATTTGCAGCCCTGAATCCCCGCTCCATACATAAGCCCATCCACTGGGTAGCAGACTCGGTCCATCTCTTGATAGGGGGAAGATCGAGAGGTGGGATGTTTAAGATCGCGTCCACCTCCCATGTGAGTGAATCAGAGGCAAAGAGCAGGGGTTCAAAACAGCAATTTAGGTCACCCACAATTATAACATTAGTGCTTATATTAACTGTGTCCAAAAACATATCCAGTTGTGAAAAGGTATTTGTACCACAGCCACCTGGGAGGCCCCTATTATAGACATTTATGATCAAGAATTCGGGTTCTTCATTGTGTTGCAAAGAGATAATTAATAAGTCGGGGCTGTCAATAACCAATTCTCTAAGGGAATACCCAAGAGTTTGCTTAACCCATATACAAAGGCCGCCAGAAGGACGGCCCCTTGTTCCGCTAGAGGCCCCCTTAGAAAAATGTACATACCCAGAAAGATAGATGGGATCCACAGCCCAAGTTTCCTGAAAAACCAGGATATCATGGGTATTTACCCAGACAGACCAGTCTTCCAAGGTTACCTTAATACGAAGACCAGCGACATTCCACGAGACCAGAGATATGGGGGAAGAACTGGTTGGAATAATCCACGAGGAAGCAGGAGCGGGGCCCAAGATGGCTAGTTGGGTTGCAACGTTGTTAGAGCCCTTACACTCGCTCTCAGGGGAACGGGAATCAATATGAGTGAGGGATGGACCATTTGGTAACACAAGTGTGGGACTAGGAAGCAAGGTACCTGATCCCACATAAGCCCCCCTTAACCCACCCCTCCCTGCTAACCCCGAGGTATCTGGGCCAGGACAGGCCTTACGCACACTACCCAAATTTTTCTTATTTGATTGTAGTCAATCAACCCCTTCTAAGGAATTCAAGGGGGCATAAAAATTGGACAGTGGGAGATGAAAATCAGGTCCTGTCTGTCGATGAAAGCTCCTGTTAACCCTTTCCCAGACAGTAGACATGTCACATGATAATGCTTGAGAGTTGTATGGGTAAAAATATGACAAATCCAAAGTAGATATACCTGTGACTCTCAAGATGTTTGGAAAATTACAGATATGGCTCACCACCCTTGGGTCACGAAAATTTATGATCACACAGTCTCCCTCCACTTGTTTGACTCTATTGCCCAACCAACACACCCTACGTACAGTCAAGATTTCAGCCCGCAGTCTAGCAGGTAAAGGCCTATTACCATTTAACCAATGTGTAACTTTATTCTTCAGCTCACTATGAGACTCAGGCTTTGCCTGAGGGAGCCGAGGAACACCAGCCATTATGACTGTATATGGTTGAGACTCAGGTGGAAGGTTAATACAAGGGAGTTTTTGAAAGGAATCAACACCCTCTGAACTAAGCTTACTGATAGTGATATTATTCTTGTTGGTGGCAGTATTAGTAGTGCGACCTGAATCTATCGGTGCATCAATGCTGACAAGAGGGCGGGGTGCTTCCACAACCTGATCATTATGAACAGAAATATTGGAAGGTGCTCTAGCCATAAATACATTGGCAGTAGAAACAGGCCCGGTTTTATCAACATTATCGAGAATGGATGGAATCTTAGGGCTAATAGGAGACACAGGGATCTTTTCCAACAAAGACGTGTTGGTGAGCACCATACCCTCTATCTTCTCGAGCGAAGTAGAGAGTCGATTAACTCTCTCAAATAGTGGTAGGAGAAGGGATTTAAGTAGTTTCTCTACATGTTCGAGAAAACCAGGGGGAGTGGAGTCACCATTAGGTTGGAGGATAGGAGGGTACAATGACCTCGGACTTCCAGTAACCAGGGAGATACTATCAGGCAAAGTGGAATTAGAAACGTCACAAATATTTGCAGATTTAGGCAGTTTGGATACTTTGGACGTTTTAGCACGTTTGCCCTTGGAGGGTGCTCCCATGCGTTTTCTTTTACCCGAAATAAGCCTAGACGTGTGGATCTGAGTCGATGTATCAGTACGTGGTTGCTCAGATGTAGACTGTGGGTGGTTGGGACTAATATTAGTGGATACACCCCTGGGCTCGGAAATGTTTATAGTCTCGTGCAAATCATCCAACGAACACTGAGCTGTTGTGTCCAACGTCACTTGTGTGGTGCTATGCGGCATGTTGGAAATTATTTGGGGCTGACTACTTTCGGGAGAAATGGCTGTCATAATGTTACCGAGGGATGATCGTTTAGCAGAAATTTCGAGGGACAATCTTTTTTCTGTTAATAAAATCTCATGTTCAAGAACACGAGCAGCTCTTGTAATGAAATTATCGAGAGTCCCTGTTACTTGGCCCCCTATGCTACCCTGCACCACCTTCCTACCGGACCTCTAAGGAAAATGAGTATATCTAAATTGCAATAAAATATTAATAAGCTAGGTATATGCAACAACAACTGAATATGGCAATCCACCTATCAGCAATAAAACAAGTACTCACGATTACACTAATATTTACAACTCGTTAGCAAAGACCCAGTTCAGGGGGGTGGCCCGCCCCGTCCTCAACCGTCCACGAACGGCCACAAACGGCCCGCTCTTTGCCCGGTCTTCGCCCCGGTCTGCGACCCGCGCGCGTTCCGCTAGCGCGTTACGGGGATGAATTGATAATAACAGACAAAGTCAATAAGGGGGCGGGGTCGGGAAGAGCAACCAGGTGAGGCGGATCAATTTGGCGCAGGGCACCGTGGTCCTCGCAGTCCCAAAGCTGAGCTGAGCAGCAGCCTTCCCCCTATAACAGCGTAGCGTCCGTGTAGGTCTTTTCGCTCCGTGGCACACAGCAAAAGTGAAGTCCTATCCAAGTTTTTATGCTGTCGGGGCCAGCGAGCGGCTCCCGCGAAGCGGGGGCCGCGAGGAGTTGAGTGAAGATGGGAGGCGGCAACGGGAAGAGCAACCAGGTGAGGCGGATCAATTTGGCACAGAGCACCGTGGTCCTCGCAGTCCCAAAGCTGAGCTGAGCAGCAGCCTTCCCCCTATAACAGCGTAGCGTCCGTGTAGGTCTTTTCGCTCCGTGGCACACAGCAAAAGTGAAGTCCTATCCAAGTTTTTATGCTGTCGGGGCCAGCGAGCAGCTCCCGCGAAGCGGGGGCCGCGAGGAGTTGAGTGAAGATGGGAGGCGGCAACGGGAAGAGCAACCAGGTGAGGCGGATCAATTTGGCGCAGGGCACCGTGGTCCTCGCAGTCCCAAAGCTGAGCTGAGCAGCAGCCTTCCCCCTATAACAGCGTAGCGTCCGTGTAGGTCTTTTCGCTCCGTGGCACACAGCAAAAGTGAAGTCCTATCCAAGTTTTTATGCTGTCGGGGCCAGCCAGCGGCTCCCGCGAAGCGGGGGCCGCGAGGAGTTGAGTGAAGATGGGAGGCGGCAACGGGAAGAGCAACCAGGTGAGGCGGATCAATTTGGCGCAGGGCACCGTGGTCCTCGCAGTCCCAAAGCTGAGCTGAGCAGCAGCCTTCCCCCTATAACAGCGTAGCGTCCGTGTAGGTCTTTTCGCTCCGTGGCACACAGCAAAAGTGAAGTCCTATCCAAGTTTTTATGCTGTCGGGGCCAGCGAGCGGCTCCCGCGAAGCGGGGGCCGCGAGGAGTTGAGTGAAGATGGGAGGCGGCAACTGGAAGAGCAACCAGGTTAGGCGGATCAATTTGGCGCAGGGCACCGTGGTCCTCGCAGTCCCAAAGCTGAGCTGAGCAGCAGCCTTCCCCCTATAACAGCGTAGCGTCCGTGTAGGTCTTTTCGCTCCGTGGGTTATCTCTTGTTCTGGTTTCTTCAGCATCTGATTCAGAACTAGTCTCTGATTCATCAAAATACTCTCCTTCTTTGTTATCCACTGGATTTGGAATTCTCAGTGTGTGACTAGCATGAATCCAGTTCTTGATCCCAGCACACTTCACAGCTGTAGTTGTAGTCAAAATCACTTGTCGTGGTTTTCCCCAACGTGGGACCAGACAGTTTCTTCTTCTGTGTACTTTGATTCTCACCCAGTCTCCCGGGCTCAGATCATGAGCTTGCTTCTTTTCAAGGGTGGTGGCATCCGTTCCAACGTGATGAAACACAGAATGAACTGCGTCAGCCAGCCCCTTACAGTAATCCAACACCAAGTCATCAGATATAGGCAACAGCTTGTTGACTGGTATAAATACATGGTGCATTGCTCTTCGCATGATAATTTCATGGGGACTCAAATCTGTGGTTCTATCTGGAATTGATCTAATAGTCATGAGTACCAGATGCAAGACATCAGGCCATTTCAAATCTGTGGCTAAACACATTTTCCCCAAACGGTTTTTAATGGTGTCATTCATCTGTTCCACCACACCAGAAGCCTCTGGCGATAGGCACAATGTAGTTTCTGTTGTACATTTAATGCTTCACAAATCAATTTCATGATCTCATTATGGAAATGCTTCCCTCTATCTGTTTCAATTGTAACTGGGAACCCGAATCTAGGAATGAATTCCCTCAAAAGCAGTTTTGCTACAGTAATTCCATCACTCCTTCTTGTGGGGTATGCTTCTACCCATCTAGAAAACAAGCACACCATTACTAGAACATACCTCAACCTATTACATGGCGGCATCTCAACGAAATCAATCTGCATTCTGGTGAAAGGACCTCCTTCTCGACCTATCGTTCCTAGACTTACTACTGTTTTTCTTCCAGGATTGAACTGCTGACATATAAGGCATCTTTGACAAAGACTCTCAGCTACCAGTCTAAATTTTGCATGGTCCCACGTTTTCTTGAAGGACCGAGTCATCGCGTCCCTTCCTATATGTCCCTGTCCATGATACATCCGTGCCATGGCAGATATCATGCTATCAGGCATGACTGGTCTTCCATCTCGATAAACCCACACATGATCTGTTTCTCTTGGTGCACAACCTGCTTTTACCCATTGTCTCATTTCCTCATCTCCTGCTTCTTCCTGCAATTGCCTCACTTCTTCCCAGGTACATACAATGTTAGTAAACATTAAAGGCAAAGAGTTCATTTCCCTCTCTTTAGCCCTATTCACTGAGTTCTGATTTTGAGCACAATATTGAGCCATATCATTGGCATATCGGTTCCCAACCGCGATATAATCAGCGGTTTGCACATGAGCAGCACACTTCACAACAGCCAATTGCTTTGGCAGCTGTATCACCTCAAGCAACTTCCCAACAACTTCAGCATTCTTTATTGGAGTTCCACTTGAAGTCAGAAATCCTCTCTGCAGCCATATCTGACCAAAATCATGCACAACACTAAAACCATACTGACTATCTGTTATCACAGTCACTCTCACATTCTTTCCAATCTTGCATGCTCTAGTTAAAGCTATCAGTTCAGCAACCTGGGCTGATTTTACTCCCTTCAGGTAGGATGCTTCCATTACTGCTGCAACTGTGCACACTGCATATGCTGCACTCCTTCATCTGTTCTCAAACATGATCCATCTACAAACATCATAAATTCACTCTAAGACAAGGGTTCATCCTTTATATCAGGACATGGTTTGGTACAGAAATCCAAAACATCCAAACAATCATGATCCACTTCATCTCTGACTTCGACATTTTCAGCATCAGGCAGTAACGTTGAAGGATTCACATTCAAGCATCTCACAAGGCTCACATTTGTTGCACCTAATATGACTTTCTCATACTTAGTCAGCCAACTCTGTGTCATGAACTGAGTGCGACTCCTTGTTAAAAGGATTGCCACATCATGAGGTACAAACACTCACACGGGATATCCCATCACAATTCCCTCACTCTGTTCCAGACCCTTACAGGTAGCAGCTACTGCTTTCAAACAACCTGGCAAGGCTACAGCTACAGGGTCTAACACAGCTGAAAAATATGCAATTGGTCTTCTCAATTTTCCATGTTTCTGTATTAACACAGAAAGTGCACATCCATTCCTCTCACTGCAGTACAACTCAAAGTCTTTTTCATAATCAGGCATTCCTAATGCTGGCGCTTCACACAAACTGTCTCTTAATTTCTTCTTAAATGCTGCTAGTTCTTCCTTATCTAAGTCAATAGGGTCTTTCACATCACTTCTCGTCAGGCGTACCAAAGGTTTTGCAATCAGGGAAAAGTTACTTATCCACTGACGACAATATCCAACCATTCCAAGAAACATCCTCACTTCTCTTTGCGTCATTGGGGCTCTCATTCCTTTTATTATCCTGATTCTGTCTGTTATTTTCCTCAATCCCTTTTCAATTTTGTGACCCAAATATTGTACTTCTTTCCGAAAAAATTGCAATTTTGATGGTGACACTTTAAGTCCTCCATCTGCCAAATGATTTAATAAGGCTATGGTGTCCATTAAACAGGCTTATCGAGTTTTCGACGCCACAAGCAGGTCGTCGATATACTGGACTAGCACTGAATTTTCGGGCATTTCTAAATTTTCCAAAGACTTTTGCAATATCTGATTAAATATCGAGGGGCTTTCTGTATACCCCTGTGGGATTCGGCACCAAGCCAAAATACGTTCGCCAAAACAGAACGCAAAAATTTGCTGGCTATCATGGTGCAACGGGATGGAAAAGAAAGCGTGACATAAGTCAATTACTGTGTACCATTCTGCATCATGAGGAATCTGATACAAAATCACAGATGGATTTGGTACAATAGGACAGCATAACACCACAATTTTGTTTATCTTTCTCAAATCCTGCACTATCCTGAACTTTCCATTATGCTTTTTCAGTCCCATAATTGGTGAATTACATGGACTACTCATTATTTCTCTCAAAATTCCTTGTTTAATCATTTTCTCAATTATAGGGGTAACTCCTTCAATTATCTCTGGTGTCAATTTATATTGAGGAACATTTGGGTAGCTTATTCCTTCCTTCACTGTTACCTTCACGGGATCCACATTTCTCATCAATCCCACATCTTCTCCTGTAAAATCCCAAACCTCTGCTTTCACTGTCTGCTTCAATTCTTTTGGTAGCTCGTCAGGGTTGAATACAGCATAAACTTCAGTAATCTCAGGTTCCATATTAGCAATAATCGTTTTATACAGTACGTCTTCATCAGGGGTATCAAATGCTATACCATTAGGGGTACAAAATATGGGGCAATTCATTTTGCACAACAGGTCTCGTTCTAATAGGTTTACAGGACTTGAATCACACACAACAAAGCGTGCATTTTGGAAAATTTCCCTATATTGACTTTTACTGGTTCTGTGAGATACGTTTTGATTTGTCTGTTGGATACTCCAACCACTTGGATTGTTTCATCCGAGAGAGGAAGATTCTTAACATCAGCTGACCTAACAGTTGATCGAGTAGCACCAGTATCTACTAGGAAAGTAATATTTTCATCATTTACCTTTCCGTCCACAAAAGGGCCTGTCTGGTCTACTTCTAGAGTTGCGCCAAGTATGCAGTCTTCTTCCTCCCTTCGGCACCGTCAATATCCTTCTTCTGACTCACTCTCATCGAGTTGTAGCCAATACTGCGAAACAGCGCTAGCGCGCGGCAGCTTAGTTACCTGTTCTTCGTTGTAGAAACCTGTCTCACTACTGTATTTCTGTGAATTTACGCTCTGTGGAATAGGCGGCTTTCGCACCTGATTCTGTTGGGTAACAACCTGCTGCTGTCGCTGCGGTTGACCACTCACCTCTTTCTGCACCTGCGGATTCAATGATGCATTATCACCATTAGTATTTTGGGGAAATTTACACTCGGATTTCCAGTGCCCTATTCTTCCGCAATTATGACATGGCCATTTCTTTTTGGCTTCTTCAATATTCAATTGTGCCTTTCCTTTTCCAGTATTAAATCTAAGTTTTGGTCCTGCATTATTTGCTTGTTCAGTCAATTGTACTTCCTGTCTTTCTGCTACCTTTACTTGTGCCCACATAGCCTTTTCTTTTAATTTACGCTGCTTGGCCTCAATTTCATCACTAAAATATTTAGCATGTGTCAGTACCTCATCTATTTTCTTGTTTTGCCAGTCCACTGTATGCTGCTTAATCATTTCACTAATTTCAGGACGTAGTCTATATACACATCGGTATACAAACTGATTTAAATCTTTTTCACTTAAGTTTTCATCACCACTAAACTGCTTAAAGGCAAGGATTAACCTTTCATAATATGCATGTACTGACTCCTTAGCCTCTTGGTGAGTTTGGTCAATTTTTACCTAATCGGTCTCTTTGGGAGGAACTTTGTTTTTCAAAAAAGTGATTACTTGTTCATATTTTTTCATCACTTCTGGATCAGGGGCACCAGTCTTTGGATCTCTAGGATATTCTTTTGTAGGCCAGTCTATCACGGTCTTGAACTCTGTCCATAAATCTGCTGGCACTATTATATCAAATAGGCTATTCAAATCAATCCATAAAACCTTCGATAATTTTACAAATCTGTCCACTTGTCTATACCACTCAACTGGCTTCTCGCGTAGTCGAGGGAAATCATTTGTAAATGATAAAATATCTTGCCTAGTCCAAGGAACATGTACATATCCTCCTCCTGGAATTTCTCTCATAGGGCATTCTGTCACTATCTTTTCTTTTTCTCTTACGGGGAATGCTGCAAACGTTTTCTCTGAGGTATCATCTTGTTTTCTATACCACCGACTTCTCCATTTATCCACATCTCCCCATTTTCTCAACAAAATGATTATGTCTTTAATCTGGATTATCCGTCCTGTGGTGTTCAAATTTTCATTATCTTTTTCAGTAAAATCTACTCGATATGGTTTTTGTAAAGCCTTTACCTTCTCAATGTCTATACCCATTTCATTTGCTACTTCCTCTAGTCCTCATGTAGATTATTTGTTCTCCAAGTTATACTTTTGCACAAAAAGAGTATTTCTTCATCCTGATAGGATTTTAATTTTTCTGTGGGGATAGTCCCTACTATTAATTCTTCCAAAACCATCCTTAATTTTGCCACATCTATAGATTGAGATTCTCTGTCTTTTCTCTGTAGGCTCCTTAACCATTCACTTAATTCTTCTGAGGTAGGACCTACTGATTTCTCCTCATTACCTCGTTCTGATTCTCTTGGGGTTTCTGATATGGAATCTGTAGTCATTATCAATCTTTCAACTAAACCTGGATTTGCTGTCAAATTTTTAGGCATACTCTGTTCTGATGCACTTACTGTTTGTCTCCATGGGTTTTCTTCTGGATTTATCCTTGGCCTTTCTGTCTGTTTTTACTGTTATAAGGGACCGTTAAACAATGTTCATTTTCCTTCTGTTTATCAAAAATAGGCATCACTGGACCTATAGTTACAGGAACAGTTACGGCTTCTAAGTTTTTAGTCAATTCCCTAATCTTCTCGGTTAACTCTAAAGTGGTTTTTGCCAGTTCTGTAGAATTTTCGCTACTTACCTTGCTAGCCTGTTTTCTATCTACTTCTCTGAAAGAATTATTTCTCCCAAACTCTTGGGGTACTGGTTCTGTCTTAATGCTTCGCAAGGTCTCCCTCATTGGGGCACTTGGTGTTAACATTTAAGAATCTGGTTGATACAGGGGTGGATTTTTATAAAACATGTCGTCAAGAACATCATCCTCCGATTCATTCACTCTATACCCTTCTGACCCTATATTATGTCTTTTTTCCGTACATTTTTTACCACTAATTTCATCAACATGGAACAAACCATCAGCCATATTTTCACTTCGCCATCTCCTCATTCTGTCATCATAATTCTCTTGACAATGGGATCTACCAAACATGTACCTATATCTTCAGCCACTCCTCTGTCTTTCTCTGTCATGCATCTCATCTTCCCATTCCGTCAATGCTTCAAATTGTGTTGGTCTAGGTCTTGGTTCTAGATTCATCATTCTCTCCCTTAAATTTCTCAAAACCGCTAAATTAAATGAACCATGCTCTGGAAATGCCAAAACTCCATCATCTTTCGTGTACTTCGCCCAATTGTCCAACCAAATACAAGTATGATATCCATATTTCGCAACCATAAAGGATGCGGGCGATTTCGGTGGAGGAAGCAACTGTCCCTCTCTAGTCTTAATCGGCTTGTCCTTTTTAAACAAACTCTTAATTTTTCCAAACCTGGACTTTTTCTCCTTTTCTGGTGGATCGTAATACATCATTTTTGTCTTCCGTATATCGCTAGTTTTTCCCTACGACTATTCTGTTGTTTTAACCAATCGTAGCGCGACTCACACTTACACACCAATCAGGAGCGTCTATGTCACCCTGTAATTCTTCAATCTCAGCGCGACTCACACTAACGCACCAATCAGCAGCGTCTACATCACCCTGTAATTCTCCAATCTCAGCGCGACTCACACTAACGCACCAATCAGCAGCGTCTATGTTTCTTACTGACTAGCCAATCCCAGCGCGGTCTTCCTGACATCACCTTTTCTCGCTTCTCCTGCTTCTGCTGACCCCTCCTTTACAACATTTTTCTCGGTAAGCTCCTTACGTTCTTTTAACTTACAAATCTGTTAGTAACGCCACCATTATCTGTTTCGCTAACCAAAGTATAGTTAATGACCTTTTTCACAAGAATTCAGTCTTTCTCGAGAGCAGCGCTTACCTCTGCCCTACTACGGAATCGTTACTTCCGTTGATAAAGTAGCATATCCTTCTACCTTACCCTTCTAACAAGCATTAGCTAACCATTTCTCCAGAATTAAGACACCTAGTTGGAGACCCAATGCTCCTGAGAAATAAAACCAGAGTTTCACAATTAACTTGAATGCTATTTCATTCACGCACTTTCATACGGAAAATGTAGTACATTCACACAGAATTCTGTCTTTCCCGAGAACAGCGAACAGTCTGTTCTACTACAGAATTATGACACACGTTAATAAAGTAGCACTTCCCTCTACTTTATCCTTCTAGCAAGCTTAGGGAAACCCTATTACCTTTCCAGTGATAGGCGTTATCAGAGCTCCTTTTGGACTCCTGGTACCTAAGACCAAAATTTCACAGGTGACCTTCGCTACTATACACTTCTCTCATACAGAAAATGTCCCTAATGGCAACACACAAAGATGTTACCAAATCGAACCCAGACAATGCGTCGTGCAACTTCAATCGTCACACGTTTTCCCCGTGTACCTACAGGGCAACACCAATTCCGTGTTTCCCGAGAGCAGCGCTTACCTCTGCTCTACTACGGAACTGTTACAAACTTCCGACTTCCTACATCCCAGAAGCCGTCAAACAACATAGAACTTGACGCGACTCAACATAGAGTGTTAATACATAAACCAATACCAATCAATAATCAATAAGCAATTTACAAGCAATAATCACCAAACCAAAACAATAGAACCATCATCCTGCTACCGGAAAAACTGTTGGAGCGCGAAAACCCTGGCAACGGGGAAAAAGCGAACCCTCCTTACCGGTATCCTTCCCTGCGTCACAGACCCATCGTCACACTAACTCATTCACACATGCATTCAATGGTGGGGCCCATAACACCATCACTCACACTAACCATTCACCGGTCTGCACGCAGTTGGAGGGATGAGCGGTTCAAGCGCTCGACATGTGGGGGAACACCTTATACCCTATAGGGAAAGAAAAGTTAATTTACAAAATATACATCAATACCCCTTCCTCCTACAGATCTCAATCCTGAACATCAAGGCACTGCCTCCACGAGATCAATGGACCAAATAGTTGGATTGGTTGATGGTGATCTAGAACCAGCTAAAACACATTTCAAGATTCAGATCTTATCCTTCATAATAAACCACAACTCAATTCTTTTTAATCAATATCTGTTTATCTAAAATTTCTGGAAATGTTATATTTGCATTTGAAAAATTTATATCAAAGTTCAATTATAGGGGGGAGGAGCCTAGCGCGCAACCAAGATGGCCGCGTAGGTGCGAGGCTCCCGAGGACCTCCGCGACCTCCTGCATAAATCCTGACAGAATCCTGTCCCAGATGAGGGGACTGTATTTGTGAGCCCGAGCAGAGGTGACGCCCGTTTTCCGTTTTTAAATCGGACCTCGGACACCGGCAGGAGCATCGATTGAGGTTTGCGGCCTTCTCCACGCCGGCCCCCCGTACTGGAGTTGTGGGGCGATCCGGACACAAAGTGAACAACAGCGGCGGGCGAGGCTGGGTGGCGCGCGTACCCCGCGCTTTCACTTTCGCGTTTGCGCCCTCCTTGCTGCCAGGCGAGGTTGGGTTGCGGGGCGGTGTGCGGTGCTGTGGCCTCGTTGGGCTGCCCTGCCGGCCCGCCGGCTGCGATCCGTCCTGAGGAGCGGTGGTCGCCCCCCCCCGGAGCCCTTGAACGGGATTGTCTGCCCCCTTTCTGAGGAGATTGGCTCGATTTGGGGATTGCGACCATGGCCACAAAACAAGATGGCGACCGGGCCAAGGTGAAGTCGACCCGTCGTGGCACGGCCCAACAGTCCAATAACATGGACCGCTACACCCTCCAGAAGGGATCTCCAGAGGTGCTGCGTAGGTCCCCCACGGACCCGACTGATGCTCCTGTTCCGCCCACGAACCTGACCCTCCGGGACGTCATGGGCGCCATCGCCGAGATGAAGGCCTCGGTGGACCAGCGCTTTGACACTCTGGCGCAGAAGATCGACTCGGTCCTCGTGGACGTGGGCCTCGTGAGAGCCGATCTGTCTAAAACAAATGACCGGGTCGATTCTTTGGCCCACTCTACCTCGGGCCTCACAACTGACGTGGCGGCCCTCCAACAGGAGGTGCGCAGGCTTGGCCAGGCGAGCGCCCTGATGAATCGTCGACTGGAGGATTCCGAGGGTCGGGCCCGGAGAAACAACGTCCGCATTATCGGGGTGCCGGAGGGACGAGAGGCGGAGGCAGCGGATCTGTTCGTGGAGGACCTGGTCCTCACCCACCTACAGCCTCGGGGGCTGAGCAAATTCTTTGCAGTGGAACGGGCCCATAGGGTCCCCGGGGGTAGGCCTAAGATCGGCGCCCCTCCGAGGCCTCTCATCGCCCGGATCTTCAATTTTAGGGACAGAGACGCTATCCTGCAGACTTCTAGGCTCCAAGGGCCAGTCAGACTTGACAACATGGATATTAATTTCTATCCTGACTTTACCCCGGCGGTCCAAAAGCAGAGACTGAGCTTTCTGGGTGTCAAACGTCGCCTACGAGACCTGAATCTCAAATATTCGATGCTTTTTCCAGCTAAGCTGAGGGTGGAGGTAGATGGCCGCACGCACTTTTTTGATCGTCCCGAGGCGGCCGGGGACTGGCTGGACACTTTGCCCGGAGATCGGGGCCGGGGGGGCGGGGGGGGAGCGGTTGGTGGGGAGGGCCCGCCGGATCAGGACTAAGGGACTAATGGTAGGCCTTGCTCCGGGCTGTGTTATTGTCACCATTGACTGTTAGGGTAAGTTCCCCTCCTGTGGAGGTCGTGCGGGGTCTCTTGGGGGATCTCCCTCCTCCTCTGGGGGACTAGTTAGTTTTCTTTCTATGGGGCGACAGGCACACTGCACTTTGGGGGGGCTGTTTGGGCTCATGCAGGGGTGCAGGGTGGGGGGAGTTCTGTTGGGATGGGTGGGTTGGGGTGGGGTGTGGTTCGTTTCTACCGCAAGGCAAACCCTTTATTGTACTGGTGTTTTTGAGTTGCTCTCGGGGGGACAAATGATGGCTTCTGTATGTGATGGGGGGTAGGGACCTGACTTTGTTGTCCTGGAACGTTAACGGGCTGGGGGATAGGATTAAGCGGGGTGTGGTCCTGCAGTATCTGAAACGGATTTCGCCTGATGTGGTCTTTCTGCAGGAGACACACCTTATTGGTAACTCCTTTTGTGCCATGAATCGACGTGGTTATCGTTTGGTGGCCCACTCGGGCTTTACGTCAGGCTCACGAGGGGTGGGCATTATGGTCAAGACCTCGCTCCCGCTAGAAATAGACGAGGTGCGCCATGATGAGAGGGGACGCTACACTGTTTTGGTGGGGAGAATGGAGGGCAAAGTAGTCGTCTTTGTCTCAGTGTACGTCCCACCGGGGTTACAGTCCACCACCTTTGCTGACCTGGGACGCCTCCTTCTTGACCTTCCGGGGGGGCTTCTGGTGGTTGGGGGGGACTTCAACGCGGTGGTTTCTGGGACTATGGATCGTTATCCCCCTAGGGACCTCCCCCGGGCACAGGCGTGGCTGTCGGGCCTTTTGGACACACTGGGATTGGTGGACTGCTGGCGTTTAAAGCATCCCACTCAGCTGCAGTACACCTTCCATTCGGGTGCCCATGGTAGCCTTTCGCGGCTTGATCATATCCTTGTCCCTGCGGCCTATGCCGGGAGGGTGGGGGAGGTGCGCCATTTGGCGAGGGGCATTTCAGATCACTCCCCGCTCCTGTTGCACTTTGGTGTCTCCCCGAGGGGGGAGGGCAGGGTAGCTCCAATCAACGCTTGGTACCTGCGCGACCCCACTATTCGCGCTGACTTGATTAAATCCTTGCAACGGTATTTCGAGGAGAATGTGGGGTCAGTCCTGTCGGCTATCTCCCTGTGGGAGGCTTTCAAGACAGTGCTGAGAGGGGAGGCCCTCTCCTTTATTTCCCATGCCCGGAGGCGCGCACAGGAGGAGGTGACCCGGGTGGAGGCCGAAATTACTGAATTGGAGGGTGATTTGGGGAGTGGGGTGACTGACGCTGCGCTCCACGTTCTGCACCTTAAGCAGGCGGCCTATAGGGCCCTCGTCACGGAGGCGGCCAGGGGCCTCAGCAGAGAGCAACAGGGGCGATTGTATGATGTGGGTGATAAGGCGGGCAAGTTGATTGCGTGGTTGGATAAGAAGGAGAGAGCGAGTCGTGTGGTCCCGCTGATTGAGAGGACGGATGGCGTGCGTGTCATTGAGCCGGAAGGCATTGTTTCTTGCTTCGCGGATTATTTCCGCGAGGTATATTCCCCGGTTTCTCCCTGCTCGGAGGAGGATTCCCATGCCCTGCTGCGTGACATCGCGCTCCCCTCCCTTTCTGTGGAGGACAGGGAGTTGCTGGATGCCGCCCCCACCTCGGACGAAATCGCCCTCGCCATCCGCTCGGTCGCTTCTGGCAAGGCCATGGGCCCGAACGGCATTCCTATCGAGTTATACAAGCTGCGACCGGATGTACTGGCACCCCACCTCCGCGCAATGTTCCTTGCGGCCCACTCGCGGGGCTCCCTCCCGCCGGACCAGCGTCTGGCTACCATCGTGGTCATCCACAAGGAGGGGAGACCTCGAGATCGAGTCACATCCTATCGGCCTATCTCGCTTTTGAATGCGGAACCTAAAATCCTCGCCAAGGTGCTCGCCAACCGGCTGGTCGGCGTGGTGGGCGACCTGGTCCACCAAGACCAGTCCGGCTTTATCCCCCATCGCAATACGGCTCTTAATCTGCGACGCCTGCACGGCGTGCTAGCGCGTGTTCCGTTCGTGCGGGAGCCGGCCATCTTGGCGTCTTTGGACGCCACTATGGCGTTCGACACACTCGAGTGGCCGTACATCTGGGCGATGCTGGCGAAATTTGGCTTTGGGCCGGGTTTCATCAGCTGGGTCAAATTGTTGTACTCGGACCCACTTGCGCAGGTGGTGGTGAATGGTCGAGTCTCGGCCCAATTCGTGCTGGGACGGGGCACGCGACAGGGTTGCCCCCTGTCGCCGCTCCTGTTCGCACTGGCCTTGGAACCCCTGGCGGAGTGGCTGCGGTGGCACCCTTCTATCCGAGGTCTCCGTTGGACCCCTGAGTATGAGGACCGCGTGTCTCTCTATGCAGACGACATCCTTTTGTACTTAGCCTCCCCGCGCAAATCACTGATTGTCCTGGTCGATGTTCTGCACGCTTTTGGCCGCAATTCAGGCCTTGTCATCAACTGGGCCAAATCCTGTGTCTATGTGCTTTCCGGGGAGGCTCCTCTCCTCCCGCGGGGCTGTCCGATCCAGATTGCCTCGGAGGGATTTAGATACTTGGGTGTCTACATTACGCTGGACCCGGTGGCCCGCTACGAGCGAAATTTGCTTCCCCCCCTCCAGCGCTTGAAGGAGGATGTCGCGCGCTGGAGGCGCTTGCCACTTTCGCCGCTCGGCCGGGCGGCGTTGTTCAAGATGATGTCACTGCCGCGCTTCCTGTACGCTCTCCAGAACACTATGGACTTGGTCCCAGCGCGCTACTTCCGTGAAGTGGAAGGTTTACAGCGCCGCCTGTTCTGGGATGGGAGGCCGCGTATAGCCTTGGCAAAGTTGACGCTCCCGTGGTACGACGGAGGGATTGCCCTCCCGGATATTAAACGGTATTACTGGGCCTCCCAGTTAGCTGCAATTAATCAGGGCCTCTATGGGCCCGCCCTAAACCCGGCATTTGAAATGGACAAGATGCTCCTGCCCGGTGGCGACTACAACCGAGCGCTCTACGCTAGTGTGCCCGATTCCCGCTTGACGGGACCCACGCGTGTCATGGTGCGAGTTTGGCACGCGGCTAATGCAGCTATGGGCTGGAAGGACCGTTTGACACGGGCGTCACCGCTGTATGCGTCTGAGAGGTTGGGCTCTCTGTGGACCTCGAAGGGCTTTGAGCAGTGGGACACTATAGGCATCAGTACAGTGGGGGATCTCTGGACGAGGGGAGGATTTAAAACATTCGAGACGTTGCAGGCGGAGTTTCAGCTGCGGGGCAGTGAATACTTTCGGTACCTGCAGGTCCGTCACGCGCTGGGCTCCGTCTTCCCAGACGTGGCCTCCATCCCGGAGTCCTCCCCCCTGGAGGATCGAGTGCTAGATGGCCATGTTCCGGACAGCACGATCTCCCTCATTTACAAGAAACTGATAAATGATCGCTCGGGCTTACTGACTGGCCTCCGCGAGGCCTGGGTTGCCGATGGGCTGGAGTTGGACGACGAGGACTGGATTTCCGCGGTGGCCTCTCCGAAGGAGGTGGCCATCCCGGCTCGCCTTCGTTTCGTCCAGCTTAAGATACTCCACCGGGTGTACATGACGGGGCCAAGGCTTCTGCGTATGGGCTATGCCGAGGACGGATTGTGTAAGCGTGGGTGTGGTGCGTCAGCGACTTTTTTGCACATTTTGTGGGAATGCCCGAGGGTGGAGCGATTCTGGCGTGGTGTGCATGAGGTCCTGCGAGCGGTTACGCATGTCGCGCTGTTGCCTGAAGCGAGGAGATGTTTGCTGAATGTGTGGGAACCGACCGATTACTCGGTTCCGCAGACGCGATGGGTGACTCTGGGCTATATGGTGGCTAAACGGGACGTTGCACAGCTGTGGGGATCCCAGAGGTCCCCGGCGGTGTCGGCCTGGAAAGAACACATGGATTGGTGCATGTTCCGAGAAAAGGTGGTGTATGTGGCGCGGGGTAAGCCTGGGGCATGGGTGAAGATATGGGGCCCCTGGAACGCCTACCGCGGGGATATCTGCGAGCCGCCGTTGTTGCCTCCCGCTTCACCAGCTCCATCCCCCTAGTTTACTCCCTCCCTCAGTTCCGAGCACAGTATTCTCCCAGTCCCGGACCTGTTTCCCTTCCCCTCTCGGGTGTTTTCAGTGGATGGTTTGGGGTCCCCCATTTGAGGAGCACGTGCTGCCACTTTCGATCGTGGGTTGCCTTGCGGGTGTGTGTTTATTTATGTTGTTGTGTTGTATAAAATGAAACCGTATTGTGGGCTCAGAGCCATATGGCCCGTGTTGTGGATACCTCCTGCCTTAGTGTCTATGTAAAGCTAAGTACCTCATTGTATGTATGTCATTTGTTATCGTCACTTTAGCGGCCGGCCGGAAGGTTGTAGGCCCATACCTGTATATATTTGAGATTGCAATAAACGGTTTCAAAAAAAAAAAAAAAAAAAAAAAAAAGTTCAATTATAGCACAGAACCTCATATTGACCTAATCTGGCAATTCGGAGTCCTCTAAGTCATCAGTCAAAGTTCATAGTTCTCTGCTCAGCATGCTACAGTCTCAAAGGATCGGTAAAGACCAGAGACGTGCAAGCATCTGTCAGTGCCCATAGAATTTAGGAAAAGTTCGCCGTCATCAGGTAATTGGGCAGTGTCCGGACCATCTAGGATTCAGAGAACGCAGCAGTCACCCTAAGTAGTAGAGTTTGCGTAGCGTCACCGTCGTCGGCGTTGTTATCGGAAAGAGCGATCGCCAGTCAATAGTTAGCTGTCGGTCCGTAGGTAGGTCCCTCTCTATTCTATCATGTATTTTTATAATAAAATCACAGTAAAAAGTTACATTTTGATAATTTCGTATGGTCGTGATTGGTTGGTTGAGATCATCCGATGGGGTTTAGCACAGTTTGAGGGGTGAGGTCACAAGTTCAGTCCGAAGTGGTTTTTTTTGTGAATGTTCATTGTCTTGTCACTTGGCTGTCATCCCACCGTGGCCTTGCCTTGGTACAGTGGGATATGGGTCATGAAGAGGCCGTAGGCGTCTTTGTCACTCATGCGCGTATGCTTGCAACCGCTCGCGATGAGAAACTACCAGTCCGCGTTGAGAAAGCTGCCGCTCGAGTAAAAATCTACTCGAGCGGCAGAAAACTACAGCTCGCACTGTGCAAGATGCCGTTTTCAATGATTGCACAGTGCCAGATGCTTGTCCACACTGTGCAATCATTGAAAACGGCATCTTGCACAGTGCGAACAGGGTACTACGCAGTTCGCGAAGTGCTTCGCGTAGTGCGAAGTGCACTTTGCGTAGCTACGCGTAGCGCTACTTCGCGAAATATGCCCAGGGTTAATTTAAATTTCAAACTAAACCACATTCACTGGATGATGTCATCAGTGATGTCATCAGTGATGTCATTTGAGATGTCATCAGTGATGTCACTGACCATGTCATGAATGATGCAATATGTGACATAATCAGCAGTGCATTGCATAACACCCCTGAAACCTATGTTTTTTTCTTTGAATATATATATATATATATATATATATATATATATATATATATATATATATATATATATATCAATAACAGTCGGGTCCTTCCGGGATCCAAGCCCTCGTCAGGTGGTGCGTTGTCCGGCGAACCCACTGCCGGATAATCCAATTACCAGTCTCAAGAAACGAAAACGCACTCTCAAAGGTCAGTCTTTTTTAATCATAAATCGCTACGCGTTTCGACACAACCTGTGTCTTGGTCACACGATTATTTCTGGATTCTCAAACATACATATAGGTATATGTAAACATAGAAGAGGTGCTGACATATTGCTCATTTGGGCTGCAAAGCGGCCGCCATTTCTAAACAGGTACAAACCTCGTGCAATTAAATGAATGTATCCAAATTTCCTTTGAGTTCGGACTGTAGATCAGCTTGTTAACATTTTTCACATTGAATACCACTGATGTCATGTTGTCGGATTCATGTAACAAGTATTACCGTACATTTAAGTACCGACAAAAGATTCAACCAACTTTATCAATTGCGAGTTAATACTCACAGACAAAAGCTCGTAATGCGGGATAGTAAAGCCCTGTGGACTCTATTGTATATGCATCAAGCGGACTAGTGCCGCATTCGTTCCCATAGATGTGTAGGCATGCATATATTTGGTTTTCAAACTCCGAACTCAATTGTTTGGATTTGTAAACGGACTAGTGCCTCATATACAAACGCACCAGTAAAAACAGAATGCATAGCTCAAATGCCAAGTGGCAAATAAAAGCCAAGAGCAGTTAGCACATCCAATTACAACCACTTGGTGGTTAGCAAAGACCAAAGTCACAAGAGTGTACGTGACATCAAAGAAGAACTGAATATACTGAAATTATATGAAAACTGTGCAATTCTTATCTCTAGGAGAGTGCGATGAAGTGTCATCCTCATGAAGAAAAGGGTAGGGAACCTGTGCCGTGTCGTGAAGAGGTGAATGGTCCCTTCCTTTCCTCCTGGATGGTGAGAGAAACATAGGTTAAAATTGCAAATTGGCTCTCAATTACTGATCAATCACATGAATAAACTAGCATGCTATTCAAAAAGATATAGAAGGCATTCAATACTCATAAAATACATATAAATTACATATAAAATACAGATAGAGATCACATTACAGGATTAAAGGTTCAATTATCATGTAAGTGTGTTGCAAGTTCCTCGTCCATATT
Source organism: Triturus cristatus (assembly GCF_964204655.1). Lineage (NCBI taxonomy): Eukaryota > Metazoa > Chordata > Amphibia > Caudata > Salamandridae > Triturus > Triturus cristatus. The sequence goes on along the minus strand of NC_140585.1, from coordinate 1,202,443,237 downwards.
GTGCCCCCCAGGGAACTTGGTTTCTAATTCCATGATCCATTTGGATTCCCTCTTCCTCAGGGCCAGCTCTCTATTACCTCCTCTTTTGGAAACATGCACCTGTTCTATGGCGAAGTACTTCAAAAGAGAGTTATTGGACTGGTGTACATCCTGGAAATGTCGAGCAATGGGATAATTCTGGTCCTTGTTGGTTATGGCTCTAAGGTGTTCCTGTATCCGCTTTTTAACCATGCAAGTTGTACTCCCAACATACCAGAGTCCGCACGGGCATTCCAGGATATACACTACATAGTTAGTACTACATGTAAGGAACTGCGGGATAGTTTTGTTCTGTCTTAATCCCGGGATCCTAAAATCCTTCACCATGTGGCTACATTTGCAGGCTTTGCAATGGCCACATGGATAGAACCCTTTAAGATTGAAGCGGTTCCTATTGGGTGTTTCTGTGATATCCCCTCTGACCAAAATATCTTTCAAATTCCTCCCTCTTCTATATGTTATCAGAGGTCTATCACTGATGGTCCCACCAATGATAGAATCTGATTTCAAGATCCTCCAATTGTCAGCCAACATTTTCTGGACCTGTTTGGATTCGTGATTGAATGTAGTTATCACTCTAGTTGGCATTTCGTCCTGGTCCTCCCTGGTGGAGTATTCTAAGGCTTGTAGTCTGCTAATTCCACTGATCTTCTTTACTGCTTTGTTTAATACCCATTCCGGGTACCCTCTTTCCCTGAATCTGCCTAGTACGATACCTAGTTCTTTCTTAAAGTCTTCCTCCGTGCTGCAATTTCTCCGTGCTCTTAACACCTCCCCAAAGGGGATGCTCCATTTAAGTGGCTCTGGATGAGCACTGTGGGCATGGAGCAGGCTGTTCCCGGAAGTTTCCTTCCGGTGTAAGCTTGAAACCATTTTGCCTTCCTGTATAGTAATGACGGTGTCTAGGAATTCAATTTTATTGCTACTTATGCTAGCAGTCAGGTGTATATTGTACTTGTTGTTGTTAAGTTTGCTAATGAATTTCCTAGCTTCCTCTTCATCGCCCTTCCAAATGACGAAGAGATCGTCAATATACCTTAACCACACCAAGACTTTTTCAAAATCTGAGTCCATGTCACTATTAGTGTGGAGCTCCTCCTCCCACTTACCCAGGAAGAGGTTCGCAAAACTAGGTGCGAAGCACGTTCCCATGGCCGTGCCGCGGACCTGTTTGTATAGTTCACCATTAAATAGGAAGATGTTATTTTTCAGACATAGACCCATCATGTCAATTAACATATTGGTGTGATCAAGATAGCAGATATTTCTTGCCTTGAGAAAGTGGAGACATGCTTCAATGCCCTGGGTGTGATCAATGATGGTATATAATGAACTCACATCCAGGGCAATGAGTAGATATTCCTCTGCCCATATGATATCTGAGATTTTATTCAGAAAATCTTTAGTATCCCTGATGTGTGAGGGTAACTGGGTGACATACTCTCTAAGAAAGAAGTCAACGTATTTAGATATGTTCTCGTTGACATTGCCTAGTGACGATACTATAGGTCTCCCTGGTGGTACCTGTGGGTTTTTATGTATCTTCGGGAGTAAGTACAAGATGGGTAGTTTGGGGAAATCTTTTTTTAGAAAACAGTATTCCTGCCATGTGATGAGTCCTTCTTTTTGCCAATTAGCTAGTTTTTCCCATGTGTTGTTTATGCTATCATTATATGCATCAGTGGTACATTTGCAATAAAAGTTCGCATCAGAAAGTTGTTTTAGTGCTTCATCAATGTACATACGTTTGTCCCACAAGACAATATTGCCTCCCTTGTCGGAGGGTCTGATTACCATACTACTGTCTTGTGCTAGAGATAGAATAAAGGTTCTTTGTTGATTAGAAAGATTGGAGTCTGAATTCTGACGTGTACCTAGTCTGTGTTTATGCTTAATCATTTCCTTCGTTACCACTTCGTGAAAGGTGTCTATTGAGTCAGGTGGCAAAATCGGAAAGAAAATGGATCTGGGCTTGAACGTGGTGCAAGCTGCCCTATGTATATTGACACCCTCCAGATCTTCTGAGTCCTGGGACCCTCCAGTGCCCACCACAGGCTCTGCTAGATCATACATTGTTTCAAGGACATCTGCATCACCAACATTAAGATTCGGTTGCGACCAGATATCCAATTGTTGATCAACGCTTTCAGGTGGTCTGGCGTTCCTTAGGCTATGCCATTTTTTTAATTTAAGTTTCCTTATGAACTTAAAGATATCCACTCTAGTGTTTGCATAATTATACAACTCAGTAGGACAGTAAGTTAGACCTAAGCATAGCGTCGTTTTTTCCATGGGTGTAAGGAATCTAGAGGATAGATTAATGATTGTTCTATTTACCATTTCCTCATCCATGATTAGTATATTTTCCTTTGGCCTCCTCTTTTGGTTCCCATGAGTGCCTTGCTTATTTCTCCTTTGTCGGAACCTGAGTCTCCTCTGCTTGGACCGCCCCTGCCTCTTCCTCTTCCTTGTCCCCGGCCACGACCCCGTCCTCTCTTCGGAGTGGTCGGTTGGGTATCTTCCTTCTGTCGTCTTGTCCTCATGACGCGGAATTCGTCTAAAAAAGACGCAGGTTTACTTGTTATTTCCACTTCAGAGGAAGTACTAGCTGTAGATCCAGGAGGAAAGGAAGGGATCATTCACCTCTTCACGACACGGCACAGGTTCCCTACCCTTTTCTTCATGAGGATGACACTTCATCGCACTCTCCTAGAGATAAGAATTGCACAGTTTTCATATAATTTCAGTATATTCAGTTCTTCTTTGATGTCACGTACACTCTTGTGACTTTGGTCTTTGCTAACCACCAAGTGGTTGTAATTGGATGTGCTAACTGCTCTTGGCTTTTATTTGCCACTTGGCATTTGAGCTATGCATTCTGTTTTTACGGGTGCGTTTGTATATGAGGCACTAGTCCGTTTACAAATCCAAACAATTGAGTTCGGAGTTTGAAAACCAAATATATGCATGCCTACACATCTATGGGACCGAATGCGGCACTAGTCCGCTTGATGCATATACAATAGAGTCCACAGGGCTTTACTATCCCGCATTACGAGCTTTTGTCTGTGAGTATTAACTCGCAATTGATAAAGTTGGTTGAATCTTTTGTCGGTACTTAAATGTACGGTAATACTTGTTACATGAATCCGACAACATGACATCAGTGGTATTCAATGTGAAAAATGTTAACAAGCTGATCTACAGTCCGAACTCAAAGGAAATTTGGATACATTCATTTAATTGCACGAGGTTTGTACCTGTTTAGAAATGGCGGCCGCTTTGCAGCCCAAATGAGCAATATGTCAGCACCTCTTCTATGTTTACATATACCTATATGTATGTTTGAGAATCCAGAAATAATCGTGTGACCAAGACACAGGTTGTGTCGAAACGCGTAGCGATTTATGATTAAAAAAGACTGACCTTTGAGAGTGCGTTTTCGTTTCTTGAGACTGATAATATATATATATATATATATATATATATATATATCCTAACACACCGCAATCCTCTGCTGATGACGTCAGATATTACATCACTGTATTTAGACACCTATTTACCCATGTCTTCTTCCATTAATCTTTAGCTATACATATATTACAAATATTTATTTTTCATAAAGACACATATGTCATCAGTGATGTAATATCTGACATCATCAGCAGAGGATTGCGGTCGCGTGAGTTATAGTTGCCTGCACTAACTATAACGGGGGAATTTCATTGGTTTTTCACGAGTGAAATGTCCTGCTAACTATAACATGTGAAACCTATGGTTTTTTCAGTGAATTTGCAAGGTTTTTTAAATGCTAATTCCTAACTATAACGTGTGTGAAACCTATGGTTTTTTCAGTGAATTTGTACGGTTTTTTTAAATGCAATTTTTTTTTTGAGATTTTTGGTAAAAAATAATATCCAACCTATTAATAAAATAATATATGTACTATATCCTGCATTATGGAATGGTTAATTTTTTAAAAATGAATGTTTACATACAGTTGTTATCTTCTACAACTCTTGAAACTTGTATTTTTTTTTGTTTATGCATTTTTTGCCGCGTACGGTAAGCTGACGCTACGCGCTCCGTACGTCATAAGTACGGTGCGCTTACGTGATACGATGCGCGTACGGTAAGCTGACGCTACGCTCTCCGTACTTCATAAGTACGGTGCGCTTACGTGATACGTACGTGACGTACGCGTACACGCATGCGCGTTGCACGGAACCAACGTCGCGGTTACGCGGGTGCGTGTAATGCGCATGTGCGAGTACGTCCTACGTACGTGCTCCGTAAGCGCTCCGTAAGCGCATATTTACGTCACATTTGCGCATGCGTACTTGTTTACGAGCGCGTACCGTAAGCTTACGGAGCGCGCACAGTAGGTCATGTGATCCACAAAGAACACTTTTCATTGGTTGAAACTACTTTCAGTTCCAGAAACTTCCCACACCACACCCATTCCCCTCATTACTGCTTGAGATCCCCTAGGAGAAGGAGTTGAATTGACATTGAGATACAATGGTAGAGCAGCAGTCCTCTTCTGAGAGTGAGCCTAGCTGCACCATCATCAGACAGAGAAGGAGGAAACAAAAGGATTCTTTTGTGTGGGAGTATTTTACTTTTCCAGAGGGGCAGAAAAAGGTCAATGCTCCATTGGTCACTTGCAGACTTTGTGAGTGTGTTTTATCTAGAGGAGATCCAAGGAAGAAGTATTCCTTTGGAAATCACTCTATGAAGAGACACCTTAGGGATAAACATCCCAGGACCTTTGCTCAACATACTGAAGAAAACTCTTCAGTAAGTCACCGGAGCCCAACCTCAGAAGCTCAGCCGAGTACATTATCGGCAGCTCAGCTGAGCCCTTCCTCTGAGGTGGGAGCATCACCTTCTTCAGCTCCTCTGGACATTAACCCTCGATTTCGGAGGGTTTCAATGAGGTGTACAACGTGTTGTGGTCTTATTGTTTTTGGGGAGACCAGTGTTTCCCTTATTAACAATAAGATAGACCAGCACGTTTGTAGACGTTCATAATATTCCCATTCTTTCTTTCCTCTATCCCTGTATTAACCCAACGGCTCTTTTAAGAGCCAACCTTACCTCACAATTTTTTTTATTTTTTTTTAAGCTTTCCTTTTTGAAATTTTTTTTTTGCCGTGCGCGTACGGTATGCGTAATCGCGGAATAGTTACGCGAAGTTCGCGGAATTTTTCGCACGGAATTTCTCCGTTTACGCCGTGCGTGTACGCTACGCGCATCCGCGATTTTTCTAAAAAAAATTAAAATTAATTTTTGCCCTTGGGGGTCCTTCTGGGACCCCCTGACAAAGGCTAGGGGGTGTGGAACTGTCCACCCTGCCCCCTTTTAACGTTCTCCACCTTTGTTTTTCACCCCCTCAGACTGCGAGAGACAAAATGGCAGCCGACACTTCCTGGTTTCGACCGATTCGAATGTTTACTAAGATCTAACAACCAATCAGAATCGCGCTCGCGCACGGCGGCGTGCGCGTACTGTAAGCTTACGGTACGCGCTCGGAGCGCGCCTATAGATTTTTATATTGATTTAAATGCTATTTTCTCAGGAAATACTGAACAGATTTACACGAGACCTTCAAAAGGCACATCCCTGACCTGAGGGCTACCTCTCTGCCAAATTTCAAGTAATTCTGTTCAGCCGTTCGGGCTGTAGCTGTGTCTAAAGGTCCTATGGAAAAATGCATGGGGAAAACGCGTTTTGGGACCCCCTTTTTTCTCAGCCCCTGCTTGACGAATCACCCCGAGACTTTCAGGGTAGGAGCTGAGCGGAGCGCCCCATTAGTTTTGAAAATTTCGCGAGGATTCGTCAACCGGCGCCAAAGTTATTCAAAATAGAATTTTCAGATTTCCTATGGAAACACGGTCCTAACTATAACCATCTACTGGCGACCGCCAGTAGATTATATATATATATATATATATATATATATATATATATATATATATATATATATATATATATATATATATATATACACACACATATATATATGTATTATTGTATTATTCAATGATTATTTTTTTAATACAAGATCCTGGTGGGCTGCTAAGAAGAGATTCTAGCAAGAATTATTACTGAGCTATTACAATTATGCAGAAACATACAGCTTGCAAACCAATATCCAATTCCTATCAACAGGGCTTAACAAGAATCATCACAGTGTGTGCTTATATTTTTGTGCATCATTAACAACGTTCAGAATGTATTTTCCCGATTGATTACACATGTATACATTGATATAATTCTATTTCTTTCAAAACAAATTATCTATGATTTGTAGGAGTGAAATTTTTTGATATGTGGCAACTATGCCTCAATTTAGGTACGAGCTCCATCTTGTCCAAGATGGCAGTCATCCCTTTCACTAAAGCTTTACATCACCTGCCCATGTCTCTCCCTGCAAATTCTGCAGCACACTGTCAAAATGGACCGTATTGTCATTGTTTATTCTGCTTTCAATGAACTTTCTCCAGCTCGGATCACTGACAAAATATCGAGGTAGCAAAATATCGACGCCAGAATATCTACATCAAGAATATCGACTTCCTATCTACAACATTGTAAGTACAAAAATATCGGAAAAAAAATATCGATGTCAAAAATATCGTTGTAAAAAATATTGTTATTTTTAAATGTTTAAAAGTTAATGTAAAATACAGTAAACTATATATATAATTAAAGAAAACAGTTAAAAATATTAAAAATTATTTAAAAATAATAACTAACACATATAATGTTAAAATAAATTAAACATACATATTTGAAATATAATGTATATAGTTAGTCCATAAAAAGCAACACTAGGGAAAGCGTTGGATAGAGTAGGGGTAAAAATTACTATTCCCACTCCAGTGAGTGTAACAGTAGGGAAAGCGTTGGATAGCGCAGTGGTAAAAATTACTATTCCCACTCCAGTGAGTGCAAAAGTAGGGAAAGCGTTGGATAGCGTAGGGGTAAAAATGACTATTCCCACTCCAGTGAGTGCAAAAGTAGGGAAAGCATTGGATAGAATAGGGGTTAAAATGACTATTCCCACTCCAGAGAGTGCAACAGCAGGGAAAGCGTTGGATAGCGTAGGGGTAAAAATTACTATTCCCACTCCAGAGAGTGCAACAGTAGGGAAAACATTGGATAGCGTAGGGATTAAAAATAACATATTTATAAATTAAATATTTTTTTAATTAAAAGAACAATTGATTAATAAATGATCGATAAATTTATTAAAAATACTAATAAATTAAAAATATAAATTACTTTAACAACATTAAATTACTTCCTACCCTATTCCCAAATAGAAACAGAACTCACTCCACATACAATTTAAAACAATTAACATATTTATCAATTAATACAGTAACAAAAATTAATTAATAAGTAATAAACAATACAGTAATTAACTACACCAATAAATTATAATTAATAATTACAAATAAATTGCTTCCCACCTTATTCCCCTAGAAACCCACATCCTGCTCCAAACATTAATACAATTAACCTGATTATGAATTAATACAAATTAATAACCAATTATTTGTTAATTAACAATCAATTACTTATCAATACCAATAAACAAAAAATAATAATTACTTAATTACAATTAAATTACTTCCCACCCTATTCCCCTATAAACCCACAACCCACTACAGAACTAAAACGCAAAATGTAATTAAAAATAATTAATAATTCCTAAAAAATATAATTTAATTAACTATAATCAAATTACTTCCCACCCTATTACCCTATAAACCCACAGCCCGCTACGGTACTAAATCGCATAATTTACTTTAAAAAAAAATACTAACTTCTAAAAAATGTATACATATATGTAAAAAAATACAATACTTAACAAAAGACATATAATACATGCATATAAAATACATAGTAATATAAACATTGATATTATTAACATCAATATTTTTGTATCGATATTAATAACTTCGATATTATGTACTTTGATATTTCTTACCTTAAATTCGATATTCTGGTCGACGATATTCTGTCCCTACGATATTAAAAACTCAATATTAATGTATATCGATAAAATAAACTTGATATTATGTCCGTACACCCCCCCAGCTCAGTCACAACCCACAACTTAAATTTAAAGGTCCTTCCACTGGTTCACTGTGCTCCAATCATTCATTTAACATGTTATTGTCAATGTACCTATCTTTCTCTAGCATTTCCGGATGATATCAGCAGAGATGGTGCTTATGTGTTACAGCAATATGAGTTTTATTTTTGATCTGATTTACTGATGACATGATACATTTTCTCACCCCACAGAGATTCTGCAGTTTCTGAGAGGTCCATTAGGATGGTGGGCGGAAAAACACCCCGACCGCTATGGAAGCAGAAAACAACCGCCCGCCTGCACCGTGGGAAAACCGGCGGCCAAATTAGGATTAACCGCCCAAAAAATCCGACCGTGGCGGAACGAGGCCAAGAAAAACACCAACCCGCTGCAAGTATAGCGGAGACACCGCACCGGAAATTAGGATATCCCCGACAGTCCCGCGGTACGTACCGGTTGCACAATGGGATGAATGGAAGAGCCAGCGGAAGAGCTGAAGCACAGCCACCGCGGCGGACGAACTGTAAAAAATATGGCGGACGATGCCAAAACCCCACAAGAAGGCCAACAAGCCATGGCATAGCCAATAGGTCTCGCTTTTTGGACCGTATAAGTATTTAGTTATGCAGCAGAATATCCTTGGTGCAACAACACCAGCTGTTGCATGGCTAAACACTTATAAGGTCCCAAAAGCGAGACCTATTGGCTATGCCAATGCTTGTATGTAAGTTGCATCATGTTAAAAAACATGAACATTTCTCTGCAAAATATTTGTAATAGACTCCCATGCATCACCCACAAAAAAAACATTCAAGGAAAACGGCATTTAAAACAATCTGTTTCTGATAGGTAATCAGAGCAAGGCCCTCTGCAGAATAGAGCTGGTTCAATCAGGTGCCCTCCTGAAAGGATGGCACCCTAGACCAGAGCCCTTTGCCCATGCCTTAAAACGTCTCTGGTCCAGTGCCCACAATCAGGGCACGATGTGTGCACCCCTCCGAGTCACAGACCAGTTTCTGGACCTCGCATTACCAACTACACGCCTAGGCCTCTGCATAAACGCTAGATGAGCGTGATAAAAGAGCCAAAGCAAATGTCAGGACACCAGTTTGACTGCAGTCCTGTGAGGCATTGGGGCAGGGGTATGATTGTTTTAGGAGCAGTGCACCTCACTGTGCCATCAGTACCGCTTACTGTCAGCTTGGGATTGGTGCACTTTATTCTCAAGGGGCTGGAGTAAATTGTGGTGATAGGAGGAATAGTATATCATATTATGAAAAGACTGGAGGCTATAGAGCCCGGACCCCCCAGGATGACCCCCGCCCCAACCTCATGCAATCTCACAATCGAAACTAACCAGTCCAAGAGTGTGGGTAAAACAGCCATATTTAATAACCATTAAAACATTCATAAACCTGACAATAACATTTTTTTAAATTCACATTTAACATTCAATATTCACAATTTTAATATTTACAAGTATTACCACTGATCATAACCACCGGTTATGCAATATCTATTTCCTCCAGCACCAAGGGGCCCTCTGGCTCGCATCCCTTATCTGAGAACCACGCAAGCCCAACCCACCTGCGTCCTTGAGCGATGAACCCCCAGCCCAAGGTCCTTGTCCCTCATTTCCAGGGGCCCACCCCTCTACCACCAGGCTGCCAAGGAGGCTCGTGTGACCTGGCGCCCTTGCCTCCCCAGCCGGTGTCCCCATTCTCCCTGCGGAGAGCTTACAGTCTCTCCACTGAGTGCTGGCCTCGGGAGTATGTAAGCAGGCCTCCCGTTAACCCTGAAAATCAATGTTCTGTGGCCTCTTTCCGCCACTAGGGTGACCAGGGCCCACAGGTCCTTCACCCTCCCCACCTGCTAACAAGTTCTGAACAAAAGACCAGATCCCCTTGATCCACACATCTGTGCGAATGTACGACAAATGCACGCCGTCTTGATGAAACATCAGGTCCCCAGTGATTAGTCTATGTGGAATGTGACACAAGCGGCCCAGACCTGAGCACAACTTGGCCAATTCCCCGTTGAGGCACCTTACCGACACGTTCAAAGCTCGAGATCTGACTCCAGTAGCCCATGTCTGGCAAGGTATCATGGAAGACCATGCAATCCGAGCCAGAGAAAATGCTCTCCCTAGCCAGGCGAATTCGGTCAGTAAGGATTCCCTGACTGCTATGCGTCCCAACTCCACCATGTCGTTTCCGCCCAAATGCAGGATAATCAAATCCGGGGACTGATGTCCCTCGTGTTCACTCGTCTCCTCAATCAGCTGCCGCAACTGCCAAATTCGCAGGCCACCGACGCCTCGCCATAGGAACAACGTTCTCTTTAAACCAGGCGGTTTCGACACTCGCTTCTGCCATAGCCGAACTGTGGCACGCCGAACGAATGAGTGTCCCAACACCCATATCACCTTTGAGGACATAGTAGTAGCAGGAAGAGAAATGGAAACGTCAGCATGGTCATAACAATATATTGGTCCTTTGTCCTACAGTAATTCGGGCCGCACATAGCGCTTAAAACAGGCCGATGACCAGCGCCCCACCTTTGTAACCGCCTCAGCTGGTAAGCCGGCGCCCGCTGCCAGCGTTGCCGCCCCAATCCTGAACGAGTGTGATGCATACCCCTTAGAATCCAGACCCAGACACACCCGCGCCCGCCCAAACACCACCCTGAATTGGTACTGCGACAGGCATTCGCCCTGTTCATGTATGAACAGGGCCTGTCCACCCCCTGATGGACGAATCGCCAAGTATGTTTCCATCCTGGATACCGGGCAAATCTCCTCACCAGGCACGGGGGACAAGTGAACCGTGGCCCCTTTCCCCAACTGATCTGTCTTGGATTTCCTCAGAGCCACCACCAGGCCCCCATGGACTTTGTGTCCTGCCACTGGAGCCTTCCCGCGTGGTCTAGTTTGAAGGTCCCCACCAATTCCCCCAGTCGAAACGCACCATAAAAGGCCAAGGTAAATGCAGCCCCAAATAAGATGCTCTCATAATAAGAAGAGCATACCGACTGTAATACCCCCAGAATGTCACCCAGTGTTTTCACATCCAATGGCCTTCTACTATCTTTTTTGACCCCTTCTAGCCTAGCCCAGCCAGACAGCGCTTTCCTTACTACAAAAGCTGCGCCGGGGTCTCGTTGTCCCGCTAATTTAGCAAAGAAGCCTATCGCCGTCACGTGCTGGCCTTCCCTGGTCTTTTAGATCTAGTAAAATTCGCAGAGCGCCCCTGTGGAAAAAAGGGTTGCCCGGCCTGTGTGCTTAGCAAATATCCTGCGGAGGCATTACAGGAGAAGCAGGTGCAGGAGGTTGCCCCTCCGGTTCCCTGCCCTCCCTTCCTTTCTTGCTCACCCTGGGCTTCTTCACTAAAGGAGGGAATGCCGCTTTGGGCGGGCCCTATCTGACGGCTCGGGGACCTCCTCACTATCCAATACCGGAGCCTCACCCCCTTGTTCCTCCTCGCTATCATCTTCATCCCTGCCCAATTTTGCTAATACTAGCTTCAACTGCTGTGTTATTTCAGACTCTCCCTCTTTTCTTGGGCTTAGGTGGCATCTTGCGTCCTAATAGCAGCGCATGTTCCAATAAATCTGTGAAAAACAGTACTAAACACAAGCACGTTTACTCAATAACGCAGAGCTGCTCCTAGCCGAGGATAAGACCGCTCTTTAACTAAGATTAAAAACCCCTGTGCGCGTCTACTCACTAAAATATAGTGGCGCTTGCAGTGAATAAAGCCCCAAATCTGTGTGTCCACTCTTATTCTGAAATTTGCACGTGCGCATATACTTCGTAAAGTCAATTCCCAGGCTTGTTTAGCTCACACGTTGAATCTGTGCTCCCCACCCAGCTGAGCAACCCCACACGCGCAAGCTAAATCCCCCGTTAACCCAGAAGCGGAGCCGGCACACACTCTCAACCAAATCCAACCTTAGTCAAGTAAGTTACGATTGCTTACTCCTTTAATTGTAGAAACAGTAACACCGGGGATTGAACACGTAACCTTGAGAGTAAGAGACGCGCCCCAAACAGCCCGCTTCTAAATCAGTCACCGCAGTCCAAACGCAATGCAAAAGCCCCACGTGCGATCGATAACAACGGAGGCTCCTCGCCGGGAATAACCGCCTGCGTGGGCGTTGAATCCGTGCTCCCCACCCAGCTGAGCAACCCCACATGTGCAAGCCAAATCCCCCGTTAACCCAGAAGCGGAGCCGGCACACGGTCTCAAACCACATCCAACCTTAGTCAACTAAGTTACGATTGCTTACTCCTTTAATTGTAGAAACAGAAACACCGGGGATTGAACACATAACCTTGAGAGTAAGAGACTCAGCCCTTAACCATTAGGCCACAGTGAGTGACAATCTGAATATCTAAACAATGGCGCGAGACCAGGAGCGGAGCCCGCACCCAAAATTCTCCCGCTCTAACAACCGCAATAATTAAACAACAGCGCGAATTTAGCAACGCACATGAGGAGCCCCAACCCCTACCCTAATTAAGCAGTTGGTGCCCAAATTTGCCCACTCTGCACACCGCTACACAAATAAAGCGCTCGGCCCCCGCTCCAACTACGGGCCCCGGATCCCCCGAGAGAGGTGTCCCCGCATGAGCACCACCTAGGCGTGCTAACGATGTCAGGGAGACTACGGGCAGCCACCAGCGTCCAGCAGGGGAAACAGTTTTCTCTAACTTACAACTTATGTCCACCCACCGGCTACCAGCAGCTGACCCGCGCTCCCCAATGCCCCCGACACCTCACCTCCGGATCTGCGGAGTCCCGCAAACGCCGACTGAGCCGATAAGATAGATTAGATCCACTGGTCGAGGGGTCCAGAGCGGGAAAAGAGGAAGAGTGGAAGTGGACCCAGGGCCCAAATAGTCCCCCCCTGGCTCCACCCTAAAGCTACCTGCTCCGGCCGAACACACGACACAGGTAACCCGGAAGTACTTCGTCCGGCCAGTAGCCAATCAGGCTACTGGACCGGACTATGGGGGTGTGGTGCGAGTCCGGGGGGCTGGGCCCTAAGGGCGCGCTTGCCGAGATCTCGCGCTTGCCATTGTCGTGATAGAACTAGTGCATATTATTGCGACAGGGCTGCTGCCTATCGACAGGGTACTAGGAACGCACCTTAATGTGACAGGACTGGTGCCCATCGTCCTAAGGAGGAAGAGAGAATGTATGGACAACTGAAATAAAGGATAACTACCGCACCTAGAAGGAGTGGGACATAGTGGAAGGTAAAACACTGTGAAAGACAAAAAGAGATAAACAGTAAAAGCAGTAAAATAGAATATACCGAGGCAGGGATGTTAAAGAGTCAGTCGTAAGTGGGCCGGAACAGAAAGAGTAAAATAAATATGAGACCAAGAGAGATGAAATTGAGAGAAAGAAAAAAAAAAAAAAAAAAGAGAGCCACAAGATGAGAGAGGCTGAGATGGGCTGAGACAGAGGGGAGGGGAAGAGAGGGACCGACGCACAGAGTCTGGGAAACAGAGAAGAAGCTGAAGGGGGCTGAGCAGCAGGGGACGACAGAGGGAGGGGCGAGGGACTGTGAGGGAGGAAGAGGAGGAGAGACACTCAAGGAGGAAGGAACAGAAAACATTGAAGGGGAGAGATTTGGGGAGGGAGAGACAGATAGAAGCAGGGAGTGGTCAGAGAAGGGACGGCTTGTGGCTGCACACAAGCTACACAGAGTACTTGTGTTTTTGCCACAAGAGGAGGGGCGGCCAATCCCCAGTGACCGTTAGAGGGGGGGTGAGAGCAGAGAGAGGGGGTGGAGGGGCATGGTTGTGGTGCTGTAAGGCTTAATGAGCCATTACAAAAGCCAGGTGGCCTGTGCACGTTCACGCGCACGTGCACGCAAGCTTCAGAACAGCAAAAGCCTCTCTGGTAGCATTTTAAAACCCCGCTTTCTAAAGGTCTCGCTTGAGCTAGCGCATGCGCTAGCTCAGGCGAGACCTAAAAAATGCACACAGAAAACTAGCCATGTCCCCCAAACACACAAAACACGCCCCAATGACACAACCACATGGCAAAACGAAAAATACAAATCCCAGGACAACAGACCTGTCAGCAACACCCCAATTGGACACACCCACATAGCTGAGTATAAAACCAGCCCCTTCCCTGACCACAATTCCTTGCAAAACTCCAGGAGAGAAGGGACACATACCACAGCTGACAGGAGAGGCAAAGGACACAATATCACTAGCCACACCACACCACACACAGCACAACCACCACCTCCACACCAGCACAACTAACCCCTGTGCACAACACACACCATACACAGCACAACCACAACCACCACTCACACTCCTGCACCCACAATCACTTTGCACACCACGCACCATGGCCACACAGAAAATGCCCAAATGCACTGAGAGTGAGTTGAAGGTCAAGGTAGATGAGAAAGTCAGAGTAGAACCAAAGCTTTTTGGTACCCTGGTCCAACAGACACCATTAGCCACAAGGACACAAATTTGGGCAAGGATCGTCCAAAGGGTCAATGCAGTAGGGACCACCCCAAGATCAAAAAAGGAGATCATGAAGCAATGGCATGATCCGAAGAGGGTGGTCAAGGAGAGGAGGAGCAAGAACAGTGAGCTGGCTCAGAGGACTGGCGGTAGACCTCCCATTCCACCAAAACCATTCACACAATGGGAGGAGAAAGTGCTTGCCACACTGCATCCAGAGAGTCTCACAGGAGTAGCCGGGGGAGTGGAGGCTGGTAAGTACAAACAAATGACTACCGCCACTCTGCTATGTACTGTCTTGCACAACTACAAAGCTACACCACCTAGGACACATACCATCCATCTGCACCACACACTCCCCAAAATATGGCTCACAGATCCAACATTCACCCACTCCCATTCACCCCAAACGTAGCTACCAACATCACCATGGGGGCATGTGTACAGGTAGACAGCACTACAACTCCCACCAGGCCCCCTTGCCCCACAGCATCAGCAAGATGGAGCCCTCCACCCACCCCACCCAGAAGCATGTGTCAGCCATTACATTACCCTCATCAAACTCACAGGTAGGTAGCCACCTTCCCTGGGAGGGTGTTTGGGTGTGGGAGGCCTGCACTACTACTCCTACCATTCCCTCTGTCCCACACCTGAGCAGGATCGAGTACTCCCCCACCCAGAAGCAGTTGGAAGCCATCACAGTACACCAAACAAACGTACATGTAGGTAGCCATCTTCCCTGGGAGGGTGTCTGGGGGTGGGGGGGCCTGCACCACTACTCCCACCATACCCCCTGTCCCACAGCCTACCAAGATGGATCCCTCCCCCCACCCCCCCAAAAGCATGTGTCAGCCATTACACAACCCACATCAAACTCACAGGTAGGTAGCCATCTTCCCTGGGAGGGTGTCTGGGGGTGGGAGGCCTGCACCACTACTCCCACCATGCCCCCTGTCCCATACCTCAGCATGATGGAGCCCTCCCCCACCCCACCCAGAAGCATTTGGAAGCCATTGCAGTACACCAATCAAACTTACAGGTCGGTAGCCATTTCCCTGGGAGGGTGTTTGTGGGTGGGAGGCCTGCACCACTACTCCCACCATGCCCCCTGTCCCACACCTCAGCAGGATGGAGCACTCCCCCACTCCACCCAGAAGCAGTTGGAAGCCATTGCAGTGCACAAAACAAACTTACAGGTAGGTAGCCATTTCCCTGGGAGGATGTTTGTGGGTGGGAGCCCTGCACCACTACTCCCACCATGCCCCTGTCCCACACCTCAGCAGGATGGAGCCCTCCCCCACCCCACCCAGCAGTTGGAAGCCATTGCAGTACACCAAACAAACTTACAGGTAGGTAGCCATTTCCCTGGGAGGGTGTTTGTGGATGGGAGGCCTGCACCACTACTCCCACCATGCCCCCTGGCCCACACCTCAGCAGGATGGAGCCCTCCCCCACCCCACCCAGAAGCAGTTGGAAGCCATTGCAGAACACAAAACAAACTTACAGGTAGGTAGCCACTTCCCTGGGAGGGTGTTTGTGGGTGGGAGGCCTGCACCACTACTCCCACCATGCTCCCTGTCCCACACCTCAGCAGGATGGAGCCCTCCCCCACCCCAACCAGAAGCATTTGGAAGCCATTGCAGTACATCAAACAATCTTACAGGTAGGTAGCCATCTTCACAGTGAGGGTGTCTGGGGGTGGGCGGCCTGCACCACTACCCCCACCATACCCCCTGTCCCACAGCCTACCAAGATGGATCCATCCCCCAACCCCACCCAGAAGCATGTGTCAGCCATTACACAACCCACATCAAACTCACAAGTAGGTAGCCATCTTCCCTGGGAGGGTGTTTGTGGGTGGGATGCCTGCACCACCACTCCCACCATGCCCCCTGTCCCACACCTCAGCAGGATAGAGCCCTCCCCCACCCCACCCAGAAGCAGTTGGAAGCCATTGCAGTACACCAAACAAACTTACAGGTAGATAGCCATTTCCCTGGGAGGGTGTTTGTGGGTGGGAGGCCTGCACCACTACTCCCACCATGCCCCCTGTCCCACACCTCAGCAGGATGGAGCACTCCCCCACCCCACCCAGAAGCAGTTGGAAGCCATTGCAGTACACCAAACAAACTTACAGGTAAGTAGCCAGTACGTGCACCCACCCAGTTTTCACAAATTAAATGGCGCCATATGACAACACCAGCCCTCTCATTGCACAAAGAGGCATACCTACCCCATTGCCAAGCACAGCGTGCTCAGAGGTAAGCTAAGGAAACTGTCACAGCCACCAAAGTGTGACACACCAATGCACAAGTAGAAGAAAGTCAGGGCACAATCATGCACAGCACCTAGTTACATGTGCATCGCCATGGGGCAAGTGCAACAAGGACCATTCGAAAAATATTAAAGCATGTGTGGTGGCACAAATCAAGATATGCACATGACAGGACAAAGGTATGCAGGAGATGACAATGGCCAGTCCATGGCCAGATGTGACATCTGCTAGGTCAGACAAATAAACAATGAGTTCTCAATTAAACACATGTTGTGCCAGGCCCTAGATGGCAACAAGTCCCTGTAAACCTCAATTGTGTACGGGTCGCATGGCATGCCTTGACAGCTCACACCATGAACAAGTAATGCCTGTACCACTGCATCATGTCAGGAAGCACAGTAGTGCACATAGTCAACAATGTGATGATATGTCAATTGTGCAGTGTACAAAAAGTGAATGACACACAGCTAACACAAAACTTGCCGGGTGCACTGCAATGACCTTTTCACATCTGACCCACAGGTGACCAAGAACTCACTGCAAGGACAACACCAGCAACCTGCAGAGCCAGTCTCCACCCCCGGTACAAGGACTCTCGGATGTTGACTCCCATGATTCCATGGACGATGAGCTCGAGGCCGACCCATCTGGTGTGCCAGGGAGCAACAGGTATCAGGACCCCATCGTCCCCTCCACCACATCTGCGCCAGCAACAACTCCACAGCAGACCGCTGCTGTCACCGCCTGTGTGGCATCCGCCACCACCACCACTACCACCACCAGTGCTGCCTGCAACACCCTCCCTGTCCCAGAGGATGACCAGCACATACCACCGACGGAGGAGGGCATGGAGAGGATGCGGGTGCCCACAGTGGTGAGGCAACAGATCCGTGGCAGCAGGGAAGGTGGGAGGGGCAGGGTCACCCAGGGACACCAGGAGGCTGGGACCCACTCCCTGGAACACATCACCAGAGTCCTGGGTGCATACGAACAGGCCCAGGGACGAACGGGCCGGTCGGACGAACTATTGCACGAGCTAATCCTGCATCTACCACAACTGTCAACTCACTGCTCCACCCCACCCCCAATGGAAATGTACACCCCCCTCGCATCTCACCAGTGTAAATAAAATATCCTCACACACATGTCATGTCTGCTCCGTCTTTATTGCAGGATGTACAGTCTTCAACATGATCACAATATACTAAGAGCATGGGCTGTATGTAGGCAAGGAGAAGTCGAAGGCACCTAGGAAAACACAACAGAACAACTGTCACTGGTCTGGGTGTGGCATCACAGACATCACACAACCCCTACCATCAGGATAACCCAATATGCACATGTCACAATGGCCAACAAGGGTCAACATACACGTCCTGTTGATGTTCCCAAATGACATGTCCCAGAAACATTTCCAACCACCACTAAGTCTACAACTGGCTGATGTTACAAATCTCACATGCCCCTTAACGACAACAGCAATATCATCAGACAATGGGTTTGTTGCACATTGACACCCACCGCCAAGTGAAGTAGCGGGTGATGAGCTATTCACGCAGGTCAACACCTTCCTCCTTTCCACTGTCCCCATCACTGGACACGGCTTGGTTTGCAGGCTAGGGCCTTGGGTCCTCACTATCATCCAGGAGCAGGGGAATCTCCTTGCGAATGGCTAGGTTATGGAGCATGCAGCATGCCACAACAATCTGACACACCTTCCTGGGCGAGTATGCCAGTGCACCTCCGGCCTTGTCCAGGCAGGGGAAACGTGACTTGAGCAGACCAAAAGTACGCTCCACCACACGACGTGTCCTCCCATGGGCCTCATTGTAGCAGACTTCAGCCGGGGACCTGGGATTTCGCAGTGGGCTCAGCAACCAGGGACGGTTGGGATATGCAGAGTCACCTAGGTATAACATACACAAATAGACATTGCAACGTCGCAGAGGCTCAGGGCAGCAGGTCACACACACAGCACACCACACGACTAGGCATACTCACCCACAATCCATGCACGCTCGAGAAGAAGATTAGCCATCAGCTGGGGCACTATGCTGTTCCGCAGGATGTAGGAGTCATGGGCCGAGCCTGGGAATTTGGCACACACATGCGAGATGGTCATATCTGCCAGGCACACCACCTGCACATTGATGGAGTGGTAATGCTTGCGATTGCGGTAAATGTGCTCACTTGCCTGTGGTGGCACAAGACCGACATGGGTGCAATCAATGGCCCCAACAACATTGGGGATGTGTCCAAGGGGATAGAAGTCTCCCTTCACAGCTGGCAATTTAGCACCCCTGGGGAAATGGATGTATCTGTCCTTGTATAGCATCATGGCGGACAGTACATCACGCATCACCATGCTGAACATCGGTTGTGACATCCCACCAGCACTGGCCACAGTCTCCTGGAACGATCCAGTGGCAAAAAAATGCAGGGCTGCCATCACCTTATAAGTAGGGGTGAAAGCTGTTGGATATGTCCTGCGGGGCTGCAGGTAGGGCACCAACAGATCACAAAGGGTTTTCAGGGTGGCTCTGTCCAGGCGGCATTTCCGTATGATCGCAACATCCTCCATGTCCTCCAGCAGCGTCAAGTGACGAGTCAAATTTGGCCTCCTCCTATTTGAGATGATAGTGGACACATGTCAATGCAATACATCATGAGATGTGCACAGCATATCGCGTTCTGGATGACATAACGACAACAATGACTGACATCTATAGTGACTAATAGACCAGCTTACATGGAGGGACACCTTCAGCTTCACAAAGGGCACACGTGGCAACTTACACAGGACAAGTACCTCAAACACCACCTTGGTCAATGTGAATGCACATAGGGATATGGCCACAGTTCACATGGGCACGCCTGGGAGTATAGCATCCAGCATATGTGTAACTAATCAAAACCACTGCCTCATACCTAGCTGCTGTACTTGTCACACCTTAATGCGTCATTACAACATGGCACACTTCCACCACACAATGACCACAGTCGGCGCTGGAATGACAAATGTGTTCATAAGCAGACATGAGAGGCAATGCTAAATAGATCATCATTCATTGAGACGAGCATCGCTGTGATTGTCACTGGACCTCAACACATTGACATGTGTACAGATTGTACAGTCCAGAACAACACTGTCATGCTTACACCAACATCAAATCCATAAGTGACATGTGAGTGGGTACAGGTAAATCTACGTTACACACACACAAACATGACATGTGTAGCCATCAGTGGAGTAAATTGAACATTGGCATTGTGTGCACACTGATGTGCCATTGAATACGTTGGCACTGTGCACTGTTGATGTTTGACAGATGGCCATCGCCATTGTATGTCACACAAATCGTGGTAGCTACCGCCTGGCCCCGGCGGTGTGTCACCAGCACACCCATTCACACAAGTGCGGTAGTGAGAGGCATGGAGACATGTGGAACTGGCGGTTGGCATGCTCCGCCGCCTGAATGGCGAAGCCTCGTGTCAATGTATGGCACCCAAATCGCGGTAGCTACCGCCTGGCCCCGGCGGTGTGTCACCAGCACACCCATTCACACAATTGCGGTAGAGAGAGGCATGGAGACATGGAACTGGCGGTTGGCATGCTCTGCCACCTGAATGGCGGACCCTCGTGTCAATGTATTGCACCCAAATCGCGGTAGCTACCGCCTGGCCCCGGCGGTGTGTCACCAGCACACCAATTCACACAAGTGCGGTAGTGAGAGGCATGGAGACATGTGGAACTGGCGGTTGGCATGCTCCGCCGCTAAAATCACGGTAGCGAATCCCGGGCTACTGCGTTGTGTCACCGCCATGGAGCCTTCCCTTACAGCCAATGGGAGCCATGTTTGCGGTGGCATGGTAGGCGTGCTTTGCCACTGTGGAGGCGGTCATTGGATGCATTTGAAAGATGCACCATCGTGGTGGCGCACACCGGGCCCCGGCGGTGTCTCACCGCCATGGAGCTTGCCCTAGAACCA
Source organism: Triturus cristatus (assembly GCF_964204655.1). Classification (NCBI taxonomy): domain Eukaryota; kingdom Metazoa; phylum Chordata; class Amphibia; order Caudata; family Salamandridae; genus Triturus; species Triturus cristatus. The sequence goes on along the minus strand of NC_140585.1, from coordinate 1,202,422,325 downwards.
ATGAGAACCTTGATAGTGGTGGCATGATGCAATTTTGAAGATCGCGGTAGGCATGCTCCGCCACCGCGGAGGCGGTCATTGGCTGCATTTGAAAGATGCACCATTGCGGTAGCGCACACCGGGCCCCAGCGTTGTGTCACCGCCATGGAGCATGCCCTTACAGCCAATGGGAGCCATGATTGCAGTAGCATGATGCAATTTTGAAGATCGCGGTAGGTGTGCTCCGCCACCGCCGAGGCAGTCATTGGATGCATTTGAAAGAGGCAGACCTGGACCACCAATTGCTGCAGCTTGGCACCTTTGAAACGACCCCAGGGGGCTATATATGTGTGGGAGTGAGCCTCACATTTCCACTGCTCCAAGAGTCTGCTGCCTGAGACCCCTCACCTGCTGCTGCCTCCAGGGACTGCTGCCTCAGACCCCTTACCTGCTGCTGCCTCCACGGGCTGCTGTCTGAGGACCCTCACCTGCTGCTGCCTCCAAGGACTACTGCCTGAGAACCCTCACCACCCAATTCCGTCGCTGTTGTCTCACGTCCACAGTGATGGCAAGGACAGAGAAGATCCGTGCCAGTCCCTTCACGAGCGAGGAGCTGGAGGTCCTGGTGGACGAGGTGCTCTAACAGTACCCAAGGCTATATGGTGCCCCAAATGTTGTGGTAAGTCTTCAACAGTGGGGAGGTTGGGCAGGGGGGCCACACATGTAGCTGGACTGATGCAGTATGTGTCTGGGAGTGTGGAGTAGTGTCATGCACTGCCTGACATGGTGTCTCCAGTGAGAGGGTGTGCGTACCTAATGCCACAGCTTAACCCTCAGCCATACAGTGACACAGAAGGTTGTTCATGCTGTAGTCAGGACAGTGATTGCTTGGCTGGATGGCTGTGTGTGCCCCTGTAGTCCCTCTCAGTGTGAGCCCAGCTGGCCTGCACAGTCCCCGCCTACAAAGACAAGAACACCTCACTCAACTTACAGAGTATGACATCAGTCTTTTCACTTTGCACTCCAGCTATGGGCCATCTCAGCACTGTATTTTGCACACAACTGCCCTTGTGAATGGCATTTTGTATTTGTGTGATCATGTCCCTCAATGTGACCACCATGACACATTCATCTATTCACAGGACAGGGACATTGATGGCTGCGCAGTCTTGGACACAGTGAGTCCACCTCCAAACACAGGTTAACATGTGATGTATGTGTTGCTCAAGCCAACTATGGACTGGAGTGTGGGCAGGCTACATGGGTGTTTCAGTGCTGGCATCCTGCATGTGCGTGAGGTGTGCAGGGACTGTGTTCCCCCTCACACCTGCATGTTTTAACATCAGCTTTTCCCATGCAGGTGTGCCATGTGAGCTGTACTATAGTCTCTGATTGCCAATTCCGTTGGATATATGATGATTTTGTGTCTTGCTGCTATACTGATAGATGTCGGTACATGGCACTGTGTCACTGATCATTTCCCCCTCTTGTCTCCCATGCCTGCAGCTCAAGGTACACCAGCGTAAGGCCGTGTGGAGGGCCATTGCAGCGAAGGTGCGAGCCCTGGGGGTCTCAAACCGACAGCGCACCCACTGCCATAAGAGATGGGACAACATCAGCCAGCTGGCAAAGAATGTGGCGGAGATGACCTTGGGGCTGGTTCCTCCCACTGGGCGTCTGACACGGCGCAGTATGACACCACTAATGGGGCGCATCTTGGGGGTGACACAGCCTGAGGTGTATGCACGTTTGAAGGAGCATCAGCAGCAAGCCAGGGATGAGCATTTGGGGAGTCTGACTTTGGCTGGGAGTGGCTGCATGTGTACAGAGCCTGTGCCAACACTGGCCTCTGTGATGTTGGTAGTGTGATGCTGTGGCATGTAAGTGGCTGCTGGCTTGGGTGCCTGTGGCATGCATTTGCCCTACCTGTACTTACAAAGGTGATTTGGATGCTGTGCCTTCACATTACTTTCTGAGTTATGCTCTTCAGGTTCCTCTGCATCGGTGTAGTCTTGGGAATCCCATGGGAGGAAACGGCAGTGTGCCCAATCTGACTGTGTACATCAATGTGTCCATTGCATGCGCCAATATTGGGGAGGCCTACACATCTTACAGCAATATGCAGCATTATATTGTCCCCAAGGTACGAAATGGTGGGTGGCATGGGCTAATGTCCATTGTGGACTGTCATGTTGTAGTCTGGGTCTGTGCTGTCCCCTCCTGTTCCATCCCGTCTGTCATTGACAACAAGTAGTGTGCCCCCATCATGTCCCTAGGTGTGCTCAGAACTAGTTGTGTGTCTGTTTGAACAGAGCCACAAGCAGGGTGTTGTGCTGTGTGGGAATCACATGGCTCGCTCATGCCTGAGTATCCTGTTTCCACGCACTGCTTGAGTCTATGAAGTGAGTTGGCACGATGTGATTGCACAGGGTGGTGTGCAACATGTAGATTTGGTCAACTTTTGTCATGCATTGCTTGCATATGTTTGTTCTGTTGCTGCCACTGACCTGACCCTACATCTCTCTCTCCCATGCAGCAGCACCTGTGGTTACAGAGGGACAGGAGACAGACACCAGTTGGGTGAAATTAGCACCCCAGCTGCCCAGGAGCCCAGTGACACAGATGTCACCAGCGCCTTAGAGGGGGACAGGAGTCTGCTGGAGGAATCCCAGCCTGGGACGCAAAGCACCACATCATCCGATGCTAGTGGGGATGCATCCATGTTGGAGGGCACAGGGAACAGGGACTCTGCATCGACTTCCACCACATAGCGGCCAATGCCCACCCTCCCAGCCACTTCCTCTGGTGCTGCCCGTGTCTGCTTCAGTAAGAGGGTAAGAGTGTCCTTCACCCCTGGCACCGCTGCCCCTGTCCCCCCTGCTGCCATCAGTGCTGAGTCTGTGGACCTTTTGCGCCAGCTGTGTGTAAGCCAGACAGCTCTCCTCTCAGCCTTCATTGACCACGACAAGAAATTGGCCCAGGTGGTTGCTTTCATGGAGGGCATACATTCCGACGTGGGTGGGCTGCACCGGACAGTCCAGGCTTTGTCATCAACAGTGATGTCTGCCCTGCAACAGGCACATACTCACAGTCCAGCTCCGGTCCCTTTGTCCACCCCCTGGCAGTAACCACGTCTGACGTTAGTGACCACGGTGCACATACATCAAGTCACGATACAGCACACGGAGCACACAGCAGCAGCAACCCAAGCGGTCCCGGGCGCAGACACCATCACCACAGAAGACCAAAGGCACCCCAGAGCGCAGGGAGAAAAGCCCGTCAGGTGACACCAGTGGACAAATAGCAAAGCAGCAGACCTCAGGCACACATGCCTCAGTGGCATCCCCATCCAAGGACTCTCCTGGCCCTAAAGCATCGCGCAAAGATAATTGTACAGTGTCTGTGCCCACCAAGGAGGTGGGACATGCCAAGGGTACACCTAGGAAGGGCTCCAAGGCAGTATCACCAACCACCTCGACACTGTAGGGGTAACACCTAGTAAACAGGGGAAGAGGGGGCAGAGGCGAAGCAAGGCAAAGCGTTCCGCTGGTTCCAGCACATCACCAGAGGGGCTGGCAGCGCCTGCACATGCTGCAGCAGTGGTGGTGAGTGTGCCTGTTGTGCCCACACCACTTCCCATTGATCCAAAGTCAGGCAATCTATTTAGGATCCCCAAGAAGTGGAAGGGCACCCCTCCACAATCTCCCAGCCACACCGTGTCTCCCGTCTGCATGACTCCACCTCCACGTGCGACTACACCACCTGGTCCAAGCAGCCCTCCGGCTTGCCAAGCCACTGATAGCTCTACCTCAGCGGTGCCGCTCTCTCCTCAGTCAAGTGACCCGACAGTCCCCGAGACACAGCCAGCTCCCAGTCCACCTGACAGCCAACTCTGAGTGTTAGTCACCCTCACACACCTGTGTCTCACACAGGTGGGCCTGTACTGCACATTTTTGCCCCCTGACTGTGTTGCCGACCATGGAAAGGTACAGTCGCACACATTCCCTGTGCAGCTTCTCATGGACTCAGTCTGCACTTTGTCCTGCCCTCTGGCCTTGTCATTCACTGCTGTGTTGGACCCATCCCTGTGCAGCTTCTCATGGACTCAGTCTGCACTTTGTCCTGGCCACTGGCCTTGTCATTCACTGCTGTGTGCCCCCTGCCTGTGCAGCTTCTCATGGACTCAGTCTGCACTTTGTCCTGCCCACTGGCCATGCCGTTCACTGCTGTGTTGGACCCTTCCCTGTGCAGCTTCTCATGGACCTAGTCTGCACTTTGTCCTGCCCACTGGCCTTGTCGTTCACTGCTGTGTTGGACCCTTCCCCGTGCAGCTTCTCATGGACTCAGTCTGCACTTTGTCCTGGCCACTGGCCTTGTCGTTCACTGCTGTGTGCCCCCTGCCTGTGCAGCTTCTCATGGACATGCTCTGCATCTTGTGCCTTGCTCTTCTCTTCTCATGGTACCTATCTGTGCAATATGTGAATAAAGACAATTGCTCCTGTTGTCTATTTTGTCAGTGTCCTTACTGAATAAAGTTATTTTGCTGTGTGTAAATGGTTTACTGTGCCACATGGTCTGTGTGGCACTTCAACATGGTCAATGTTTGGGCTCACTTACTCTCTTTTTTTAGGGGTGACAGGGTCTTCATTTCTTTTTTACCCAGATGCTTTTGGTGGCAATGGTGGCAATTTCGAATGGTTAGCAGTAGTCATTTACTTGATTGGTTCATGTTGGCTCTATTGTACACATGTCAGGGGGGGTCACTGCCAGCACAGAGTGTGTTTCTGCACACAGTATTGCAGGAAGGCTGTCCAGGGTCATCATGTATGTGTGTTCTTCCTTTATGTGTGCCCAGTGGTGTATGTGTGTGGTCATCTTGTGATGGCCAGTCATCCTAGTACCATCACTCACTTTCCATTTGTGCTCGTGGATGGCCAGGTAGTGTGCAGTGTGAAGGGGGTGAGTTTGTGGGGAGTGTTGATGTGTGCATGCCTCTGCAATGTCAACTACACACATGTGTCACCCGGGAGTTGTGTGCCTGTTGTTTTGATTGCTCGTCCCTGTGGATGTAGTTGTATGCCCATGTGTGAGTTGTATGTTGTGCACTGTGCAGTGTGTTGGTGTGTCCTTGCAGTTCTGTCTGACTCCTACTTGTTGTTTTTGTCACTTGTGAGTATGCAGAGAGTGTTACTGGCAAGTCAGTGATGTGTTTTGTTGCACGTCCATGTGTCTTGTTGCTGTTTGTGAGGACTGTGCAGACCTGCTGCTCCACACTGCCATTGTGGTTGTGTTTTCTCATGCCTTGCTGTCACATGGTGCCTTCTTGCCTCCAGTGTGGCATGTTGTGTGTGTTGTCATGCCCTCCCCTATATGTGCATTCAGCTGCCTACCCATTGTGGGTCTGCACTCCCTCTCTTTGTGTATGGTACACTCCTGCCATGTCCCCTACTGACATGCAGTACACTTCACTTTGGTGTGAGCTGTCCCCTTGGTTTGTATGTGTGTGTGCATCCCCATGACTTCATTTGTGACACTGTGATTTGTGGTGCAGTTCTTTGTCCAGGGTCAATGTGTCACTCAGGGCATTTCCCCAATGGGTCATGTGTGATGTTCTGGTGCTGTTTGTCAGTCATGGTTGCTTCTATTCAGTTCAACTATGTGTGCTGCTCAGTCCTGTGGTCAAGTTGTTTCCACCTTGGTGTCCCAGACTTGTGCATCTTTTATGTGTCGTGTTGTATGTATGTGTGTTGTTTGTGGTTTTGCTTCAATTCCTGGGTGTGCTGTTGTCTTTGTGCTGTGTTGTATGGTGTTGTGTGGGTTGATGTTCTGTCACTGATGTCTGTGTGTGTCTGGTATGCTTGGTGTGCACACACCGCTTGTTGTGCATGCAGTGCTGTGTGTGTATGTTGCCTTGTGATTGCCTGGTGTGCATCCCCTGATGTCGTGCTGTGTTTGCTATGTGATTGTTCTGCCTGTGCATCTGTTGTTTGTTTGCTGTGGCTGTGTTGTTCTGTGATGGTGCACTCCTTGTGTGTGTTGTGGTATGTTGTCTGTGCAGTGTTCCTGAGTGATGAGGTTGTGCACTCCTATTGTGTCTGTGCTCCCATTGCCTTTCCCCAGTTAAGCTGCACAGGACATGTCTGTTGTTGTGGCTCTGTGTGTGTTTCTGTTGGGCTATGTGCTTGTCTGTTGTATTTGTTTCCACATTTCTGGTGGCATCCCTGTGTGTGTGTGTGTGTGTGTGTGTGTGTGTGTGTGTGTGTGTGTGTGTGTGTGTGTGTGTGTGTGTGTGTGATGTCTGTGGCTGAGCCCAGGGTGCGTGGTTGTTTGTGTGTGTATTGTCTGTCAAGTATTGCCAGCCTTCAGTGTGTTTGGCACTGGTGTTGTGTGCTGCTGGTGTGAGGGGGGTATGTGTGTAGATTCTTACTGGTGTTTGTCAGTCCTGAGGTGAGTAGATGGACCCTGTGTGTAGAGCTGCTGGTGTGCTCCTGTGGGGTAGTTGTATCGATGTGTGGCTGTTCACAGTTTGACTTCAGGGCCTTCCTTTCATCCTTGTGCCTATACGTGGTTTGCCTTGCTGTCTCCCTGTGTTGTTGCACTGAGCTGTCTGTGATTTGAGTTCACTGACTGTCCCAGCCATGTGTGCTTTGATGGTGTGAGGGTGTTGTGCTCTGTTCCTTGTGTTGATGTGATGTACACATGCTTGTTGTGTGTCTCCATGGCCTTCCATTTGTGTGCAGCCCACTTTGGTTTCCCTAATTGTTGTGCTCCATTGCTGTTGGCATGTGGGGTGTGTATGTGTGTGTGTGTGTCAGTCTGTGGTATGTATGTGTGACTGTGCAGGCTGTGTGTCCATTTGGGTGTTAATTCCTTGTATGTGTTCATTTGTTGCTTGTCCTCATTGATATTTCCCTGAGTGTGGTGTTGTGTGTGTTTCCCTGGCCCTGTGCTACTGTGTTGTGTGTTCCTGTGCAGCGACTCCTGCATTGTGTGTCTCCATGATTGTTTGTTGTGTGGTGCATGGTGTGTATTGCCCTGGCTTATTGTTGTGCATGGGGTGAACAGGAGGGGCACATGGCATGTGCCTTCATGGGGTGTGCTAGTGTGTGGTGGGAGTGGGTGTGGCCCTGTGGTCTTTGTGCCCTGCCCATGCCTTCAGCATTGTGCGCATGTATTTGCTTGTGTTCGCCACTGCGGTGACGTGACCGGGACATTGCTGCATGGTGGCGGTAGCTGTGTGTCCAGGATCCAGCAGGGTGACTTTGTGGCAGGTGGGTGATGTGTGGGTGCCCTTGTGGATGTGTCCCTGTCCCCCCTAGGGTGTCTGATGTGGATTTGGACCCTGTGTCAGGCTGTGTGTTGTGTTGTTGCGTACATGCAGCGGTGTCCGCGGCAGTCCATGAGTTCCTGGTGATGCAGCAGGTACAGCACCGGAAAGACATGTAGAGCTGGGTCCATGGCAGTCGTGGCCGGGACTCTGGTTTCGCGCTCCACTGTCGAGCTTCTGCCGTCTCTGGTTGGGCGGTGTCTCCGCTGCGGTGCGTCTGATTGCTTGAGTCATCCTAATTTGTGGAGTGGGGCGGACGTCATTCCGCACGGAGGTGAGTCTCCATTGGCTCCAACCACTGTGGTGTCGGGCGCACTTTGATGGCGGTGCGCGTCGCATGGCGGCGGTCGGGAATTGGCCTATGTTTGTCCATACTAATATGGCGGGCGAGATGTCCGCTGCTGGTGGGCGGAAAAAGGCATTTTCCGCACCGCCAGCGCCGCGGTGGTCCCACCGCCCGACATCCTAATGGACCCCATAATGTATAAATACCCTTGATTTTAGGGTGTGACAGAATACTTTCCTTTTTTACTATGGATGCTATCTGTTACACTCCAGATTTTGCTGCCTACCTGAGACTTGAAATAATTTCTGATTTTGCATTCCTTTTTATTACCCTTTGCAGTAAGAGCCTTCATGTCATTGACTGTATATAGCTTACTTGTGAATTTGTAATAAAACCCTTTAACGTTTTATTAATCCTGAACTTAGTTATTGACTGGGTCCTATTTAGTTAATCCCTTCGATGCGAGTGACGGAGCAGTTCCATCATGTGCGTCGGTTGCGCTGTGCGCATGACGGAACCGCTCCGTCACGGCCCCGCCCGCGCACGGAACCTTCAGCATGGCGCAGTAATCTGCGCCGCGCTGAAGGGGTTAATGAATTGTTTTCATGATTTTGATGCGTTGGGAGATGCCTTAAAGCAGGGACACATTGTCTCGTGAAATTGAGGTTTAACACTGTCTCCAATATAGTAAATTTGGGTACTCTGATTAAAGTAAAATTTTGGGGTGTATAAAATTACCAGGGTACCCCACGCCCACAGTTTGGTAGTAGAGGATAGTTGCACATTAAAGAGCACCTCCTTTCTGGTTTTACAATTCTCTTTTTGCCTGGCCCTTAGTGATAGTGGATTTTCCGGTGTGGATTATCCTAGTGGATTTTGCCAGGAACTTGACTTGCTGTGTTGTTCCTGAAATGATTTGTGTAGTAAGTATGAATAGGTTGTAGCGATAAGAGTGACTATGAGTGTTGTTGGGTGTGTTATTAAGCTGTCAACTCTTGTGTTGAGAGATGGATTGCTATGCTGTATGTGAGGCATTTGGATACACAATGTTGATTTTGGGTTCAAATTGGTGGTTTATTCACTGGTGTCTTTATGTACTATACTTATGTGTAATTTCTATTGAAGTGTTGGTTTATTATTGTTGGTTTGATTTTTGAATTCGTCGAAATCCAAGATCTGAAGATTTTCTGGTTTTATCAATCTGCAGAAAGGTAGTGTGTATTGCAAGGCGATACATGTACACAGACAGGGTTTTCTGAATGAACAAGTTTTACTTTCTGTGATTTTATGTATCTAATCTAGGCTGGTGTGTCTTGCTCTTAAGTGCATGGGAGTAAGCATATTAATGTGGACTGCTGCTGGATGGGGGTCTGCTTGGTGAGGGTTGCTTTTACCCAGTGCTTCAAAGGAGCTGTTCTTATTTTGTTTTTTGAGAGACGTGTCTTATTCTAACTTGCTAACTTTCATCCTATTTTTATTTAGATTTATTTGGTGCAAGTTATTGAAGATTGTGCAATTATTTTTCTTATTCACTGACAAATCGCACTGTTATTGGTCAGTCAGTTGAAGAGCCGTGTTGGGATTGGTGAGACTTCACTACTGAGTCATGCTGTCATAGGTTGGTTGGTGACCGAGCTGAGCTGTAATTAGCTGATCTTTGGCATAGCGGAGCTAGTATTGGTGGTTGTTCTCTAACTTATTCTGTCTGATTTTCAGATTGTTTGGAGCAAAAATAATAGGTGCTGTGTTGAAAAAGTCTAAAGCATACCTGTTGCTAAGGGTCAGAAATTACCTGACGAGGGAATACCTGCATATGAGATGACGATGGACATTGGGATCTATACGTGTACATTGATTTCTGAATGGCATCAATATACCTCTTCTCACAAAGGCTTGCAGTTTCCTTTAGAGAGTAACTTTAACATTAGAAAGTTAGATTTCCTGAGACAAATTATGAATTAAAGAAAGCTGTTACTAAGATCCACACAGTTTGAGGCCTTTTATAAATGTATTTATTTATTTATAGGTTTTATAATGCGCCTGAATCACTCCCGAAGGGGTATCTCTGAGCTGAGGATTTGCACTAGCCAGACAGACAAACCTTAAGGAAATAGGGCAGTTTTGTGAAGTTTTCTAAAACGCAGATAGTCAGGGCACTGTCTCAAGTCGATGAGAAGCAGGTTCCAATAGAAGGGAGCGAGGTAGGAGAAAGATTTCCCGCCTAGCCTCGTTTTCCTCACCCGAGGGACCACAAGGAGCGCCTTGTCTCCAGACCTAAGGGACCTGATAGGGACATAAGGCTTAAGTTTCCTGGAAATGTAAGAAGGACCTTTGTTATGCAAGGCCTTGTAGACAATGCAGCAAACTTTAAATTAAGCCCGCTTGCGGATGGGCAACCAGTGTAGATGTTGAAGCAAGAGAAGGGAGGGAGTTCTTGGCGGGCATTCATAACAAGACGTGCAGCCGTGTTTTGGAACACCTGTAATCTGCTGCGCGAGGACTCATTAGCAGATATCAGGAGAGCATTACAGTAGTCCAACCGGCTCATAACCATGGTCTGAACAAGGGTTTTGTGAGTAGAGTCCGACGAAGCAAACCCAGCACATGAAAGCAACCGCTGGCAGTGTAGGCAGCGTGCCCCTTCAATGACAAAGTGCGATCAAGGCGAATGCCCAGGTCTTTAACAAGAGCCTTCGGGGCAGGGGGAGAACCGAGGACTGCCGGCCACCAATCAGGTGACCACAGCAGAGGACCCTCGCCGAAGAGCATAATCTCCGTCCTCTCAGCATTAAGTTGGAGAAAATTGCTTTTCATCCAATTTGAGTTTGCTGTCATACCCTCCGAAAAAAGAAGACTAAGCCAACAAGAAGGATTTGTCGAACGAAAATAAGAGCTGGGTGTCGTCAGCATAAGAAATCAGCGTGAAGCCACAGGTTCTAAGAAGATACAGCAATGTAGATATTAAACAATGTGGGGCTCAAACACGAGCCCTGAGGAACTCCCTTGGTCAATTCCAGAGGCTTCGACCGAAAAGGACACAGATTGACAATCTGGGAGCGGGAAGACAGAAAACTAGTCATCCACTGAAAAGCGGAGCCTCTAAATCCAATCTCCTCTAATCTCCTGAGCAAGATTTGATGAGAGATTGTGTCTAACGTGGCCGAAAGGTCCAACAGCATGAGAATCGTAGACTGACCCCCATTTAGGGTCATCCTGATGTTACCTGTAACTTTTAACAGGGCAGATTCCGTGCTGTATTTGGACCTGAATCAAGATTGAGAAGGATCAAAGCTACCTGTGGTCTCGACATGGTTCGACAGCTGTTTGTTAATATATTTTTCCAACACCTTACTCAGGAGAGGAAGTAGGGAGATGGGGCGAATTGAAAAACTCTTCTATAGGGATCTTAGAGTTCTTACAAATGGGGATGACTTATGCCGTCTTCCAATCCTGAGGAAGATAGCCTCGACTATTGTAATGCTCTACTGGCCTCTGCGAATGAGGCCCTTCTTAGCAGATTACAGATCGTTCAAAATGTGGCTGCACGCTTAGTCCTTAATAAGCCACCTTGTACCTCCTCCGGGCCACTCTTGAAGTCTTTGCATTGGCTTCCAATTCGCCAAAGAATAAAGTTTAAGCTTTGCTGCTTTGCCCATAGAGCTGTTTTTGGCAAATGCCCGACCTATATGGCGGACAAGCTATATGGCGGACAAGCTTAAATTGTATCGCCCGAACCGGTGTCTTAGATCAGAAAGTAAAGGGCTGCTGGCGATCCCACGTTTTAAGAAAATTCGTACTGGAGGTAAAACAGTTGCCTTTCTGGCCCCAAAATATTGGAATTACCTACCAGAGGAGCTTCGTAAATGTTCTAGTTTTATGCGCTTCAGAAAACTCCTGAAGACGGAATTATTCAAGGCCTGAGTTATGGAAACATTCGCTAGTCTGCTCTGTTTTCTATGCTAGCGCAGAGATACCCCTGTGGGGGTGATTCCTGCGCTTTACAAATTCCTTACATACATACATAGTCCTCCCTCATAGAGAGATTGAAGATGGTATCTATAGACAAGGACAGTTGTTTAGAAAGGGAGGAAATTACCTTAGCAGGGATGGCGTCGAGGGGGGAGCCAGATTTAACTGTGTAAAGTAAGGTTTCCACCTCCTCTGTAGATATGGGTAGAAAGCTCTCCAGCTGATGCATTGTAACAATTGCTGGTGAATCAAGAGGAAGGGCATCCATTTCCTGGCTCCCAGAAAAAGAAATCTTGTCATAAATACGTTAAACTTTCTCCCAAAAATACTGGGCAATACCATCACAAATCGCTTGCGATGGAGTCTCTGGATTGTCGCAAGCCTTCGGGTTAGTGAAAGATTTGAGTATTTGAAATAAGGTTTTAGGGGTATTCTCCGCCTCCGCAAGCTGGGCGGCAATGAAAGCTTTCCGCGCTCCCTTTATGTTTTTATGATAGGTAGAAAGGACTCTCCTAAAATTGTCTTTATCTCTTGTCTCCTGGGATCTACGCCACCGTCTCTCCCGATTTCTGTATTGCCGCTTTTCAGCGCGGAGCTCCGGGGAGAACCATGCTGTCTGAGGACGCCTGGCTGAATTGGTCGAGAGTTTGAGGGGCGCGATTAGATCAATGGCACTTTTAATAGAGGAATTGTACAGGACTAAGCCCTCTTCTAAGTTGGAAGGTTCAGTTTCCTAGGGAGCTTAAAAAGCAGCCTGGAAAGCATCCAAGAAGATCTTGTGCCATTGTCTATGGCTCTTAGGAGAGGTTTAGGGGGTGGAGGCATCCATCACCCTAGGACCTAGAATAGTAAATTCAATGGAGGCATGATCAGACCATGTCTGAGTCCGAGGGGGTTCACACGAAATGCTGGGAGCGTTAGTAAAAATAATATCAAGAGAATGTCCAGCGGAGTGTGTCGGGCCGTCATTACGCTTGGTAAGGCCTAGGAGAGAAAGATCTGATAGAAGCTGTGACGTGTCAGGATGGATAGTATTTTCACTGTGCACGTTGAAGTCTCCCAACAGAAGGAATTTGCTGGTCGAAATGACATAGGGGGCTATCATTTCCGTGAGTTGAAGAGAGAAGTCTGTCAAAGGGCCAGGGGGCCGATACACCAGGGCACCTTTCCAACTTAGTTGTGGGCAGAAGTCAATATGGAAAACTAATATTTTGATATTAGAGTTGCATCGTTGCTCAAGTATAATGACAGAGATACCGTCTCTATAAATAATAGCAATCCCACCCCCTACTTTAGTTTGCCTATCCATTCTTGTGAGCCTGTAGCCAACAGGCAAGGCAAGGGGGATAACGGGAGTCGCGTGCGGCTTGAGCCAGGTCTCGGTCAAAAAACCTACATTGTTGATGGAGGTAAGAAGATCCCATACCTCCGTAGCGTGCTTAGGGAGGGATCTGACATTACTCAAGACACCTTTCCAGCCTAGGTTGGGACAGTTAGACAGCCTCCTAGGATCTGAGAGAGGTGAATAAACATCCTGGTGATGTGAGAGTGAAATATGGGGGAACAACAACCCAGGAGTTCTAGGTGTAAAAGAATGGTTTGTAATCTTACATTGGAACTGACAGAATATACAGGAGAAAGGACCTTCTGGCACTAACCAGGTACAAGATGCATCCCAAGCAAAATGTTCACAGTGGGGCGATAAACCCTTCCTTAATGCAAGTAATTCAGTACTGGAGTAGCAGATACCTGGGGTCAGAGCATGAGCAGGAGTGGAACGGGCAGGGTTCCTGGCACCTGGCGACATCTGGGTGCGGACGGGCGCAGATGGGCTTGCTTTTGGCACGCCAGCGGCGCGCCCGCTGCGCACGTCTGCTGCGCGTTGTGCAGAGCATCCAGTTTTATGGAGGAGGTTGTGGCCACTAGACCGCTAACCTCCCTCCGAACGGAAGTGGCCTTACCTCCCTCCACACAATCGGGACGCGACCCGCGGTGGACCGGGGAGTGGCTGTTTGGTGCAGGAAGAGAATGAAGAAAGAGCCTGAGAGCGAGTAATCATGAAAGGCAAGTAAATGGCAGCACGAAAATCAGCCCATAAAAGCAGGCAAGCAAAATGGCAATTCGGGGGTTTTAAAAACAATTAAAAACAGTTAGCCAACAATATAAGATTTGAGCAGCAATAGAACAGGAACAAACGGGTCTCTGCCTTACTAGGGTGCAGGAAGAGAATGAAGAACAAGCATAGTCATAGTCAATAGGTCTCGCCTTTGGGACCTTATAAGTGTTTAGCCATGCAATAGTTAATGTTGTTGCAGTAAGGATATTGTGCTGCATAACTAAATACTTATAAGGTCCCAAAGGCGAGACCTATTGGCTATGCCAATGCTTGTTCAATATTAAATCGTGCATACTTGACGCCACATAGACTCCATCGAATGTTTCCTTTTGCATCTTCAGAGCGTCCCCGTTGCCATGCCCAAGAGGCCGACTTGCTGCACATGTTGTGGGCTCGCCCCAGAGTGTCCAGTCACTGGGAGGGAATCACAGCGACACTGGTGGAACTGACGGGACTGTACCAATGGGATAGCCCTACACAGTGTATGCTGGGATTGCCATCTAGACAGACCCAGGAGCTCTAAGTTAGTGACTCAGTTAACAAACATGGCACTGATATTAGCTAAAAGATTACTAACAAAACGTTGGAAATCCCCAATGACCACTAGGGTAGAAGAATGACGGGATGAGGTGCAACGCTGGAGACTTGCTGAAAGTGAAGCCTTAAGACAGGAAAAATATAGCGGCCTGCGTATATCCCTGGTCCGCACAGCACAACTCATCTTCAGATTGAAGAGGCCTGCCACGGTGGGCACCATATACCGATAATTTCTCGCACACAATAACCACCCCTCCCCCGAAACACATCTAGACAGCACAATAGGTGACTTCTCTTAGTAAACAAGGGATGCGGGTGGGAGAGGCTTTGGGACGTTCATTGCATCTGTATCCAGACTATGTAACTTCTTATTGTCACAATTTTGATTCCTAATATGTCCTTGAAACAAGTTGCCTTTATTGAGGACAGTGACAATGACTGATTGATGTACACTGTATGTTTTTGAAAATTCAATAAAATATTTGCTAAAAACAAAAAAACAAAAATAGTCTACAAACCAGGTTCATCTTCTCTTACTGTTGACTTTATGCTTGCCTGTGAGCCTGTACAGCTCTCCACTGCCTCTCGGCTAGGTCCGCGCAACAGAAATACCACATGCATACACCTGTAGTACATATATGCAGGAAATGCACTATCACGGCTGAGCCTCACCTGCTACCTCCCTCCATCTCTAATGTACCTGGGGTGTTTGTGCTCGAAGCTGTGGAGTGGACAGACAGTGGCAGAGGCGAGGGGGGTGGCCCCAGGTGTGTTCCTTATCCTGCACCTTTGCTGAGGCTTTCACACCTCCCATACAGGCTGTCTTAGACTCCCCCTCCCCCACTCATCCACAGGCTAGCAACAGCAAAGCATGTGATTAGAGAGAGACGCTGGGACGGGAGTCAGCGACGAGCACGCACCGAGGGTGCGTGCTTTCATTTTACCCCTGCTCTTCCTGAAGAGCTCTGAGAAGGGCAGAGGTGGAGACATCTCACGGGAAAGAGAGGGGCCGAGGATGGATGGAGCTATCTCAGCCGAGCTGCGGACAGAGAGGGTGATACGGGGCCACCTCCGGGGGATAAGGAAGGAGAGCAGTAGTGTGAGGAACTCTCATGTGGGGGAGGGCGGGTTACAGCAAGGGGCGACAGGTAAAGGTGAGCGAGGCGAGTGAAATATCTCAGGTGTTTGGTGATAGAGGACGCTGAGCGTTGACGCCGCTGGTATAAGGACAAATGGGTAAGGCAAAGATAGATGAGGAGACAGGGCCAAGTCAGGATGTAGTCACATGGAAGATAACTGAGGTGTTGAGAATAAGGCATTGCGCAACCTGTTAAGCCGCTACTGCTATCTATGTATATCCAAATTCCACAAGAGCTGACCCAGTCTTTCATTTTTCTTGATGTTGATAAAAAAAAAGTACCACTGAGTATATTAATGTGATGTATGTTATGCACTCGCTATTCAACGGTGGTAGCACATGCTATAGAATAAGTATAATTAGTACTTATATGTAAGGGGGGGCTGATCAAACGGCACTGAAGGTTAGAGGTATTATTGAGTATCTGGGAACAGAGCGGAGCCGCAGCGAAACCTGAGTCCCCGCGAAGTATGTGAAGGGCCCACCCCAGTCACTCAAAGAGACTTTCAGGATGGAGATGACAGCACAGTGGGACGGAAAGTGCGAGTGGAGGCGGGGGGTGAGGGGCAGGGGTCTGAAGACTGAGAGAGAGGGAAGTGGTGGCATCTTTGGAGTCTGAGGACTAGAAAGAGAAAACAGGGGGCCGCGGCGCACGAGTGATACTTCAGCAGGGAGTGGTTTTGCACCTGTCTGTAACACGAGACCCGGAAAGCAGACAGAGGCTATTTACACACTGGACCCTGCCCACTCCTCGCACCCCCAAGCAGTCACCCTACGCACTGTTTTTATCCGATCTACACGGATTCTTATATACGAACGTACTGCACATGATTCTTCACAAAACTCCGTGCAGGCGCCGGAGACTGGAAGGCAGGAAACAAAGTTTTATTCCGTCGGAGAAGAACACATCAGATCAGACAGCAAGGTATCGTCACGAGGTGCTCTAACTGCATCTCTGAGGCCTCTTATACACAAGATTATGACTTTATTGCAGGTTTATCATACATGGCACATTCTTGAGATTGCTTTGATACATGAAAGAACATCCTCAGAATCTCCACTTCAAGCTCGTTCCCACGCATATCTACAGTGGAAGTCCCCACCCCACCCACAGTAGGAGATGGCTATCACACAGCTGGACATTCCGCCAATTCCCGGGGGTGTGTGCGACCGGTCGGGTCTCAGGGGGTGGGGGGGCCTTGATCTACTGTAATCCCTTTGATGTGGGGTGTTTCCCTTACAGTAGGGGCAATAAACTGCATCCGCAGGGCTAGGTGATGGCCTGGGATCGGCCCGGACAATCGGGCGAAGAGGAAGGGGGTTATCAAAGAGATGTATGACCATGTATGGGATGTCGGTCAGGCGTGGGATGTGGTTCCATGGCAGGGTCGCGCAGAAGGAGAGGGTTTATGGCCCGTGTATGAGAGAGCGGGGGTGGGTAGCATGTTGGGGGATGTTCGCAGCGCTTAGGGGGACGCGTTGGCGATCGACAATGAGCAGGGAGAGAGGCCATGGTGCCTAAAATGGCTGCCGTGTGTTTTTGCGTGTGGTGCTGGGGAAAGACAAGATGGCGCAGATAATGTTCAGATACAAACTAAATTTCCACAGTCCTCCCTTTTAACATATCTCGCCAGCTTGCTTAGTTCGGATCTATCCCCATAATATTACGCATTTCTACTTCATACAAAGCTTTCATACGTTCGGCTTCAAAGTACAGAGTCTTAGGACAGATACAGTTTGTAAAAAGTGAACACAGAGGTGGCAAGCATTGAATACCCAGGCAGCATCCACATAGTATCACGATTGGTATCAGGATAAACGTAAACAACCTCCACCCCCAACTTTTAATAGTGTCCCAAAACCAACTCCCAAGCGACCATCCTTCTTGCTCCTGATGAACCTCTGCGGAAAGTCTGTGGAGGTGTTCAATCGCCTTGTAGACTGAGGGTGAGTTATCCGGTACGTAGGTACAACAGCTGGACCCAATGATGCGGCATGCTCCTCCACGATCGGCCAGAACTACGTCTAGAACGAGGCAGTTCTGAAGAGCTACCAGGCGGACGGCCTGAAGCTCAGCGGTGTTGTTGGTGAGGATGCCGGCTGTAATGTTCATTGTTGTTTCGACTGCCTGGGTTAAGTGGCGGATGGCACGGCTGTTTGCCATTGGGCCCCAAAGTGTAACAAGTCCTTTTACTGCGTCCATGAACTGTGCTCCGGTGGAGTCGGCTTGCACAATGTCTTTGGCGCGTTCCTGTCGGTGATGGTTTGCTGGAGCCACATATGTCGGAGGAAGGACAAAAGCGATGTAGCAGGTGCCTCCCCAACCTTTCGGAAGCCAGGTGTAGGCCTTAGTACCACAGACGAAGTACATATTTGGGGAGGTAACAAAGGAGGGTGGATCAACTGAGTCCAATGTTCGGGTGATGAGGCAGGAGCTGTGGCCCACCAGCTGCGCCCCAGGCCTTCGAGGCACACAAGTCCAGTGATGTTGATGACGGATAGGGCCACTGTCAGGGTGGCGGCCGTTCGTTTCCGGAGGTAAGAGAAGGTGGGTCTGGCTGGGTTG
The DNA here is from genome assembly GCF_964204655.1 of Triturus cristatus. NCBI lineage: Eukaryota > Metazoa > Chordata > Amphibia > Caudata > Salamandridae > Triturus > Triturus cristatus. Next base: position 1,202,404,407 of record NC_140585.1, on the reverse strand, counting down.
TTGAACACCTGCATTTCAACTCGTTCTTTGGCAGGGATGTCCATGTGAAAGGAAGTGTTTAATCTCAGAGGACAGAAGGGGGCAGAAGTTTTTCCAGTTTTGTTCAGCCAGAACCCATGGTAGAAGTGTGACACAGTTTTGCCGGAAGTGGCATTGTCCTTATAGCTTTCTTGCAGGAGGATTAGCCAGGCGAGGCAGGAACCATGGACAGAAAAAGGTGAAGGGATGAAAGGGATAGAGTGTCCAGTGGCATGTGGTAGCAATCCACAGATCCAGCAATTAGTGGCATTGGCGGCAAGATTGTGTTGGTGGAGCAACTGCACAAAAGAGTTATTCCAGAACTCCTTACCCCTTTCTCGGAGTTGGGGTGAAAGTGAGATCAGATGGTGTTCTTTCATGGTGGTAGGTTGAACGGTGGTCAGCAATGTCTTATGAGCGGGTGCGCTCTCCTCCATGATCCAGAAGGTGACCATGAGGAGAAGGCAAAAGAGAAGGGTAATAAAAAGTGCAATAGTCTTTGAGCTGTGCATTTTGTCAGTCTTTGGGTTTTTGTAGTGGATCTTCGGACGTCCGGTTGCTTCCATCATCTTCACGTCGGGTGCTTCCATCATCTTCAAGGGACTCGGTAGCGGGCAGAACCACAGACTTTGTTTAATTTCTCTTCTGGAGGCCTTTGGGGTGATTAGGCTACCGTTTTGAGATGTCGACTTAGTTCGTGGTCTGCTTAGCCGAGGTTTCCTCCTTTCGTCGCAGGTTATACCCTTCCTTGGATGGCACAGTGGGATCGGGATATTTCATTAATTCAAGTGTCTCTGTATCCGGGTAGCAGCTCAGGGATGGTCGGTCTTTGTCCAGGGGTTCCTCTTGGGCGGTGATGTTGTCGGTTGTCGTCAGGGTCGGTGATATCTTCTTACAATGGTGTGCGTGCAGCCAATTGCGCTTCCCCTCCACTCGAAGAGCTGTTCGGGTGGTGATTAGGACTTGCAGGGGGCCTGTCCAGCGGGGCTCCAGACTCTTGGTGCGCTGGAAGTTACGCACTAAGACAAAGTCACCGGGTTGGATGTCGTGCCCGGGGCCCCTGGAAGCATCGGGAATGGCTTGCAGCACCTGCTGATGGATAACAGACAACGTTTTAGTTAGGTTGCACAAATAGTCAGACATGAGGACGTCCGGGACGTCGTGGATGGATGTCGGTTTCGGTGCAGTCCAAAGGTTCATGGGCCGCCCGAAGACGACCTCGTAGGGGGTTAAGTGGTGTTTGGTAGGAGTGGAACGCATTGATAGCAATGCTAGCGGGAGGGCATCTGGCCACTTCAGTCCTGTGGTGGCAACTATTTTGGCTATTTTGAGCTTCAATATGGCATTGTGTCGCTCAACCAAGCCTGCAGATTGGGGGTGGAAGACCGCATGGAACTTTTGTTTTACACCCAACCCCTTTAGGATGAGTTGGATAACTTCGGCTACGAAGTGGGGGCCGTTGTCGCTCCACAGAATTCGACAAAGGCCGTAACGGGGGAAGAATTCTTTCAGCAATACTTTTGCGGTAGTCATAGCAGTGTTGTCGCGGGTTGGGTAGGCTTCCACCCACTTGCTGAAGGCACACACAACGACAAGTACGTACTTCAAACCTTGGCACCTTTCTAATTGGATGTAGTCCATTTGTAGGACTTCAAAGGGGTGATTAGGGACCCCAAACCCTCCCCGGGGTACAGCAGTTCCTTTCCCAGGGTTGTGTTGGAGGCATACCAGGCATTGTTGGACCAGACGTTTGGCTGAGTCTGGGATCTTGTCATTGTGCCAAACTTTGGAGATGAGTTCGATCATGGGGGCAGACCCTATGTGTGCGGGGGAGTGTGCCATGGTCAGCATGGGGATCAGGTATGAGTCAGGTAGCAACCATTTGTTCGAGTCTTTAGTTCGCCAGCAACCGTCATCATCCTTCAATCCCACCCGTGCCCATTCAGTCAATTCGTGTGGTGAGCTGGCTAATTGGATGTCCCTAATCGTTTCTCTAGCATCCTTCCACTTCTCAGTTTGTGACCTGGTCACATACATGCGGGTCGTGGACCTATTTTCGGCTGTGGTTCGGGCAGTAATGTCAGCCAGAGCATTTCCCTGTCCTATAATGTCTGTCACCTTCTTGTGTGCCTGGCATTTGATCACAGCTAGCCGTGTGGGGAGGAGGACTGCCTCGGTCAAAGCGGAGACTAGATCTCCATGTAAGATGGGTGTGCCATGTGAAGTTAGGAATCCTCTCTCTTTCCATAGGAGCCCAAAGTGGTGAACTACCCCGAAGGCATACTGGCTGTCAGTGTAAATGTTTGCGGTTGTCCCTGCTGCTAGGATGCATGCTCGGGTGAGAGCAATCAGTTCAGCCGCCTGTGCGGATCGCTGTGTGATGCGGGCTGTCTCAACAACTGTTCGGGCCGTGGTAACTGCATAGGCGGCTGAGGTGGTGCCATCGGGGAGCTTGATGCATGAGCCATCTACCCACAGTTCTCCGTCAGGGTCCGGGAAGGCAGTATCTCGGAGGTCAACCCTACTCTTGGTCTGTTCGTCGGTGAGGGTCACGCAGTCATGTATAGGGGACGCATTGGGGTCAGTGTCAGGGAGAGGTAGTAGAGTAGCTGGATTCAGAGTGGTGCATCGTTTCAATGTGATGTGGGGTGCAAGCAGAGTCAGTTCATAACCAGTCAGTCGTGCGCTAGTCAGGTGCTGAGTCTTGGTCTGGTTCAGGAGGGTGTCAACCGCATGGGGTACTAACACAGTGAGGGGGTTCGAGAGCACGATCCCCTCACTTTGCCGGATAGAGACAGCAGCGGCGGCTACTGCTCGAAGGCAGGCGGGCAAAGCTCTGGCTACAGGGTCAAGAGTGGCAGAGAAGTAGGCACAAGGGCGTTGTTTAGGACCTATGGACTGGGTTAGAACAGACAACGCGCATCCCTCCCTTTCGTGGGTGAAGAGGGAGAAAGGTTTAGTGTAGTCTGGGGTTCCTAGGACTGGTGCTGAACAAAGGGCATCTCGCAATTCTTTGAAGGAGGACTGGCATTCGGGTGTCCAGGGGAGGGGGAAGGGGACGTCTTTAGCCAGCAGGGAAAGCAGAGGTTTTACAATGAGGCTGAAGTTTGGCAACCACTGTCGACAGAAGGAGGTGAGACCAACCAGGGACCGCACTTGCTTCTGAGTTTTGGGGACAGGGGTTTCTAAGATGGTCTGAATTCGGTCAGGTGTAAGTTTCCTCCCGTCTTTGGATAGGAGGTGGCCTAGGTATGTCACTTGAGGTTGGCAGAATTGTAACTTCTTCCTGGAGACCTTGTGACCGTTCTCCGCAAGGAAGTGGAGGAGGTGAATGGTGGCTGTAATTGCAAGTGGAGTGGTGTCGGCCGCCAGAAGAATGTCATCGACGTACTGTATTAACACCACTCCATCTGGTAGTTGGACTGCATCTAGTTGTCTCTTGAGGGCTTGGCTATAGATGCTGGGGCTCTCAGTGTAGCCTTGGGGTGCCCTACAGAATCTGTATGAACGGGCTTTTAGGGTGAAGCCGAACAGGTAGCGGCTGTCTGGGTGGATGGGGATGGAAAAGAATGCGTTCTTGAGATCAATAACGGTAAAGGTTGTGGCAGTGGACGGAATCAGGGTGAGGATGGTGGTGATGTCCGAGACCACGGGGTACTGGGGTATGACTACTTTGTTAACCTCTCGTAAGTCGACAATGAAGCGGTATGCTTTCTCATCTCCCTCGCCTTGCTTCTTTACAATAGGTAGGATAGGGCTGTTGCAAACATTACTGACTACTTCTTCTACCACTCCTGCATCGACTAGGGACTGGATGATTTCCACCAATGCCTTCTCGCCTTCGGGCGATATCCGATACTGTGGAAGCTTTGGGAGCACTGCGTCCGGTCGGACGGTTATGTGTACAGGGTCGATCACCATGCGTCCTACATCTGAGTCGGTTTTAGCCCATAGATGTGAGGGTAACGTGTCGAGTAGGGACAGGTCAGCATCGGTTATAGAGAACATACGTCGTGCGAGACAAGGCCTGAACAGATCTGGGTTATCGTGCAGGATGACTCGAACTCCGTCTGGGGAACATCTGATGGTAGCTCGGAAATGTTTTAGTAAATCAAGTCCCATGATAGCATCGGGGGTGTTGGAGGAGAGCAGGAATGTCGTGTCAGTGGTGTTATCTTCTAAGTCAAAGGAGATTGGTGCTGACAAGGGGTTAGTGGAGGGCGTTCCATCGAAGCCTATTTAGGTTACGTGTGAGACAGACAAGGGTGCCCTAGGAATCAGTCGTTTAGATAACGCACTACGTGTCGCCCCCAGTATCTACCAAAAATGGAGACTTTGTGCCCAAGACCTTAGCAGTGACGTAAGGACCTTGCTGGTCAACACGGAGTTCGACTGGATCCCTCCCTTGCCCCTGGCGGTCCTATGCAAAGTCATGGGTGTTTTCGTAGTCGGACTGCTGGCATTGGTTCTGTCGGGGGCGATCAAAGGTGTTTGGTCTGCCTGGCCTATCGTTGGCGGTGTCGTTCGTGTACCCTCGTCCCTGTCCTCTACTTCTGGGGTCATGTGCTATGTCTCTGGTGTCTCTATTTCTGTTCATTTCCAGAAGGACCGGGCACTGAGATTTCCAGTGCCCGAACCCTCTACAGAACGCACATTGGTTCCCGTCTAAGTCTCTTCGTCCAGCGTAAGGTGCAGGTGTATGGTCTCTAGGGGGTAGCTGTCTAGGAGCGGTCTGTTGGTAATTTCCTTTAGGGGGCTCCCTTCCTATGGTCACCCCTTGTAACTGAGCTATCATTACTCTTTCCTTCAGTTCCTTTTTCTTTCTTTCGGACGCCCTATCGCTCTCATTCTTTTGGTGTTCGTAGTATTGGGCCATCTGAAGGATAGCTGCAGGTTTTGAGGCTGCCCAACTACTCTCTCTGGTCTGTAGCTTCTGGGAGACTTCTTGTGACAGACCCTCCACGTAATTCTGGACAAAGAGGTGGTGTCCGGTTGCAGTGGTCATGTCCTGGCCACTATAATCGGAAAACACTGTCTCGAATCGAGAGAAGTATTCAGACACATCCTCCTGGGGTTTCTGGCGACAAGCCGTCACTATCGACCAGTCTACCTTTCTTTCTGGGATTAGAGTCTTCAATTTCTGTACGATCTTGTCTGGGAGCTCCAATATGGATTTTGGGGGTTTTTGTCCCGGTTCTCGCTGTTTATCTATGGTATCGAGTTGTACCCAGGTATATCCGAACGGCTCAGCGTGGTCGACTTTCCGGATTTGCTTCCACACATCAGCCGGCAGACATAACCCGAAGAACAAGTCGATATCTGCTAAGGTCATTATTGTTGAACCTAAGGCTGTACCTAGTTCGGTGTAGAAGGCAGTTGGGTTCTTTCTTAAGTCGGGTAGGGTTTTTCTAAAGGTCAAAATGTCTTGTCGGTCCCATGGCTGGTAGACCCAGTTATATACAACCCTTCCTTTCGCATCTTGGTGGTTGATGTCGTCGTGTGTTCCCTGTCCTCGTGGGGGGACCCAGTAGGGGGCGGCTTCTTTGATGGGCATCATGGTATCAGCCCTTCCTGCCTGGGGTTCAGTCGCTATGGGGGTCTCTGCTTTGGTTGTCTGTCTGTGTTCGTTAAGGTGCCGGGAGACCTCGAGTGTACGAGTGAAGAGGTCGGTCACATCGCCCTCTCCTCCTTCCCCAATGTCTACCTTCCTATATAGGGTCGCTAAGCCTTCTGGACCCTTATCGTGGTACCTATCCTCATATGTATTCAGGGCGTGATAACAAAGTCGTACGACGAAGTGTCGTCTGTGGTTGTCGGCATACGAGTTATACATGTCTGTTATATACTCCTCACTTTCCTTCCGCCCTACTAGTGTCCTTACTATCTTATCGAGTCTGGCTCGTTCATCCTTTGTTAGTCGATTTACTCTGGCGGGATCTTTCTTTCTCATTTCAGGGTCATCTGACGTTATTGCTAACGTTGTGTTCAGCACAAGAGGCTCGGCTGGCGCGGAGGCCGTGAGGACCGAGGCCCTGGTACTGCTTTCACTTGCGTTTGGGGGTTGTGGGTGCTGCACTATAGGTTGGGAGGGAGCGTATGGAGGGGGCATGTAGATGATCGAGGGACCTAATAGTAGTTCATCATTTGTTTGTTGCCTGGAAGGTAACTCAGGGTAGAGCGCAGAGGAGGTCCTAACAGGGCACTGGCCTGATGTTTCAGACTCTTGTTTTAGTTTAGCTTCCTTTCTCTCCTTTATCTCTTCCTCTAACTTTCTAGCGGCAAGGTGAGCTGCCTTTCGTAATTCCCTTTCTGCTTTTTCTTCTTCCCTCTTTTTCCGTTGCGTTGCTTCTTTGCGCCACATGCCGATACTGTCAAGCATAGTAGGCGTTGTTTTATTACTACGTAGAGCTGTTTCTAGTGTTTCTAGTTTGTGATCATCGAAAGGATCCCATCAGTGGCCACTGACTCTCGGGGTCCCCCTTTGTATATTTATGCCATAGCTTGCTATAGGCTACGGCGACTAGTCCATATTTAGTGAACATGTCCTTATTAGAGGTGCCTTCCAGTGGAGCCGGATGGTTCACCTCTAATAAGCAGTCCGGGCAGAACCAACTACCAATCAGTGGGGAGAAGACAGGCATGACGGGTTACAACGGGGACAAAAGTCTGCACTACCTATCTTTTCACTGCTTGCAAAGACTAGACAGAATATCTCTGTTCCTTGTTATTTGCAAGCAGAGAATACCTCCAAAGAACCAATATCGAACAACTGGTGTTCGGACAATCAATCAATCAATGGGGAGATAAAAATAGGCACGACGGGTTACAATGGGGACAAAAGTCTGCGTTACCTATCCTTCACTATTTGCAAAGACTAGACAGAATATTTCTATTCTACGTTATTTGCAAACAGAGAATATCTCAAAGAGCACTATTCTTCAAAACAATCAATGTTCGGACAATCAATCAGTGGGGAGATAAAGATAGGCAAGACGGGTTACAATGGGGACAAAAGTCTGCGTTACCTACCCTTCACTATCTGCAAAGGAAGAGAGAGTATTTCTACTTTTCTCCGTTTGTAGACAGCAAATATCTCAAAGAGAACAATCAATAAGCAATACTAGTATTTTCAATCAATCAATCAATCGTTTCGCAATTTGTCGTGTTTCACGACCTTACCCGGACCGCATGGACAGTTTCTCGTCTTCCGCCTCCAGCGCCCGATCGTCCTCTACTCTCCGTATTTGCCGCGGCACTCCTGATGGTTCCCAGTCAGGACCGTAGATCACTCGAGAGAGGTCTGCTCGGAACCAATGAAGTTCGGATGATCGGCTGCCAGACGAGGGTCTATCGGGCAGGAGCTCTTTCCGATCGTTGCAGTCATTCACTCTGTCGTTGGGACCTCTCTCACTGGATCCACGTGTCGCTGATGGGCCCCACGTTGGGCGCCAATTGTTAAAAGGTAGGGGCAGTTGCACTCGATAACCTTCTAAGTATTGCCCGGCGATAATCGCCTCTTATACCATCCGATAATTAACCAACAAAGAGACAGGTGCCGGAGACTGGAAGGCAGGAAACAAAGTTTTATTCCGTCGGAGAAGAACACATCAGATCAGACAGCAAGGTATCGTCACGAGGTGCTCTAACTGCATCTCTGAGGCCTGGCCTCTTATACACAAGATTATGACTTTATTGCAGGTTTATCATACATGGCACATTCTTGAGATTGCTTTGATACATGAAAGAACATCCTCAGAATCCCCACTTCAAGCTCGTTCCCACGCATATCTACAGTGGAAGTCCCCACATCACCCACAGTAGGAGATGGCTATCACACAGCTGGACATTCCGCCAATTCCCGGGGGTGTGTGCGACCGGTCGGGTCTCAGGGGGTGGGGGGGGCCTTGATCTACTGTAATCCCTTTGATGTGGGGTGTTTCCCTTACAGTAGGGGCAATAAACTGCATCCGCAGGGCTAGGTGATGGCCTGGGATCGGCCCGGACAATCGGGCAAAGAGGAAGGGGGTTATCAAAGATATGTATGACCATGTATGGGATGTCGGTCAGGTGTGGGATGTGGTTCCATGGCAGGGTCGCGCAGAAGGAGAGGGTTTATGGCCCGTGTATGAGAGAGCGGGGGTGGTCAGCATGTTGGGGGATGTTCGCAGCGCTTAGGGGGAAGCGTTGGCGATCGACAATGAGCAGGGAGAGAGGCCATGGTGCCTAAAATGGCTGCCGTGTGTTTTTGCGTGTGGTGCTGGGGAAAGACAAGATGGCGCAGATAATGTTCAGATACGAACTAAATTTCCACACACATGCAAATTCCACAGAGACTAACAGCAGGTTGCATGACATGGTGCAAGCCATGAGTGAAAACATGGCACAACAAACTCCTGGGTCTCATGCCAAAGTCACTGCATCTAATATATGTTAGTCATCCCTACAGCAGGCCCTTAAACCCTAAGGCAGGGTGTGTTATATTTTATGTTAAGACATATCTGCATGAGCAGATATGCTCCTATGATGTCTAGTTCTATAGCTAGATATGCAAGTGAGATAGGAAGCCATCTTAAGGTATGCACTGGGCACTGGTTAAATCGAGTTCCCCAGCTACAGATTGGTTTCACGGAAAAATATGGTGTTTGGTATAAAATCCCTCATATTAATAAACCCACACTGGTTTCAGTGATGGATTTATTCATATATGCACCCAGAGGTACCTTAGAGGTACCCCCTGAGACTTACCAGCCCTCCAGTGTGCTAGCTGACAAGTTCATTCCAGCCTGCTGTCACAGATGGATTTTTGACCCCCCAGGGGTGACAGCCTTTGCTCTCAGGAGGTCAGGAATAATGCCTGCTCTGGCGAGAGGTGTTATCACCTTCTCCCCCAGGAAAGGCTGGTAAATTAGCATTCCAAGCCAGGGGGCTTTTAAGAGCCCACCGCCTTTGAAATGCGAATTTGGCTTCTCTCACAGGAGAGGAAGTCGACCTTCTTTGTTAAAAGCCTTTTCGCACGTGGACAGGTGGGAAAATTAGCTATACAGGAGGCGTGTTGCACTGCTAGGCTGGGTGCACCTCTAGGGTGGCCCAGTCTGACATGAACACGGCTTTATATCTTCCACCATATTGTGTGTGGTGGAATTAGGAATTCTGAGACAGGGTGATGCCCACAGGAAGTGGTCATCTAGAGGGGTAGTGACCCCAGGGGTAAGTAGCCCATTGGCTACTAACCCTCACTCTCCTTAATGCCCATAAATTGAGTATTTAGGGAACCCCCTGATACCAAGACTTCTGATCCTTCCACTCCTTGTCTAGATTCCGATGCATCAAGACAAGGAGTGGCCAAAGAAAAGTCCTGTCACGAGAACCGAGGAGCAACTACTGATTTGATACCAACTCTGCCAGCCTCACTGCTGCCCACAACAATTGCGGAAGAAGCAGATTCACCCTGCCACTGTGCAGTCTCTGAGAACCTCGGAGGGCTGCCAGTGATTTGTGAATTGCCTGAAGAAACTCCCTTGGAATTAGAGGAGCTACTCCCCTGCAGCCGCAGGCACCAAAGACGCAAGGCGGTGTCCACAGATTTGCAGTTCCCTGGCCAGCCAGATGTAGGAGCCCCCCATGAAGAGGACCTTGTGCTCCTGAAGGACATATATGTCTCCCCATCGAGTAGGAGGACACCAGGACCAGCAGGAGCCACAGAGGACGCATACCTGGGTAACGGACACCTTCCAGCAGCCAAGGCTTGTTGTGCTCAGTCTAGACACTAATGCCGAGGACGACCGACTTGCACATCAAGGGACTTCTCAGACAGTGAGACTCATTTCATGAGTGGCCTAGCTGTCCTGTTTGCCCCTCTTCTGCAAAACAGAGACCAAGTAATGAGTCTGTGACCACCGCCAACCGATGCCTCAAAGCACCTATGCACCCACGCTCCAAAGGCCGAGTCCAAGGGAGGGGATGGTGCCAACAAGGTCCCCAGACCCACAAGAGCCAAGCCCATGCTTGGGTTTTGCCCAGACTGGACTTTCAGTCGCCGCCTGCAGCCTATTTTTGCCGGCCCCCTCCAATCGCAAGTGACTTCAGCACAGAATCCCGACACCAAAAGACACAGCTGCACAAGAGTTCCCTAGCCCAAGGAGAAATGGACCAAAGTTGTCCCTACATTCCTGAGGCAGACTGCTCCCCAAGTCTCAGCTTGCAGCCTCTTTGTAAATGGACCGTATTCCCTTTGAAGTGAATGGGACACCCAATGCCGTGACACACTTCTGCGCCCGGATGCCCCAGAGCCCCTCGAACAGTCCCGTAAGTCGCTGACAAGTGCCTGAATGCAATACATGCTTTTCTCCATAGGATAACACTATGGGTCCAGAAAGTGAACTGTACCTATTTTTGAAAATTGTAAAATTTCATGACTGGAAAAGTACTAACCCGATTCCAATGTTCTAGCTATCTAAATTCATATAAAAATATGTGTTATTTTTATAAATTAGAGTTGGGTTTCCTTAGTGAGTGTGGTCTCATTTACTGTCTGTGTGTGTGTATTAAATGCTTTGCACTACCCTCTGATATGCCTAATTGCTCACCGACACTACCACAAACCAGAGCATTTGGGGTGTCATTTGTGCCTCTGTAATTCCTTTGGGGTTTGCCTGGACTCTTCACACAATACCTCTTTTTGGTTCACTTGACTGAAACTGACCCACAAGATGATTCAGTTATTAACATTCATACCAACTGTTTTACAAACCGAAATAACAACTTTTTAAAATGAAAAATGTAGTTCCGTTAAGGACTAATAAACCAGGAAAGTGGCCATGGCTTAATACTGTCCCCAGATCAGTCAATTCTATCCTACCAGTATCCATCAAACAAGAGAAGCAACCTGATCTATGCTTTGCTATGGTAGCTTATAAGGAGACCCTTATAGCAGCACTGTTGCATTGGAAACATTCCATTGGGATTACCTCCTCGAGGGAACACAAACTTAAAACCAGACGGTTCTCTGGCACATCTTTTACACCAGGTACCACACACAAACGATGCAAGTGGAGACTAACATCTCATCCCAAGACAGACGCCACACACAAACATTGCAACTGGAGACTAACATCTCACCCCAAGATTGGGTTATTCATTTCCAACCACTCTATAATGTTTATGACGAAGAAGAAATTATTCCATCACTTCTTAGTGATGAAAATATTGTAATGTCGCTTCTATCTGTAAGCACAGAACTAGCTTTCCCAGATAAAGAACATTCTTCTACGTTAACTTCCTCCCTGTCAGACACATTGAGAGCATTAAATCGCAGAAACTGTTAAAGACCACGGGATTGAACAAGATTCCTGGCGATTTGTTACTGACAGAACCCATTGTTTGGGCCCCGTATATTAATATTATTAGTAATGCCATTGCGACTGGAGCCTCTGTTCCTTCATCGTGGAAAGAGGCGGAGATAATGCTCATTTACAAGAAGGGTACCAGGTCTGATCTTGCTAACCATCGCCCAATAAGATTAATTGACAATATACAAAAAAGATTCTGGAAACAGGTATTGGGAAAATTGATTTGCTGGGTAGAGGATAATAACATTTTAACACAATGCCAGTCAGGAAAGCCGTAAACATAAAAAAGGCAGCCTTTATGTAGCTTTTGTAGATTTAAAGGCTGACTTTGACACAGTTCCCAGGGATAAACTTTGGGATATTTTAAGGGGAATGATACTTCCCCTTCCACTACTAAATGTCATTGTACTTCTTCCCAACAGAAGTTTTGCACAAATTCACTGGGGTATAAATGGAGAGCAAGACTTTGACATGGATAGCATTAGGATCACAGGCGTTATTGAGAGGGTGGTCAAATGTCTGCTATATATAGCTTTGTCTAGTTTTATCTCCACCCCTTTTCTCGATCACTGTACCTGTAGAAAAGGAGGTGAGACAAGCATGTGTTCTCACCCTGACCGTTGTTTGCTGGTGAAACTCTTTTGGTGTCGAAAACACCAAAGGAACTTCAAATGTTATTAGAAAGGTTTAATTTATTCTGTTCAATCCACAGTCTAACGTAGAACCCAAGCAAGACAACATTTATGACAATTAAACCTCATAAACATTTTAGGGGCTCCCTTTCTTTGGGCAGTGCAAACTGAAATGGGTAAGCAAATGCGACTATTTAGATGTTTGTTTGTCAAGCTCAAATACCTGGTATCCCAGTTCTCCAAGAGTACATCACTGTTGAAACACAAAGCGGCTGCCATTTCTAGATTCAAGGATAAACATAATTTTGCCCGTTTTCCCAGGTAATTGACATCTACAGGGCACAGGCAGTAGTGGGAGCTACCTACGGCTGCGAAATGTAGGGGAACAGTAACACTGACTATTTGAATGTGGCCAAAAACAGTTTTGTGAGGCCCATTCTGAGACTCCGATAGAGTACTCCACTCTTTCCAATAAGAATGGTTCTCAACCTAAATCCTATAGAAGGCCAGATTAAATTAAAGCCCATTTTACTAGATCCAGCTATGGTCATCAGAGGAGTTGGAAACCTATAGGATTTGCCTCAAGGATATCCTAAATTGTTCAGGTGCTACTAGATTACCATGGTTAAACTTTATTAAACCAAGCCTGACCCATCTAGGATTTAGAAACCTGTGGGTTAATATTAGAGCCATTATTCTGTCTTCATTCAAGCTAGTCAAGCTCCATTTTTGGGTATCAGAATGGGGTAAAATGCAGCAAGGTGGGGTACTTTGTCATCTCAATTTTTGAAACTTAAACCGGACCCCAAATTCCAAGTCTTTTTGGATTCTATTAATCCCCCATGTTCTTGGTCATATTTCTTAAATCTTAAATCAGGGACACTGTCTGTAGCTAGTTTTACTGGCAGCTGGAGCGCGTACCCACATAAATCAAAACAATGCTTTGCTTGTCATGATGCCATTGAAACAGTGGAACACATTCTATTCTTTTGCCTAGCAGGCATGAATCAAAGAAAACTCTGGATACCGCCCCTTTTCAGATTTTTCGAAAGTCCGCCACCACAGAATTGCTCTAAGGTTATGGAAATACAACACTGAAATGCATATAGTCTTTTCTGTTGCAGAGTACCTAGAATCAATCTGATACATAAGAAAAAGAAAAAAGCCGCACTGTCCCAATGGTCAAATGGAATCAACTTAGAGATATGACAAGATAGTGATTAGAATTGATTGGTGGATTGATTACATGATTGCACCTTTAAAGCTAGCATCCTGGTGGGAATCTAGCCTATTGATATATTGTCTTGTAATAATGCTCTTAATCAATGATTACAACTTTACTAAAATCAATTAGGTTTTACATTTTTAACAGTTGCTAGAATTTTATCTCATTCCTTGTCTGTATTTAACGTAAACCTGCTCTTTTATTTTTTGTTTTAACTTTGCTGCATAGTGTGTTGTTGTATATGTCTTGTATATGCTATATGTACATTTTATAATTGTTTGTCTACGGATTGTATCCGAAATGACAATACAATTGACCCTTCTCACGAACCTTGGACAATACCAGGTAAGAAGGAGCAAATATGTCTTAGGTAATTATTTTGAGAGAAAAGTGCAAGCTATGATCTTAACTGTGTCTGGACCACTAAGACTCACACAGCAAGACTTTGACAGGACTAGCATTAGGATCATAGGCGTTACTGAGAGGATGGTCAAATGTCTGTTTATGCTGCGTTATCTTTTGTTTTGGGAGCCTGTCCTGCACTCAACTGGTGCGGATTTATCAGGTAAAGAAGAAAGGGATAAACTGGAAAGACTTGAACAACCAAGGAGTGTCTCTTGTTCCTGTGAGAGGCCAGTAATTCCATTACGAGATGAATCGGATCGGAGGGAGGGGCTTCTCACTTGCCCTTTGTGACCCTCAGCACTGCCTTTGTCACCCTTCGCCTCAGAAGTGGACAGATCGGTTCCAAGAGCACAGGGGTGTCTTCACCCTTTTTGTTTGTGGCCCATTTTGTATTATTCTAACAGTAAATAAGTGCATATTAGTCACCAGCAGCATATGACTAAGCATCAGGAATGTGATTGAAATATTCGATGACAGCTGAGATAAGTAAAAAATGTTTTTAAAGTATATTGTGAGTGTACTTTCAGGTGAGAGTGTGTTTGCTTGAGATAGAGACAGTTTATGTATAAGCATATATGCGAGCATGGGTGTGGGAGTGAAAATGACAACCAATGACTGGTAGTGAGTGAGAATAAATGAGAACGAATGTCAGAAAAAATGTCAGTGAGTATGAGTGAGTCTGAGTGAGTGAGAGTGAGTGCAAGTCAATGTGAGTATACATGAGTGACTCAGAGTAGGAATACGTGAGAGTGAATGAGTGAGCACAAGTGAGTGAGTGCAATGCAGAGTGCAAGTGAGTGAGAATGAGTGTGAGTGACTGAATGTATCTGGGTGAGTGGGAATGGGGTGTTATGTTTGTTGTAAAGCTGCCTTTGGCCCTGGCATACCGAAGGCAATTCTTGGCCTATAAAGGCACCCATGGTAAAAAAACTGGTGCTGACATACTGATGCCAATTCCTAATCTGAAAGGGACCTGTGACAAAACACTGGCATACTAGAGGTAATACTTGGAATGGGACGCCTATGGAAAAATGCTAATACAGGCATACTGGAGCTACTTCTTGGCATAATGGGCATCCATTGTAAAATACTGGCACAAAAGAGGTAATTCTTGGCATAATTGGGACCCACTGTAAAATACCGGCACTGGCATAATAGAGGTAATTCTTTGCATTTACGGCACCTATGGCACATTGAAAGTGATTCTTGCAATACAGGAGTACAACTGAGGCATATAGGAGGGACAACCATGACTAAATATTGTCCTTAACATGTTATATGTACATTTTGACATAAGGTTCACCCTTTGTGTATGGCCATCATTAATAGCAAAATTACTTGGCTTACATGCCATATGTATTTCTTGCCATAAGGGGGACATCCACAAAATATGGCGAGCACCCATGAAAAAATGCTGACACAATGGGGGTTATGTTTGACATATAGGGGCACCCAGAGCACATTTTGGAAAAAAAGAGGGTCAACTCTGGGGAGTGTAAGGTTTAAGTGGCTTGGCAAACCATGGATGTACCTATATATTTAACTAATGTCCTTTTAGAGCCCCATGACTTTTAGCAAATGTATTTGATTTCTTTTTTTTTAAATGCATTATTTTTCCCCATGTTTAAGAATTTTCTCAGGAGGGAGAAACTGCCTACTCCCACACCTTCCCCAAAGAAGTCTGGCTCATTTGCTCCATTCACTACAGTTTAGGGTAAGCAATGAAAAACAGCCCACCACTTTTAAAGATAATGTTTTATGTTAATCACAAAGTTCTTATGGAACTTCAGTGATGTGAATTATTTTGATGTTATCCAAACTAAGGTCAAGTAATATTGCTTCCTAGGGAATATTCGGATTCAAAGAGCACATAATGTCACTTCTTTTTTTGTCATTAGGTTCAAAGGGTGTGTGATGTCACTTCTGCTATCCCTGACATTTTGATCAATTTACATCCATGAGGAGCTCCAGCACAGAGAGTACCCTGGAAGATGCAGCTTACTAAACACCTTTAATCTTAGAAATGCTACAGTGCAGGAAAATGAAAACCTGTGAAAAAAGACCCTGGACTAGCCTTAGAAGGGCACAGGGAGATGAATAATTAACTATTTGAATTCACGGGTTTTGGAATGTTAAACTTTCAAAAGGCGAGAGAAGCATCTCATTGCTGATCTGAAGGTACTTATCAGTGTTGTTGTTTATAATTTTAAAACATAAGACATTTGAAAGGAAATTTTATCACTGTAATTCAATATTTTTACTTATGCATTCCATCAGGGCTAGTGTGCAGATTTATTGTAATTCTCAGTGAAATCTCGTTTGACTGCTCTATAATATTAATAGCTTGTATTAACTAAATATAGTTCACTACAGTTATATTCATTGCAAACAAAGTGATGAAAGAAATGCTTGAAGTAATCTCAGCCACTAGCAACTGCTCTGGGTCACATTCCAGGCCATCATTTTTCACCCACTCTGCGATTCTAGACAGGCACCACCTTATGCAAATCAGTATTGGTCCTGCTCCAATAGGAACAACCCAGTTTGAACGGCCAGGCCAGGCTCCCTCCAGATGGGAACACAAGCAACACAAGACTGGTTTCGACCTATTTAGGTCTCATCAGTAAGGTAGGGATCCCTGCTTGCCCCCCCTTAGTTACCGCTATAGGGTGTGTGACTTTACCATTAACCATATATGCACAGTCGGTCTTATGTAGAGTGCTTGAACTAAACGCAAAAATACTTTTCCCACCCAGATATGCCTCAGTACGAAAAGTATAAAGCCCCATTCTACCGAATCAAACTGCTTTTTTAGCATCGAGGAATAAGGATGGGGCTTTCACCTCTGGGTCTATGCAAGTGATCATTCAAAAAAGAGAGTGAAGATTATATGATAATGTTCTATTTGGAATAAACCTAGCTTGTTCGGGGCCCGCTATCCCCGGGAGTAATGGTGCCAATCGGTTGGGCAGTATCTCTGAATATATTTTTGAGTTCACATTCAATAGTGAAAGTGGCCTGTAAGAAACACAGCTTTCAACTGGCTTACCGGGCTTTAACATGGTGACCAAAAGTGCTTTCCACATATCGAGGGCTGCATACAGCCATTCTCTACCATCTCTTTGTAGAGAGTTATCAGGTGGAGAGCAAGTAATCTTGATAGGCCACCGTCAATCCATAGGTTCCTGGTGCCTTACCACTAGGCATGTTTATTAAAGCCGCCACAACCTCAGCTTGACATAGTGGGGCCATAAGGCACTCCCTGTGTTCCACTGGGAGCCATTTCATGGCGATATGCGCCAGGTAGTCTACAGTGGCTCCCTCCTCTTACGTAGGTCTCGATGTATATAATTCCTTATAGTACCGTTGGAACCAATCAAAGATTTGATTGGCTGTATCCAGGGTCACCTCTTCATCTTGTATTGTTAAAATTGTGTCTTCATCATGTTTGGGGAGCAAAAGTGCCACCAGTGTGGCTCCCATTCCCTCCCATTCCCCATACGTGCATGCCGTTGCATACTTCCCCAGATGATTAAGTTCACTCTGCATTGTATTCTTCCAACTTGGTTCACAATTCGAACTGTGACTTGGATTGTTACTTGTCAATTATGCCCATGGTGTAGTAGAGTTCCTCCAGGCTTTAAGCCAGGTCCCCAAGGAGCAGCAGACATCATGAGTTAATCCGCACAGAAGGTGGGGCACAAATTCCACTGTGGAATCTTGGAGAAGCAATATCTCACTGTGGCCAAGGCCTGCCTGCCTTCAATAGCCCAATGCCGCAGGACAGGGGAGGGAGTAGATACATGCTCAGCAGGAGGTGTATGCACTCACACAGCAGTCTTTTGGGGTCATGTACCCTGTCACTGTGGGTCCCCTGAGCACCATATGCCTCCTACAGAGAGGTTATGTTGTGGGGTCTGCGCACACCCCACCACAGAAACACTCTAAATCGTTCTTCGAGGCTATGAGGTCCAGGAGGGCCAGGCAGTACACTTTTACTCCTGCTAATGTCCACCGGGCTATCTCCAACGCAAAGTCACTTAAGGATGTCGGATGTGTTCCACTACCAGCTATTTGATCTTCCCTCTGTCGGTTGCACTCAGAGTAAATGAGTCTTCCACACAATATCTCCTGTCTGACTCTTGTGTGCCAGTATCATGTTTGTAAGGGTAGGGTCTAGCCACCAGTAAGGAGCACAGCTTGCTTTATGCCCATACTGCTGCAAGCAGGACCTCACCAAAACCATCCAGTTCGTCTCCCCGCTCGGGCAGTGACACTGGCAATATTCCTCAGTTTGGAGTGTTTGATTATGAATCTGACCAGGCAGGGCACCACACACCGCCAGCTACAAGCTTTTATCCACCCCAGGGACACCATAGCTCAGCGTGCATTGTCCTTCAGCTCTTCCGACCTCCCGCCGGCCCTGGCAATGTGACTCCAAGCCCTGGAGATCAGTCCGGGCTTTCTCCTCTGCAGTGGGAGCAGGTCTGCTCCGCAGAGTCGCCACCCAAACGGAATTCAATGTGGGGGACTGATGCGCTTCCGGGGCCCCCACTGCACTGCTGTCCCTCCACACAGGTCAGCGCAGCACTTCAGCAGCTGCTGGAATCAGATGTGTCCACATTTGTTCACGTCGGCCGCTCACTTCCAGCTGCAGCACTGAGTCAGTATTTGGATCCTCTCTTGTTGCTGCAGCGCTGACAACAATCACTGCAATTAGATTGCCTGCAGACAGGGCCCCATCAGCACTTGAGGGACCGTCTCCCAGGCTCCGGACCGCCTGGGCAGCTGCTCATCTTCTCTGGCTGCAGACTGCGCTAGACGCCATTCACTTTGCCATGCTTCACCCCTTTCAGGATAGTTTCAGGTCCTTTTTATGTCTCGCCTAGCATTGCAGCGCGCATGCGCTGCTGGCTCTGCGAGGCTTCTTGTAACCGATTAGATTTCAGAAGTGGATTGTAGGCTCAACCCCTTCTTTTCATTGACTTGCATCATCGTTCATGCTAAACCCTTGCTTTCCATTGTAAGTGAGGCTTTTTAGTCCCTCCTTGTTACCGCCCTGTCTCCTTTTGGCCCCGCCCACCCAGACTGGATCTTTTACTCGCGGCGTGACTTTTAATTAGCCGCTAAGCACTTTTTCTTGCATTAGCGCAATGGCAACGCCCTGCAGAGGAGCCCTCCATTGTGCGCTCTTATGTAATGTGAGCCGTGTTACTTTGTGTTGTGCGCTTTCACGTAATGTCAGCCAGGGAATACTTTAAAAAAAAATTTTTTAACAAGCACAATGTTGTGCGCTTTCACGTAATGTCGGCCGCGTTACTTTGTTTACCCGCAGACGCCGCGCTGCTTCTACGGCCTCTCACATATTCATCACGTGCGCTCTTAAAATATTATTGTAGCATCTTTCTTTTTTTTGTTTTTTGGTAGTGCGGCACAACAGTTCCCCAGTCTCCATGTTCAGAAGACCCCAAGCACCCCTGGCAGGATGACGCCATGCGCAGCCGCATCGGGACCCACAACGGCAACTTCCACTGTGCGCTGATTTTATCCTAATTTGTGTACATCATCTATTTTATGGTTGAGATCGAAATTTCTGAGTATCTTCCCCTCGCAGAGAGGTTCTCCTTCCCCCTATGAGGGATTTGAGCCATTGTGGTTGCTGCTCTGCCTCCATTACTGACTAGGCCCATCCTAAAGCGAGGGGAGTCCACGCCACAGAGAGCTGTGCACCTCCTGACTGTGCTGAGGCACCCTCCATCGCGTACCTGCACAAGAAGTGCAAGCCGGGATATAACTAACCAGGGAGTCCAGACGGACTGGCACCTAAAGCTGCACCTAATAGGTAGGAAGCGATGCGGCGTGTCCTGCCCGAATTCCGTCTCTGCAATGTGGGCTTTTTCATTTTCTAACCTGCTTGCTCATTTGTTTTCACAATACTTTACATCCAAAATGTTTGATAGCACAGGTTCCGTCACCCAATCCTCGCCCGCTCACCCCCCCTAACCCTCGCTTCGCTCTATCAGTGACAGTCATATACTGTATGGCAGGTAGCCTTTGTAGCTCCCTCACACAGGCCCCATGGTATGGACAGCGCCTTGCAGTAATAACAGCTGCTCCCTCGGCGCTGCACAAAGCATCACTACCACAGAGTGCAGTGGAAGCCGCAAAACACACACTAGACAGTGCCTATAGACAGTACCCAAATACACTGCGTAGTGGCAGCTACTCGGTCACAGTGTGCACTGCCAACTTACAAAGACACTGCAGCCATCAAGGAGAGCGCTAGTCACCAAGCACTGCGCTGATACTGGCTTCAAGGCACCTAGGCATGTGTGCACAATGTCACTCAGTCACACTCTTACTCTCACCCCAGTCTCTTCTCTCTCTCTTACTCCTGTGGCCCTCCTTGGGTTCATGCGTTTTCTTGTTCATTTTTTGTTTTTTGTTTTTCTCTCTCTCCACAGTGCTTGTATCAGTGTCCCACCTTTCTGCTCCTTCTGTGTTCTCCCTTTTCTGTTCTACCGTCCCCTCGCCCAACCCTCTCTGCGTCCCCTAACCCTCTCTTCACCCCCTCATCCCACCTAACCCTCTCATCGCGCTCTCTCCCCATCTTCCTTTCACATACGTCTGCCCTTCTCTCCCATCCCCAAGCTGAAGACAGTAAAAGGGGGGGTTCTCACTCCTAACCAGGCAGAGGTCTGTAAAGGACTGGCACAACAGTAGTCCCCCCTCCCGCCACAGCCCCCTCCCCCTTCCCACTGGCATCGCTAAACACTTATAAGGTCCCAAAGGCCACTGCACTCCAAACCAAAATACATAGGTAAAGGAGATTCCCATTTACAACTCCAATAGCTCTAACTCTCGCAAATGTGAGATCTATTGCATTGCAAATGCTTGTTAATGGCTGGTCAACACTTCTTTTGGACTTGACAGGCCCATAGGGTGTTATGTGTTGCAGCAGACTCTCAATGATTTTTAGCACCAGGATGATAAAAGTTGAGTTTACCGCCGAAGGAGCTCGCCTAGATGGCTTCTATCCCAGGCCTGGCAAGCTCCGGTTCCCCGTTTTTGGGATATTTAGTACCATCTGGTTCTGTCTTTTGTTTCCTGGTGCTCTGGTCCTGTGATAGCCATTGTTGCTAGTCTTGTCTTCTCTAGTCCTGATCTGTCCTGTTATATGCAGACTTCTTGCCTTTGTGTTTTTATTCTTGTTTGTCTGCATATTTCCATCTTGTCTTCTTAGGGTGCAGATTTTTCCTAATCTTGCTTTCAGTATTTATATTTCTGTGTATTCCAGTCCTGTTCCTGACCTTGATTCAGAGAGATCACTTCTGAGGAGCAATCAAACTAAAGGGGGGCCTTAAGATCCCAAAACTCTTGGCTATTGGTATATTATATTTAATACAAATATTAATAAGACTGAATGGATATCCTCGAGGCTATGCACCAACCCTACGCACTGTAATTGAACAAGGTTATGTGAATGTACAAGGATACTTTGAAGTATGAACCAAGTAATATCTTCAATAATTGCTTATATAGCATCTCTATTTGCGAGTACGTAAAACACAAATGTCAATAGATGTCCCTTACTGTGCATAAACAATCATCCCTGCAGCGCAGGCACCCTTGCTACATGACGGCAGAGGGCCTGCGCTGGCGCTAGGCTGCTTTTTTTGCACCAGTGCAAGTGGAAGCACAGGGGTTCGCTGTATTCTTGTGAATATGGCGCTTCCCTGCGTTTTCAAAATGGCTGCCAAATTTGGAGCAGCCCTGCACTCCGACGTTTTATTGTAAATATGTCCCCCAGTTTTGCCAGATTCATTTACCCATTAACATCCAGAGACTGATATAAGACAAAACAAGAATATAGTTTGAAACATGGATGCATCAGTTCCTTAAGATCAGTATAAGAGTAAAGACATGACTATAGCTAGAATGATTGACAACGTGGTTTAAGCACAGGAGACAAACAAAATGAAGTCCAGCATCATTGATTTCCAGAAACAAATACAGCTACGGATCCAACAAATGACTGTAAGCAGAAACACAAAAATGCTAAAATGGCTAGCTATATTGATTTCCAGAACTAAGTATGTGGAGACGTGGGACCCGTGCTCACTACGCCACTGGAGTCAAGCTATCCTGGCTGATGACGGCTGATAGCCAGAAACCGGTCCTAGGATGCTTGATTCCGGTCCAGGGAAGACATGGCTTGGCAGTTTGGGCTGGACTGTTCCCATGAGGCACAGGGTCAAGGCTGATTTGCATATGGCCATGTCTAAACTGGGGTGGCGTAGTGGGCAAAAGAACGATGGATTTAACCCAGATCTCTTGACTGGGGGAGAATGTCTGCATTGTCAGCATTCCGTCCATCATTTGTTTGTTGTAACGCTTTTCGCCCTAAGTGGGATGGGTATTCCCAGACGTGGGACCCGTGCTCACTACGCCACTGGAGTCAAGCTATCCTGGCTGATGACGGCTGATAGCCAGAAACCGGTCCTAGGATGCTTGATTCCGGTCCAGGGAAGACATTTCTTGGCAGTTCGGGCTGGACTGTTCCCATGAGGCAGAGGGTCAAGACTGATTTGCATATGGCCATGTCTAAACTGGGGTGGTGTAGTGGGCAAAAGAACGATGGATTTAACCCAGATCTCTTGACTGGGGGAGAATGTTTGCATTGTCAGCATTCCGTCCATCATTTGTTTGTTGTAACAATAAGCTTAACTGTGCCATCCAAAAGAGAGATTGGCCTATACTTTTTAGGCAATGATTTATCACCCATTTTATATATTCGAAGAATGGTTGTCTTCTTCCAAGAGTCGGAAGGCCCAAACACATTTGTCAACAGTGGTATCCAGAGATATGAATTATCCAAAAAGAAACCTATGGGGGCTCTGTCAGGACCAGGAGCTTTAGCACCACTACATTGCAGCAGACCACATCTCACCTCTGCCATAGAAAATTCTTATAGAGGTTTGTGTATCGTTAGTTATACCATTAGGAATGAGATGTTCCCCTTCCGGAATGGACCCAAATATATTAGTATAGTGGGAGACTCAAGAGTCCTCATCCCCGAGTACTTCTAAGTTCGGGCCTGTGTTTTGTTCCAGAAAGGGATAACTAATTATAGCCCAAAGCTCTCTTGAATTTTGGATATTGATAGCGGAGATACGTGACCATCTCCTTATCTCTCGGTTTATTTCCTAGTGCCATATGTAAATTGCTGAGTGCCTTGGATCACGCGGCGTCAAACCAGTGAGGCTCTGTTGGTTTAGAGAACATCTTAGGAGACAATAGCTTACTTTTCATGACACTCGGTATTGATTCAAAGGCTTGCCGGACACTCGAGGGATTGGCGTACAGGTCAAGGCAAAGGATAATTTATTTCTGTGTAGTCCCAACTACACTAGGTATCAGTTCGTCTTTATTTATCCTGGTCCATTTAAGAATTATACCGTTCCTTCTGACTCTAACAGGCACTGGAATACTCCTATCCGATGGGTTAAAACATCCTTTCCATTGGATTGGGAGGCAATAGCAGCATGATCGCTAAAAGCTGTATAAAGAGTTTTAACATGAATAAAGAAGGGTTTTAAGGGAGCTGCGATCACCAGATAATCAATAGTAGAGCCTTGTATACTAGACCCAAATGATTTTTCCAAGAGACCAGTGGATTCATCAATCAAATTAAATATTACCAAATTTCTTATGATCAGAAGCCTGTTCAGCAGTTTCCTTAGGGGTTATTTAAAAAATGAGGTGGCAAACCCCCCTCTTCATCAATTAGGCTGCACATTGGTTTTAATATCCTAATACAACTATAAGCTTTAAAGTAGCCCATCCATACTATATTTAGGAGGTAATGATGGTTAGTCATGGCCACATCAATCACCTTTTCAAGTGAATCAATCACCTGAGTCATATCACTCTCAAAAGTTTTGTTATGAACATTTATTAGCAACATGTCCTCACCCAGAGGCCTCCCATGGGCTGAAGCATGCATTATGCCACCCATGAGAGACCATTCTAAAGGCCTGCCATTGCAGCCTGTGTAAGTTGGTGCATGGACCACTTACTAAAGATATAGGTTTACTATATCTAAGGGTTACTGCACTTAAAACCTATAAGCCACCCCTCTAGCAGGCCTTTACAATCCTGAGGGCAGGGTCCTTGTTTCTATGTTTGAGGGTACCCCTGCATGACCAGGACATGCCTGCAGTCTACGGAGTCCATTCTCCTGGGTTGTAAGTGAAGCAGCCATATACTATATAGAGGGGCATCGCATGACCGCACAATGAAAACAGCTGCAACGAATCCTATCATGTTTGGTATCAAACATGTTGGAATCATACCCTCACACCGTAAACGGTGTGGGATGTATGATTCCAAGCACTGGGAGAGCCCTCTGTTAGGCTCTCAGTGTTACCGGTACCAGCCTTCTAGTCCCAGAAAGCACAAAATGGATGCTGCCGACCACAGACACATTTCTGCCCTCTTGCTGCTGACCCAAGCATGAGCAGGGAAAGGCAGAACAATAGGCATCCTGTCACAGGGAGGTGTGACCACCTTCCAGACAGGATTTAGTGTATTAGGGCTGGGTGGGTGCGCTTTCCAGCACCTGAAAGCCTGTATGAGGGGCGCATTTGGTGTCCCTGTGCATAGTCCAGTTCCAACCAGTCGTAGGAGCTATTGGCTCCCGCTCTGGTGCAAAACTGGACAAAGGACATGGGAGTAACCTCCCTCCTGTCTAGACCCTCCCCTGGGAGGGTCCCCTGAATCTTCCCAACCCTTTCCTTAGGGTACTTAAGGGCTTACCTGGGTGTAGGTCCATAGATTCGCCGTGGACAAGATTCAGAACTGAAACTATTGCACTTCTACCACCTGGGCACTCTGGACTTCGCTGGACTTCCTTTGGGCCTCACTTCATCTCCCTTTCAGTCTGCTGCATCGTATGTGCCTGTGCACCATACAGGATCCATGCAGGACCTGTGGAGCATCCAAGACACTTGAAGATAATCTCCGTTGAAGTGAAGGAGTCGATTCCCTGCATTTGCAGGCACTTCAACACTGCTAACCGGTCTGCTGATCCGGAGCTCCTGCGGACTCCGAAGGGTTCAACAACACAGGTGGTGGTTATCTACGTCTCTCGAGGCCCGAGCTGTCCTCTCACTGAGTTTGACGTCAGAATCCCTCGTGGGGGCTTCATTAACCGAACCCCTGAGCACAGCGTATTTTTGAAAGTGAATATGCTTGTTGGCAACTTTCCGACAAGTGCATTGGGCTCCAAGTAGCCCCAACCTCCGTCAACTTCTTCCACCAAGATCTTCAGCCACACCGCCTTGTGGGCACCGTGGTCTGCTCCTGTTGGTGAGCTGCTCGAGGTCCTCTCGCGACTCCTGTGCCTCGGGCCTGTGGGTACATTTGAGGGTCACCTTTATTTTCCTTGGGCTCCCCTGAGTGCTCAGGGCCTGCCCTGACTCCCCTGCTTGTGGTGAGTCTACTGGATCTTGCTGGTCCCAGCCGTGCTCTTTCTTGATTTCCTGCATGGGTTGCATGTGCCAAGGCCTGTTTGTGCTCCTGCCGGACACCAACCCCTCAGTACTCGACATCCTTCGTGGGAGAGCTCGTATCCGGGTCTTGGTCATCATCAGCATCACCTGGTCCTCGCAGCTGCAGAGTCAAGGTCTCCGTTATCCTTCCTAAAGCACCGGACATCGGAGGGCATCCGTCTTCCAAGGCTCCTGGTCACTCCTGAGTGACAGACACTATCCTCTCTGCTTTCCGGTACTCCTCTTCAAGAATCCACATTTGGATTCCCCCAGACACTTTCTCCTCTTCCAGCAACGGCACTTTCCTGAAGTCCTCTATTGGGTTCGACGGCGGTTTCTGATGCCATTTCACACCTATGCACCCGGCTTCCCTGGGATAGGTAACTTGGGTCCCACGGAATCCACGGGTGGGGTAGCTCTCCAACCTTCTGTCTTCCACGGGGTTTCTTCAGGGTCCACTAGGAAGGGTCCCTAATCTTTAAAATTCCAACCCGACTTGCACATAGACTTGTACGGAGCACGCGGTCGTGTTCACACACTGCACACGCTCTCCGTGGGGTCCCTATATACTTACCTTGGGTGGTTCTGTGGGTCCCCAGTAATTCTACATCCTCTCGACATTTTCCTGACTCGAGTTGTGGTTTTTATACCACCTTCTTAGTATATGGTTTGGTCCCTCCCTGGGGCCCACTATGTATTAGTGCTATTTACTGTGATTTCTTTGCTAAAGTATTGTGTGTTTTGTGTCTATCTCCGTGTAGGAGATACTGTAACATACTAGAGAGTGTTCTATAATAAATGCATATTTTTATACATACTTTGTGTGGTTCCTTTTCATTTAATCTATACTATAAGATTGCATTCTGGTAAAACAAACTGCTTTAGACTCCTTCAAGACTAAGCCTAAATGCCGCCCTCCACAGCTACCACTTGTAAACCTTTCCAAGGTTGTCTGAGACCTAAATCACCATAAGGGTTGTCTGGACTGGTTCAAGGTGCCCACTTACATTAGTGGACAAACTTTACCAGGTCAGCTTCTCACACCCACCCAAGAGACTCTTCTTTAACCGTGGGCGTAGTGCTCCGCTCCGCCCGCAGAGTGTGTGTAGTGTTGCCTACTTCGCGGTCCACGAAGTAGTTCGTAGCAGGCAGGCTACGCACACGCCACGGCGGAGTGGAGTTGCCTGCCACCCGCCTCCCTCCCGCCCTCTTTTAAATGCCCTTACAATATTTAAAAGCATGTTAAATGTAATTAAAATGACTTACCTGAGCTGCGGCGTCCCGGGGCTCCCTCTTCCTGCTCTATCGCGACTTCTTCCTCACAAATGCGCATGCGCGGGCGCCCGCTACGCAGAGTGTGCGCCCACTACGCGGAGTCTGCAGAGTGTGTGTAGATTTGCCCCCACTCCGTGATGCTCCACGTAGCCCCACTACGCCCACTACGCCCAGGGTTACTCTTCTTACCATAATAATGTGGTTTGATAGAACTGGACCACCATAAGCATACTTTGTCAACCAGTGTAACAGGAGAAACAGCAGTCCTCATCCTCCTCGACCTCTCAGCGGCGTTCAACACAGTCTCTCACCGCACCCTTATACGCAGACTCCATGACGCAGGGATCCAAGACAAGGCCCTCGACTGGATCCGCTCCTTCCTCTCCGGCAGAAAGCAGCGGATCAGACTCCCCCCTTTCCTCTCGGACCCTACACCTACCACCTGCGGAGAACCCCAGGGGTCCTCCTTCAGCCCTACGCTCTTCAACATCTACATGGCTCCGCTCACCCCCATCGTGAGAACCTACGGACTCAACATTGTGTCATACGTAGACGACACCCAACTCATCCTCTCCTTATCCAACGAACCCAACACCGCCAGACACAACTTTCGAGAAGGCATGGAAGCCGTCGCCAAATAGATGAAAAACAGCCTCCTACAACTAAACACCAACAAAACGGAAGTACTCATCATGGGCCCAAACCCAGACACCTGGAATGACACCTGGTGGCCCCCCGCCCTCGGAAGCCCCGCCCACCCCCATGGACCACACACGCAACCTGGGAATCATCCTGGACTCAGAGCTCAAAAAGGACCGCCAGATCAACTCCGTCTCCTCCTCCTGCTTCCACACCCTCCGCCTCCTACGTAAGACCTTCAAATGGATCCCCCCCGAACACAGAAAGACCATCACTCACGCCCTGGTCACCGGCAGGCTCGACTACGGCAACGCACTCTATGCCGGAATAAACAAAAACCTCACCCGCAAGCTACAGAACATCCAAAACGCCGCCACAAGACTTGTCCTCAACCTGCCAAGACACTGCCACATCTCCCAGCACCTGCGCACACTCCACTGGTTCCCCATCGAAGCTAGAGTCACCTTCAAGATGCTAACCCACGCTCACAAGGCCCTCCACGACACCAGACCAGCATACCTGAATAGCCGACTCAAATTCCACGCACCCCAAAGGACCCTACGATCAGCCCAGCTCTCCTACACCGTGGTTCCCCGCACCAGAAAGACCAGATCGGGAGGCCGCCCCTTCTCCTTCCACGCGGCCAGAGCCTGGAACGACCTTTTGCTCCACCTCAGACAGATAACATTGCTCCCCATCTTCGCAAGAAACCTCAAAACCTGGCTCTTTGACAGACCCCCTCCTTGATGGACTGGAACCTGCGAACTGGTTGGTGAGTGGACGTTAAATTATCATTACAACTATTAGCCAGAATAACCTCTGGAACCTTAGGTACCCTCTCATGTAGATCATCACCTCGCAAGCTGAGTAAGACTAAGGAGTCTTCACTTTGTATTAGTCTGTCGAATAATGGTTTCAAAAGTCGAGAGATAGTTTGTTCTAGCTCCACATGGGGTGCCACAGTCTCTAATGGGGTAACTATGACAGTATCACTCCTAACATCAGTGTTCGATTTCAGGGTCTCTCTTCTTTTTCACAGGTGGTTCCTTAGGAGATTCCCGATCACAAGTGACACTTGGGGAAATTGTAGTATGAGATGGAATACTGGCAATCAGAGGGGAAGGTGTTATGACCGTTAAGGGGAGGCATAACACTGTCCATACTGACCATAGGTTGTATCGAGGGTCTCACCTCTCCTCCAGACATTCTTCTTTCAGCCAGCTCTATCTCCTTTGATAAGGCGTCCGCAGCTCTTGAAAGAAATGAGTCCAGTGTATTGACAGTCTCAGCCACTTGGTCGCTAGATTTAGTCTTCTGTTTGCCCACCGTGCTTCAATAATAAGTATAACTGGGGATAATATGAATTATTGGAAATAAAATAAATCCAAAGTTAGAAGGCGGGTACAGCCTAGCCTCCTCCGGGTGTGGATAAGGCCGGCGTTGCGCTATTTGGGTCAAGCGCAGGGGCTTGCGGGAGTTGAACAACCCAGTGGTGCCTCCAGAGTGCAAGCATGGTTTCCCCCACAGCAGACACAGCGAGGACAGGTATGTTGGCGGCTACGAAGGCCGTGGGTCGGCGTTGCGCTATTCAGTGTGTGGGTCAAGTGCAGGGGCTGGCGGGAGTTGAAGTCCCCAGCGATGCCTCCAGAGTGCAAGCACGGCTTCCCTACAGGAGATACAGCGAGGACATTGGCGGCTACAAGGGCAGCGGGCCGGCGTCACATTATTAAGCATGTGGGTCAAGCGTAGGGGCTGGCGGGAGTTGAAGTCCCCATCAATGCCTCCAGAGTGCAAGCACGGCTTTCCCCACAGCAGACACAGGTACGCTGGCAGCTGCAAGGGCCGCGGGCCAGTGTTGCGCTATTAAGCGTGTGGGTCAGGCGTAGGGGCTGGAGGTAGGTGATGTCCCCAGGGGTGCCTCCAGAGTGTAAGCACTGCTTTCCCCACAGCAGACACAGTGAGGACAGGTAAGTTGGCGGCTACGCAGGCAGGCGTCACGCTATTAAGCGCGTTGGTCCAGTGCAGGGGCTGGCAGGAGTTGAAGTCCCCAGCAGTGCCTCCAGAGTTCAAGCACTGCTTCCCCCACAGCAGACACAATGAGGACAGGTACGTTGCCTCATACTGCAATGGAGAGGCGTGCTATGGGCATTAGGGTGGGTGTTTCCACATAACACCCATAACACCCATGGCATTTGATACATCCCCAGATTTATAATATTCTGTAAACCTGCAAATGCGTCCAAATCCTACACTCCCCTAAGGGGAGGAGTACGGGAGGGCACAACAAGGAGAAATAACTTTATTTCTCCTCGTTTTAGCTCTTTCTATGTGTGCTGCATTCAGCAGCACACACAGAATGAGGAAATCATCTCATGAATTGTTTTTGTCCAGGAAGGTGTCCATTTGTGCCCAAAAACAATAATTTCTACAATACAGACACCCTTGCACCATGGTGCAAGGGTGCCTGCATTCGCACAAGCAGCCCTTTCAGTACCAGTGCTGGAAGAAAGGACAGGAATGCGCCATATCTTATAAATATGGCACATTCCTGCCCCTTTCTATTGATGTAGGGCAGCAGGAAGGATTGTGGCACTGATCCAGATCAGGGTATACAAATCCTACTTACTTCCACGGATAGAGTAAATTCACAGTTACACGCACATACACTCACCATACACTTGGGCCCATTTTACTAACATACACTCAATTACTCTATTACCACTAAACCTGTGGAAAGAAAACCCTTCTAAACACCCTGCATCTGCACCAAGGTCGATAAGACCTAATAGATACTGTCTTGAGTCATGATTTAAACAACAATCTAAACAACATTAATCAAAATAGAGTACTCAATAATTGACAAGAAATAATCACCAACACTGTATTTAAAATAATGGTACTTTATCTAAAATTAGTCAAAGAAAATCAATCAAAGTAATCATTATTCTCATAATTACCTATTCTAGCTAAATGTCAAAATGGGTCAGGACAGGTCTCTCAGTAGAAGTCTCCTGAGTCTCCGTCCTCACAGCAACGATCCTCACCAACGCAGGTTTGGGAAGAAGTGGCATAGATGGCAAAAACCCTCTCTAGACTAACAATATTTATAATAAATTTAACAAAAGAAGGCAACATAAAATGCTTAAAACATCCGCTGAACCGCTGAGCAGAGCGAGAAGGAAAGGATGTAGCATCGCTACATTTGGAAAATCTCCGCTCAGAAAAATCACAAAAAATAAAAAGACGGAAGAAGAGGACTCAAACTTGCAAATGTTTCTCTTTTGGAAATGTACTTCCTTAGAATCATCACGAAGCCAGTGCTATAATCACAAAGTTCATTGTGGCTCCTTTGTCCTCCAAGGTTACTCAGATGCATTTGGATGTTCGCCCAGAGCTGCTGTCCTCACGGAAAATTTCAAACCAGGCGAAGACTGTGGTCAGATGACTCTCGACCATATTCAGCAAGGCCTTCTCATCACAACTCATTCACTCGAAAGTAGGCTTTAAATGGCAGCCATCTTACACTAGGCCAAAACGTACCATCTTAATAAAAAGAGACAAAAACAACGTTACCACAGCATAGTGATTGAACAGTGTTAACCCCACTAATACCCTTATGTGTATGTAATTATCTAGCCTTTGCAACATAAGGAAAGCATTAATACAAAAACGTTTTGTGCTTTAAAATAAACAGCACTCAGCAACATTTATTTAATAAACATGCACATTTATTAGTAAGCATATATATGGATTCCCACGTGTAGTTTTCTCTTATTAGTACGTATTAATTAGTCAAAACATTTACACAAAACAAATAATTAGTAATTATAAATTAATAATTTTAATTTCTTTCGACAATAGACAAACCAGAGCTTAAAAAACCCAATAGATTTTAAACAGAAAACTCTGCTCCAGCAATCCCCCCTTTGGTGATATTATCACCAAATAAACAACCCAAAAAAAATTTAGTAAAAATTTAGTCCCAATTTTTAGGAGAAACTGGAAATGTCTTTTTCTTTTTCACAACACTAGACACCAGACTCCCTTTCATCATCCCTCTTTGTTTCCAAATAAACACTCTCCCTCAATTCTTCTAATTCTATTTCTTGTGGTTCTCTTTTCAACCTTTTATTTCTCTTTTCATTATTTCTTTTAATTAATTTCTTTTTCCCTCCCCTGTTTTTACAACACACACACACCAATCTTAGTATCAATAAAGCAACAATTATACAAGTCAAAGGAAACAATATCTTACCTATAATAGTACTACCTATTTTTGCAATAAAATTCTTAACAGCAACTATTTTATCAGCTATTTTAGTCCAAATACTCTCAGCTTCTAGTGGTACTAATTCCTCATGCAAATCAGTAATATTTTTAATATAGACCTTCAGGTCTTTGCTTTCGTCTGGAATGTAAGTGCAACAATGTTGAACTTTCAGCATTCCACAAACTCCACCCTCCTTAGCTAATAGAATATCAAGGGCAAGTCGATTTTGCATAGACATGGCACGTACGGCAATCAATTCCGTATTCACCAAAAGAAACCCTCCAGCGGTATTTGTCGATAAGCGATCCACCACTGTTGACAGTTTCCGAATTCCATAAGCATTCAGAGAAATTCCCACTGCTGGAATTAAAGCTCCAAAAATGTCACCCACTATTTCTGACCAAGTTTCTCTCTTAAAACGTGTTAATAAATTAATATGTTCTACATCTTCTATTCTATCTATATGAAAGATCTTTGGAAAGACCAGGCCCACATAACACGTGCCATACCAATGGTCAGGCAACTTGTAATAAGCCTTGTTCCCACAAACATAATAAACTCCTGGGAAAACTGGATCTTCTCCACCTCTAAAACCCCATCCTGTTGCAATGAAGTATGTATCATGACACTCACTAGTCCCAACAAAATATGTATCATATTGGGATTTCTTTCTTGTAATGCACAGCTTACCCTTCTGTGGTGCATCTAGAGCTAAAGTTGGACTAGCTCCATTTCTCAATTCTTTTCCCATCTCAATGTCCCAAATTGTCTCACTCACTTTGTATTTCCCTGCCTTTTCATGCATGCTCATTCTCCTTTCCTCTACCATGTTTAGGAAAGCTTTCTCCTCTTCTTTCAGACTGCAAGTTAAATTATTCTTAAAAATGTAATCTAATGTTAATTCTTCTTTTTCAATAAAAATCTCACCAAAAATGTTAGCTTCTTTAGCTGGATTCAGCTTTTTGTTCATAGGCAAGTGCCCAAAAATACTATCTTTGTTAGACATTTCATAATCTATTTTCCCTAACAAATAAAAAACACTACTCAATACACTACATGAAATTCCATATGTAGCTGGTAAATGATGATAAGTAACACCCTCTGAAACTGATGCAGGTAACTGCATACATACGTAGCAATCCCTAACTTCCATTGTCTTCACATATTCATATAACAATTTCGAAAAAACATTACTAGAAAAATCATTAATTGACCTATCTTTATGTATGTAAGTAATACTAATTCTAGTTGGAACTACTTTTTGTGAACTTTTCCCTACATTAGTCTCATTCCCTGCATCTATCTCAAATGTACCTATTGTAACTCTAAAAGTAACTAATAAAGCTAATACACCCCATAGTAGCATTAATAATGCAGTACAGCAACAGCACATTCTACACCATCTTCTCAAAAAGGCACATCTACTTTGGTTATTCTCTATGTTAGCCATTTTACTACTTTGACCTTGTCTTTTGACTTAGCCTCTACTACTCCACTACTGAAACTTCTCCTCTACTACTCCACTACTGAAACTTCTCAGACTTTCTTCTTTTCACTTTTCTCCAAGTGAATTCTTCTCTTCAGTCAATTTGGATACTTGTCATTCTTCACTTCAACTTCTTCGACATCAAATTGTATTAGATCTCCAACAAAATCCTCAGTATCCGACTTTTCTCCAATGTCAGTCAAGATTACTTTCAGGATTTCACCTGTACCTTCCTCAACCACTTCACGTATGGCCTCCTCTGGATTTCCCTGACTTTCTGCCTCTTCACCTTCAGACAGTGCCACGTACGTCCATTCCGGTGACCTATACTTCTGGTTAGGTTTTCTTATCCTCTTGATCTCCTCTGGTTCTTTTGACTCTTTCCGTTTTTCACCTTTTGCTGAATTCTGACTCGACACCTCATTCACTTGTTCAGCTTTCGAGGTATTTGCTCTTATCAGTCTGTATCTCAGCTTCTTTATTCTGTTGTTAGGCCAAAGATCTCCTCTTATAACCTTTTTCGGCCTTATTTCTTTATTATTTCTTTCTCCAATCCAAGTTCTCTTTCTCAGAACTCGACCCTCTGATTTCTCATTCTCACTTTCATCCGATTCTGTTTCAAATGCCTCTTGTTCTTCAGCAGTTTTCTTTCGCTCCACAGTCTTTTTCACCACTGTTTGAGACTTCCCTAATTCTGTCCCTCCTCGGGTCTCCGACACGCAATCTTCTTGCTGTCTACTTGTCCCTTCACCTAGCTTGTCAAGAATGTTCCCTACACCTCCTCGGGAGTCTTCCGCAATCTGTCCCTCTCTATCTTCTTCTGACCCTGCTTCTTCAAGTATAATCTCAAGTGGTTCTTCAATCTCAATCTCCTCTTCTGATTCAGGAGTAATCTCTGTGGAATTTCTCTTTTCTCTTCTTTTTCCTCCACCGCTTTTTGGAACTTCAGGCTCTTTTACAGAATCTGATCTCCCTTCTGAGACTCTCAATTGTTCTCTTGAAGCCTTTTCTGCTTCTTTTTCTGAACTCTGATTCTTTCTCACTGTTTCTGGATCTTCATCATCACTGGAATCTGACTCTTCAAAATACTCCTTACCAGTCCCTTCTTTTGGGTTTGGAACTCTCAGAGTATGACTTGCATGTACCCAGTTTTTCACACCAGCACACTTCACTGCAGTTGTCATGGTCAGAATGACTTGTCTCGGCCTTCCCCACCTTGGAACCAAGCAATTTCTTCTTCTGTGTACTTTAATCCTCACCCAGTCCCCTGGACTCAGATCATGAGCTTGCTTCTTCTCAAGTGTGGTAGCTTCTTCTCCAACCTGGTGAAACACAGAATGAACTGCGTCAGCCAGGCCTTTACAATAATCCAAAATCATGTCATCAGTTATTGTCATCAACTTATTGACAGGTACAAATGCATGATGCATTGCACGTCCCATCAAGATTTCGTGTGGACTTAAACCAGTAGTTCTATCTGGAGTAGATCTAATAGTCATTAACACTAGAGGCAAGACATCAGGCCATTTCATTCCAGTGGCTAAACACATCTTACCAATCCTGTTCTTGATTGTGCCATTCATCTGCTCAACCACGCCAGAAGCCTCTGGCCTGTATGCACAATGTAGCTTCTGCTGTATGCCCAATGCTTCACAAATCAAACTCATGAGCTCATTATAGAAGTGTCCACCTCTATCAGACTCAATCGTTACTGGAAACCCGTACCTAGGAATCAGCTCTCTTAACAGTAACTTTGCCACTGTTATTCCATCATTTCTCCTAGTCGGATAGGCCTCCACCCATCTTGAGAACAAACAGACTACCACTAGAACATACCTCAAGCTGTTCACTTGGGGCATTTCAATGAAATCAATCTGCATTCTCGTAAAAGGACCACCTTCTCTGCCTATCGTTCCCAGACTCACCACTGTCTTTTTCCCAGTATTAAATTGCTGGCAAATCAAACATCTTTGACAGATGCTCTCTGCAATTGTCCTGAACTTTGCATTGTACCAAGTCTGTTTAAAAGACCTGATCATCGCATCCCTTCCCAAATGTCCCTGGCCATGATACATCCTTGCCATTGTCGACAGTATAGAGTTAGGCATGACTGGTCTGCCATCTCTATAGACCCAAACATGGTCTGTTTCTCTTGGGGCACAACCTGCCTTGATCCAGTCTTTCTTTTCTTCCTTTCCTGCCTCATCCTGCAACTGTTTCACTTCATCCCACGTTTCTAGGACATTAGTAAACATCACAGAACAAAAAGACATTTCCCCTTCTCATTCCCGATTAATAGAATGATTATTTTTCGCGTAATATTGTGCAATGTCGTTCGCAAATCTATTGCCAACTGTCACAAAATCATCTCCTTGTCCATGAGCAGCACATTTCACAACTGCTAACTCTTTAGGCAGCTGTATCGCCTCAAGTAATTTCCCAATCACTTCAGCATTCTTTATTGGAGTCCCACTCGACGTCAAGAAACCTCTCTGAAGCCAAAGCTGGCCAAAATCATGCACAACTCCAAATCCATACTGACTATCAGTCATCACAGTCACTCTCAAATCTTTCCCAATTTCACAAGCTTTTCTCAGTGCCACCAATTCAGCAACTTGTGCAGATTTCACTCCTTTCAATGATGATGCTTCCATAACTTCTGAAACCTTACACACTGCATATGCTGCACACAGCACACCTTCATCATTCCTCAAACATGATCCATCCACAAACAGCACATGATCACTCTCAAGTAAGGGAAGATCCCTTATGTCTGGTCTCGGTTTTGTACAGTAATCAAGCACATCCAAACAATTGTGATCATCTTCTGTTTTCACACCCACATTTTCAATATCCGGCAACAATGTCGCTGGATTGACATTCACACATCTCTCAAGAGACACATTTGATGCTCCCAGTATGACTTTCTCATATTTAGTCAGCCGACTATGTGACATGTACTGGGTTCTGCTTCTTGTCAAAAGAATTGCCACATTATGAGGTACGAATACCCTTACAGGATATCCCATTATGATTCCCTCACTCTGTTCCAGGCTTCTGCATGTTGCAGCCACAGATTTCAGACAACCTGGTAAACCCACAGCTACAGGGTCAAGTGTCGATGAGAAGTACGCAATAGGCCTTCTCAGTAGTCCATGTTTATGGATTAACACTGAAAGTGCACAACCATTTCTCTCACTGCAGTACAACTCAAACTCTTTTTCATAGTCTGGCATACCCAAAGCAGGGGCTTCACACATTCTGCTCTTCAGCTCCTCAAATGCTGCCATCTGTTCTCCATCTAGTTCCAATGGATCGGTCATCTCACTTTTTGTCAGCTTAATCAGTGGCTTTGCTATCAGCGAGAAATTAATTATCCACTGACGACAATAACCCACCATCCCCAGGAACATTCTCACTTCCCTCTGGGTCTTTGGGGCCTTCATTTCCCTGATGATTTTGATCCTATCATCAGTCACCTTTCTCAGACCTTTTTCAATATTGTGTCCAAGATAATGCACCTCTTTCTTGCAAAATTGCAATTTAGCTGGAGATACTTTTAACCCTCCATCTGCCAGATGATTTAGTAAAGCTATGGTATCTACTTCACAAGCTTCACGTGTCTTTGATGCCACAAGTAAGTCATCAATATACTGCACTAGTACTGAGTTTTCAGGCATAATCAAACTCTCCAATGATTTTTTCAATAACTGATTGAATATCGAAGGACTCTCTGTATACCCCTGTGGGATACGACACCATGCTAAAATACGCTGACCAAACCTAAATGCAAAAATCGGTTGGCTGTCATGATGCAATGGAATTGAAAAGAAAGCATGACACAAATCAATCACCGTGTACCACTCAGCATCATGTGGAATCTGATACAAAATCACTGACGGATTTGGCACAATTGGACAACATGCCACCACCATTTTGTTAACTTTTCTCAAATCCTGTACAATCCTGAACTTCCCATTAGGCTTCTTTAGCCCCATTATCGTTGAATTACACGGGCTACTCAGTAATTCTCTCAAAACTCCTTGCTGAATAATTTTCTCAATAATAGGAGTTATTCCTTCAATTATTTCTGGTGTCATTTTGTACTGAGGAATGTTAGGATAAGTAATTCCCTCTTTCACTGCAATTTTCACAGGATCTACATTATTCATCAATCCCACATCCTCTCCAGTAAAATCCCAAACTGTTCTCTTCACTGTGTCTCTCAGCTCTTGAGGCAAATCCTCCGGATCAAACACAGCATATGCACCAATCAACTCACTCTCTCTATTTTCTAGAGTCATTCGGTACAAAACATCTTCATCTGGTGTTTCAAAAGCTATTCCATCCGGTGTACAAAAAATTGTACAGTTCATCTTACAAAGCAGATCCCTGCCTAACAAGTTCACTGGACTAGTGTCACAGACAATAAATCTGTGCATGTCTGAAAATTTCCCTATTTGTACTCTTACTGGTTCAGTAAGACGTGTCTTGATTTGTGTATTTGCTACACCAACTACTTGGATTGCTTCATCCGAGAGAGGAAGATTTCTAATATCTGCCGACCTGACAGTTGATCTTGTCGCACCTGTGTCTACTAAAAAAGTAACACTTTCTTCATTTATTTTCCCATCTACAAATGGTCCTGCCTGGTCTATTTCTAGAGTTGCACCAAGTATGCACTCCTCCTCCTCTCTTCGGCACCGTCAATAATCACCCTCAGACTCACTCCCTTCATTCTTTAACAAGTACTGCTGTACCTGGTTAGAACGCCTTTGTTTGTTTACCTGCTCATCATTGTAGAATCCTGAATCCTGATTGTACTTTTGTGACCCTCTATTCTGCGGCAATGGCGGTTTTGGCTCTTGACTCTGCTGTCTCACAACAGAAGGTTGTTGCTGCTGTCGATTATTCCCTTCGTTCTGCACCTGTTGATTTAAGGATTTACCCTCATTATTCACTAATGGTGGGTTTGTACATTCAGATCTCCAATGTCCCAGTTGGCCACAGTTGTGACACGGGAATTTATTTTTGGCTTCCTCAAAATTCCCCTTTCCTTTCCCTGCATACCTGGGCCTATTCCCTGCATTGTTTCCTGTATTATTCGCCTGTTCCACTAACTGTGCTTCCTGTCTTTCCGCAACTTTCACTTGTGCCCACATTGCTTTTTCTTTCAGCTTTCTCTGTTTTGCTTCAATTTCATCACTGAAGTATTTTGCATGTCTCAAAATCTCATCTATTTTCTTACTCTGCCAATCCACTGTATGCTCACGAATTCTCTCACCAATCTCAGGTCTCAGGCCATATACAAATCTGTATACAAAATGACTCAAATCTTTGTCACCCAGGTGTTCATCACCACTGAATTGTTTAAAAGCCAGTATCAGCCTCTCGTAAAAAGCATGAACTGATTCTTTTGCTTCCTGATGTGTTCGATCTATCTTAACCCAGTCTGTTTCTTTGGGAGGAACTTTACTTTTCAGGTATACCATCACCTGATCATACTTTCTCATTACCTCTGGATCTGGTGCTCCTGTTCTCTGATCTCTTGGATATTCCTCAGTAGGCCAACTCACAACTATTTTACACTCAGTCCACAAGTCTGCTGGAACAATTATATCAAACAAACTATTCAGGTCAATCCACAGCACTTTTGACAATTTCACAAACCTATCTACCTGCCTATACCACTCGACGGGCTTTTCTCTCAGTCGAGGGAAATCATTCGTAAATGATAAAATATCCTGTCTGGTCCATGGAACATGTACATATCCTCCTCCAGGTATTTCTCTCATAGGATAAGCAGTAGTGGATGCTTTCTCTTTTTCTCTCACAGGAAATGCTGAATAAGTCATGTCTCCTGATTCTTCCCTTTTCTTGTACCACCTATCCTTCCACTTTTCTACATCACCCCATCTTCGCAACAATGCGACCATTTCCTTAATCTGTCCTGTTCTACCAGCACCATTCAGATTTTCAATGTCCTTGTCCGTGAAATCCATCCTGTAAGACTTCTGCA
Organism: Triturus cristatus; assembly: GCF_964204655.1. Classification (NCBI taxonomy): domain Eukaryota; kingdom Metazoa; phylum Chordata; class Amphibia; order Caudata; family Salamandridae; genus Triturus; species Triturus cristatus. Next base: position 1,202,365,538 of record NC_140585.1, on the reverse strand, counting down.
AAGCTTTCACTTTATCAATGTCAACTCCCTGCTCATTCGCTACTGCTCTTAACCTGTCATGTGTATTTCTAGCTCTCCAGGTGATATTTTTGCACATAAACAACAACTCACCATCATGATGATTTTTGAGAATTTCTGTAGGAACTGTCCCTGCAACAAGCTCCTCTAATTCTACACGTAACCTAGCCACATCAATTGCCTGTGAATCTTTATCCCTCTTTTGAAGAACTTTCATCCATTCATTCAAATCTTCAGCTGTTATTTCAGTAGATTTCCTCACTGGAACCACTTTCTTCTGCGGTTCTAAAATCGGCATTCCTGAACAACTAGCTTCACTAGCATCCAATCTCAGATTAGACTGTACCTCTAATCCTTCACTACATGTGTCATGTCTGGATTGTCTCAAATCATCATTTTCTGTCCTTTTTCCTGAATCTCCTGAAGGACCTGCCAAACTTGTCATTTTATTTCCAACATATGGAATCACCAAACCATTTTCACCCATCCTCTGTTTATCAAAGACAGGCATAACTGGACCTATTGTTACAGGCACCGTAACAGCTTCCAGATTCTTTGTCAGCTCTCTTATCTTTTCAGTCAGCTCCAATGTCGTTCTGGCTAATTCTCTCGTATTCTCGTCACCACATCTTTTCTCTCTCTCATTTTCTCTGAAAGGATTACCACTTCTTAACTCAGGTGTCACAATTTCTGTCTCAATGATATGCAATGTATCTCTTATCGGAGAAACAACTGGTGTGCTCTCTTCTGGTTCTGGTCTATACGGAGGTGGTCTTTTGTAAATCATGTCATTCAAGACCTCATCCTCATACTCATTAACTCCATATCTTTTCACTTCTGCCTCAGGAACCCTTTCCTCAATTGTTCTCATAGGATATAATCCCTCTGACATACTAGCATCCCGCCATCTCTTCATTCGATCATGATGAGTTTCACGATCATGTCTCCTTCCAAACATGTATCTGTAACTTCCTCCAGACCTCTGCTTTTCTCGCTCATGTATTTCCTCTTCCCATTCCACTAGAGCCTCAAACTGTGTCGGCCTTGGTCTTGGGTCAAGACACAACATCTTTTCCCGTAAATTTTTCAACACGGCCAGATTAAATGAACCATGTTCTGGGAATGCTAGGACACCATCTTCTTTAGTATACCTAACCCAATTCTCCAACCATATACAGGTATGATACCCATATCTCGCAGCCATAAAGGATGCAGGCGTTTTCGATGGAGGTAACAATTCACCCTCTCTTGTTTTAACATCTTTATCCTTGTCAAACCACTTTTTTATTTTTCCGAACAAAGTTTTTTTCTTTTTCTCTTCTTGGTAATACATTTTAACGTTTACCAAACCTTTCTAATCCCTTCCGTATTATAACTGAATAGTACGATGTTTTGTCCAATAACAGCGCGACTCACACTAACGCACCAATCCTGGAGCGTCTACGTCACTAGAATCCCTTCCAATCCTTACGCAGCTCACACCAACGCACCAATCCTAGCGCGAGCACTGTACTGATCCCCTATCCAATCAGAGCACGGTCTGTATGACGTCAGCAGTCGCTGCAGTCTCTCCTACTCCTGAGTGGCGTAGCGGAAGCGTGCTGGGTCGATAACCCAGCTGTCGATGAATCGAAACCATCCTCTGCTACCAGGAAATTGATCCAGATCAGGGTATACAAATCCTACTTACTTCCACGGATAGAGTAAATTCACAGTTACACGCACATACACTCACCATACACTTGGGCCCATTTTACTAACATACACTCAATTACTCTATTACCACTAAACCTGTGGAAAGAAAACCCTTCTAAACACCCTGCATCTGCACCAAGGTCGATAAGACCTAATAGATACTGTCCTGAGTCATGATTTAAACAACAATCTAAACAACATTAATCAAAATAGAGTACTCAATAATTGACAATAAATAATCACCAACACTGTATTTAAAATAATGGTACTTTATCTAAAATTAGTCAAAGAAAATCAATCAAAGTAATCATTATTCTCATAATTACCTATTCTAGCTAAATGTCAAAATGGGTCAGGACAGGTCTCTCAGTAGAAGTCTCCCGAGTCTCCGTCCTCACAGCAACGATCCTCACCAACGCAGGTTTGGGAAGAAGTGGCATAGATGGCAAAAACCCTCTCTAGACTAACAATATTTATAATAAATTTAACAAAAGAAGGCAACATAAAATGCTTAAAACATCCGCTGAACCGCTGAGCAGAGCGAGAAGGAAAGGATGTAGCATCGCTACATTTGGAAAATCTCCGCTCAGAAAAATCACAAAAAATAAAAAGACGGAAGAAGAGGACTCAAACTTGCAAATGTTTCTCTTTTGGAAATGTACTTCCTTAGAATCATCACGAAGCCAGTGCTATAATCACAAAGTTCATTGTGGCTCCTTTGTCCTCCAAGGTTACTCAGATGCATTTGGATGTTCGCCCAGAGCTGCTGTCCTCACGGAAAATTTCAAACCAGGCGAAGACTGTGGTCAGATGACTCTCGACCATATTCAGCAAGGCCTTCTCATCACAACTCATTCACTCGAAAGTAGGCTTTAAATGGCAGCCATCTTACACTAGGCCAAAACGTACCATCTTAATAAAAAGAGACAAAAACAACGTTACCACAGCATAGTGATTGAACAGTGTTAACCCCACTAATACCCTTATGTGTATGTAATTATCTAGCCTTTGCAACATAAGGAAAGCATTAATACAAAAACGTTTTGTGCTTTAAAATAAACAGCACTCAGCAACATTTATTTAATAAACATGCACATTTATTAGTAAGCATATATATGCATTCCCACGTGTAGTTTTCTCTTATTAGTACGTATTAATTAGTCAAAACATTTACACAAAACAAATAATTAGTAATTATAAATTAATAATTTTAATTTCTTTCGACAATAGACAAACCAGAGCTTAAAAAACCCAATAGATTTTCAACAGAAAACTCTGCTCCAGCAATACTACCTTACTGGGTCAAGGTTGTCTGTGTGAGAGTGTACTGCTTGCGTGTCAGTGGTCCCTTCCTCACCCACAGTGGCTAGAGGTGGGTGGTCATGCGGCCATGGATGGATTACCCCCTGCTCCATGGGCCTCCTGCACCATTATGTCCACTCATATTGAGCCCCTGTCAGCGTCCCAGTGCACTATCTGCCTATTACTCCCAAGTTGGGTATGTCCAGTACCATTTCGTTCCAGGCTTCTGCCCAGCTCGCAGGTCTCAAACCTGTGTTCATCTCCCTCCTCGGCACAGCTCCCTCACAACTAACCCACTTGTTGTATCCTAGGGTCCGAAAGAGTTCTCCAGGCCAATGCCAGCTAGTGCCGGGCAAGTGTTAATGCCAAGTCCGTGAATCTAGATGTGACAGCACCTGATTTTATTCTAGTGAAGCAGACAAATCCCTGGTGTGTTGGCCAGCGGCCTGCTCATCACCACTGTGGCTATTTTAAATCACCCTGCCCCAGAATGAGGTGAATGTTGGGCACAACCAGACTTTGTGAAAAAATGCAGCATTATCATTATCTGTATCAGTCGCCTAGTATTTTGGAAGGTCCTGTGTGGGGGTATAAACCCTGACTGGTCAGGGTGGATCAGTCTGTGTATGCGGGGCAAGAGTCTGTTGGCTAGCATCTGACTTTAAATCTTGTAGTCTACATTCCTTAAGGAAAGGGACCTATATGATCCAACCACTTCACTGTACCTTACCGATTTGGGCAATGCTGTTACCAGAGCCTCTTATATGCTGTGCAGTAGCTCTCTGGCCTCCTTACCAGCTTTAAACATTGGCGTCAGCCAGGGAACCAGTTAATCGCCTATGTCCCATAGAATTCTGTAAGAAGCCCATCCATGCCAGGCACCTAGCCCCTGCCATGCCCCCGATAGTACCCTTGAACTCCTGTTCAATGATAGCCTCCCCCAGTGGGCTCACCTCTATTGCCCGGAAGTGCTCCAGCTGCACAACGAGAATATATTTGTGGATCGATAAAGCTCTTCGCATACGTATTTAATTGTTCATAATTTGTTTATTGTTTTTTAAACTGTGTTAGGACTGAGTAGTATCTGTGTATTTCTAGAGATTACTATGTGAGCCATGAGCCTTTCATCTCTTACAGATGGAAGTTTAAGATTCAGAGTATTCCAACCTATTGTTTGGTGTTCAGTGTGGTTGCTGGTTTTGAACAGTTATAAGGTCCTGGTCATGGTGCATACATATGGATGACAGAGCAGCAGTTTACAAACCAAGACGTGTATCATTACGTCTTTAAGATAGGGTTGTCATTACACGGATATTTTGGTGGCGACTCAGGGAGTCATCTGTCAAACCTATACTACAATCAGACTTAATTATTCCATTACTCTCTTGCTAATTTACAGTTCAGCTGTCCGCCGAGCAGGTTTTGATGGCTTTTTTGTGGAAACACCATTGCTGCTTAATTCGAAAGGATTGGATGCAGCAGAAGAATAGCAGTAAAGCACATGTGCAACTTACGAGGTATGAACATGTGCAGTTGACGAGTGCGAAGCTGCAACAGAGAAATTTGTCACCACCATCTTGTGGTGTCACCACCACTCAGCGACCGTCAACACTGTGTCCCACCACAACTTGATCAAGAGGCTTCATCAGATCTGCATCCAAGAGGACACCTTCAAATGGCTTGCATCCTTCCTCACTGGAAGAACACAGACAATCCGGCTAACACCATTCACCTCTGAGCCCAAGAACATCATCTGCAGCGTCCCTCAAGGTTCATCCCTCAGCCCTACTCTGTTCAACGTCTACATGACCCCCCTGGCCAACATCGTGAGAAACCACAGACTGAACATTATCGCCTACGCAGACGGCACCCAGCTAATCCTCTCTCTATCCAAAGACCCATCCATCACAAGGGCCAACTTCTACCTGTGCATTACCAGCATGTCTGACTAGATGCAAAACAATGGCCTCAAGCTCATCGCAGACAAGACTGAAGTACTGACCTTTGGGAACAACACCTCCCCATGGAATGACTCCTAGTGGGCTGCTGCACTAGGACCCACACCCATGGACTACGCCCGGGACCTCAGCATCATCATGGACAGAAAACTCACCATGAAGAACCCGATCAATGCAGTCTCCTCTGGCTGCTTCCTCACCCTGCGCATGCTCCAAAAGATCTTCAAATGGCTCCCTGTCCCCACCCTGTCACTCAAGCCCTCGTCACTAGCTGTTTGGACTGCGGCAATGCTTTCTACACAGGAATCTCCTCAAGAGACTACAGATCAATCAGAATGCAGTGGCTAGACTCATCCTCGACTCCCCAGACAGGTCAACATCACCTCTCACCTGAAGAAAATCCATTGACCAGCATACTTCAACCGTCACCTAAGCTTCTACCAACCCTTCAGACTCCTGAGATTCACCTTTCTTCTCCCTCACTCATACCCCACCATCTTCAAAAGCAAAAGTGGAGGGTGCTCCTTCTCCCATCTCGCAGAAAAGTCCTGGAAAAGACTCCCCATCCATCCCCAGACTTCACCCTCTCTTCAGGAGATCAGAAGGGGAGTTAAGACCTGGCTATTCAACTGATGCCCCCCCGGCAGCTTGGAGGTCAGTGCCTAGAGGCCCTTGCGGGTGATTAGCAATGCATTATAAATCCTGCTTGATTAACTGATTGGGGTACTCTCTCTGCCACCTGGAACGTACGCATGCTGGATTGTAGGATAGAGACATCGCTGGCTGCCATTTTTAATCTAGGCACCATGCTGGTTATCATATTTGAGTCTGGCTTGCTATTTGAGCAGTCTTCTCCGTATATGTTTTGAGTGGCGCTTATAAATCCTTGGCCTTGTAACTGAACTTTCGGGAAATCATTGGTTGGCTTGGCTTCAGATCAATGAGGGTGTGTACTTTAAACATTTTGTTTTTGATCAAATCTCCATGGTGATATAAAGACCAAGTTAATACTGATACATTCATTATTAGTGCATACACGTCCCAGTGATATGCACACCAGTTGAAATTCAAAGCTGCATATACTTCACGGAGATATGCACACCTATTTTGTACTTTAAGTGTGGTTCATGTTTACTGTTTTCCTTGCTGGCATTGTGTTTTAGGTCGGAAACTATATCGCTCTGTTTAGTGGTACACTTCTACTTAGCGAATGTTAGATCTTTTTTTCAGTTGTGTGTTTCTTTTTGTGTGAGTTAGACATGTCGGTAAATCCACCATTTTGGTAGATGCCTAGAGATTCCAAATCTCATATAGGCAATGGTTCAATGCTTTTGAAACGTACGTGGGGCCCATAGCTGCATCAATATTTATAGCTGAAAAATAAAATGCTTAGTATTAAATTTGCTAAGTTTCAAGAGGAGGTCTACATTTAAATATCTGCTTGATATTTCACAAGTTGAAGGTGAAGAGATTGATGAAAATGAGGTGGAAAACTTAAAATTAGATATTACACATTGCCAAGTCTGGTGGTACTCAGTCTCAAGTTTTTTAAACGGAAAAAAATAGCTGTAGAAGATGTTGACACATATGTTACTGTTCTAAGTAAACTTATTTCAGAGTATCAGTTTGAAAATGATCAGCTGGTTCGTGATCATTTCATTAGTCTATGTAACTATAAATTTATTTGACAAAACATTGCAGTCCATTGGCAATTTGACTTAAGAAAAGCCAATTAAGACTGCTAGACACATTGAGATGTCTTAAATTTCAGCCAAAGAACTTGAAGATAAACATGTGGAAACAGTGAATACAGTCCGTCCAAAAGAGACCTGAATGTGATGTTCACAAAGCTGATAGTCCTTGTCCAGCTAAAATGTCTCTTGAAGAATTTGTAAGGAGATTGGTTGCTGGTGTAGCTAAATGTAAGGATTAAGATTACAAATGTGATCAGAACACAAATGTAGTGAAGATGTAGCTCTTGTTGTTACTGATAGTCAGGAAATTGTTAGAGGTGATCTCTCTCAATGCATTGATCCTGATGTTGATATTGGAGTTGGGCTCAAAGTATTCTTGTTGTGTCAGGGGCAGGGATTACAATGATTACTCAAGAATTATTCAGAAACACTTGCAATAATAGAAGCTTGATGCCACCTAATTGCTCGCCTGTGTCATATGAGAGTCGTATGATTGAGCGTCAAGGTTATTTTGAGTATGTGCTAGAATTTAAAGGGGGACACATTTAAGGGAAGATCTATGTAGAAGTCAAGGTATTGAATATATTGGGTTGGTTTCATCAGGGGCTATTTGGAATGATTCTCAACCCTGGTACAGAGGGACAACATCTAAGTGTCAGTTGTCAAGACAATGAACAGGAGTGGGCCCAAAAGTTCCTTAATGTGTCCTCCAAAGAACTGGGGAAAATAAAGGATTTGAAACATAAGATTAAAATCAAGTCAGTTCCTGTGAAGCATAAACTAAGGGGGTTTCATTCAGCGTGAGAGAAGATTTGGAGAGCGAGTTAAAATTATGGAAATTTGGGTGGACTCACATTGGTTGCCTAAAATCATGTCCAGTAGTTCTTTATTGCATTTTACAATGTATAAACATATACATTCAGTAGGATACCGTGGTTCATGGAGGAACAAGAACAGTTGTACATTATAACTTTCAGTCAAAGGCCTCCATAAGTGTCAGAGTATCTCAGGCTCTCTGATATGCTTAAATGATCGTTTCAGTGTCATGGGCCTAAAGGCCCCGCTGGTAGTCAGATAGAGCCATCTCTGCCTCCTACTCATATGAACTACTACAGCTTTTCATATTAACTAAACAACAATTCTCCTGTGCTCAAGGGATACAGAACCATTTGTGTCTATTATGTACAAATCCCCCAATGGTGCCCTGTCAATACATTGTCAACATTTGGCCATACATAATGTTTGATCGGGATCGAGTGAGGGGAGAGGTGGTATCCGGTCCACCCTCTGTGCACTCTGAGGAATGTGCCGTTGTAAACAATGCATAGTGGAGTGGGATGACATGGGGCTACGTAGACTAATCCGAGTGTACAGTCAATGTATTGTCCACCGACAATAGGAGAGCTCATCTCTCAGCCCCCACTGGCTACCTAAGAGAAGGCTATCCATTTTTTTCATCTGATGCCTTGCGAGTACGACTTCTGGCTAGAGGCTACCCACATAGGCTGATAAGACATGCCTATAAAAGGGCGAAATATTACGATCGAGAAGCATTACTGGCAGGCACTAATCGTACACCAAAGGACCAGATAGTATGCGTCATAAACCATTCTCCTTTGAATTTTAAGATCAGAAATGTTATCATGAAGAATTGGAAAATCTTAAACAGTGATGAGAACCTCACTCAGTTGGAACATCCATTGGTAGCGTACCATAGAAATCGCAATTTACGTGATCTCTTAGTCCATACAAGACCGATTCAATCCAATGTAGGACGTCAAACAACCATATCTGGCCTGCCTTTGATCTTAGGCAATCACAAATGTGGCTCTTGCCATGCTTGTGATAGTGCCATGGGTACAGACTTAATACAATATGAAGGAAAAACTGTGAAATTAAGATCCTTAACTAATTGTAGGAGTCACAACATTGTATACATGCTATTCTGTCCTTGTGGACTAGCATACATTGGAGAAACGGCAAGAGAATTTCGCATTAGATATAGCGAGCATAAATTAGCTATACGCACCAAGAAGATCACAGATCCTCTTGTGCAACACTGTATTGATAAAGACCATTTGGAAAGTGATCTCAAATGGCGAATCCTGGAAAAAATACAGAGTAAAGCAGGGACATCGATGGAAATCAATCGCAAACAACGTGAAACCTTTTGGATTTACACTTTCAATAGTGTTAAAAAGGGTTTGAATCTGGATATACAGTGGTATGTGACTCAACCTTGGTGAGGCATTTATACCATGTTTATTGTATACATTGAGGAAATTCTATCTGAATTAATGGGTTACTTTTAAAGGCATCACAGATATTATTTAGAGGACCTATATTTGGCTCGTATTGTGGTCATGACATGTGGGCAATAGACAACTAGAAATAGCATAGTCTATGTCATACTTTGTCAATATTGGTTCCAGGTTTGACGATTCTGTTGAATTCATGTGAGTCCTTTTGATATTCTAAGTGACTCTAACATAGGATCCATTTTTATTTCCGATTCATTATGAGAAATATACCTTGTGAGACACTAGCATCGCAGTGCTCCTTTATATTAATGTTCTCAGTATTTTTGATATCTATAGATTTGAGACTATGGGTCCATGGGTGATAGACAATTATGAAGATGATAGATTGTTTCATATTATGTGGACATTCATTTCAGCATTGATGAATTTGCTGATTTTTGTGAGTCCTCTTAGTGACCTTCATGCATTACGAGTGACAATTTATCAGAGACAAATCCTTGAGAGAACTTTGCCATGGAGGGGTTTCCCGCATAATTTCACAGTAATCTTTGTGTTTTTAAATTCGGCACAATATACTTTACTTTGGTCTCACTCTTTCTCTTGGATGAGCTTCGATCGTAGTAATTACCGGGGATCCTGGTATAGGATCGCTGTTGGGTTTGGATTACATCGACCATTCTTTATTTAAGAAAAGAAAAAAAAAAGAAGTATGTTCTTTTCCATGTCTTTAGTCAGCCCGAGACAATAAAGTTTTGTATAATTTTCTACGTAGGCACTACAAGCAACGCCCAATCGAGTGGCACCCGTCTCAAGATGGTGCCGATGAACTCTGTAAGACAGTCCTTTTCCTCTTTCGTGGCTGATACGGTTATACCACGCCCACTTTCATTAAGCACAAATCCCATTGGCAGTCATTGATATACTAAGTTGAGGTTATGATGTAAACACGTGCTGACGTTTTGTACGTGCTGGCCCGTCCGGATGGTCGTTTAGTCGGAGAACGTTCTGAGTCAAAGAAACTCTAAGGAGACGGTAAGCCTTATAGTGTGCACATCGTTTACTAAGAGGTGCTAGCTATTGGAATGTTTTTTCTTGAAATCTTTTTCACAGTATTGCTTTTTGTAGAGTTAATGACAGCGTGTCTAATCTATTCTTAATTTTTGGTGTGTCTTAGACGGTGAGGAATGGTGCTTGTATTCACGGCAATATAATTCTTCGCTGAAACCCTGTTTTGAAGCTGACTCACTGTTCATCTTAATAAAAGGTCAGCACTCATATATTTGGGGAATATTATTAGAACATACCCATTCCTGATTAGTGATATATACTTTACAGGATAAAAAACGGGATCAGTCTTTTACCTTGCCGCTAAAATTTAGTTATACGTTGATTATGACTTGCATAGCAATTGGTGTCTCGTCTTAAAACTATCACGTGCAGACTTATGGTTTTAACTAGTGAATATTGAATACCTGTGGGTATCATCTCTGGAGAACAGGTGTTCCTAATTAGGAACACATCAAAAAGCCACACACTGGTTAAACAATGGCTATACATTTAGGTTGGGTTTCCTAAAGAAAAGCAATCATTTTATAAACATTATGGGAGTGTATAGTTAGATAAGAACATTTAGGTGGGGCCTCCAAAAGAAAAGGAACTCACTAGAAAATATTATGGGAGTGTGCACTTATATAAGAATAAGCAGACTCTTAATTCCTAATTTGTTTGTCATTTCTAGTTGCACAAGGAAGGGGATATCATATTGACCTGTGGTTTCCCATTAGTTACTTGGATACCTAATATTAAACCGATATTGAGAGCTCAATACAAATTGTCGACCTATGAGGACGGGCAGGAAAACCCATTTCTAACTACAGGTAATGAAATATACTTGCCCTCTTAACTTTAGCCTCGGTTATTTATGATATGGAGAATTTAATGTCAGTCTTTTGAACTTTTCCGATAGAGACGTTCGAAATTACTAGAATTGAGTACAGGACGGTGCCTTTAACCTCATCCTTATTCTACAAACAAGTAAGCCTTTTTCCTCTGTAGCACTTGGGCTCAGGTATTGCATAGAGGACACTCATATTGGCCTTAAACATGGCGTTTAATGTTTCTTTTGGTGATGGGACTTTACATTTATTTCTTCTCCTCTGAACATTAATCTAGTCTGGAGAAGAGTTTGGAAGAGAGTAAATTTCTTTTTCTTTTTCTCTGTGTCTATTTTATACAGAGTGATTGCAGTGGTTGATTGGAGAAGGAATAACAATGGAATATAACGAAAGCAATAACTCTCTATTAAGAGTATTTCCCCTCTTTTTCTCCTTTCTTTTATTTTGTCTAATTGGTATAATCTTGTTTTTTTGGTCCCGTTCAGTGATCACCTAACATGTGAAAGAGTCTTTTTTCTGAAATTGTAATAGGGATTTCTAGGCCGTTTATTGATTATATTTTCTATGTATATGTTTTTTTTAGGTATTCCCTGGATTTTGTCATTGTTGAATCTATCCGTGGTCCTGATGAAGGTGGCGCCCATGCCATCGAAACGCGTCGACCATTTTTGACATTATCATCCTGCGTTTGCAGTTGTCTTGTTAGCTATAGGAGATCATTGTGTGTCCTTTTTCTCTAATGTTTATTATATGACAAATCCTTTTTCTTCTTTATGAATTCCTTGTGTGTGTGTGTATGAATGTAGAATGATTTGGGATATATGCAGATGAGATTGTGGAATGACATATAGTTGTTTTTTTGATTTATCTTAGTCTGTTCTAGGGAGTACTGTTTGATGTTAATCGAGATGATGCATTATCACTGTAATGAAGATAGTCAGTGACTGTTAAATATATTTTTTAAAAAAAGGAAATGCAGAACAGAATAATTTTTGATAACGAAAAAGAAATGCATTGAATCTGTATTTTCAAGAAAAGTTAAAAATAAGGAATAAATCGATAAAATAATATAAAATAAAAAAGTAAAAATTACCATTTTTTGTGTAATGTATCACTGTTTTTAGGCCTTCTTTTCCCTGATCACAATTAATTTGTACTATAAGAAATAAAGGTCGTGAGGGAATTTTCAATATAGGATCGTTTTCATTTCCCCTTCTTTTCCCTGACCTTAAGTAATTTTTAAGGGGGCCCCATATTTTTTGCGATGTAGATAGTTGAACAGCATGTATTTCACTAGTTAGTTCCTAGAAACCCTCAGAATCTGCTCCAGCGCGAAGGACCATTGCCTATCCCTAAGCTCCTGCCCGAGAAAAAGGCACATTTATCTCTCAGGATATGTAGGGTCAAGCTATGGGATGCCAGTAACTCTTTGTAGAGTAGAGTAGTTGCCCATCTACCCAAGCCATGCAGCAGTAACAGTTGCAACATTAAAGATATGATGGGTTCTTTGTGGTCAGGGCCCATAGGGCCCCTATCACAGCCATCAGTGCATTATGGCCCAAGAACTGGCCCTCATTAAGCATGTAGTGCTCCATAAGGTCCTCAAAGGTCAGCAAAATGTTATGTTCATGCAAATACCCTATCTTAAGAATTTCCTCCTCCATCCCCACAATCTCACATTGTGGCAGCCTGCCACTCTGAGGAATGCCAGGAGTACCCACAGTGGTAGGGACATTCTCACTGGCACTTGGAAAAAGTTGGGTATTGATCTTATGGGTCCCTTTCATGGCCTTCCTTTAAACTCATTGTATATTTTGGTAATGATTGATTACTATTGGAAGTGTCCTGAATTGGAATGTATAAAGGAGTCAAATTCTCAAGCAGTCATTGATTTTGTAGAATACATTTTTCTGAGGGAAGGTTTCCAGAAAAGATTGTCTCATATAATGGAGTACAATGTATGAGTAAAGATGAGAACCGTTTTCTCAAAAAATGCAGTGGTACTAAATCGAAAAGTTCTCTTTATCACCCTCAAACCAATGGCTTGGTCAAACGAATGAATAGAGTGATTGGGGACTACGTATGGTTGGCAATTGAATGTAAATGTCATATATACGAAAAGCCATTAAAGCTATGTTGTGGTTCTATAGGACCACTCCACGTTCATCTACTAATGATTCCCCTTTTGAGTTGCTGAGAAGAAGAAAAGCTTCAACTATTTTCTGGCTGGCATGGATGTCTAGGGGGGTTGGGGATGGCGTTTCTTTAGAATAAATGTTGAAAGGAAAAAAGAAGTTCATTGATCCAGTTTGTGTTGAGAAAGTATGTGTGAATGCTGTGAGGGTGAGTTGAGGACATGGTGAAATGCGGTTAACATGGTAAAAGTTAGTAGTTCAAAATGTTCCACTCCAGATTTATCGATTGGGAGATTGTCCGTGTCAAAAAATAAATATAGTTCTTTTTTTTCTGTATCATCAAATCTTTCATGCGTTTTACTATATTTAGGTGAATTGAGGTTAATTGGAATTTACTGTGAACTCCTATGTGTTATTTTTAGTATTGCAATCTTTCACTTATGTGTTAGTTTTCCAAGGAAGGGAGGTATGTAGTATCTGTGCATTAATAAAGATTATGGTGTGAGCCAGCAGCCTTTTATCTCTAAAGGGTGGAAGGTTAAGAGTCCAAGTATTCCAACTATTGTTCTGGGTGGCCGTTGGATCTGAACAGTTCAAAGGTCCTGGCCACTGTGCGCATGTACAGATGAATGAGCAGCAGTTTATTACTAAAGATGTGGATATTTACTTCTTTTGGATGGTGTCGTCATTACAGATTGGCAACAGATGTCATTCTGTTCTAATGTTTTTATAAAGTGTTTCTCTGTTACAGATGAAGAGTGTCACATTACAACTTTTTGATTTTTATCTACAAGATTTATACTATGTCTTTGCATTTCTAATGATTTCAGAGGAAAATGTTGGTGTGTCAGCCATATGCTGCTGGTGTGCATAAATGTAGTATTTAATGCAGAGCAGCATTCATGTACCTGCCTTTGCTTGTTTGTTTCTGATGCAGCTAGAAGCTAAGGGTGCAGGATGTGGCTTTACCTGGCGATTCTGACGGGGCTGTACTTTGTCTTCCTGTGGCTTCGGGAGAGGCAGACGGTCCCAAAACTCCAGGACAAATATGTTTTCATCACTGGCTGTGACTCCGGTTTTGGGAACCTCCTGGCACGCTGTCTGGACAAGCGAGGGATGCATGTGCTGGCGGCGTGCCTGACCCAGAAGGGAGCTGAGCAATTAAAGGAAGTCACCTCTCAGAGACTGCAGACCATCAACCTGGATGTCTCCAAGGGCGACAGCGTGGCTGCCATGGCGCAGTGGGTGAAGCAGCAAGTGGGAGACAAAGGTTAGATGTTTAATTGCCAGTTAATAACTATTTTTATTATACTTCATCCGATATTTTACTGAAAGTGTTATAGCGTGAGTTTGAGGATCAAATGATGGTCCATGCACTTTTGCAAGGAACAAAATAGCTGTGTGCTTCATTTGGGAGGGCAGCTCAAACAGATATCTAGGGTTCAGTACGCGCTGACAAGGTGAAAATCATTAAATGTCACAAGGTAGCACATGCATAGGGATACAATATCCATGAATATATTATACAGGAGGGTAGATTAAGGGATTCATAAGTATTGAATGAATGGATTCTGAAAATAATACACATATTTTTCTTGTGAGCAATTCGGCTTATTTTGAGGTCTATCTTCTTAACGGTAACCTAATGCGTACCATAGGGATCAGCCCCTTGCTTATCATTGGTTAGCTTTCTTGTTATTTTTTTGTTAATTTTGTTTGCATTCGTTACATTTTCTGTGTTTTTTCCTGACCTGGAGAATAGGTTCTTTCTCATTTTTTTGAATGGTTGACTTGTATTCTTCCATGGCTCTGCATCAGGGAGCTACTTTTTAGGTCTCGCCTGACCCAGCGCATGCGCTGGTCTGGCGAGACTTATTGAGAGGGCTTCAAAAAGTGCTACCAGGCCAGCCTAGTGCTACAGTACATGTGCGCGGGCGCGCGCGCCACGCTTTACCACGATTACTTTCACTTTCGCGGCCGCTTTGATGTGTGATCGTGATCACTTTCATTTTCGCGGCCGCTTGGCATAGCCAATAGGTCTCGCTTTTGGGACCTTATAAGTATTTAGTTATGCAACTGTTGCTTGGCTAAACACTTATAAGGTCCCAAAGGCGAGACCTATTGGGTATGCCAATGCTTGTTTCTTTTTCTCTCAGTACTCAGTGGGAGTGTATGTATTTTATTGCTCTCTCTCCCCCATGTGATGTTTCCCTACCTCGTATCTCTACACTCTCAGTGTTGCTTTATCCTCTCAAGCCTATCCGTTTCTTCCCCTGTCCCTCCCCATCCTGCTCAGATTGTTGAGGGGAGAGGGTCTTTGTATGTATAACCCCACCCAGTTCCTCCATTACTTCCCCACCTACTTCTCCTTGCAGGGTTTACTTGCAGAATCCCAACGTGCTGTACACTCCACCATTGCTCCCCAGCCCCTCTCCATCTCATGCTTTTTACGGGCTGGCTTGCCAGTGCAGTTGTCTCCAGACAAAATTTATGAATATTACCAGGAAGGGGCTTTGCCCACATGTTGGAAGCCAGAAGTACTGTGCAGAAGTTGTCTGCTTCAACAAAAAAGCATTTGCCTTTCAAACAGCAGTGATCTATTTCTTTATTTATCAAACGGCCTGAGGTTGAACTTACAGTGGAAAATATTCACAGTGTTTCAACAGCCAATACATGATCAAATAGAAGAAGATATGACAACGCCAAGAAATGTCATACAGTAAAGGAAAATGATTTAATCGATTAGGAAACGATTGTCAATAGATCAATGATTCACAAGAAAAGTTGTATTTCACATTCTGCAACTTTAAAACGTAGGTGCAAATAACGTGAGGTGACAGGTGCTAATAGTGGGATCAGTGCAAGTGGTTGTGCAGTGGAAAGGTAGTGCATATATATACATCAACATACAATGGTAGAAAACCTATCCAGCCAGATTTCTGGCACACACAATAAATGCAAAATCATAAGTAACTGCCGCAGTTAATATTTCACTGTCATCCAGGTTTGATGTAAAAGGAAAGGAAAAGTCAACGTTTCGACCCCTTTGCGAACCAGCCAACTGAGCGTCTTGGAGGTGGGGTCTTCTTCAGGATGGGGGGACAGGTGAAGGAGGGAGGGGCACCTAAAGGCAATGGTATAGGGTTACTGGGGTGTGTCGTGGAAAGGAAGTAAATCCATGGGGCATGTATCAAGAAATGTGAATTACCAGCACCAGCAGGGATCCTTCGTGCTGGAAAATTAAAGGTGTGGGCCTGGGCGGCTCCTACATTGTAGCGGAGACAGAAACGAGAGAGATATCGCTAGGATCATAGTTAACAATAGTCGCAGGGAGTATGATAGGGAGCAAAGTCGTTAGCCATATACTCACGGAATAATGCGTAGAATGTACAACATAGGATCGGAGTATACTATGGTGGACTGAATTATGCAGTCAGGATGGCACTAGGTTCATTAGTAACCTGTAGCTGGGTATGTCACGATTTAACCCCTTCGACGCTCATGACGGAGCGGTTCCGTCATGAGCGTCGTTTGCGCTGTGCGCATGACGGAACCGCTCCGTCATGGCCCCGCCCGCGCACAGAACCTTCAGCACGGCGCGGAAATCCGCGCCGCGCTGAAGGGGTTAAACAAATATGGAAGTGATTACTGTTTGTTTTGGCAGGCTCTCACATTCACAATTACACATACATCTTAAAAGAATCAGATAACATTAGTATTGTAAATTACGTAGGGCTGTCTAACCTTGTTAGCGCACAATCTGGTAGTGGTGTTGTATAAAGGTGTGAAACACAATTACACACCCAACTCAGATGATGCGAATACATTTGTGTAGTAAGACATAGTAGGCTGTCTACCTAAAGTAGCGCACATTCTGGTGCTGGATTCAACTGGGTGTGAAATCTCATTCTGTATAATGGTGTAGGTAGTAAAACTTTGTATGCAGGATAGTTTATGTATATGCAGGTGCACTGCAAAGAAATCAGAAATAGGCAGAGTGGTGTTATCTACCTATCGAATATTCAACAGTGCCTTACATGCGCTTTTTGATAAATGAGGTACGTGGGTGTTATGGGCCACTTAGTAGAGAGAGTTGGGCATATATGGCATCGAGTTCATTCAAGCCATCCTGTACAGACTTAAAGCGATCCATCCATTTACAATCTCTGGTGTTAAGAATTAGTCCCAGATCTCCACCCCGGATGCCCAATGTTACTGCTTCAATGATCAGCCATTTCAAGGATTCAGGGGGATGGTTGGATGTTTGGAAGTGATCAACCATGGGGGCCTCCATGGTTCCGCATCTTATCCTGCTGCAGTACTGCAGAATTCAGCATTTGACCTTTTGGGTTGTCTGGCCTACGTAGATCTTATCACAAGGGCATATACTAGCGTAGATGACATTTTTATTTATTATTTTTTTGCTTATAAACTGCCCGCCCTACTGGGTAGTTCACCGGCGACCCTGGAGGCAGACTAGGTAACCTGATCGGAACCCCGGAGCACACGTAAGTCTTTTGTTCCCGCTGCTGCCAACTGCTGTGTCCCTGTGCTCTCCATGTGTGTTTTTAAAACTGTTTCCTCACGACTACATGTTTATCTTTCCCTCCGCCCTGCCTGGATTTGGCTGTTCTCGACATTTTGTTATGCTCCAGCTTAGGCTCCTTCCCCAGACGGTCCCTTCCGGTATAGCCCGGACCCACACCATTCCGGGTAGGACTTCTTCTTTTTTACTCCTTCTCTTCATTGTGTCGTCTACTTCCGTAGATCGTTATGTTTTACCTGCTCATACAGACACATCGTGCCCCTCTCCTCATGGCACCCCCTGCTCCCACTGAGGACACCACGTCGCACGTCCACTGAGTATCCCTCAGTTTCCAGTAACCCTAGACTCGGTTCACTCCCCTCCCTGCTGCGTCCTCCAATGCCCGTGATCCGGTGTACTACCCCCTCCTGAGCACTCCAGCGTTGGCAGTATCAGCATCATCCGGGGCTCCGGGCCAAGCACTTGTTCCTATGGTCAGACCACTTGACATCACCTTCGTCGGCATGACTAGCATTTTCTGGAGCTTCTACCTGAGCTCTTTTAACGTTCTCCCGACCTCTTTCCCTCGTGGGTTACCTCTTCTGGGGTACGTTGTTCCCACTTCCCCATTACCATCTGTGTACCCTACTGTTTGTTACTTACTTGTTCTCACTTTGGTGTCGCGTCTTTCACATCCATGACTGTGTTTGACTTATGTACTGATAGTCTCCTGACAAAACCCATGTTCTGTGCATGACCTTTGTACTGATAAGTCTCCACAACTCTGAGCCTTACTGTATCTTGTATGTACCCGCACCCCGTCCACACGGTGGCCCCGTGTACAGCCCCCCCCCTGAACCTATGGTCATTGGTACATCCACCACCCCCAGCATGACTCCACTTGGCCCGCCTTCAACGTTGGTTATTAGTACTGTGGCCTTGGACAGCTACGGTGTTGTTTACTTGCTTCTTTTGCCTCTCTCCCTCTTTCTTTTAGGTTCGACGCTTGGGACACGAATAAGACGTGACTCCCCCACCCTAAGTAGGGATTATAGGTTGTTTTCTCCTCCTGAATCCCACATTTCCTTCTTTCAAAGTCCTGATGATGCACTTAAGGGTCCACTAGGGCCACGGGCAGCGCGAAACATGTTGACCACCCACTTTACACCTTCTCTCTCACCTTAAATCTTCACATACGGGTTGAGAGCAGCGGGACTAGAGCTCAATATTTTTTCCCCTACTCTTCTCAGCGTATTCTACGCACTATTCCCCGTTACATTTTATCCAGACCCTTAGGACTCACTAATAAAACTACTGGGGTACCGAAGGGTCTTTTTAGCCTCACCACCTCCCACATCCTCCCCACACACCCGCATGCACAACTATGGCTACTCCGATAAAACATCTCCGACAGAGCGCCTTCTCTGAGAGCCCGTGAGGGACTGCAGCACCACCCCCACGAGGAGCTTCGCCCTATGATGATGCTTTGCACCTGCAAGGGTGTATGAGGGCACTTCTAGCACCCACCCAGGAGTATCTGGTCTTCACTTCACTTTTTCGAACCTATCTGCAGATTCGACTCTCTTCCCCTCTCTTTCTTTTGTAGCAGACCATACCGGGACTGCTACTTCCCATTCTAGGAACTGTTACCCGTCTGTATTCGTGTATAACCTTGAAGCAGGTACAGGACCTCTTCTTCTTTTCTGCTCCTTGTCCCTCCTCCCTCAGTGTGTTTTCTACAAAGTTTTACTACCTACACCATTATACAGAATGAGATTTCACACCCAGTTGAATCCACCACCAGAATGTGCACTACTTTAGGTAGACAGCCTACTATGTCTTACTACACAAATGTATTTGCATTATCTAAGTTGGGTGTGTAATTGTGTTTCACACCTTTATACAACACCACCACCAGATTGTGCGCTAACAAGGTTAGACTGCCCCATGTATTTTACAATACTAATGTTATCTGATTCTTTTAAGATGTATGTGTAATTGTGAATGTGAGAGCCTGCCAAAACAAACAGTAATCACTTCCATATTCGTTTAAATCGTGACGTACCCAGCAACAGGTTACTAATGAACCTAGTGCCATCCTGACTGCATAATTCAGTCCACCATAGTATACTCCGATCCTATGTTGTACATTCTAGGCATTATTCCGTGAGTATATGGCTAACGACTTTGCTCCCTATCGTACTCCCTATGACTAGTGTTAACTATGATCCTAGCGATATCTCTCTTGTTTCTGTCTCTGCTACCATGTAGGAGCTGCCGAGGCCCACAACTTTAATTGTCCAGCACAAAGAATCCCTGCTGATGCTG
Source organism: Triturus cristatus (assembly GCF_964204655.1). NCBI lineage: Eukaryota > Metazoa > Chordata > Amphibia > Caudata > Salamandridae > Triturus > Triturus cristatus. The sequence goes on along the minus strand of NC_140585.1, from coordinate 1,202,345,727 downwards.
GTAATTCACATTTCTTGATACATGCCCTATGGATTTACCTCCTTTCCACAACACACCCCAGTAACCCTATACCATTGACTTTAGGTGCCCCTCCCTCCTTCACCTGTCCCCCCGTCCTGAAGAAGACCCCACCTCCAAGACGCTCAGTTGGCTGGTTCAGAAAGGGGTCGAAACGTTGACATTTCCTTTCCTTTTACATCAAACCTGGATGACAATGAAATATTAACTGCGGCAGTTACTTATGATTTTGCATTTCTGTGTGTGCAAGAAATCTGGCTGGATAGGTTTCCTACTATTGTATGTTGATGTATATATATGCACTACCTTTCCACTGCACAACCACTTGCACTGATCCCACTTTTAGCACCTGTCACCTCATGTTATTTGCACCTACGTTTTAAAGTTGCAGAATGTGAAATACAACTTTTCTTGTGAATCATTGAGCTATTGACAATCATTTCCTAAATCATTTTCCATTACTGTATGACATTTCTTGGTGTTGTCATATCTTCTTCTTCTTCTTTTATTTGATCATGTATTGGCTGTTGATACACTGTGAATATTTTCCACTGTGACTATCTTTTTGTGTACTACTATTTACCCGAGTCCAGTGGTCTATCGGGTTACCCCATTGATACATAACTCTTGAGGTTGATCTTAGGCGGCACACACACACATGCCATTGAAATGGTATTGAAGTGGCTTAGATAATAAAATAATTGATGGCGCTTCACTCAGGAAGCAGCACAGATGAGAGGAGAGCAGTCACGCACATGGATTTTTAGGTTTGGCTTGACAAGCATTCATAGGACAGACCTATTTGCATTGCCAATGCTTGTTTAAAACATTTATTTATTTATTCAGACCCTGGTAGGCCCTAGCAGCTGCAACTTCCTACCCGGCATGTTCCGTTCAAAATTATGCACTTTAGTATGCTTCTTGGAACAGTATTCAGACAGAAAGCACACATATTATTTAGCACACTTTGCTAGAGGATTCTTTGATCCTGTGCTGTTCAGCAGCAGCAATAATGCATTACTTCCATCATGAAAGGAAGCAGGCGTATGACAGGTACTATTTGCTGCCCTTTGGGAAAAGAGAAGCATGCCCCTCTTGCACTGTTAAATTGTAGTGCTGAGCTAAAAGGAATCTTGAGGCCGAAGTATTTTAACTGAAATTAATACAGACATAGCTTATTGTGCAAGATCAGTATGGTAGGCGCCACAGCTTCAAGACATGCTGAAACTCAGTTGTTTTCCACGCTCCTAATCCTATTAAAAATAATCCTATTAAAAGTCCTATTAAAAATGAAGTGCAAATGTTTAGTCATAAAATGGGTTAAAGCAATATTAAAATTAATCATATAAGAATATATATATATATACACACATATACATCACTGAAAAAAACAAAGGTTACAGGGATGTTATAGTTAGGCTGATTTTTCACTCCTACAAAACCAGAGAAATTCAGCAGTTATAGTTAGCTGAGCTAACTATAACTCGCCCCCCGCAATGCACTGATTATGACTTCAAACATTACATCCCCCTGGCATGGTCCGCGACAACAATATTTCTGTGGCGTAGAGGGGTTCATGTGGCACTGTTGCAAGAATCTCACCTGACAGGTGCTAAGAGTCTTAGGCTGCAATCCAGATAGAGGGGACAGGTGTAAGATAATTGGATCTCTGCTTTGCCTTGGAAGTCCTAGTGCTTAATTTGAACCAGTGGTTTACGGTGCTCAGCACCAGCACTTAATCATCAACACCAGCGCTTTTCATGAGCACCCGTTAAAGACATATTATTTTTCTTGGAGATTAAGTGATTTGTCAAAAATCACAGGATGTTGAGCCGAAACTTGAACCTGGTTCCCCAGCTCTGAAGTCGGCATATCTGGCCATTATGCCACATCCTCTCCCCACTTTCATCGTTAGTAGTTGGTTCTGTTTTAAGCGGTGCTAATACATGAAAGGGGCTGGTGCAAGCTGCCTCCTGACGAGAGCCCCAGCATTTATTATTTTATAAATTAACCACCAGTCACTGTCCATCAGTTAGTGAACTGATGGACAGTGAGAATAGCATAAACTGTTTGAGTGAGGCTGACTGGTGGGCCTGCCATTAATGGTAGCTTCTTTGACCCCAGCATAGACCAGTCAACATAGTATAACTCCATGCCCAAACTGCTGGCAGAGTGGGCTATTCTTCTCCTAATACTGTGGGGAAACTTTCAACAGTGCACTCAATGTTCAGTTGGATTGCTCTTATCCTTCTTACCCACAATTTCAAGTTTATAAAACTGCTAAGGCCTTAGGTGACTAGCTTGGGAATTGAGCATTAGTTGATGCTTGACATACTAACAACACACATATTGACCACTGATATATAATTTAAATGGTAGCCTACAATACATGGTCTGTTCTGGAAGGGTGCTGCCATAGATATAACACAACCCTCAGGCAACTACCATCCGATGGGAAAGAAGACACACTATCATTCCAACTTGGTGAGTGCAGAGTACAATGCTGAAGGACTTGGTCTTCTGGGCATCTTTGAGGGAGGTCATCTACTAATATGTGAGGACAGGGCTGGACAGCATCATCCCCATACTTTTAATTGACCAGAATAGAGCTATGTTATGTTATGCAGATTTGTAGAGTGCACTATCACCTGGGAGGGTATCCTGGGGCAGAGCAGGTCTGAGTCTAGCAAAATCTAGAGCCTAACCTACTCGAAAAGCCAGGTCTTCAGCTCCTTGTAAATTCATGATGTGAAGAGGAGGCTTTCATGTGTAGTGGCAGGTAATTCAACACTTCTGGAGTGACATAGAAGAAGGCTTGACCGCCAGATCTAGATTTCCTAATGCAAAGGATGTTTGCAAATCGGAGTCTGAACGAGTGAATGTGCCTGGAAGATTGTGGCAGCTGATGCTGGGCCTGTGTTATGTAGTGCCTTTAAGGTGTGGGTAGGGAGTTTCAGTTGTGCTTGTTTGTGTATGGAGAGCCAGTGGAGCTCCTTCAGGTGTGGTGTGATGCGAGTGTCACGGGAAGCTGAGAGTAATTCTGGCCACTGAGCTCTGAATGGTCTGCAGCCTTCTGATTAGTTTTTTCCAGATCCTTGCATGGAGAGAGTTCCCTAGTCCATGCTTGCAACCAGGGCAGGACTGACTGCTTTCCCGGTGCTGTTTGAAAGCAATTTGAACATCTTCCTCAGCCTCTACAGGGTATAGAAGCATGAAGCAGTGATGGTGTTGGCTTCGGTGGTCATGTCAGGGTTGCTGTTGATGACCATCCTGAGGTTCTTGGTATGGGTCGTGGAGGTAAGTGTTGGTTCTAGCTCTGTTGGCCACTAGGTAGAATCCCACAGTGAAGTACTCTTCCCAAAGATCACGATTTCTGTTGTGTAGGTATTCACAGTTTCAGGCAGTGGTACTATAAGCCTCAGAAATGAATTTGGTTATCCAGAACAACAGAAAGATGTCATCCAGGTTGCAAAGGAAGAGCACACCTCGTTATTAAAAATATATTGTTCTTAGATTATGCAGCTTATATAGCAAAGAACCATTGTGAGCGTGATGAATTGGGTTTAAACCTGAGATCCTGGGGATACCCTTGACAACAATAAGGGATGGTTGTGGGGATGTGTGGCACACATACAACAGTATTAATGCTAGTACTATGTTACCTTATACAATGCTTGAAAAAAATGCACACATGAGGAGATGGCAGCATATTTAGAGGGAGTAGATCTACCACAAATGGAGATAGAGAGGAAATGGAACAATTAAATTTGGATCAAGAAATCAGAGAGGCTCTACATGACATACTGGGAATATCCCAATATAAATAATCTCCCACAGGAGCTAAGCAGCATATATCTTAACCAACTGACAAGATAGTGTCCTTGTTGAAGCCAGGAAAATATCAGTTGGATATGACATCACACTGTCCTCTCTTGATCTTGAACCTAGATTACAAAATTCTGGGGAACATCCTGACCCAAAGACTGCTTCCACATATGCCAACGCTTTTTCGTCCATAGCAAAAAGGGTTCTTACCTGGTTGTAGCATATCACAAAATAGTACTCCATTCTGCGATATTGTCTTTAGACACGGAGAACGCCTTCAATTTCCTGAGTTGGCAATATTTGTTTTAGCTTCTCATGAAATTTTGGCTTTGAAAAAAATATATAAAAATGTTGCCCAAGACGGTCACTCTGCCTCTCGCCCCTTGCTGGGGCTAAGCTTGCCTGCTGTTTGCTGTTTGCTGCCCGCAGGAGGACTACACGTCCCAGTGTCCTCTGCGGCACCACGCGCCTGCCGCTGGTGCCGTCACACCATCAAGCACCAGGAGGCGCCTACAAAAAGCCCAAGGAGCTCCCGCAGCGTGGGTCGCAAGGGCGGGCCCGTCTGCACCCGTCCGCGACTGGACGAGACTGGGCTGGGCCACCCTCCTTTGAAAAAAAAGCATTGGAAAACGGTGGAAAAACGGTGAGTGTTCTATCATCGCTGACAAATGTTGCTCTGACCCCGCGTTGTTACATTTGTTGCTGCTAAGCTGTTACTATTACTATGGGGAAACGCACCACATCACAACCAGCACGACCCATGACTGCCAGTATTGACAGCATGCTTCAAAGGGCTGTTAGTATTGTCTCAAGTGAAATTGAGCTTACGGAGCAGCGTCTGTCTATGGGTATTGAGGGACGGTTAGTCCTTGCAATCTTCAGAGGTACAATATCAGAGCATACCGGAGACTTGCCCCAATTGCCCCAACCACAGCTGGAGGGTTCTAGAATTCATCAATCCCCAACTGTCTGTGGGAGCACAAGTGGGCAAGACATAATTGAGGAAGCAGTCATACAATCCGAAACTAATATTGCGACATCGGTGGGAATCCCTGCTGTCAAACGGAAAAGAAAGTCTGTGCCTGGGAAATCAATCGGTAGTAAAAGGAAGCAGCCTATTCGCAGCGCTTCGGCCCGTAGTCAAACACGCCTCTCCACCTGGATACAGCCATCATCAGGTATTGGCACAGCTAAAGTGCCTACACCCACTGTGTCTACACAGACTGTGAAATTGAGTTGCTCTTCTAGTACACAGACTGAAGCTATATGTAGCCTTGAGAACTATGGGGACATTGTTGCAAATATTGCTGCGGCGCTGGTGCCCAAACAAATTACTGAACTTATTGATAAAAAGTTTGTCATGTTACAGAGCCGCCTAGATAACCTGGCTACACTCATAGGGGGGGTTGGTCAACTGAAGGGAAATGTATACACTATAGTTGCTAACAAGGTTGATGTGAGCAGGGCCATTGATAGCGTAGGCCCTGGAACAAGTATTTTATATCCCAAAACTGTGTTGCAAACTGTCAGAGCTACTTTCCCCGCAATCACCCCTTGCTCGACATACGATCAATCTAGGGGTTGTCCTCAATTGCCTTAAGATAGAAATGGTGTTAACAGGTTAAACAGGCCTAGTGGCTTGAATCAGAACAGGCAGTTTAGTACCTCGAGTATTAGTGCTCCTGCCCCCCCCCCCGTTATAAATCGCCCGTCGGGTAATCAGATCTCCTGAGCCTGCCGCCCGCAGCTTGCCCTTACTTTGAAGAGGGATCAGCATGAATCATGGGACCAGTTACACAATAAATGCGCGGATTGGCTATTAAGGCATAGAAGGTTTAACGTATCCGAGATAAAGGATATTATTATGGCACACAGGGTGGGATGGGTCGGTGCATCTACAAAAAATATCGAAGGGGACTGTATTGTAATTAACTTTAGCAGACCTTCATTGGTGAGGCATCTATTGAGGGACTGCGAATGTATTACACCTAATAGCACTAACATATGCAGACTATCCTTTGGTTATTTTTACAAATCAAGTTATGCCCTTTTCACCAACAAGTCCTCTCTAATCACTACCTCTAATAGATTTCAGGCCTTGTCTGGGTTAGATACCCAGGACTGACCATCAACTTTTGGGGAAAATACTGATTCCGCTACTAGGTCACCCCATGCCCTGTCAGTAACTGAGTGCACTATCCCCACAATCCGTTTATCCTCCCTGTGCAAACGAAGGACCTAGCTCACCCAAACCTCCGTATTTTAAGCTGGAATGTTGCAGGGTTGCTCTCTAAACTTCACCAGCCAGATTGGGTACAACTTAATAAGATATCCTTTTATTTTTAGGAAACATGGGCCACCCAAGATTTGCATAGTGAGGTGTTTGAATGCCATAATATCTTAGCAACAACCTCCAAGCAGGGTCGACCATCAATCTGACAGGGGGATGCATTAAAACATAACATACAGATAGCAACAATTTTCAGGGCATCCTACTCAATAGGGGAATTTCCCTTTGGATAATTAATTTTTATAATAATGATTTTCTTTCCGTTCAAATGCACTTTATAAATGTGTTTAATTTTATTGCATCTATCGGAAAATCCAAAGACTCTTTTAAGTTAATAGGAATCTGTCTGGGGGTGTTTTTAATTCTAAGCTATCTCATTCAGGGTTAAGTGACTATTCACATACCAGCAGACAAATATGCAATAGGGGTAGAGAGCTAATGGACCGCTTAAACACCCACAACTTAGTTAATGTTATGGAAATGCTGCAATCACAAAAGATAATGCCCTCCCAGAACCGACAATTAGAGGGAGGGGTTGTTCATCTACAACCGATTATGGTTTTATTTCCCCCGTTTTAGAAGCAAGTTTGCTTAAAGCCGAAATTATGGCCACAACTTTTGGGGACCACAACCCAATACAAATAATGTTACGAATGTCCCCAGTTTCAATGTCTCTGACAGAATGTGGTGCTAGGGATCTATCACCATCCACAGATAATCTTAGACTGGTCTGGCGAGGTGTTAATAACGCAGACCTATTCAGTTCTATTGTTAGGGAAAACATAAATCTTATTAATATCTGTTTAGAGGCCCTGGATCCACACCCTGAGGCTATCAGTTCCTTTACCGAACTCTGTCAAGCCATTAAATCCTTGCTGTCCAAACCTATTTACAGCACAGCGTAAACCTAGATGGTTTAACCAGGAGTGCTCAATTGCTAACAGGAAGCTCTGCAAGGCCCTCCTATCTCAAAATCCTAGGCGTAATGATTTGGTCAAGTCCTTAAGACTGATATATAAGCGGGCTATTGTCAATAGGAAGGAACAGTTATTAACTGATCACTGAGATGCGCTCATTAATGCTGCCAGCTTAAATAATGGGAATATATTTTGGACTGCCATTAAAGAGTTAAAGAGTTAAGATCAATGGGACAACCCTTAATCCCCATCAGCTGCAACATAATAAGCGTTACCTGGGAGAGTCATTTTTCCACTATTTACCAAGCGCCTGCTTTTGAATGTGACCCCTTTATTAATAGGGCGCCACCATGTGTCTCGATATCGATAAATAAGGTTGAGGAGGCTATACGTCAGAGTGCGGGCAATAAAGCTCCAGGCCCTGATGGGCTGCTCATCAATCATATTAAATATAAACCAGATTTTTGGGCCCCACTGTTGTTAAATATTTTTAACAACCTAACCAATGCCCCTCTGCCAAAGACCTGGTCTACTAGCACGATCGTTCCTATTTTTAAAAAGGGCGATCGCACACGATGTAGACCAATCTCCTTCATAGATAACACCCTTAAAATTTTAGGCATAGTTTTGTATACAAACATTTTAATCTGGACAGAAGAGCATCAGATTTTAGAACAATGCCAACTAGGTTTCAGGGGTAAAGTTGGCACGAAGGAGCAATGTCTTAATCTTAATTTGATCATAGGGAAGTACACCATTGCACAGCACTCGCCACTTTATTTAGCTTTTATGGACCTGTCCTCAGCTTTTGATTTTGTCAATAGGTCCGCCTATGGTCCATCCTTTTAGAATATGGACTGGATGAGACCCTTGTTCACCTTTTGGCCTATCTCCATACGGACCTAAAAGCGCTGGTCAGGATTGGTGGTGGGGGAGAAGTTTCCAATGACATCAGTGTAGGTAGAGGGGTCAGACAGGGGTGTGTTCTGGCCCCCCTCCTATTTATCATATATATAAACAACTTACATAAATCACACTTTAGTTTGAGGATTTACAAATTTTATGACCAGCCTTGATTTATGTACAAATTTTAAGAAATCTTGTATAATGTCTTGTGGGCCAAGGAAATGTCCTTTAAATTGTATCTCTGTGGGCGATCAAAAATTAACTTGCATTGTTACTTTTCCTTATCTGGGGATAGTCTTCGCTGCGAACGGTACTTGGTGTGAACACATTGCATACTGCAAAAGTAAGTTCTCGAGGGCCTTTAATTCAATCCTCAGACTTCCCCGTCCTAAAAGATCAGGGACGATTCCAGCTATTCTAAAGATTTTTAAGACTCAGTGCGTACCAATAGCTACCTATGGGGCAGAGGTATGGGGTATTGCCAAAAGTTCTTGCGTCCAATCAGAGGAAAACAGATTTTGTAGAAAACTCTTGGGCGCTCCAATCTACACCCCTCTGTAAATATGCCACAGCGAACTGAAATTAGGATATATTGAAGACATCATAAGGGCTCGCCCTGCACTATTATGGTTAGCCGTAATGAAGAATCCCGAGGCTTCTCTTACAAGGGATATAATAGAGGATTGTCTTTGTTGTGAGAAAGGAATGGACATTCCATGGCTTGCTGGGGTAGTCAAGAGTTTGGAGAGCATCAATTTTGGTAGACTGTTTACCAATCCGAACACAGTTGTAACAATGGACAAAAAAGTTTTAAAGACAGCACTGTACGCACTTTATAGCGTGTAAAGATTAGAAAGGGAATTGAAGAAACAAACTGTCGCAAAATTCATATCCATTGAATACCCTGAGCATTGCCTACCAAGTTATATCGCACTACCTATGTCCCAGTGGGAGAGAGGCCTCCTCTTCCATTTAAGAGCTGGGACAGTAAGGTATTTGCTTTGTTTTCCCTATGGGTACAACACAAAACTTGACTCCCTGCCATGTCCATGTGATTGTCATAGTGGCCAAACACTTTTACATTTTTTATTCTTTTGTAATTATTATATGACATATACTAAATGGCTGTTGATTCCGTATTTTAAAAAAGTGTTACCTATTAACTTAACAGATGCTCTTGATTGTATACTTAAATTGGACAATGCTGAATTGACCTTGCTCATTGGTACTTTCTTGAGAGCAGCCACGGGTGATCGGAAATCCATGTGCGACCTATGAAGTTATTTGTATTTTACTATTCACAATATGCACTTTACCTATGCTTGCTGTCTTTGCTACTTCATGGGTTGGACATTCTTATCTATTTATTTTTCTAATGTGTTTTATCTTGAATATGTCTTACTTTTATGGATACATTGTTATCCGAATAAAGTCTTTGGATTGGATTGGATAAAAATTTTGCTGCTGTTATTTGCCCCGGCAATGAAACCATTTGCCTCCAGGATGTGGCGAGAGGGGTTGGACTGGGGAATTGTGATACTCAAATAGTTTTTTTGTCTGTGAATAAACTTCTAGTTTATATAACACCTATTAGGATGGATATAAATCCTATGGTGAATGATCTACAATGATTTGGAAATATCTCAGGACTCAAACTGAATCGGGAAATGTCCTATTTATACCCAATGAAACCAGACATATCAAGCAGTTTGGTGGGAACCGGGAAAGAAATGATTAAGTGGGAACCCACTTCCTTAATGTATCTGGGGATAAACATCTATCATTCCCGGGGGGTGTATAATAGGGGCATTGCTCTTTCCAAGTGACCTTCTGGACATACCTGCCATTATCTGTAGCCTGGAAATGTCTAAAATGATGATACTCCCCAGGCTCCTTTACTGTTTTGCTGATACTCTGATCATTGTCCCAGGAAAACATTTTTGGGACATGGATTCTTCTCTTAGCTGAGGCCACTCCTATATCCGATGCAGAGTGGACCCAATACATCTTGCAGTTATATGCCATCAATTCCAGTTGAGGGATGTTGTTAGAGTCGAGCGATGAGCCTCCCGCACTATTGGACGTGATTGGCAAACTATACGCCAAGAGTATTCTCCTTCACCTTCAGCACTGGGCATCTGGTGATAACCTTGTTCCTGTGGAGCAAGATGGTTTTCCTAAGAACTGTGAAACCTTATGTACTACCACAGCCCTCCAAACATTGATAGACAAGTATCCTGTGGGTGAGGGAATGGCCGTATAGTCTACCTTTATTGATTTTTCAACAGCGTTTGATAGGGTTGACCATGGGACCCTGTGTAGGAAACTAGTTGCATTGGAGATCCTCGCACATTTGCTTAGCTTGACTGTTGCTCTGCACTCTTCAACTTGGACTCAGGTTCTAATGGTAGGGAACCAGGGTCTGCCAAGCAAAGTAGAGGTGCACAGTGGACTGAAGCATGGGGCTTAATTGCACCCCTTCTTTTCTCCCTTTACATCCATGACCTACCTTGCAGAGTTTGACAGCCTAAGGAGGACCCACCTAAATTAGAAGCACTGATGATGTTGTTATGTTGGATTTAACACCGATAAGACTGCAGAGGCGTCTCTCAAAGTTGGTAAATTAAGCTAATAAAGTCTTTCTAAAAATAAATACCTTTAAGAGTAAAATTATGGTTTTTAGGTCCGGGGGGTACAGAATTAGGAAGGGTTTGTACTGGTTCTTGGGGAATTACAAGTTGGAATTGGTGAAGTTTAATCCATATCTAAGTAGAATATTTGCTAGTAATTGATTAAAACAGGATCACATCAGTTAGTGTAGGAGTAAGGCTTTATCTCAAACCTCTGCCTTACAAGAACTATATCTATGTTGTCGGCAAATGAATTTTGCCCATTTTTTGGTGGTTTATTGGGTTAAGAATCCATCTTCATAGAGTTATGATGATTATGATGATACCGTCAGCCATGCACTGCTCCTGGACAGACTGGCTAGGTTTGGGATAGGAGAGCAAGCCCTCAAATGGTTAACAGCCTTCTTAACAAGAAGGACGCAGAAGATCCAGTTGGCAGACCAGGTCTCAGACGTGGGCATGTTAGCCTGTGGAGTCCCGCAGGGATCAGCGCTCTCTCCGCTCTTATTTAATCTTTACCTACAACCATTGATAGAGTCCCTGGCAAACATGAATTGTAAAGTTTTTAACTATGCCGACGATACTCAGCTGTTGCTGAGTATCGATAATACACCATCGGCTCAGTTCATGGCCCAAGACATACTACGATTTACAGTGAACTGGATGTCGTCCAATTTGCTGAAAATCAATCCAGACAAAACGGAAGTCCTCGTAATCTCAACCTCTACTTCCCCCTGGAATGATTTGTTTTGGCCACAAGAACTAGGACCTACTCCAAAACCGTGCCCTAGTGTCAAGAGTCTTGGGATGAAAATCGATCAGGAACTCTCGATGGCCAACCAAGTATCCGCTGTAGTTGGTTCCTGCATCAATCTGATCAGGCAACTACGTAAACTCGCCCCCCTGCTCTCGAGGAATATGCTGCGAACCATTGTCTCAGCCACAATAGTGTCTAGAATAGACTATGGCAATGCGTTGTACCTCGGCCTTCCAAAGAACTCCATCAACCGTCTTCAGATTATCCTAAATGACGCAGCACGTCTGATTTTTGGAATGCCGAGGAGGACTCATGCCTCCCCTCTGCTCCATAGGCTACATTGGCTGCCTATGGTGCAGAGAGTCGAATTTAAGAGTATGTGTATTTGCCACAAAGCAATCCACGGACAGGCGCCAGCCTACATAAAAGAAAGGCTCGAAATATACGAACCTAAGCGCGCCCTGCGATCGTCCGGATCTTTTCTGCTATCCTGTCCACGTTTCAAGTTAACAACAAAAGGAGGAAGATCTTTTTCAGTTCAGGCTCCTACCATCTGGAATAAGCTACCGGAGGCACTTCGCAGAGAACCCAATCTTCTCCATTTTAGGAAGTCCTTGAAAACCTTACTCTTTAAAGACGCATTCCCATCTCAATAGTCGGTTACTAGATCAGACACCTCTATATTCTTATTTCATCTTTGTTGCTGTACTTGGTCAGTAGCGCTTTGAGACCTGTCGGTGAGTTGGCGCGATACAAAACCCAGTTACAAATTACAAATTACAAATTATGCCTGTAAGGTAATGGAAGAGCAGCATTGGTCCTTTTTAGAGAAGGTTAAAGGGTGCATTTGGTACCAAATCTTGTAATTAGAATTTTTCGGCCATACCATCGGCTTTCCAGCTTGAGTTTGAGCTTTTCTCTATGAACGTGTTTGCTATGGCTGCTGTTTTAAGTTGGGGGAATAACTTACTGTATAGTGAATCTGGTTCCATCAGAGCTGCATTGAAATATGAAATGTTTTACTGTTGGAAGGTAAGAAGTGCTGTCTTTTCAAACTATATGAAAGCTCTGGGTATGTTTGACATTGGTCAGAATGAGATGGTACCCCTTCTGAAGCTCACCTTAGAAAATGTGATTAAAAAATCAATTTATAAAGTGAGCCTGAAAAAAGACATTGTATTGTGTGCTCGGCAAGCCTGGAATAAAATAGTACTAGAGAGTAGCATTTGTAAACAACCACAAACGTATGTGTACTATGAAACCTCCCCCGTGGTGTGTCGCAGAACTATTTTGTTATTAAGTTGTAATCTGCTTCTGTTACAAATTATTACTCGATCAAGGGAGGAACTAGCAAGGGAGGAGAAGTTTTGTGATCTCTGTGGGAGCAGTATTTAAGATTTAAATTATGTCCTTTTTCTATGTCCTCACCTTCATTCATTGTGGCGCCAATTGCTAAGACCATTGTTTTTAAAGTATAGCATAACATTGGTAGCCTAGACCCGGAAATGTCTACTTGTACTACCATCAGAAATAGATAGTGCAAATATTTTTTTACATTATTAAACAATATAAAAATCTTTTTTAAATGTTTGACATTTTGTAATTTCATAATAACTGTCTCTGGTCATAAATTTGTGGAATGTTGCATTTTAGGTCTCAAATACTTTGCATAGTATAAAGAGAATTATTGTATTATTTTGCTTGTTCTGCTGGACGTATTGCACAAATAGAAGTACTGTATTAGTGTTGTATTGTAAAATATTGTGCACTACTTGTTTGTTGCATTTAGTAAGCTTGTTTAGTATTGCGTTATAATGTTTAATTTGTTTAGTATTGCATTATAATATTTAGTTTATTAGATTGCCTATTTGCACTTTTTTCTATCCGTAGGGCCTACTTTATCTAAATTATAGTATAGTTGTACGCCGATTGGTTTCCTCTTGTATTTCATACTTTTATATATTTTACATTGCATGAATTGCTTCTAAAAAAATCTTTATTGTACTTTATGTGGGCCTCCGAGTTCCAAATCATCATACAAATCTTTGAATCTTATAAAAATAAATTACATACAATAAATGGTAAATATAAGTAGTATTTGTCAAAATCAATTGATTGGCATTGAACAAACAGTACATCAGATGGCAGACTATCATATTTTAAACACGGAAGTTTATATTTGATTATATAATGTTTTGTTTTACATTGACATATTCATGCTGGTCGATTGATGTGATCACAAACAAATCAAGCAAGTCTTTTATAGGATTAGGGGGGTGGAGCATGCCAGGCCTAAAGATGGCCGCTAACTAAAGAAGCTCAGTTTGCCGCTTTTACTATCCGCTATTTACTCGCTTCACTCCCGGGGGTAGCCCCACAGAATGCAGCGCCATCGATGCCGCTGACGAAGCGCTCCTTAATGATATGAACTTTGTCCCAAAGTGAGCAGCAGAAACAAAGTTGGCGGCGACCGTGATTTAAGGCCTGGCGTTGCGTGAAGAGGCGGCCTAAAGTGAGGCAAGCAGTCTGCGGTAAAGACTGACAGAGCGTTTGCTGGCTTGTCTCCGGCATGCAGCTCATCGACTGGGCCCCTCCTGAACTACGGTGAGGGGAGGTGTGTTCAAGAATCTAGATGTCGGCCCTTGGAGTGATTGCGAGACACGGACCGAGCCCAGGCCTCCAAGGGGTCCTCTGAGAGGTAGAGGATGGCTCCCCAGCACGAGTGCCCATTAAGGGTGAGACGCGCAGGCACCTATATCTGGGGCCTTTTTCCGGCATCTTCTTGCGGCTCTGGATATTGGAAGTGTTGCTCCCTGACACCGGAGCCCTCTGGTGGCGTCTACACCTGCAGCCTGCAGTGGGCCTGGTGCGCGTGGGCTGAGAAACGTGGCGCACCAACAAAAGCAGCATGGTGAGACCTGGTTGCGCTGCTTTCTCTGCTGTGCACTTGCCGTAGCTGTGCTACGCTGTGGAGGGTCCTTTCACTGCAAAACTGTGCAATATTAGCCTCCAACACTAAGACGTGGACTTACCTCCCAACGCAATATTGTGGGGCGACTTCAATAGGGTCCGGGCCGGATAAAGGATAAGCATAGGCCTTCCCAGTGGCTGAGATTCAGAGAGCAAACATATTAACTACTTTGCGGCTCAGAGAGGGTACTCGCCACAGATGATTTGGCGGTTCCACGACTACTGAGGGCTGCAGCAAGATGGGAAAATTAGACAAGACACAAACTAAACTCCAATTCGAGCAATGGACATACAGGCATAGGGAGAAATCTGCAGACAACACTTCGACAATGCCCATTGATGAACCTGAAGACAGTGGGGACATCAAGCAAATACTAGCAGTGATGAAAAATAGCTTATCCACAACTGACGGTAAAATAGATTCATTATCATACAGGATGGACCGAATGTCCGAAAGACTAGATAAGCACGCCTGGACATGGCGGGATACCGAGTCTCGGAAGTAGAAGAAGCGCAGATGGATACCGACAGTGCACTGAGGCAGATGGGTAAAGTCCTAGCTCTCCTGCAAGATAAGGCCAAGGACCTGGAGGCTAGGTTGCGACGCAGTAACCTACGCATAGTTGGCCTTCCGGAAACCACTGCAACAGGTGTAATAGAGTTATTTGTTAAAAAGTTACTTACAAACCTGCTGGGATGTGAAAATTTTTCATCCATGTTTGTCGTGGAACGAGCACATCGCTCCTTGGGCCCTAGGCCTCCTCCAGGTGCTCCACCGCAACCTAGCATAGCCAAATTGCACAACTACAGGGACAGATGCTGCTTTTGAGAAAGGCGAGAGAGTTGGGGGGAACTTTGATTCAGGAGCTCCTCCATTTAGTTGTTTCCAGACTTCACGCTTAAGGTGCAAGTGGCAAGAAGGCATTCCGCCCCAATGAAACACAAGCTACGTGAGCAGAATATAGAATATGCAATGCTGTACCCAGCAAAGCTACGAGTTAACTTTGATGGTAAAGCAAGGATCTTCACAGACCCCAAGCCCCTCCAAAAGGCCCCTAAGGAGCTGAGCAAAACCTACCTACCTAAGAAGGGCTCGAAGAGAACGACTGACAATGAACTGATCTCACCTGACCTTCAAAACAATTTCAGCTGAAGGTCATTGAAGACGTTACGAGGTCGGTGCAGGGGGATTTGGGGTGCTCTGTGTGGTGCTCATGTCCTTGGTAAGCTAAGTGGGGCGCTATCAGACTGGCAATGGTTGATGAGTGTGTACGTTGCACCACACACAATACTAGGGCTTTGACATTGTCCATTTGACTCTGGGGACTGTTTTGAAGGGATACTTTGCCCGGGTGGAAGGCTTCAATTGACGCTTGGTGTGGGTGGTTGTCCCCGGATGAGTGACATTTACTAGTAAATGGCGGCCGGAGTATCTCTGGTAAAGGTTGAGGCACTGGCCGGTAACACCTGCCCCTGCGTGTCACGCACAGTTTGGTTGAACATTGTATACCTTTTATTTTTGTTTATCCCTTTAATCCGGGAGTCTCCTGTGGCGGAAGCCGGGAGTGAATCTGCTTATTTTAAAAATTTGTGTTGTGTGATACCCTGTATTTTAAGACCACCTACCTGTGCACTAAAACAGCGCTCCGAGCGCTGCAACGAACGCTACCTTCGCCATTACTGAGGGCGAGGCGCCACGGCGGACACGCCCACCTCATCTGGCCACGCCCCCTCCTGACACTATAAAGTGCGCGCAGCTGGAAAGCGCGTCACTTTAATCCGGGAGTCTCCTGAGGCGGAAGCCGGGAGTGAATCTGCTTATTTTAAAAATTTGTGTTGTGTGATACCCTGTATTTTAAGACCACCTACCTGTGCACTAAAACAGCGCTCCGAGCGCTGCAACGAACGCTACCTTCGCCATTACTGAGGGCGAGGCGCCACGGCGGACACGCCCACCTCAGCTGGCCACACCCCCATGATTCCTCTCACACGGACATAAAAAGATGTGTCTTGCTAGGAAGCGCAGCGGACGGGCGCAGCGGGCGCGCCAAAGGCAAGCCCGTCTGGGCCCGTCCGGGCCTGGACCGGGCCCAGGGCCAGTCCCCCTGCCTCTTCCACTAGCCCCGGCCGCACCTGCTGGACCCATGCCCAACTTCACCTACTTAACACGCGCCATTGCTTGACTAGCTCTCGCTGCATCCCAAACCACCTGGAGACCACTCATTACTACTGCTCGCAATGCAACTTCACTCTTCCACCCTGCCAACCTTGCCTCTCTCCATGTCCCCCACTACAGCTACCCTTCTCTAATCAGCGCACCCTGAAAGCAGGCTTGATTAATTGCCGCTCTCTTCCCCGGCATGCCAATGACATCTGGATGTCCATCTCGTCTGATGAATGGGATATTCTCTTTCTCACCGAGTCTTGGATCACAGACTCCTCCTCTCCGGATATCTATCTGGCTATCCCCCCAGGTTATGATATAAAATGCCTGAACCGGGCTGGTGGTAAGTCTGGAGGCGGTCTAGCCGTCATTTTTAAATCCTTTTTCCAGCTGACTTTTACCAACCTCATTAACATTGGTACAATTGAAGCCATGTACTTCTCCATTTCCGACTCCGCGGCAGTTATCCTGGCTGGCACACTAGTCTATAATCCCCCCCGTCACTTCCCCCTCCCTCACTGCCCTCGTCCACCAACTGGCTGACTTATCTCTTAAACACCTATACTTCATTGTCCTGGGCGATTTTAACCTCCACATAGACAACCCGCTCTGTGCGAAGGCAACCAACCTGCTGGAAACTATGGATAGCCTCAATCTCAAGCAATTAGTTGTAGGTCCCACCCACGTGGCTGGCCACACTCTGGACCTCATATTCGCCAATTTTCCACTTATCACTGTCCTCCCGCCCCTCCCTCTAACTTGGACTGATCATTACCTCATTCCATTCTCTCTCACCCTAGGACGAAAATCTGCCCCTTTGGCCCCTAGGAAGGAGCTGGGAAGAAAATGGCACAAGGTTACATGCGCCACCTTGGACCCGATATTCCATTTTCAGTCGGAGTATCTCTCCCCAGACATTGATGAAAATGTCTCTAGGTTGAATGCTACCCTCGTTGTAGCGATTGAGTCTATCGCCCCCCAGAAAATCATCACCTCCTCTAGGTCGCGACCCGCGGCTCCCTGGTTTTCCACCTCCCTTCGGGAGGAGAAAAGCAGATGCAAGGCTCTCGAACGCAAGTGGAGATTAAACTACGACCTCGAAGCCAAACTTCAATATAGAACGGCCCTAAAAAATTTCCTTAAACAAAAAAAAAGCGCGATGAAAGACTACTTTGCCTCTCAAATTAATAAAGCTAAAAATTCATCTAAAACGCTCTTTAGCATTGTTAAAGATTTTATTAACCCTCCGGCCAGGGCCCCCCAGAATACAGCGAGCCAGGCTCTTTGCGAGGGACTCTCAGACTACTTTCTCGAAAAGATCAATAAACTCTGTGTCTCCTTCCCCACAGGGCCTGTCACCTTGCCTTCCCCCACCTGTCCCCCAGAGTCACCGTCCTTTCTCTCATTTAACAAACTCAACCAGGACGAGGCTATCAGACTACTTATGCACTGCAAATCCGGTGCCCCCTCTGATCCTGTCCCCGCAAAAATCATGGGAGAACTGGCGCCTTCACTCGCCTGCCCCTTCCTCTCCATCTGGAATGCCTCCCTTCACCATGGCTTCTTCCCCACCACCTGGAAGGAGGCCTTGGTGATCCCTATTTTAAAGAAAACAGACGCAGATCCCACTGTTTTTGCTAATTATCGTCCCATTTCCCTTCTTCCTAAACCCGCCAAAGTTCTGGAAAAAGCCGTGCAGTTACAACTCACGGAATACCTAGAAAACCACTCTCTGCTGCATGGATCACAATCCGGATTCAGAGCCGGATTCAGCACTGAGACGGCCCTGCTGGAAGTATCCGAAACAATTCGAGAATGCGTGGACAGGGGCGAGGAGGCCATGCTGGTTCTCCTCGACCTGTCCGCAGCATTTGATACGGTCTCTCACCCCATCCTCCTTGACCGACTTAAGCAGATAGGCATTGGTGGCACTGCCTTCAGCTGGATTGAGTCCTTCCTCTCATCCAGAAGTCAAAGGGTACTGCTGCGCCCCTTCAAGTCTGAGAAAAAGCCTCTGTCATGTGGGGTGCCGCAAGGCTCCGCCCTCAGCCCCCTGTTCTTCAACGTCTATCTTGCCCCCTTGGCCGACGTTGTGGAGTCCTACGGAGTCAGGGTGGTCTCTTACGCTGACGACACACAGTTGGTGTTCTCCTTCAGGGACCACTCGGACTCCGCCTTCGTCAATTTTCGCCAATGCCTTAACAACATCAGTGTCTGGATGACCGCGAACCACCTCAGATTGAATGCAGATAAAACGGAGGTTCTGTTTTTTAATCAGAAAACCTCCATCCCCTCCTCTTGGTGGTGGCCCACGGCGCTCGATCCCGCCCCGTCCCCCGTTCACTCAGCTCGGAATCTAGGTTTCCAATTTGACGACTCCCTGTCATGCAAAACCCAGGTTAATAAAGTCACCTCCTCCTGCTTTATGAAACTGCGCATGATAAAAAAAATCCTTCCCTATCTCCCCCTGGATTCCCGCCGTACAGTCACCCAAGCCCTCATCACGTCCCACTTGGACTATGCCAATAGCCTCTATGCTGGTGCCCCCCAGTACCTGATAGGCCGGCTGCAGATTGTCCAGAATGCCGCAGCCAGACTGATCGGTAATATCCCGTACCGTCAATCTGTCTCTGCTTATCGGAAGGAACTCCACTGGCTTCCAGTGGCTAGCCGCATTCAGTTCAAGGTCCTCACCCTCACCTATCGAGCCGTCAACGACTATGGACCTACTTATCTGAAAAAACGGGTCTCGATTTCCCGCTCCACCAGATCCCTGAGATCTAATGACCTCCGCCTCCTGATCTCGCCCCGTTTTAGATTATCTAGAACTGGTGGCAGAGGGTTCAGTGTCATTGCTGCCAAATTGTGGAACTCCCTTCCAATTGAGCTGAGATTCTGCCCCTCTGAATCCATCTTCCGAGCCAAACTTAAAACCTGGCTCTTTTCCGGACTTTAGTCTCTCCACTGCTCCCCCTGTTTCACTCCCCCTTTCCCTTGGTAACTCTGGATTCTAGCGCCGGGACACCCCTTCGGGGGTAGCTGCGCGCTCTACAAACCACATAAAATAAATAAAATAAAAATAAATCCCTGCGGGAGCGCTAGGGAGAGTTTTATTTTAGTTGGTTGCCGGGGGTTGGACATAGTCTACTCATGCTCTGTTGGGTAAAGCATGGCGTGGGTGGGGGAGGGAGGGTTATTTGTTTTGATTTCACAGCGTGCATAGACAGGATAGATGTGGGAGTTGATATCAGGTGGTTTAGTAAAGTGCGAACAGTAGATGCCAATAGAACCCGACATAAATGATGCAAGGCGGCACAGGGCGTAATCACAAAGACAGAATGCGATTCATCACCTGGAATGTTAGAGGCCTAAATGATTATAGAAAGCTGTGCAAGATCATGGCCTTCCTTACAAGACATGATATCGACGTGGCTCTACTTCAAGAGACACACTTGCCCCCAAAAAGCTGCATGCTTACAAGGAGGCGACTCCTCTGTGCATTCCAGGCAGCTGGATTCACTTCGTACACCAGAGGGGTAATCACCTGGTCTAATCCAAAATCAGGGATCTCTTTATACAAACTAAAAGTGGATCTATATGGTAGATACGCAATTTCGAGGTGCCACAGGAAAGGCTTAGATGTTCAGGTTGTCAATATATATCGCCCTAATTATGACAACACTCAATTTTATAGGTCATTACTCACACAAACTCAAGGAGGCTCGTCATTGCCACAATTATGGGGAGGAGACCTGAGCTGTGTGTTAGACCCGCTCCTGGATAAATTGTGCTGCCCCCTAGGCGCCCGTCAACAGCAGCAAAAACTATATGTGATATAGCCACCCAGTTGAACATGATTGATGTCTGGAGAGCTAGATCCCCGAGAAGGGTGTGTTCATGCATTATTCTGCTCCTCATGATCTACACACCAGAATAGATTATTGGCTGATCTCTGGATCGTTGTTGCCTCATGTTCGCGAATGCACGGTGCTACGGCGTTCATTCTCTGATCATTCCCCGATAATATTGGAGGTGGAGATTCCACCGTGAGGCACAAACCCCTTTGCCTGGAGATTTCCCCCGTACTCCCTACTGGACACGGCTTTCAAAGCCGAACTGGCTACAGCGATCACATACTTTTTTGACATTAATGGAGGCTCAGTAGAGCACTTTTCCACAGTATGGGAGACATTTAACGTATATATTAGAGGGGTAGTCATAAATAAACATGTGGGAGTCCTGCGCTCCATTAGGGGCTTACTCTCCCTGTTGGAAGGCCAGCTGGGTAGACTAGAACAGGAGGCGCTAGAAGGGACGGACCCACAGGTTATAGAGGCATTGAAGAAAACACTGGCCGAATACCATGTGGAAGTGGATAATGAAGTGAAACATGGGAAAGTATGCCGTAGCTAAAACATATGGCGAGGCGGATAAGCCGTGATCGGCCCTGGTGGCCCTAGCACGTCGACAGAGAGAATCTGGCGTGGTTACAGAGCTACTGGGGGAGGACGGGTGCCCACTACGCGAGCCTTTGGAAATCGCTAACAGATTCAGCAGGTACTGTGGGGATTTATACAACTCCAGGGTGGATGGAGAATATTTGATGAGGCTTTTTGACTTCACTGAGATACATATTGCTTTGAATTCAATGCAAAAAGGGAGTGCTCCGGGACAAGACGGACTCACAGTATCCTTCTATAAAGCCTATAAAGTACTTGTCCCACATCTGTGTACACTGTTCGAAGAAATCAGTGAATCAGGCATTATGCCACATACTATGAGGGAGGCCCTAATCCTTACGCTGCTCAAACCTGGAATGCTCATCCTATAGGCCGCTTTCAATTTTAAATGTGGATATGAAAATATTTGCCAAAATCCTAGCAAATAGACTAGCGCCATTGCTTCCGACGTTGGTTCGCCCTGAACAGGCGGGGTCATGCCAGGCCACGCATTAACATACAACCTAAGAACGGTGTTCGGGGCCATGCAACACATCAGGCCTGACATTAAGGCCGCAGCGGCTTTCTTGGACGCTGAAAAAGCGTTTGACTTGGTCGAATGGCCTTTTATGTTGGCAGTACTAAAGAGATTGGGCGTGGGTGATGTCTTTCTTAGACTGGTTTCAGTACTGTACAATCAGCCTGCGGCTAGAGTACGCATTGGGGATTTTTTTCAATCGGTTTCCATCAGTCAATGAGAAGAGACTAACTACAAATAATATTTTGATAAGATACAGACAGTGATAAAATGGGCAGGTTTGTAGTCTTGTGGTAATTTGAGGTTTGCTACATGATTAACAGGTGCCTCCCGCGTTTTTTTCCGTTCATGGTAGACGGAAAAAATACAAATTGAGGATTCGCACTGCAATCCACTTACGCTTACTGCTGAACTTTTTTGTTGTTGTCCAACTATAAATGGATATATCGAACAAGAAGCTTAATCAGCCTAAAGCAAGGGCTTTCCCACTCTATTTACCAGTTCCTGACACACTTACCTTCCTTCAGTGTGGGTATGAAAGATTCAAGGGGATGACTGCTTCACTCTATTTTTTGTTCTTTTACCAGGACTCTGGGGTCTGGTGAACAACGCCGGGGTTGGCTTCCCCATGGCACCCAATGAGTGGTTAGCCAAAGAGGATTTTGCAAAAGTGATCGACGTGAACTTGCTTGGCTTGATCGATGTGACCCTCAGCCTGGTGTCCCTGGTGAGGAAGTGCAAGGGCAGGATTGCCAATGTGAGCAGTGCTTTTGGGAGGATCGCACTTGTTAGTGGAGGGTACTCCATTTCCAAGTATGGAGTGGAGGCTTTTTCCGACAGCTTAAGGTAAGGAACACGTTGCTGGCATGGCCATCCAGTCAAATGACTGACATGAGGTTGGAGGAAAAGATTTATCTTGTCAAGTCAATCAAGCTTTATTCGGTTTATAAAATACAACCATAAAAGCCTTCTAAAAAGTTAACATTATTCCATTAAAAATTAACATTTATTCAATCAGTCCAATACATTCTAGTACATAAAGTGCATGGCAATTGGAGAAGGTGAATAAATAGGTTAAAATGTTGTGCAAGAATTACTGAGTAAGTTAAAATATTGTACAAGATCTAGGAAGAAAAAGGTTGGAAACTATTAATAATAGAATAAATCATTCTTTGTCTTAGAGTCCAGATTTTTCATATGTTACTGCCTCCTAATGGGAATTATCTATTCTTCTTTTAATCGCCATTTGTACAAAGACAATTTCTGCATTGCAAACCATTTATTTTTTCAAACTGTAAATGTAATTAAAAGCCTCCTTATAAAAATACAATTTACTATCGATAGATAAAGGGCGTAAGACATACTTCCTAATATCTCTGTAAAAATGACCTAAAAGTATAAAGTGCAGTGTCGTCTGTGGCGCTTTTCCATCGCATGGGCTATTTGGGAGGATGCGATTCCACTTGCCATTCTTTGGAAAAGCAAACAAGTGATGGAGAGTACCCAATCATAATCTAGTTAGAAAAAACCTATGTTGTAAGTTTCTTATAAATAATAAATATAGTTGGGTACCCAATAATACTGGACCTTCACAGTATAGTTTATCGTCTGTTTAGAACCTACTGCCCTATCTCTTAATGCATCTCTTGATTTTGTAAGTCTCAGTTTAAAGTCCCTTTTACTGTATTTCCAGATAGTCGTGGGATCTTTAAAATCAACTACCACCTTGCACTCAGTTAAAAGATTGTGAATATACTGAAGCCATGGAATTATTTTATAGTGGTCTAAGGCAAAACAATCCATTATGATCTCCTTTGTCAATTTCGTCTCCTCTTTAGTTCAGATCCCATACTAAAGCATAAGAGCTGGCATGCTGATGTAATCGCTAATGTAGGGGAAGGACAATTCCTTATGGACGGTGAACACCCGAAATATCGATTCCAAAATATCGACTGCCCAGAATATCGAAGTTTAAATATAGAGTGGACAGAATATCGAATTATCAAAATATAGATAGGTCAGAATATCGAATTTGGGGTACAAAATATCGATTTCCATAATATAGAATTTAAAAAAATAGAATTCCATAATATCGAATTTTAAAATATAGATTACCATAATATCGAAAAAATTTTAGTGTTATGTATGGTAGTATATGTGTTAAAATTATGTATTATTTTTGTAATGTATGTTTAAATTATTTAAACTAATGAATGTTATGTAATTTAATTTTTGCGTAATTTAATTCCGTAGCGGGTTGTGGGTTTATAGGGGAATAGGGTGAGAAGTAATTTTAATTATGCTTAATTAAATATTAATTATATTTATATGTTTTGTTAATTAATTGATTGATAATTAATTATTAATTGGTAATTAATTTTTATTAATTGGTAATAATTTATATTAATTGATTAATTGATAATTATGTTAATTGTATTTTTTATTATTAGGAGCGGGTTGTGGGTTTCTAGGGGAATTGAGTGGGAAGTAATTTAATAGTAATAAAGTAAATAATTATTTTTTTATTTATGTGTCTTGATAATTAATTGATAATTAATTATTAATTGGCAATTAATTTTTATTAAATGGGTAAATAATTTGGATGAATTGCTAATTCATTTTTATTAATTGCAAAATTATTTTTATTAATTGATTAATTGATAATAATGTTAATTGTATTTTTTATTATTGGGAGTGGGTTGTGGGATTATAGGGGAATTGGGTGGGAAGTAAATTAATTGTAATAAAGTAAATAATATATTTTTTAATTATGTGTATTGATAATTGATGATTAATTATTAATTGGTAATTAATTTGTATTAATTGGTAATTAAATTTTATTAATTGCTAATTAATTTTTTTCAATGGTAATTCATTGTTATAAATTGGTAATTATTTTTATTTAACTTTTGATTGGTATTGATAATTAATGTTATATTATTTTAAAAATAAATCTTTACTTTCCCTACTGTTGTACTCACTGGAGTGGGAATAGTAATTTTTACCCCTACGCTATCCAACGCTTTCTCTACTGTTGCACTCACTGGAGTGGGAATAGTACATTTTACCCTCCTGCTATCCAACGCTTTCCCTACTGTTACACTCTTTGGAGTGGGAATAGTAATTTTTACCCCTACACTATCCAGCGTTTTCCCTACTGTTGCATTCACTGGAATGGGAATAGTAATTTGTACCCCTACGCTATCCAACGCTTTCCCTACTGTTGCACTCACTGGAGTGAGAATAGTAATTTTCCCCTTCTTGCTATCCAACGCTTTCCCTACTGTTGCACTCTTTGGAGTGGGAATAGTAATTTTTACCCCTATGCTATCCAACGCTTTCCCTACTGTTGCACTCACTGGAGTGGGAATAGTAATTTTTACCCTCCTGCTATCCAACGCTTTCCCTACTGTTACACTCTTTGGAGTGGGAATAGTAATTTTTACCCCTACACTATCCAGCGTTTTCCCTACTGTTGCATTCACTGGAGTGGGAATAGTAATTTGTACCCCTACGCTATCCAACGCTTTCCCTACTGTTGCACTCACTGGAGTGGGAATAGTAATTTGTACCCCTACGCTATCCAACGCTTTCCCTACTGTTGCACTCTCTGCAGTGGGAATAGTAAAATGTATCCTCCCGCTATCCAACGCTTTCCCTACTGTTGCACTCTTTGGAGTGGGAATAGTAATTTTTACCCCTACGCTATCCACAGTTTTCCCTACTGTTGCACTCACTGGAGTGGGAATAGTAATTTTTACCCCTACGCTATCCAACGCTTTCCCTACTTTTGCACTCACTGGAGTGGGAATAGTAATTTTTACGCTCTCACTATCCAACAAAATCTCTACTTTTTTTACATTACTTTTATTATGTTTACATTTTAAGCTTTTTTATATTATATTATGTATGTTTTATTTAATTGTTTTTAATATTTAATTACTTTTATATTATTTTTAATACATTTAAAAAATTCGACATTTTAGCTAACTATATTTTAACATTCTATATTTTGGAATCGATATTTTAGTACTTACCTGTTTGTAGATAGGGAGTCGATATTCTTTCTTTCTATATTTTGGCGTCGATATTTTGTGTAGTCGATATTTTGTCTCTCGATATTAAGTCACTGAACCCTTATGGACTATGTATGAAGGAGTAGAATCAGGGACTGCTAAAAGCCTCCTTAAGAACTTGTTTTCCCGAATTTGCAATAACGTATAATTGGCTCTCCCCCATATTGCTGTTCCATAACATGTACCTGTAAGGCATTTGCTTCTATATAGGGTCAAAACTTCCCTAACTGGTTTGTTCACAATTTTTTGTGAAAATCTAAAAGTAGCCTCAACTAACCTTATGAATTTTTATTTACAGCGATCTATGTGAGTACCCCAGCTTCCCTGGCAAGTAAAGAGGAGGCCTAAATATGAAAAAGAAGGTGTTCTTTCAATTGGGACACCTTCCATGTGGTGGTTTCTATGTTTGGTTTTCCCCCTTCCACACGTCATTGTGAATGTTTTACTAAGGTTGAGTAATATGTTTTTCTCATTCATAAAAAATGCTAAATTTTCGATTAGACATTGTGGCCCATTAGCTGTCCTTGATAGCAGGACAGCTTTGTCTGCATACAAGAGAACTGGAGTAATGCAATTACCGATTCTAGGGGCATCAGCTTGCAATTTTTGCAGAGTAATGTCAACATTATTTATATACAGGGAGAATAAGAGTGGTGCCAGGACACACCCTTAGCGTATGCCTCGAGTAACTCTAATGCAGGGGATACATTCGCCGTTAAGGCCATAGCGGATTCTTGAAGTTAATAGCGCATAGATTTGTGACAGATAAACTATGATGTCTTTTTGTCTCTATTAAAGTCTGCCATAATTTTTCATGGATATAAAGATCGTCATCTTTTTACAACTGCATTGACCAAATTATGTCAAAATTAAAATGAGACACATTTAAAAAGAAAAAACTAAGTATTACTGCAGCTGAGATGCTGCCCCAATCAAAAGACATTATATACATACTAAAACCCTCATTTGTGGATCGTGAGGCTGCACTCTGTTCCACCAGGGCAGCAGAGGGATGCTCTTGGCTGCCCTGGTGAACTACAGCGTGCCTTATTTAGAGACCCGCACCAGGCAGGCCGAGTTCCCTGTGCCTTCAGAGGAGACAATACCATGCCAGCCCCACTGAAAGCTCTGAAGTCTTGTTGTGTGACAACACCTGAACAGAAAACTTCTTTGTTTAAAAAAAAAAAAAAATACTGAGCAGAAAATTATTTTGAAAAACAAAAAAGAAATGCTGGGTGTTTTCTCTCAGTGTGTGGGGGTAATTTATTGCTATCTTGTTTGGAACAGCCAAGTTTTCTTTGGTGATCCAGAACAAGCGAAAAATAAATCAAAACATCCAGCTTAAATATGTTGAAAGGACAAAGGTACTCTGGCTGGTAGCCCAATGTCAGTCGAGCCAGTGGTCAGCAGAAGCATCTCTGGCAGACAAATGGCATCTCCCCTGAGCAGAAATATAGTGGGGAACTACAAGTTTGGAAGATAAGGTACTACACCACTTTTGTGCCTTAGTACAGTGTCCACAAAACTCTAACTAAGACCATAGAATCCCCAATTCAACTTTCCTGTTTAGCAGCAAACCCCCCTCTCTCTTCCCTGAGGATGGTACTCAAGAAGATTCAGTAGAGATATGAGCCTAATAAGGTGTACAGATCTCAAGGGTTGGTATTGTAGATTGTAAGGGGCATACATTTCATAACATGGAATTTATTTCACTTGAGATGTTTCAAGTTATTGAGATTTTAAAATGGAGTGTTCCAGCAGCAAATGTGACCCTGGGCATTACATTCTCATTGTGCTTGTTTTTTAGGTCTTGCTTGACCCAGCGCATGCGCTGGTCTGGCGAGACTTATTGAGAGGGCTCCAAAAAGTGCTACCAGGCCAGCCTAGAGCTACAGTGCATGTGTGCGGGCGCGGGTGCTGCTTTTACCGCGATTACTTTCACATTCGCGGCCGCTTTGATGTTTGATCGCGATCACTTTCGCGGCCGCACGCCCGCTTGGCATAGCCAATAGGTCTCGCTTTTGGGTCCTTATAAGTATTTAGTTATGCAACTGTTGCATGGCTAAACACTTATAAGGTCCCAAAGGCGAGACCTATTGGCTATGCCTATGCTTGTTTATATAGTGTTTTGCTTTTCAGAACCATTGATCAACCTTTTTCTGTGGGTTCTCTATCAATCATTAGGCGTGACCTCCAGGCATTTGGCGTTAATGTCTCAATTGTGGAGCCTGGCTGCTTCAAGACTGATTTCGCCACAAAGGCAATAGTGGAGGAAAGTTTACATGCCGTGTGGGCCCGTGTGCCGAAAGATGTCAAGGAGAGCTATGGACAGCAATACTACAACGCCTGTGAGTAGATTAGTCATCTACTGTTTGCTGGGGAAGGCATGTGTCGGAGGTCCATTGACTTACTGTTTGACATTCATTTTCTCATAAGAGTATTAAAACAACTATATCCCCTTGTCTATGAGGTGTGTTACATATACATTTTGAAATTGAATTATCACACTGCTGCAATAAGAAAGTTCAACTGACTTTTGGATCAAAGTTATTGCTGTAGGGTAGAACAGTGTTTGTGCTGTACAATTGATTGGCTGAGCTAATGCTGAGAAAGTATTGGTGTTTTTGCTGTAGTATGCAGCGTTGTCTGTGCTCTACGATGCAATAGAAAAGTTAGAACTGTAGGATCAAATTGCCCGGTTACTTGCCAGTAATCTCCATTACTCCGAGTCAAGCTCTTCCTCGTTGCAGTCCTTGCAAGCTGAGAAAATAACATTCCCTCAGAAGTTGTTCCCCAGCTGATGAAAATAGTTCCCCCAACATGGCTGCCATTACCCAGCAGTCTGTAAAAGGGGAGGAAATTAGTGAATGTTTCCTGTTGCACATCAAGCCTTTAAAAAAGATTAGGAAATTAAATAACCAACCCCTACACCCGAGGGGAGGAGGTGATTTCAGCACTGCATTGAAGAAGACCTGGACTAGAAGTAATGAAGATTAGAGGATTACTGGTCAATAACTAGGCCATTGCCTCCTCGTCCATCTTCCTCAAAGCTGTCCTTACAAGTTGAGACAATACCTAAGGAGATACGATTGAACACTTTATTTTCCAATACACCTAATAAATCAATGTGTCAATAGATTTGCTGCAACAACTGTGAATATTTTTCTTTTTATCATATCTCCTCTTCCTAATGTTTTGTAAATGTGTAGTTGCTTTATGACATCTTATGTGTCAGACAGAGAAGACACTACATGGTTCCCAAAATCTACTGGAAAATTCCCACCAAACTGCAACCGGTAATGTGGAAGATGTGAGCGGATTTTGATTTAGCTGAACAAACAATTCCTTTTAGTGATGTTGGATGCACATGATGCTGAAATTCCCATAGTGCATCCGCGTGTACCTGAGTGGGAACCTCTGAACCTGACATTTCATAACGTTTGATTATTACTGCCATAATCCACCTTGAAGCATTTGATGTGCATGGACGAATACCTCTACTCAAAAGGCCAAAAATAATGAACAGAGAGTCTACTTTCTGAAAGGAGGATGTTCTGGATAATGATCTTTGCAAGTCAAGAGTGTGTGGAGTTGTGTAGGATGGAAGAGGGCAGATCACTGGAAGGACAATCTCCTATGAGCATTGAAAAGAAGAGGGTATGATGGGCAAGAAGAGGGTGCTCAGACAAACCTTACCTGGAAAAGAACGGATGAAGGAAAGCAATGGAAACCAAAGCTCCAATTTCCCCAATCTTTCTACTTGAACAAATGGCAACAATGAATACCACCTTAGAGGTTAGGTATTATAAATAAAGATGTTTCCAAAGGCTCAACGGGAAGACACGTTAAGACATGAAGGACCAAGGTTAAGTCCCAAGATGGGAAAGGAAAATGGATCCTAGGTTTTTGGAAAAAAAAGCTCCTGTAGTGACACAATGCTAGAGGAGCCACTGCTGAACACTGACCCCCCCCACCTTTAAGACTGGATAGCTGCCCATTGGTTCCTAATTGTGGTTACAACTAGACCTTGTATGAAACTATCCTGTAAGAAATCTAAAATGTTGACAGCAGCACAGGTTGTAGGATAAGATTCCTACTATGACATCATGATTCAGAATTTCACCAGTGACGACTATATGATTTGTGTGGTGACTGGCATCTGGAATTCTGAATACATTCCGCTACTTGATGAGTAGCCCTGTCCTAACAGAATTTGACATTCCGCAGCCATACACCAAGATGGAGGCACTTCAGGGACTCTTGTGACAAAGGAGATAGTCTCACTGGAGAGGAAATTAATGGAAACTGCCAGGAAGGATGGACCGCGTTCTGAAGTAGGAGAGGAAATCAAGTTCTCTTAGTCCACTCTGGTACCACTAAGAATACCTCAGCTTCATCTTATTGAATTTTCTTTAACACTTGTTGGATCAGGTTAAAGGAGGAAACAATAAAGAAGCCCCCTTGGCCCCATGTTCGAAATAGCATATTTTGCCCAAGCTACTGTGGAGGGAATCAGAGAGCAGAACTGTGGTAAACAGGGGTTTGGACTCTGTGCCACCGAGGTCTAGCCAAGGATGACCAAACCTCTGTATGGGCTCTTGAGAAAAGTGAGGGGAGAGATATAGGGATTCTAATGATGGGAATCTCAAACTGGGTCCATATGCCCCCCCCCCCAAAGAAGATGCACTGTAGTTAGAGAGTGGAGAGTGTGTTTCGCCCACAGACCTATCTCCCAGAAATGGAGAAATAGAGAGTACTGCATCACCCATAGAAGTTTCAGGTAAGCTTTTACTATTTGATTGTTTGTTTATATGCAAACTGCTTGGTTCTTGATCAGAAGAAGGAAATAGAGTAATGCTGTTCCAGCCACTGCTAGCTTTTTCCAGTTGGAGGAGTTGAGGTATTCTTGCCTGCTCCACGTGTCCTGCATCTGACCTAATCCGAGAACTGCTGCCTTACTCAACTTTGCTGGCATCTGTTGAGATGGTCACTAGAGGTGGAGCTACTAACTGACGACCCCTGATGGAGCGCGGGTCACCAGCTCGGGTTAAACACACACATACCTAATACTCAACTGGGCCCAAACCATTCACACAGATGAGCTAGCAAACTCCGCTGATATCAATTTTTTAGTTTTACCTGTAATTTAATTTCACCTTTACCAAGTCTTACCAATTTGATCTCTTTAATAATTCTTTTCTCGATGAATCAGGTTTTTGAGATAGTTTAAGGTAGAAAATTACATTTAACTTTAAACTTGAAATAACCACAAACTCAAAAAGTTTTAAAAACTTTATCTAAATCAATAATTTTGTGAGTCAGAATCAATTACAGTTTAGACACATTCTCTCAAGAGGCAAGATAAAGGTCAAATAAAGCAAAGTCATAATAATGATCAGTGAAGACGGTACCTGCAAGAGGGAGAGAGAGAGAGAGCAGGCACGACAGGTTTCACAGAATTATATTTACCTAAGGTGATAGATGAACCCAACTCCCTGAAGATGGGTCAGATGGAATCTGCCAGGACAGGATGCAGACAGAGAATTGGACAGATTCGGATCTGGGATGGTGACCTCTTCTAAGTGCAACGCCAGCATCGCACCCCTCTCTGATAGTACTCTCCTCAGGTGTCCCTCTTCCGAAATCCCCTTCCAGATGATTAGATTAGCGATCAGTATCTCATTTTCTCGAGCAGAGTTTCTGGCAGCAGCAGGGTCTGAGACAGCGTCTAGGACAGAGTCTGTAGCAGCATACGTGTTGGGTCGGTGACAAGTCGGCATGACAGATCTGACAAGTCTGACAAAATCTCTAGCTAACTTACCTCAATTATACTATTTTGTATTTGTGTACCACCCCCAAAAGTTGCAATATTCGTGTTTTCCCCTATTCTGATTGGTCAGGGCGAGGAGTTGCGTTCATCACACCATATTAAAAGTAATAATTTCTCTTTGGACTATTGTTCTGTTTCCGCCCCTTAATTTACTTTCCCATAGATTTATTCTCACCCGCATTTCACATTATGTTCAGTACAAGTTATACATTTTATTCAAAATTGTTCCTTTCGTCCGGTTCAGGGGTTTACTTTCCCAGGCATCTTTGCCAAATGTGGCCTTGGCTGTGATTCAAGTGTGTCATCCTGGTTTTCGGGAAGTTTCTATGCGCATGCACGTGGATCAGATGGGGTAGGGATTTCAGTCACCCTCTGAGGCCCAAATATGAACTAATAATAAAGTCAGAAGAAGACACGTTAGAATGTGACAATAAATGATTTCACTGTATACTACTTATCTCTACTCTATCCCCATTTACTTATTCAATCTTTTCGCATTAGTGCTTAGTAGAATTTATAGGTTTAGTTTAAGCGACAGTGTTAGACCTGTCAGCCCTTTGGGTGGTCCCTCCTCATCATTATTTATTTTGTCCCACTTTTGCCTCAAACCCTGTTTGAATTTTTCCTTTTTGGGAACCACCAGACTTTTTAGTGTTGCTGCAGATTCAGGGAGCCATTTTACCTACCCCTGAAACTTCTGTCTGAGGGCCTGAAGCACAAAATGGTGGCCACCTGTGACATCACCAGCATCCACTGGAACCTGCTAGCACCTTCCAGAACATTCCAGAACCCTGTGACAGTTGGAGGCGGTTTAGAATGTTGGGAAGCTAAGACAGAGAGTTGGCAGTTGGAGCTGGCAGTTGGCACCTGACTGGTGAGGAGTGAGCAGCAAAAACGTGAAGGAGGAAGGAGTGAAGCAGCAGGGGTGGAAACTTGTGCCTGGAGTGGGGTCCATAAACCCACCCTTGATACTAGTCCCTACTGACGGAGCCCAGCCTAGAGCCCTGTGTGGGAAGAAGTCAGAAAAACCATCCTGAGGACCTGGACAGCAGGAACAGGCCTTAGAAACAAGAGAACAGCAAGATCCTGACCTGGAAGCTGGTTTCCCTGAAGTCCGACGTCGAGTAGCCTAAGACCTGGAGCCCGAGGTGGAGAAGCGGCGCTGACTGGAAAAGCAGACGTCGTACCCGGAGCCGCCAGAGGTCGAGAGAGGGCACCGTCAGAGGTCGTGAGGAATACCAGAGGTCGAGGAGGAAGTCACCCGAGGTCGAGTGAGCGGCGTCATCGGAGGAGTGAAGTCCGCCCTCCGGAGTCGTCGGGGACCGAGGTGAAGTGTAACGGAGGTCGGGAGTGAGGATCGCACTCCGGAGTCGCCGGAACCTGTAAGAATCGTGCCGTAGGTCGGGAGTGGAGGTCGCACTCCGGAGTCGCCGGAAACCTGAGGAGAGGGACACCGGAGGTCGGGAGTGAGGATCGCACTCCGGAGCCGCCGGAAGTCGACATCGAGGCAAGGCCGGCCGACGTCATCGAAGCCGAGGTCGCCATCGGACCGGAGCCGCCCGAAGTCGACATCGAGTAAGACTGCCCGACGCCATCGAATCGGAGGCCGAGATCGAACCGAGGCCGCTGACATCGAGACCGGAGCCGCCTGCCGGCGTCGTCAAAGAACTGACATTGTGCCGAGGCCGCCGACATCGAGCTGGAACCGCCTCACGGCATCGACCCGACTCCAGCGGCGTCGGAGCATCAGAAAAAGGGCAGTAAGTGGAGTAGAGGGCGCCTAAGGCCCTGTGGAGACCTGAGAGACTGCTCTAAGGGGCTAGGGAGGTGCTGGAACCAACCTGACTGTGCCAGGGGTGAACTGGGACTAATCTAGAGAAGGTGTGTGGAGAGAGAGAGCCAGGTCTCTGGTATTTTCCCCCTTTATCTACCTCAGTTTAGGCCTCAGCCTTGACCAAGCCAGGGAGTAGACTCCCCCAAGCCTTCCACATCCCCACAAGCTGTGCCTGGGCCAAATCAGCCCTTAGGAATTCAAAAGTGATCTGAATCCATGAGTGTCACTGTCAGCTTTTAAGTATTTATTAGGGGCACTGTATTTATTGTATTTAACCTATTTATTGTTCCACTGTATTTATTGGTCCACAGTATTTATTGATGCACAATATTTATTGGTTACAGTATTTATTGCCTCAGAATATTTAATTGCCTGTCTGTATTGCACTTTTATTTATGCCTTCA
Source organism: Triturus cristatus (assembly GCF_964204655.1). Classification (NCBI taxonomy): domain Eukaryota; kingdom Metazoa; phylum Chordata; class Amphibia; order Caudata; family Salamandridae; genus Triturus; species Triturus cristatus. The sequence goes on along the minus strand of NC_140585.1, from coordinate 1,202,312,129 downwards.
GTATTTATGATCACCCCTATTTATTGAATCATTAAGCCAGTATTTATTTGTCCTGCACTTTCTAAAAAGTTTGTATATTGTGATTGTTATTTATTTTCTCCAATCAGCAACTAAGAGAAAAAGCAGATAAAGAAAGTTATTTTCATAATTTTTACGGTGTAGAGTCGTTTTTGGAACGGATGCACGCATGGTTATTGTTTGGGTATGTTGTATGCTTAGCGCGGAGCCTGATTCCTGACCACTCGAGCCAAGCTACCACAGTGTGTTCGGAAGACCACCACCACCCTTTCAGAGTGGGAGTGTGGTTTTCCAACATAAATTGTTGTTCAGTGGTGGGATAGAGCTGTGCCTACGTATACTCAACAATAACTGTGGGTAGTCCATAGGCCTACACCGGGAGTTTTCTCAAAGCGGCCTTCCTAATTGTGGGTTTTTGTTTTTTCCAAATTTACTCTGGTGGTGGGAGGAGGTATTATTAAAGGTACCCCCCTGCATAGTTACTGCACAAAAACCTGTCCTCTAACCTGAGTGGGCGAGATGGAATTTGTACTAGAAAATCTAGAAACGTACACTGTGGCCCAACTCAGGGAGTTTTGCCAGCGGGAGGGGGTGTACTGTCCCCCAGGAGCAAAGAAGGGTGCACTCCAAACCAGCTTAAGGGCTTGGGGGGAGGCACGCCGAGAAAGCAAGGCTGAGGAGGAGGACAGGGATGGAGAGCCTGACACCGAGGGGGCTGAGATGTACCAACCTGAGGTGGGGAACCTGTCAGCAGGGCCCAGAACCATTTCTAGGAAGGGCAGCAGTGCCTCTAGCGGTGGCTTGTCTGAGGTGGAGTTAACAGACCGGAGGGAGAAAAGACAGCTCACATGGGACTTAGCAAGGCTGGAGAAGGAGAAGGAGGAGCAGAGGATGGCCCATGAATTACGACTGAAAGAAATAGATCTTCAGATCTTGAGAATCGGGGCACAACCTGTTCCTAATGGTGGCAGCCAAACCCAAGAGATCACCAGGGAACCTAAACCATACCTGCCAAAGGACATAGTAGCTAGCTATGGAGTGGGCGACGATATCGCCAAGTGGCTAGCGGCCTATAAGGTCTCATTGAGGGCCCATGGGGTTCCAGAGAAGTACTGGGGAGGGGGATTGTACAAGTACATGCCTCCAGCGGGTAGGGATGCTTTATTGGCCCTCGAGGAGGATGAGCAGACCCACTACCCCACCATGAAACTGGCGCTCATCAGAAAGTTTGGACTAACACCTGAAAAGTACAGACAGAAGTTCAGGGGTAGTCACAAACTGGGCACGCAGAATTGGGTGGACTTCCTGGACTATGCGAAGAAGGCAATGGAAGGATGGATTCAGGGCAGTGAAGTGAGGAACTACGAGGGGTTGTTTGACCTGGTACTGAAGGAACACCTGCTCGAGAAATGTTTCCCTGAACTGCGGCAACACCTGGTGGATAGCAAGCTGACCAGTCCCCGGAAGCTTGCTGAGGAGGCGGACATTTGGGCTAGTACCCGGGTGTCCACAAGGGGGACTGGAGGGGATACTCAAAAGGCCGGACAGGGCGCCCCCCAGAAGAAAGAGAGAGGGGAAAAGAAAAAGGAGTTCTCCAAAGGCCCCCAAAATAACTTCCAAGGGAAGGGAACAGGATTCACCCCTAAGGCTAACCCGCCCAGAAACCCTAATCCTGGCCAGAGTCAGCAGCCAAGGGTTGTCCATTGCTATGAGTGCGGTGGCGTTGGACACTATAAAGGAGATCCGAAGTGCTTGAAACGACCACCCCCTCCCACTGGAGGAAAGACCCCCGGAGTAGCTAGTGTAGTGCTCGGGGAGGAGATGCCCTTAACTAAGGGAAGGGAGTGGGCGGGTGTAACTTTAGTGTCCCTGGGAGAACGGGAGATGGTTCCTAAGATCCAGGTGCCCGCAAATACCGCAAAGTATGGGCAATGGGTCACCATCAACGGCCAAAGAGGGGAGGCTCTGAGAGACACAGGAGCCAGTATGACTATGGTGCGTAGCCAACTGGTGTCTCCAGAGCAGGTAATTCCCGATGTACTCCACCCAGCCGCGATGGCTGACGGCAGAACAGGCCACTATCCAGTGGCCGAGGTTCCCTTTGAATGGGGGGGGGTTGCAGGTTCACTTCGAGTTGCCGTAAGCCCTGCCGTGCCAGTCGATTGTCTGCTGGGGAATGACATGGAGCACAACGCTTGGAAGGAGGTGGAATACCGGACTCACACCGAGATGCTGGGTACACCTGACTGGGCCTGTGTTAGCACAAGGTCCACGACTACCCGAAGAGGGAGTTCATTTCGGCTGGAGCCTGGAACAAAGGCCCAGCCAGCTGCCAGTCAAGGGAAGAACCGAGGACAGGAGGAGCCTGCCTCGGCGTCCCCACCCCGTAGGACGGATAGGCCACCGGAGGTGGTGGACCAGGAGTCTGCGGTGGGGGACGTTACCAACCTGGAGGACCTACCCATCCCGGCCGAGTGGCACGTGGAGGGAGGCCCGTCCAGGGAGGAATTCTGCCAGGGCCAGAGGGAGTGCCCTACCCTTGAGGGGCTGAGGCGACAGGCCGAAGCCCAGGCAGCAGGGAACGTTGAAGGGAACTACAGTGTTTACTGGGAGGATGGCCTCCTCTACAGTGAACCCAAGGCACCCCTACACGGATCGTCACGAGCCTTGGTAGTTCCTCAACGTTATCGAGCCTTCCTTCTGGAGTTGGCTCACGAGATACCATTGGCAGGACACTTGGGGCAAGACAAGACCTTCGCCCGTCTTGTCCCACACTTTTATTGGCCTCAGATGAAAGTGTCGTCCGATACCTACTGCCGGACATGTGTGTCTTGCCAAGCCAGTGGGAAAACAGGGGTGAAGCTGAAAGCTCCCCTGGAACCACTTCCTGTCGTTAGCACCCCCTTTGAAAGGGTGGGCATCGACATTGTGGGTCCATTAGATCCGCCAACTACAGCTGGTCACAGGTTTATCCTGGTTCTGGTGGATCATGCCACACGGTACCCAGAGGCAATACCTCTGAGGACCATAACAGCACCTGTTGTGGCAAGGGCCCTGATGGGAATCTTTACCCGAGTGGGTTTTCCCAAGGAAGTTGTGTCCGACAGGGGGACCAACTTCATGTCAGCGTATATGCGGGCAATGTGGAAGGAGTGTGGAGTGACATACCGGTTCACAACTCCTTACCACCCCCAGACCAATGGTCTGGTGGAGAGGTTTAATAAAACCTTGAAGGGCATGATCAGAAGTCTGCCTGAAAGCCTGCGGAGGAAATGGGACGTCCTCCTACCCTGTTTACTTTTTTCCTACAGGGAAGTGCCACAGAAGGGAGTGGGCTTCAGCCCCTTCGAGCTTCTGTATGGGCACCCTGTACGTGGACCTCTCAACCTGGTGAGAGACGGATGGGAAAGAACTCCCAGAAAGCTTCCCCAGGATGTGGTGAGCTACATGCTGGCCTTCCGGAGCCAAATGGCTAAGTTGTGGAAGCAAGCTTCTGACAACTTGGAAGCCAGCCAAGCAGTGATGAAGGCGTGGTATGACCACAACGCTCACCCGGTGGAGTTGGAGCCTGGCCAGAAGGTGTGGGTGATCGAACCGGGAGAGCTTAGTGCCCTCCAGGATCGCTGGTCAGGACCCTTTGAGGTGTTGGAGAAGAAGGGTAAGGCTACCTACTTGGTGGACCTGAAGACCCCTCGTCAGCCCCTGCGGGTGCTGCATGCCAACCGCCTCAAACCCCACCACGAGAGGCCCGAAGTCATCTTGATGATGGTGACTGACGGAGGAGAGGACGTGGAAAGCGAGCCTCTCCCTGATCTGTTTGCGTCTCAAGAGAAGGATGGGTCGGTGGAGGGAGTGATTCTCTCCCCATCTCTAACTCCTGAACAGCAGGAGGACTGTCGCCAGGTCCTGGGGCAGTACTCCTCGTTGTTCTCCCTTGTCCCGGGTAGGACTCACCTGTGCGTCCATGACGTGGACACAGGAGACAGCCCACCTGTGAAGTCCAAGATCTACCGGATGTCAGACAAGGTGAAGGCCAGCATTCATAGTGAAGTCACTAAGATGCTGGAGCTAGGAGTGATTGAACCTTCTAGCAGCCCCTGGTCCAGTCCGGTGGTGTTAGTACCAAAAGCTGCACCACCGGGTGCCCAACCAGAACTGAGGTTCTGTGTGGACTATCGGGGACTGAATTCAGTGACCAAAACTGATGCTCATCCGATCCCTAGGGCGGATGAATTGATTGACCGGCTGGGAGCTGCCCAATATCTAAGTACCTTTGACCTTACTTCAGGGTACTGGCAGATCTCGTTGACTGATGGAGCAAGGGAAAGGTCAGCCTTCTCCACGCCCAATGGCCACTACCAGTTCTGTGTGATGCCCTTTGGGCTCAAGAACGCACCTGCCACGTTTCAGCGCCTGGTAAACCAGATCCTCACCGGAATGGAGAGTTTCTCTGCTGCTTATCTGGATGACATAGCCGTCTTCAGTAACAGCTGGGAGGATCACTTGCGTCACCTGCAAGCTGTTCTCCAGGCCCTGAGACAAGCTGGATTGACGATCAAGGCCAGCAAGTGCCAGATCGGGCAGGGGTCGGTAGTGTACCTTGGACACTTGGTGGGTAGGGGAGCGGTGCAACCCCTCCAGGCGAAGATCGAGGCCATCATGGCCTGGGAACCCCCCAAGACACAGACTGAGGTCCGAGCATTTTTGGGCCTCACGGGATACTACCGCCGCTTCGTGAAGGGGTACGGTACCATCGTAGCCCCCCTCACGGAGCTCACGTCCAAGAAACAACCTCGACGGGTAGTCTGGACGGAGGCTTGTCAGCAAGCCTTTGAGAGATTGAAGAAAGCCATGTGCGAGGCCCCGGTCTTAAGGGCCCCAGACTTTTCCAAGGAGTTCATTGTCCAGACAGATGCATCAGAACATGGCATTGGGGCAGTGTTATCGCAACTCAACGAAGAGGGTCTGGATCAACCCGTGGTCTTCCTATCCCGGAGACTACTTCCCAGGGAACAGAAGTGGAGTGCAATAGAGCGTGAAGCCTTTGCAGTGGTATGGGCTCTGAAGAAGTTGCGGCCATACCTGTTTGGCTCGCACTTCCTAGTTCAGACCGACCACAGACCCCTTCGTTGGCTGATGCAAATGAAGGGGGAGAATCCCAAGTTGTTGAGGTGGTCTATTTCCCTACAGGGGATGGACTTTCAGGTGGAACATCGGCCTGGAGTGGACCACGCCAATGCAGACGGTCTCTCAAGGTATTTCCGCCTTAGTGATGAGAACTCCCAAGGGGTTGGGTAGCTCTCCCCACTTTCAGCTGGGGGGGACGCGTGTTAGACCTGTCAGCCCTTTGGGTGGTCCCTCCTCATCATTATTTATTTTGTCCCACTTTTGCCTCAAACCCTGTTTGAATTTTTCCTTTTTGGGAACCACCAGACTTTTTAGTGTTGCTGCAGATTCAGGGAGCCATTTTACCTACCCCTGAAACTTCTGTCTGAGGGCCTGAAGCACAAAATGGTGGCCACCTGTGACATCACCAGCATCCACTGGAACCTGCTAGCACCTTCCAGAACATTCCAGAACCCTGTGACAGTTGGAGGCGGTTTAGAATGTTGGGAAGCTAAGACAGAGAGTTGGCAGTTGGAGCTGGCAGTTGGCACCTGACTGGTGAGGAGTGAGCAGCAAAAACGTGAAGGAGGAAGGAGTGAAGCAGCAGGGGTGGAAACTTGTGCCTGGAGTGGGGTCCATAAACCCACCCTTGATACTAGTCCCTACTGACGGAGCCCAGCCTAGAGCCCTGTGTGGGAAGAAGTCAGAAAAACCATCCTGAGGACCTGGACAGCAGGAACAGGCCTTAGAAACAAGAGAACAGCAAGATCCTGACCTGGAAGCTGGTTTCCCTGAAGTCCGACGTCGAGTAGCCTAAGACCTGGAGCCCGAGGTGGAGAAGCGGCGCTGACTGGAAAAGCAGACGTCGTACCCGGAGCCGCCAGAGGTCGAGAGAGGGCGCCGTCAGAGGTCGTGAGGAATACCAGAGGTCGAGGAGGAAGTCACCCGAGGTCGAGTGAGCGGCGTCATCGGAGGAGTGAAGTCCGCCCTCCGGAGTCGTCGGGGACCGAGGTGAAGTGTAACGGAGGTCGGGAGTGAGGATCGCACTCCGGAGTCGCCGGAACCTGTAAGAATCGTGCCGGAGGTCGGGAGTGGAGGTCGCACTCCGGAGTCGCCGGAAACCTGAGGAGAGGGACACCGGAGGCCGGGAGTGAGGATCGCACTCCGGAGCCGCCGGAAGTCGACATCGAGGCAAGGCCGGCCGACGTCATCGAAGCCGAGGTCGCCATCGGACCGGAGCCGCCCGAAGTCGACATCGAGTAAGACTGCCCGACGCCATCGAATCGGAGGCCGAGATCGAACCGAGGCCGCTGACATCGAGACCGGAGCCGCCTGCCGGCGTCGTCAAAGAACTGACATTGTGCCGAGGCCGCCGACATCGAGCTGGAACCGCCTCACGGCATCGACCCGACTCCAGCGGCGTCGGAGCATCAGAAAAAGGGCAGTAAGTGGAGTAGAGGGCGCCTAAGGCCCTGTGGAGACCTGAGAGACTGCTCTAAGGGGCTAGGGAGGTGCTGGAACCAACCTGACTGTGCCAGGGGTGAACTGGGACTAATCTAGAGAAGGTGTGTGGAGAGAGAGAGCCAGGTCTCTGGTATTTTCCCCCTTTATCTACCTCAGTTTAGGCCTCAGCCTTGACCAAGCCAGGGAGTAGACACCCCCAAGCCTTCCACATCCCCACAAGCTGTGCCTGGGCCAAATCAGCCCTTAGGAATTCAAAAGTGATCTGAATCCATGAGTGTCACTGTCAGCTTTTAAGTATTTATTAGGGGCACTGTATTTATTGTATTTAACCTATTTATTGTTCCACTGTATTTATTGGTCCACAGTATTTATTGATGCACAATATTTATTGGTTACAGTATTTATTGCCTCAGAATATTTAATTGCCTGTCTGTATTGCACTTTTATTTATGCCTTCAGTATTTATGATCACCCCTATTTATTGAATCATTAAGCCAGTATTTATTTGTCCTGCACTTTCTAAAAAGTTTGTATATTGTGATTGTTATTTATTTTCTCCAATCAGCAACTAAGAGAAAAAGCAGATAAAGAAAGTTATTTTCATAATTTTTACGGTGTAGAGTCGTTTTTGGAACGGATGCACGCATGGTTATTGTTTGGGTATGTTGTATGCTTAGCGCGGAGCCTGATTCCTGACCACTCGAGCCAAGCTACCACAGTGTGTTCGGAAGACCACCACCACCCTTTTAGAATGTGACAATAAATGATTTCACTGTATACTACTTATCTCTACTCTATCCCCATTTACTTATTCAATCTTTTCGCATTAGTGCTTAGTAGAATTTATAGGTTTAGTTTAAGCGACAGCATGTGCATTACCATGTGAGTTTCAAGCGGCCATTTTTAAAGATATTGCGCAGCTACAAAGTTTTACCACCAAGCAACAGAAGACGTCATACTACGTAGATGCAGTAGACACATGCGCAGAGATTTTCCCGCGTTTTTGGAGGCCATTTTAGACACTCGGGTTACTTGTTAGTAATACACATAGGCAAGCGTCCCCTAGATACAGTATGATAAATGTGATGCAATGTTGGTATTTACAAGAATTGTTGGTTACATGATTACATGTTATTTGAGAGGATTGCATACGAGCAAGTTTCTTTAAATAGGAAACCTTGCCCCATCAATCCCTTCTCTGATGGCATATAATGCCATCACTAATTTCTACAAAATCAGATGCCAACTTTAGCACATCTCAATTTCTTCTTCAACCCTTTCATTCCTTTCTTTCTACCCCTTACACTGTAATCCTCTCATTCTTTTGTAAAAGTCTCCTTTTAATTCTTCTAGTTGTATTTCTTCGAATATTCTTTTCTTACCTCTTTCATTAATTTCATGTTTCTTCATCCCTTTGCAGCATTTATGCCAAAACATTATTGCTAATACTAATTGTGTTATTCCCATTATGGGCAGTATTATATGACCTAGAATACCATTACCTATGTTAGAAAACCAACTACCTAAACTAGAAATGCTATTTGTCAACTTCTTCCAAACACTTCCAACTTCCAGTGGTTTCAACTCTTCTTCTAATTTCGTAATATTTTTAATGTATCTTCCAATTTCAACACTTTTATCTGGACTATATGTGCAACAATGTTGCGTTTTCAATAATTTACAGACTCCACCCTCTTTTGCCAATAGTATGTCAAGAGCAAGTCGATTTTGCATAACCATAGATCTGACCGTAACTAATTCAGTGCTGATCATCAAGAATCCTCCAGCAGTGTCAGTAGATAACCAATCAACTACTGTAGACAACTGACAAATCTTCCGTGAATTTAGAAGAACTCCCACTGAAGGTATCAATGCACCAAAAATGTCACCTACTATTTCTGTAAAACTAGCTCTTTTTACACGTGTTAGTTCATTATTGTTTTCATTGCTTCCAGTGATTCTCTTTACATGATACACTTTAGGGAATACTATTCTAAAATAGCAACTCCCATACCAGTGGTCAGGCAGCCTAAAATAGGCTTTATTGCCACACATAAAATAGATTCTAGGACATACTGGATCCGTTCCTCCTTTTAGTCCCCATTCCCCAATTACTAAGAAATTATGTTCACATTCACTGGAATCAATAAACACATTGTTATATTCAGTCTTTAACCTATGAAGACAGATTTTTCCCTTCTTTTCTAAATCCAAAGACATTGCAGCATGAGTCTTGCCATTTGCATAATGCTCTTCCTCCTGAGTCCATTTAGGTATCTGAGGTTTGGGTTCAGCAGCTCTCCTTTGAAAATCCTGTCTCCTTGTCTCAACTAAATTCAAAAATATTTTCTCTTCTTCATGCAATTTACAAGTTAAATTGTGATTATGTGCTTCAGCTATATCTATTGCTTTCATTGTTAGAAAATATTCACCCATAAATTGTGATCACATCTACATTAGAATAATAATACTGCAATTTCCCTGTTCTATAGAATAGGCTTGCTAAAACACTGCACGAAATACCACATGTCAATGGTAAATGATGATATGTTACTCCTTCTGCTACAGATGCGGGTAATTTCATACATACATAGCAATCACTAACCTCCATATTGTACTAACAAGTTGGTAAAAACATTTAAGTCTGTATAATTTTTATTAATGGTGTGATGTAACTCTAACTCATCTGGTGCTTCTAATTCTACTTTCTCTCTTTTGATGGTAGCTACCTTTTCATGTGAATTAGTGCTATTTTGTACATTTGTAATCATCAAATTAGGAATGGCTACGGTTAGTACTAACCATATTATGAGAACTAAAAATATACTACCTATACCTATTCTACAACATTTCTTTACACAATTCGGTTTTCCAGCAGCTATATTGTCAGCCATTTATCAAATGGGATAAGAAGATGTCTCTTCTTTACTTTAGTATTTAACTTCGCGACAGAATATAAAGGGAAATTCTTTTCAGGTTGGCCTCACTTCTTCATCAATTGGTTCTGCATTTAAGCTTTCATCATCTTATCCAATTATTTGCAAATTTTCGAAATCTTCAAGAATAATGTCTGTCCATTCAGGACCCTTGAATTTATTATTTACTATTTTCAATCTTGGACTTCTTCGTTTTGGTGCTTCAGTTGATGGTCCAGATTGACTGGATACTTCGTCTACTTGTTCTGGTTCCTCTGTTATGGGTTTAAACCGGGACTTCACTCTCTTGATAACACTAGGCCAATTATCGCCTCTCCTAATTCTTTTAGCTTGCACTGCGCTTTCACTTTCTTCGAGTGTTCTTTTATTTTCACTAAGTTGTGGCACAACTTGATTATTTTCATTTTCCGAATCCCTCTCTACCTGACCTTGCCCAGGGCTTATTATTTTGATGTCTCCTACTTGGATGCGTCCTTCTTCCCAAATCTGACCCTGTTCAGGTTCAGTTTTAATTGGCTTTTCTTCTTCTTTTACCTGAACTTGTTTGACTTTGCCTGTCTGATCCTGCTCAGGTCTTTCTGTTTCTTGATTTTCTTCTGCCTGAACGTTTTCTCCAAGACCTATCTTTCCTGCCTCAGACTCTGGGGCTGTAACTTCAACCTCGTCTGTCTGAGTAAATTGTTCTTTCCTTATCTGGTCCTGCTCAGGTTCCCTAACAATCGTGGTTTCACTTACCTGAGCGTGTTCTTCTGTTCCTACCTGTTCCTCACTCTTTTCCTGACTAGCTCATCTAGTTTGGCTCTTTGTTCTTACAATTTCTTCAGGTATCTCAACTATTGGGATCCAATCATCTTGACTGGTGCTTGGTTGTTCCTGCTCAGCTGCATCAGGATTTATTATTCGAGATCCTTCAGCTGTACAACCTTCAGCCCCTTCACCTGCTTGAGTCTGTTGAGGTTCTTCTTCGTCTGGTGCTGGTACTCTTTTAGTATGACTTGCATGAATCCAATTAGGCAAACCAGCACATTTTACTGCTGTTGTTGTAACCAATATAACCTGATGTGGTTTATCCCACCTCGGTGCTAGGCACGATTCTCGAGTATGATTCTTCACTACAACCCAGTCACCGGGATTCAGATCATGCGCTTGGTTCGGCTGCCTGGGGACTGCGTCTTCTCCAACCTGGTGAGATATAGAACGCACTTGGTCAGCCAACTCTTTGCAATACTCCAGTACCAAATCCCATCAGAACAAGAGGTAAAGCATCAGGCTAATCCAGTGGAGTGGATGCACACACCTTTTCCAGCCTTGACTTAATTGTGCCACTCAATTGTTCTACCACTCCAGATGCCTCTGGGCAGTATGCGCAGTGCAGCTTTTGTTCAATTTTGAATGCCTCGCAAATTAATCGAATTATTTCATTATTAAAATGAGACCCTCGGTCTGATTCAATGGTTACTGGAAAACCGAAGTGCGGTATAAACTCTCTTAATAGGAGTTTGGCCACTGTCAAAGCTGTCATTTCTTCTGGTGGGATATGCCTCCACCCACTTTGAAAATAGACAAACGATGACAAGTACATATTTTAATCCTCGACAAACGGGCAACTGAATGAAATCAATTTGAAGTCTTAAAAAGGGACCTTCAGCTTTTCCAATTTTCCCCATATAGACTATTGTTTTCTTGCCGGGATTCATTTGTTGACATGTCAAGCATCTTTGGCAAAGACTCTCTGCAATATTCCTGAACCTTGGATTAAACCAATCTTGTCTGAAGAGTCTAATCATTGCATCTCTGCCTATGTGGGTGTCTCCATGATACATCCAAGCCATGGGTGCAAGCATACAATCTGGCAATACAGGTCTGTCATCTAAGTAAACCCATACACCATCTTCTGCCCTTCTCTGACAACCAATGTTCTCCCACTCTTCTCTTTCTTTTGTCTATGCTTCATCTTGGAGTTCTCTTCTCTCCATGTTTGAAATCCTGACAACAGCATAAGTTGGCAGCTGATTCCACAATTTTAAACCTTCCTTTTTACTGCCATTTGAAATTTTGCGCAGTGTTGGGCAACCTGGTCAGCATATCGATTACCTGCAGTCACACAGTAATTTCCTGACTTGTGTGCTACACATTTGACCACTGCCACTTCTTTTGGTAATTGTATTGCTTCAAGCAACTCTTTTACAAAATTTCCGTTTTTAATGGGAGACCCTGAAGAAGTCAGGAAGTCTCGCTGCATCCAGAGCTGGCCAAAGTCATGCCAAAGTCATGCACTGAGTATCAGTGTAAATGGTTACTCTCCAATTTTTCCCATTTTTGCAAGCTTTAATTAAAGCTATCAATTCAGCTACTTGTGCAGACTTGACTCCTGGTAAATAGGATGCTTCGACTATTCCAGCCAATGTACATACGGCATAAGCAGCACTCAACCCTCCCTCCTCATGGCGCAAACATGAGGCATCTACAGAAAGCTTGTGCTCAACATCTCTCAAAGGCTCATCCTGTATGTCTGGACGGGGTTTGGTAGTGAGTTCTGTTACATCAAGACATTTGTGTTCAGCTTCATCTTGCACTTCCTCATTGTATGGGTCTGGCAACAAGGTAGCTGGGTTAAGAACGGTACATCTGATTATGGTCACATTTTCTGCTCCCAATATGATCCTTTCATATTTGGTTAATCTGCTCGGAGTGAGATACTGAGTTCGAGTTCTTGCAAGCAGAATTTCAACTGCATGAGGGACGTATACCTTAACAGGGTGTCCCATTACAACTGACTCACTTTCTTCTATACTTACACATGATGCAGCTACAGCTTTTAGGCATCCTGGAAATGCAGATGCTACAGGATCTAAGGTAGCAGAAAAGTATGCCACAGGACGTCACATTAGACCATGTCTCTGTGTTAAAACTGAGAGGGCACAGTTATCTCTCTCCCAACAGAATAATGCGCATTCTTTCGAATAATCTGGGATACCTAGAGCAGGTGCTTCACATAAACAATTTCGCAATTTTACAAAAGATTGCATGCTCATATCATCCCACTCTACTGGACCTTTTGCTCGTTTCTTTGTCATTTGTATCAAGGGTTTTGTCAGTAGAGAAAACCCTATAATCCATTGCCTGCAATATCCCACAACACCAAGAAACATTCTTATTTCTTTTTGTGACTGCGGTAGTTTCATTTGCTTTATTATTTTTATCCTCTCAGTGGTCACTCTTCTTTAATCCTCGTTCTATTTGGTGTCCTAAATACTTTACTTCGTTTCTGCAGAATTTACATTTTTCAGGGGACACTTTATGTCCACCTTTTGCTAGATGGTTCAATAGGGCAATGGAATCAGTTACACAACCACTTTTAGACGCGACCAATAGATCATCAATATACTGCACCAGGACTGACTCCCGAGGCAGCACCAATGTCTCAAGGCATTTTTTCAAAGTTTGGTTAAAGATCGAAGGACTTTCTGTGTACCCTTGAGGAAGGCGATTCTAAACATAGATACGATCCTCAAATTTAAAGGAAAATAAAAACTGGGACTCAGGATGCAGTGGGATGGAGAAAAAAGCATGGCATACATCAATTACAGTAAACCATCTTGCATTCCATGGTATTTGGTACAAAATCACTGCAGGGTTGGGTACTATAGGGCAACATGGCACAACAATCTTGTTTATCTTTCTTAAATCTTGGACTCCCCTATATTTTCCGTTTGGTTTCTTAATGCCAATTATAGGTGAATTAAAGGGACTACTCATGATTTCTTTTAAGATGCCCTGTTCGACCATTCGATCAATTTCTGCTGCAACACCAGCCTTTACTTCGGGACTCATCTTGTATTGTCGAGTATTTGGATAGGCTGCACCTTCCTTCACAGTCTCTTTAACAGGGTCTACATCTGTCATTAACCCTACTTCTTTTCCTGTAAAATCCCACAATTCAGGATTCACAGTTGTTTTGACTTCATCAGGTAAGTCATCTTTGGTCATCACTGAATATAATTCATCTACTTCTGTTCCTTTTTTGGCTAACATGATTTTATATATCCCATCCTCATCAGAGGTCTGAATGGCAACACCGTCTGGTGTGCAAAATATGGTGCAATTCATTTTGCACAAGTCTCTTCCTAATAAATTCACAGGACTGGATTCGCACACCATAAACTTGTGCATTTCTTTAAAACTTCCAATGCACACTTCCATTGGTTTTGTAATAGGGGTCCTAATTATGTTTATTAGAAACACCCACTACTTGGATCGCTTCTCCCAAGAGGGGTAGGTTTGGGATGTCTGCTGTTCTTATAGTAGAACGGGTAGCACCAGTGTCCAATAAAAAGGTAATGTCATTTCCTTCTACCTTTCCATCAATGTACGGACCTGACTGATCTACTGGTATGGCTGTGCCATGTACGCACTCCTCTTCCTCCCCTCTTCGGCACCGTCATTGATCTTGATCTCCAAAATATGTGTCCTGCAAAAGAAACTGCGATGTTACATAATTTTTCTTACCACTTCCTTCTTGGAATCCTGTGTCCGCACTGTACCTGACTTGGCTCACAAAATTTGGCAAAGGGGCAGGTGGCAATTGACTGCTGTGGTTGATTCATTTTTTTATTTATTTGTAACACACTTTATTGAAACACCCGTCAGCGTAGAGTGGTTGATTCATTAGCACCTCATTCTGCGTCTGTGGATTTAAATTTTGGGATGGGGCTATTATTATGTTGTATGCTTTTACACTCGTTCTTCCAATGCCCCAATTTTCCGCACCCATGACAGGGGAACTTTTTCTTGGCTTCTTCTCTGCTCTGCCCTTTCGGTTTACCCCCATTATTTCCCCCCTGACCTTGCCCCCTTCCTGTATTTCCTGCCTGATTTTGTAACTGGAGTTCTTGCTGTTCTGCTAATTTCACTTGAGCCCACATCACCTTTTCTTCTAAATTCTTTCGTCTATTGTCAATTTCATCTCCACAATATTTTGCATATTTTAAAATCTCATCTATTGGCTTTGCTTGCCAGCACAAATTATGCTGCTTAATCATTTCAGATATTTCTTTTCGTAACCCTGACACAAACTAATACACAAAATGTGTCGTCCTTATCCTCAATACTCTCAAATTCCCTATACTGTTTGAATACCTGTAGAAGGCGCTCATAATACGCATGTACAGACTCATCTTTTTCCTGGGTTGTTCTATCTATTTTTATCCAATCTGTTTCCTTTGGGGGAAATATACCTTTTAAGAAAGTTATTACTTGGTTATATTTCTTCATAACCTCCTCTGATGGAGCTCCTGTATTCTCATTTCTCGGGTACTCATCATTAGGCCAATCGACTGTAATTTTACATTCAGTTCACAAATCAGCAGGAACCACTATATCAAAAAGACCATCTAAATCTTTCAAAAAAACTTTCAATACTTTCACAAACCTTTCAACTTGCCTGTACCATTCCACTGTATTTTCTCTCAACTTAGGAAAATCATTTGTAAATGCTAATATATCCTGTCGGGTCCATGGGACATGCACATATCTCCCTCCTCGAACCTCTCTCATTGGGTACAACCTTTCTGCCTTCTCTGTTTCTTTTATTAAATATTCAGATGTTACTCGATTTGCCTGGGCTTCCTCTTTTTTTTTTGACCACCAAACTTTCCACCTGCCTAAATCTCTCCATTTCTGCAATGTAGTAATTAATTCTTTAACCTGTAATGTTCTTCCTGACACATTCATGTTTTCTAAATCCTTATCAGAAAATGATGCTCTATAAGGTTTTTGCAATACTTTGGATCGCCCTATTTCTATTCCCATTTCAGAGGCTAAATTTACCAGTTTTTCATGAAATGTTTTTGTGTTTCGGGTTATGCTTCTGCAAATGAATAGCAATTCTTCCTCCTTATAGGTATTTAACCTATCTAGTCCTACATTCCCAGATATCATTTCTTCTAATTCAGCTCTTAATTTGAATATGTCTAATATTTTCGGTGGTGAATTTGGTTTCTCTATTTCTTGTACCCATCTTTCTATTTCTTCTGGGGTTACTATTGTGGCACTTTTCGTTCCAGCGGATGTCTCTATTCGTACCTATTTCGAGCAACCTGGAGTGACTCTCCTGGGTGTGTCATTTATTTGCCCTCTTATTGGCAAGTCCATTAATGAAATTGCAGACTCGCAATCACTAGCTTGGTCATCGACTTCTAGCTTCTCTTTTCTTGGCTCAATAAAGGGTGTAGTCATTACAGGTGTTTTAGGACAATTTGATTTATCCCCGTACAGTGGGACAACAGGACCTATAGTCACTGGTATAGTCAGAGCTTCGGGATGTGCGTTTAACTGTGTTATCTTCCGTATTAATTCATCTTTATTTTTTTTTATTGCTTCTCTTTCTTTTTCCTGAAGTACCCTTTCCATTGTTTTCTCATGTACTATTTGCGGCACTAAGGGTGTATCTAGAATCTGAGCACTTGGGGTAGTTCTATTAGGTCTTTCTTGATAAGGCAGAGAATTTTTCATTAAAATATCTTCTAAATAATCATCTTCTGAGTCTCCGCAACCTGTTAATGTTAAATGCTTTTTCTTTTCTGTGCACTTTCCTCCTGTCTGTTCCTCTGCCACCAATACAGGATATAACCCTTCAGTTAACATGGCCTGTCTCCACTGTTTCATCTGCTTATCTCGAGTTTCACGTGGAAATTGTTTATATCTACTCAAATTCCTGCCACTCCTGGGTCTATCTCGCTCAAATGCCTCAGTCTCCCATTCTTCTAGTGCTTCATACTGAGTTAATCTGAGTCTTGGCTCTAACTCATTCATTCTAGTGCGTAAATTATGTAAAATTCTTCCATTAAACATTGCGTACTCTGGGAACGCCAGTATTCCATCATCTTTTGAATATTCTACCCAATTTTCTATCCATCATCATATAGGATGCGGGAGTTTTCGGAGGAGGAATGAGAATTCCCTCTCTAGTTTTAATGGGATTATCCTTTTTAAAATAATTCTTAATTCTCTACGAATATAACAATTTTCTTTTTTCACCATACATTTTGCGTGATCTCACTTTTATGTACTGTTCGTGGGCAAAACCTAAATATCTTCTGTCTAGGCGAGTCCCTATTAATGTCGGATCGTACATACAAGTTCCAGTATCTATTATTATTCTTGGGGACTCTATGGTTATCACCAATCAATTATTAGCTCTTACTTTAATGACTCTCCAATACCAATGCAACTTCTTATTCTCTTAACGAATCGAATTTTGATTTGCTATGCGTTTAACCAATACTAGCGCGGCTCTCAGTGACGTCAGTATCACTCCTCACTACTGACCCCTCCTTTACAATTCTTCACGTCTTTCACACGCCCGCTGTTTCAACCAATCCCAGCGCGGCTCTCTGTGAACAGCATTTGAAACTGACCCCTCCTTTGCAAGGTAATATGAAAACGTATTTTCTCACAATTTTACATATAATTTTCATTAATCAACAACATAAAAATATTCGCTACTGTGTCTGATCCTCTAAATTCAAAGAATAGTCAACTTTTTACTGTGAGCAAACCTTTTCCGCTTACACTCCACACACTACGAGTAAAACCTTTCCGCTTACCCTTCACACAAGCCTGCTACTCCTTCAGTATTACCCTTTCTAGGTGATATAAGACCAAAGTTTCACCAGCGAACTCCTTTACTACCAATTACTCTCACTTTTACACAAAAGAAAAATAGTTCCTAAATCAGTGCTTCTAGTCCTGAATAACTTTCAGCACTTTCCTTGTCCAGACAAGTAACCTCACTGCAGTATGGCTTCCATTCGCCACCCACTATTCAATATTCCCGTGAAATTCCAGACAACATAAAACAATACATAAACATTTAACGAATAGCGGTTGGTAATGCATAAATCAAATAATTCAATCCACAATATTCTCTACCTAGCTAACTAGAACCTAACCATGCCTCTGCTACCAAAGAAAAACTTTATCTAAATCAATAATTTTTTGAGTCAGAATCAATTAAAGTTTAGACACATTCTCTCAAGAGGCAAGATAAAAGTCCAATATAGCAAAGTCATAATAATGATCAGTGTAGACGGTACCTGCAAGAGGGAGAGAGAGAGAGAGCAGGCACAATGACAGGTTTCACAGAATTATATTTACCTTAGGTGATAGATGAACCCAATTCCCTGAAGATGGGTCAGATGGAATCTGCCCGGACAGGATGCAGACAGAGGATTGGACGGATTTGGATCTGGGAAGGTGACCTCTTCTAAGTGCAACGCCAGGGTGGCACCCCTATCTGATACTACTCTCCTCGGGTGTCCCTCTTCCGAAATCCCCTTCTAGATAATTAGATTAGCGATCAGTATCTCATTTTCTTGAGCAGCGTTTCTGGCAGCAGCAGGGTCTGAGACAGCGTCTTGGACAGAGTCTGTAGCAGCATACGTGTTGGGTCGGTGACGAGTCTGAATGACGGATCTGACAAGTCTGACAAAATCTCTAGCTAACTTACCTCAATTATACTATTCTGTATTTGTGTACCACCCCCAAAAGTTGCAATATTAGTGTTTTCCCCTATTCTGATTGGTCAGGGCGAGGAGGTGAGTTTATCACACCATATTAAAATTCTAGAACCTAACTAACTAGAACCTAACCATGCTTCTGCTACCAAAGAAAAACTGATAGAGCGGGGGTCACCAGCTCGGGTTAAACACACACATACCTAATAATCACCTGGTCCCAAACCATTCACACATATGAGCTAGCAAACCCCGCTGATATCAATTTTTGAGTTTTACCTGTAATTTCATTTCACCTTTACCAAGTCTTACCAATTTGATCTCCTTAATAATTCCTTTCTCGATGAATCAGGTTTCTGAGATAGTTTAAGGTGGTAAATGACAATTAAACACTTTAAACTTACCACAAACTCAAAAAGTTTGAAAAACTTTATCTAAATCAATAATTTTGCGAGTCAGAATCAATTAAAGTTTAGACACATTCTCTCAAGAGGCAAGATAAAAGTCCAATATAGCAAAGTCATAATAATGATCAGTGTAGACGGTACCTGCAAGAGGGAGAGAGAGAGAGCAGGCACAATGACAGGATTCACAGAATTATATTTACCTTAGGTGATAGATGAACCCAACTCCCTGAAGATGGGTCAGATGGAATCTGCCAGGACAGGATGCAGACAGAGGATTGGACAGATTTGGATCTGGGAAGGTGACCTCTTCTAAGTGCAACGCCAGCATTGCACCCCTCTCTGATACTACTCTCCTCGTGTGTCCCTCTTCCGAAATCCCCTTCTAGATGATTAGATTAGCGATCAGTATCTCATTTTCTCAAGCAGAGTTTCTGGCAGCAGCAGGGTCTGAGACAGCGTCTCGGACAGAGTCTGTAGCAGCATACGTGTTGGGTCGGTGACGAGTCGGAATGACAGATCTGACAAGTCTAACAAAATCTCTAGCTAACTTACCTCAATTATACCATTCTGTATTCGTGTACCACCCCCAAAAGTTGCAATATTCGTGTTTTCCCCTGATTGTGAGTTCATCACACCATATTAAAAGTAATAATTTCTCTTTGGACTATTGTTCTATGTTTCCGCCCCTTAATTTACTTTCCCATAGCTTTATTCCCACCCACAATTCACATTATGATCAATACAATTTATGTATTTTATTCAAAATTGTTGCGTTCATCCGGTTCAGGGGGTTACTTTCCCAGGCGTCTTTGCCTAATGTGGCCTTGGTTGTGAAACAAGTGTGTCATCCTGGTTTAAGGCAAGTTTCTATGCGCATGCGCGCGGATCAGATGGGGTAGGGATTTCAGTCACCCTCCGAGGCCCAAATATGAACTAATAATAAAGTCAGAAAAAGACACGTTAGAATGTGACAATAAATGATTTCACTGTATACCACTTATCTCTACTCTATCCCCATTTACTAATTTAATCTTTTTGCATTAGTGCTTAGTAGAACTTATAGGTTTAGTTTAAGAGATAGCATGTGCATTACCATGTGAGTTTCCAGCGGCCATTTTTAAAGCTATTGCGCAGCTGCAAAGTTTCCCTACCAAGTGATAGAAGAAGTCATACTACGTAGATGCAGTAGACGCACGCATGAGACATTCCCGCGTTTCTGGCGGCCATTTTAGACACTCAGGTTACTTGTTAGTAATACACATAGGCAAGCGTCCCCTAGATACAGTATGATAAATGTAATGCAATGTTAGTATTTACAAGACTTGTTGGTTACGTGATTACGTGTTATTTGAGAGGATTGCATACAAGCAAGTTTCTTTAAATACGAAACCTTGCTCCATCACCCCTGTCCAAGTTTGTTTAATTGAGCCACCAATGAAGGTTCAGCCAGATACAAGGTGTGACAAGTATCAGAACCTTGTAATTCTGACATGCTAGATCCCAGTGCAGGAGAATGTGTTGGGCAATATGATAGAGGTGAAGATGACTCCAATCAAGAATTAACAAGGTGGGCGCCATCTCCCCC
Source organism: Triturus cristatus (assembly GCF_964204655.1). Classification (NCBI taxonomy): domain Eukaryota; kingdom Metazoa; phylum Chordata; class Amphibia; order Caudata; family Salamandridae; genus Triturus; species Triturus cristatus. The sequence continues at coordinate 1,202,292,097 of NC_140585.1, read as the reverse complement.
TGGTCTTGCTGAGGCCTGAGACCTTGCCAGAAGAGAGAATAAGTCATTCATCAGTCTGTCTTTTCTCTCAGATAAGAAAATCGTCTTCTAAGTCCATGTGGAAGAGGGTCCAATGGAGTGGAGGGACTGGAATGGATGAAGATGTGATTTGTTGAGATTCAGGAGGAACATGTGATCTACAGAAGATGGCACTCCTGCTCAATGCCCTTCTATGCCTTTAGGAAAGACGAAGATGCAATTAACCAGCTATCAAGATAGGGATACACTTGAATTCCTTCAGCATGCAGAATACCCACAAATGGGGCCAAGAGCTCTGTAAAAACTCTTGGCACTAAATCCAAACCAAGTTCCAGAACAGAAAACCGGTAGTACTGATCTTGCACTAAAACTCTGAGGTACGTCTGGTGGCTTGGATGAAACAGGCATCCAACATATTTAAGGATGCTAGGTAGCCTTTTTTGTTCACCAATGGAAAAGTATTTTGCAGAGTCACCATCTTGAAAGCATGATGACAGATGAAATGATTCATGCCCTTCAGGTCCAAAACTGGACGGCAATCCCCTGAGGCTTTCTGTACAAGGAAAAGAAATGAGCGGAATTCTTGGCATTGTTCATCTGAAGGCACCGGAATTATAGTAGCTTTTTGAAGCAGCACACGGATACCCACAAGAAAGGCTTGTCGCTGAAGTGGATGCCTTGGAAGAAGAGTTGATCTGAAAAATGAGTTCAAAGTCTGTGTAAACTCTGTACGATATCCCTGTGAGACTACATCTAAAGCCCACGTTCTGTTACTGAATGATGCCAAGTGTCCTGAAACAGTAACAAGCAGCTTCCCACATGGACGTTGTTCATGTAGTCATTCTTTTGTAGGTGGGGGATTGGGAGTGGAACCAGCTGACTGGAACCTGGATTTGGGGTTCCACAGCTGCGACCCCTCTATTGAAAGGGCTGGGAAGAACCCCTGGAAGAACCAGTTGGAAAAGCCCTTCTCTATCCAAAACCCATTCATCGAGAAAAGGGTTAGACTAGAAAAAAGTGATTCTTATTTTCTAATGATTTTTTTTACCATATCCTTTAACTGTTACTCAAAGAGTCTGGACCCATTGAATGGTAATTTCACCAGGAATTATTTTTGCATGGCATCGAATTTCCAAAAGTGGATCTAAAGGTGACAACGAATGGCAATCAACAGTCCTGAAACAGCAGCTGAAGCACATAGATTGCCAACAAAATCTCTGATAGGAACCTGACTTTTTGCTCCATGTTGGCCAGAGTTGCCGAACAGTGTACTACCTCGTTCACCTGCTCTGTGAGTGACTGAAAATCTTAGACAGGGTAGGTGGTATATTTTTCGCGCTGACAGAAAAGTTGGAAGATGCATATGATCTCGTTATCGCAATTTCCACCTTTTTAGATGTAGGATCAGAAGGAAAGGCACCTTCCAAAATTACATGACCCTGCCGGGAGAGATTAGCCATGAGGTTGTCAACCTTCACTACTGCAGGGAATTCATCTGCACACTTATCTACAGGATAGGCCTGGAAAGAAAACTGGGAAAGGTGGTGTTGTAAGCTTCCTTCCATTCATGGGACAACACACAGCATATGGTTCTATCTATGCAGCGGAACAGACTCCAGCTGCCGCCGCTGGTACTGTGTAAAGAAATCCTCTTCTTCTGCTGATAAGACAGAAGTTGGCAAACAGGTTATCTCGTAAATGCTGGAGAATTTCTGCCAAGTATGGATCCTGAATAAATCGGCTTTTCCTCTCCTCCTTATCAGGATCATTGATCATGTCCACAACTACTTGAACCCTAGGAATTTTAGCAGGAGGCGGACCCCGTCTAGCTCAAAAGGCCACCACAACTGGAGCTTCAATCATATGTTGTAAATTAGCAATAGTTGGAACCTCTGTGAATGGCCCACCAACATCACTCACTGAATATTCCATGAGTCACAATGCTAAGAAATAACTTGCCAATACACGGGAAAGAAAGTAAAAAAGGATAACTATCCTGGCAGAGGGAAGAGCATCTCCCCAGGATTCGGAAACTCTGAGATCAAAAACCAACCCAATCTTCCTGTTTCTGCTAGTTTCTAAATAAATGAAATCTCAGGTGTAATCTGGCAGGAGACGCCATCCTGGATTATGCAGACTACCAATAAGTACACTGAGTTGTTACTTAACACAAAATCGTAGCAAAATTATAATTTAGACCTCCAAATTTATTTGTTGAGCAGGGCGAATATGTTCAACATAGCTGCATCAGTGAAGACTAGACTGCTCAAGCAAGTCTAATACGTAGGTGCAGTATGCATATGAAGCACTCACACCTGCTAAAGTTAGGCGGTAACGACTGCGCCTCTAATTGAGGAGATTACTATAGCTACTTTAACAATGACAAAGAAAAACATTGCTTGACTTGTTTTTAGTTTGCCAAGCCATACAGAAAAAAGGAAGTATTTACTTAGTTTCTCCCCTCATATAGACTGCTGGGTATTGGCAGCCATATTGGGTATAGTATGTTTCATCTGTTGGGAAACAACTTCTGTGGGAAAGATATTTTTTTAAACCTGTTAGAACTGCTTCGTGGAAGATCGCCGAGGAGGCAATCGAGTTTGAGCTCTAGGAACTATAAAGTGTTTGAGTGTTTAGCTGTAGAATAACAACACAAGAGGTAGTGTGATACAATAGAATCGTTGCTGGAGACTAACAGCAGACTAGGGCCTTCATTACGAGTGCACTAGTAAGTATATGGGACTCTTGTAGCCACATATATTGCATTTTGTGTAATGGGGTGAATACTTAAAGAGGTCATCACCATCGCAATTTTCCTTAGGTCAGTTTCAGTGGGGGAAATTGTATGCTAATTAAAAAACAATTGAGGATTTTGATGTAGCAAACATAAATTTATGCATGTTAATCCTCACTAACGGGACAAAAACTTGGAGTAAGGGCTATTTATCACACCACAGCGCACTCGTAATGAATGCCTTGGTGCCATAAAGTAAAACAGAATAACCATAAAGAATAGCAGAGTTAGTGCCACTGGAGGAAATGAAAGTGTTATTGATGAAGGGGAGGAGCAGAGTTGGGTGATCCAAGAGCAGTGCTGTACTGCAAGAGTTGGCATATGAAAATTAACTATTTGCTTATGTTCAATATTCTCTCTTTAGATGTCCAAAATATTGTGGACCTGTCGACCACCGGCAACCCTAACCTGCACATTGTGGTGGACTCACTACAGCACGCGCTCACTGCTGTCTACCCACGAAGCCGCTACTCCCCCGGATGGGACAGCAAGTTTTTCTACATACCGTTATCATACTTTCCAACTATCATCATGGACTACTTGGCGACCCGCTCATCACCCAGGCCTGGCAAATGAGTAGTCACATCTAATTGGCTGATTCCAGCATTGATTGTCCATTATCTCCTAGATATTAACAACCAGTTACCTTCCACTCCACCAAATGATCGGATACAAATGTTATATGTATTGCCCTTACAAGTCGGACAAGAAAAAGGCAATAGTAAAAGAAAGATCTCTGTGTGCTCTGCTTGCTACACAGAGCAAAAATCTATTTAATTGCAAAGTCCTAGACTGTTAAGTGGCCCTGGTCTTCCCAAGGTGCGCTACTTTGGAACAGCCTGCATCGGACTTGTAGCTGGCTTCCTAAGCTCGTTTTAATAAGAACTTGCCATTTATATAAACAGCTTTTAATCTATCATGTTCTTACTTACTGTCGCCCATCTTACTAATGTACAATCTACTTTGAAAGATACCAGATAGGGAAGCTGTGAAGCTCAGGCAAAGGCTTGCATGTTTACTCTTTGAATTATGTTAAATGGGTTCTCTTTTATTTTGTGCTTTCCATATATGAATTATTTTTTGTTAGCTAAACTCTAGCGCTGTAATATCAAAAGTTTGAGAAAAAGGCTATGCTGCCGAACTGAGAACATTTTACAAATGTAGAAAATATTGCATCCAGGAGATCTGTTTTTCATGAGGAAATTCCTGATCACTGAACAATTAAAAACACCAGCTAATTATTTGCTGCTGGACGTATTCTCACTGTAAGATTGCTTGAAAAGGTGCACTGCGAATGTTAAACATCTTGACGTGACTGTAGCTAGGCAGGACTGGAATGTAGATTTGATACAACATTTACAAATGAGTCTTGGAGATATTGCTGCTCCCAGATGTGCTAGATAATCTGAAACACTATGCACTGGTGTATACTCTACAAATGCCTTCATTGACTGTATTAAACCCATATGTGAATGAATTCCTTCGGGTTGGAGGTGGACCCTGGTTGTAAAGGGGGAACAACCTTTACAACGCAACTTTTACAATGCACTACACTTACAACGCATTTTTTACAACGCACAATCCATTACAACGCATGACATTACAACGCATGACATTACAACGCATTTTTAAAAACTACCTTTACAACGCATTCCATTACAACGCATACTACCATTACAACGCATACCATTACAACGCATAATATTACACTACACTATCCAACACTTACCCTACTGTTGCACCCCCTGGAGTTAGAATAGTAATTTTAACCCCTATACTATCCAACACTTACCCTACTGTTGCACCCCCTGGAGTTAGAATAGTAATTTTAACCCCTATACTATCCAACACTTACCCTACTGTTGCACCCCCTGGAGTTAGAATAGTAATTTTAACCCCTATACTATCCAACACTTACCCTACTGTTGCACCCCCTGGAGTTAGAATAGTAATTTTTACCCCTATACTATCCAACACTTACCCTACTGTTGCACCCCCTGGAGTTAGAATAGTAATTTTAACCCCTATACTATCCAACACTTACCCTACTGTTGCACCCCCTGGAGTTAGAATAGTAATTTTTACCCCTATACTATCCAACACTTACCCTACTGTTGCACCCCCTGGAGTTAGAATAGTAATTTTAACCCCTATACTATCCAACACTTACCCTACTGTTGCACCCCCTGGAGTTAGAATAGTAATTTTAACCCCTATACTATCCAACACTTACCCTACTGTTGCACCCCCTGGAGTTAGAATAGTAATTTCTACCCCTATACTATCCAACACTTACCCTACTGTTGCACCCCCTGGAGTTAGAATAGTAATTTTTACCCCTATACTATCCAACACTTACCCTACTGTTGCACCCCCTGGAGTTAGAATAGTAATTTTAACCCCTATACTATCCAACACTTACCCTACTGTTGCACCCCCTGGAGTTAGAATAGTAATTTTAACCCCTATACTATCCAACACTTACCCTACTGTTGCACCCCCTGGAGTTAGAATAGTAATTTCTACCCCTATACTATCCAACACTTACCCTACTGTTGCACCCCCTGGAGTTAGAATAGTAATTTTTACCCCTATACTATCCAACACTTACCCTACTGTTGCACCCCCTGGAGTTAGAATAGTAATTTTTACCCCTATACTATCCAACACTTACCCTACTGTTGCACCCCCTGGAGTTAGAATAGTAATTTTAACCCCTATACTATCCAACACTTACCCTACTGTTGCACCCCCTGGAGTTAGAATAGTAATTTTTACCCCTATACTATCCAACACTTACCCTACTGTTGCACCCCCTGGAGTTAGAATAGTAATTTTAACCCCAATACTATCCAACACTTACCCTATTGTTGCACCCCCTGGAGTTAGAATAGTAATTTTAAGCCCTATACTATCCAACACTTACCCTACTGTTGCAAACCCTGGAGTTAGAATAGTAATTTCTACCCCTATACTATCCAACACTTACCCTACTGTTGCACCCCCTGGAGTTAGAATAGTAATTTTTACCCCTATACTATCCAACACTTACCCTACTGTTGCACCCCCTGGAGTTAGAATAGTAATTTTAACCCCTATACTATCCAACACTTACCCTACTGTTGCACCCCCTGGAGTTAGAATAGTAATTTTAACCCCTATACTATCCAACACTTACCCTACTGTTGCACCCCCTGGAGTTAGAATAGTAATTTCTACCCCTATACTATCCAACACTTACCCTACTGTTGCACCCCCTGGAGTTAGAATAGTAATTTTTACCCCTATACTATCCAACACTTACCCTACTGTTGCACCCCCTGGAGTTAGAATAGTAATTTTTACCCCTATACTATCCAACACTTACCCTACTGTTGCACCCCCTGGATTTAGAATAGTAATTTTAACCCCTATACTATCCAACACTTACCCTACTGTTGCACCCCCTGGAGTTAGAATAGTAATTTTGACCCCTATACTATCCAACACTTACCCTACTGTTGCACCCCCTGGAGTTAGAATAGTAATTTTTACCCCTATACTATCCAACACTTACCCTACTGTTGCACCCCCTGGAGTTAGAATAGTAATTTTTACCCCTATACTATCTAATACTTACCTTAAATGCAATTTAATATTATGCGTTGTAATGGTATGCGTTGTAATGGTAGTATGCGTTGTAATGGAATGCGTTGTAAAGGTAGTTTTTAAAAATGCGTTGTAATGTCATGCGTTGTAATGTCATGCGTTGTAATGGATTGTGCGTTGTAAAAAATTTGTTGTAAGTGCATGCGTTGTAAAAGTGTGCGTTGTAACGTCATACATCCGTTGTAAAGGATATCATCTCTAGGGAGCAGACTTCTTGCATGTTGCATGGCCATGCTGCACCCCGCCTCCCCATAGTGTTAGAGTTTTGCTGTTCAACCTTTGGCTTCATAGCTGATATGGTGAGTACATGTTTTGCCTCCTCATCCTAATTGGCATTGTTAAGATATGTGAAGGAACTTCCAGTATCTACAAGGCGCTTTACAGCAATCGCTTTATAACTGGCTAAGAGAGGGGATGAGAGAGCATGAACATTCTTATAAAATTAAGCACTACTAATAGCAATTCTGCCTTGGGCTTCAAACATAAAATGCATTTCACAGACATTTGGTGGTGAAATGAAAACACGAGGCTTTGATTTTCACAGGCCTTTAACCAGAAGCTTTCCCTTTGCACAATTAATTTATATTTGACCTTAATGTCACTAGTTAAGATTTTGTCCTCACTATAGAATGTGGTTTTAACTTACAAAAATGTTTAAACATGTATGCAGTAGTAGCATAAAGTTTGTAATGAGTTAGCACAACATTTTTAAGTGTAGCAAACAAAAAAACAGCTAATGGTTTTGATTCCTCGGAGAGCTTTAACTTGGTGTTCCAGATAAAAGAGGAATATGCCTCTGGTGAGAAATAGAGACGCCTTGCATAATTAACAGCATGTAACCTCAGAGTCATATCATATTAGTTGCTGGTAAAATGTTTACTTGCCTTAGAGACCAGGAAGGCACACACATTGCAAAATGTATTACCATATTATGCATAAATGATTCCTGCTTAAATAATAGGTTCTCTTGTAGCTAATGTATTGTGGTTAGTTAGACTAACACGTTTCTTTAACAGAAGGTTAGGTGATTAAGTCATTTTAAATGAGATTCAAATGCACCGTGAGACCAGCACCTGATGGATGACGTGTAGACAGCAGAGAGGGAGGAGATGTGTCTTTTGTAGAATGCTGGATTTGATTGGAGGAGATGAAGCACATGCGACATACTTTTCGCAACATTTTTACAAATTATAAATGTGTTCCTAGTTTAGGCGTTAAGTCTTAGAGAGGGAGATCTGCAGAAGAGGTGAGGGCAGACTTTGATGGAGAGCAGAACGGAACCAAATGAGGACAGATTAGATGCAGGATGTGTTCCATTCGACTTTTATTAAAAATTCAAGCTTTATGCTTTGTCTAATTGGCTTGTTTCAAAGATAAAAAATAAACTTGAAGAAATTATCAGGGAGTGGTTAGATCTTGAGAATTTGAACCAATATCAGGAACAATAATTAATTTCCCTGAATACAAAAATTACAATATGTGCAGTAACTACACATGATAGACTGACTGACTGACTTTGCCCGAAAAATATGAAATTGATGTTTCAGGAAGTTCTCCATTGCAGAAACGTTTCAGGGTACAGATGGATGATGAAGCAATTGAGACAATGCGTTAACTTCAGGAATGTGTTTACACATTAAAGAATTGTTGAAATACATTCGTAAATGGATTGGTTTTAAGAAATTAGGAAACAAGTGGGAAAAGAAACAAGAGAAAAAAAAGAAACCACAAGACCTATTGAGATAAAAATAAACAAGAGGAGGGCGAAGCTTCAGCTTATCCATTGAGAAAAATAGTGGTTGGAGCGCATGTTTCTGCACCATGGAACAGAGGTGAACTTGCAGCATTTGTGAACAAATTTCCAAAATTGACAGACAAACCTGTACAGTGGTACCCAACAGGTTTATGGATTTGTTGAAATTTCAAAGGTGTTGTGGATTAATTTCAAAATGTTCTTTCACACTGCAATGCCAACTGAATTGTGGTCTGAATGTAAAGGTGTTGTGAAATGGCCAAGCAAGGAGACAACTAGAGATTTTTGCACTAATTCAGCATCTTCTATAGTTATGGGGAAAAATAAGGCAGTGATTACTTTTATGAAGGCCTGAGTACCTCCACAAGATCTTGACTGGGTAAAGATCAAAAGGACCTCACAAGAACTAAAAGAATCGGTTCATGAATTTAATGAAAAAGTGTTTTAGGAGTCTCAACAACACAGGGCGAAAGAATGTCCTAATGCCAGTGAAATGAGATTCTTTGTGTCTCATGGGCAGCTGTATGACCATTTTTTACAGTCGCAAATGGGAAATGGGCCCATATGTGACCCCAAAAAAGGGTTGTGGTATGTACAAACACTGTTTTGTGGGTTGGTAACTAGCAAAATAGTGTTTGCTAGTCACTATTAGGAAGGGGCGTACCAAGGGCATCCCTTCCCAATAGCGAGTCAGAATGCTATGTACCATCATTTTGCGACCACATTTGTGGTGGCACAACACTCGCAGCTCACCAACTACTTCAAGAAGGTGGTAAACCACTCGCAAATGGGAAGGGGTCCCCAGGTGATCCCTACCTCATTGTGAATGGGTGTGAAGATATGTTTTTAAGAGCAGGCAGTAGTCTCAGGGACCACTGCTTGCCCTTAAAAAATGAAAAGAAAAGATTTCATATTTTTTTTTAAAACACATCCCGCTTTCCTTCAAGGAAAATGGGCTGCATTTGAAAAAAATAGTTGTTTTTTGAAAAACTGAAAAATCAAAAACAGACACGGGGGTCTACTGTCCCCAGCAGACAACCATCCCTGTGTTTACAGTTCATTCCCGATGGGTCGCAAATCGCAACCTGCATCATGAATATTTATGAGGCAGGTCCCTTGCGACCCATTAGAGAATTGCAAACATTGTCTCAGACACTGTTGTACATGCCATTTTTGCAAGTCCCAAAACAGTAGAAGTTCCAGACCTACCTCACTTAGGAAACAAATATGTTAAAAATCCAGTTTTAGAGGGGGTTGCAGTTAAAATAGATTTATTTGAGGACATTTACCAATTTGTTGTTTGTGACTCAAGCCTTGTAAGCCTGCTAGGAAATCATTTGTGGTGCAAGTTAAAGTGCAAAATTTACAGTACACCGGATGATGTTGAATATCAGACTCCTGATGAGGATGTACAGTTTAAAATGACCCAACACGAGACAGCTGTAGTATTGTTTTCAATAATGACAGTTAAAAAATGATCCTCTGGTTTGAAAGAAACAGTGAACCCAGACGTATGGGAGTTCACAGAGAAAGATGTCAGATTAATAAAAAGAGCAGAACCAGTCCAGGTCATGTTAAAACCAGATGCAGATGCAGCATTTCCAAGAACACCATAATACAATTCGACATGAGAGACAGTTGCTGGAATTATACCCATAATTGAAGCTAAACTGAGCAATGGATTTTTGAAGGAATTGATTGGAGGTCTATGTAACTGTCTGATCATGGGTTTACAGAAACCCAATGAGATGTACCGAATAGTGCAGGAGGTTAGCAGCATAATTGTTCCATGTTGTCCTATGGTACCAAATCCAACCAACATACCTTTCCAAATTCCATGTACTGAAGAATGGCTTACTGTTATTATTTTGTCAGGTTTATATCACAGTGCCATTACATGAGGATAGTCAGGAGTACTGTAAAAAAGAAGTTCAATATCTGGGACACATAATTGAAAAAGGAGCTAAAAAGGTGTCACCAGAGAGAGTGGAAGAAATTCACCAGATTAATCCACCTCGAGCTCAGAGAGAAGTCAGGATGTTTATGGAAATAGTTGGCTACTGTAGACAGTCAATACCAAACCTTTGCCTAGTGGTTAAGCATTTACCCAGGATAACACACACAAATGTGTTTAATCCGCTTCCATGGGGCAACAAATGCACAAAAGCATTCCTAGAGTTGAAAGAGAAAGTGTGTCATGCCCTAGTACTAGGGATGCCAGTTCATTTAAAGGAATATACACTAAATTGTAGTGAGAGGAAGGGCTGCACTCTCTCAGTGTCTGTTCAAAAACATGAAGATGTTCAAACGTCTGTGGTGTATTTCCCAACAACCCTTGACCTTATTGTCACAGAAATGCTCAGCTGCCTTAAATTAGTAGCCGCGGTTGATTTCAGTCACTAAAAGAGTCAGAACATATGGATAGAATGTCCAGTAACTGAAATGGTCCTTTACTTTGTGGACTTGCTACTGAAAAATGTTGTAATCAAATGTATTGAGTCTATTGCCAATAAAGTAAAATGCTTGTAACGAGGTTGAACATGAATGTCTCGGTATCATGGATCTATGCATAAAGCCATGGTTAGACACTAAGTAAGAACCCCTGATTGAGCCCGACCATGTCCATTTTGTAGATGACCCTTGTTTAAAAGAGGTAAGGATGGCACATTAGGAGCAGCATGTGATGTGTGCACTATAAATTATGTTGCTGTTACCTCAGCACAGATGCAAAATTGATTGCCCTTACCATAGCATGCAGTTTAACTGCTCAAATGGGAGTGACTATTGTCTTGGGAAAGAAAGATGCTAATTCAGTTGCACATTATTGTGTCCTGCTAGTCTACACATTAAGAGAATTTTTACTAGTGAATCTGAGAAGGACACGGTCTATTCAATGTTGATGTCAATAACTTACACTTGGGAAGAGTTAAAAGGGGTGCAAGAAAGGTTTCTGAGGCAGAACAACAAGGTTGGATCAGAACATATTTAGAGAAACACAAATGACTTCCAAATGCCAGCTGATGGGAGACCAGTGTTGCCGGATTGTTTGTCGTTTTCAATGACATGATACACACATGAACACACACAATTAAAAAGGGATTCAATTACCTATCTCTTTAGACAGATTAGGTATAAACCGAAGTTTAGGATGCTTGCAGAAGAAGAGTGTCATCAAGATGTGACATGTCAACAAATGAATCCAGGAAAAAGAACACATGTTACACTGAGTCTCATAGGGAGATCAGAAGGTCCCTTTAATAGAATGCAAAAGAACATCTTCAAGATGCCTGATTACAATGAGCTGAGAAAATGCAAATTGCAGAACTTAATCACTAGGCAACATATAGGTCAAACACAAATGATATCAGACCTTAATATAAACAGTGATAATAGAGATCAACTCAATGTAGCAAAAAATTAAGAAAATGTATCAATTTATTATTACAAAATCATTAAAAAGGAGCTCAGGATTACAACAAACAGTAACCCCAATACAATTAGAAAAATGACAAATCTGTGTGTAGAAAACTAGAGTTAGAGATTACATTCTTGGTGATGCTACTAATCTCCCTCTATCTCTTTTTCAGAGATTAGTTGCATCACCAAGAATTTAATCTCCAACTCTAGTATTCTACACACAGAGTTATAATTTTTCTAAATGTATGAGTTACTGTTTGTTGTAATCCTGAGCTCCTTTTTAATGATTTTGTAATAATAAATAGATACATTGTCTTAATTTTTTGGTACATTGAGTTGACCTCTATTATCAATGTTTATATTAAGGTCTGATATCATTTGTGTTTGACCTATATGTTGCCTAGTGATTATGTACTGCAATTTGCATTTTCCCAGTCCTAGGAACGTTCAATAGTTACATGGGGTCCCTTTTTTTGCATTATACAATGAGTTGAGATACATCCTAGTCATAATGTGCATCTTTACGAGATGGATGAAAGCCTACACAACCAAAAGAAATGACAACCACACGGTAGCAAATGTGTTGTTGCAAAAATCGATCCCCATATATAGATTGCCAGTTTCTCAGAAATCATTAAAAGACCTACTGTGTCAATGAGGTCCTGAAAATGATGTGTGCAGAACTACAGATTAGACAAGGATTGCACTGTAGCTATTGAAATTATGTTTTAAGTACAATTGAGCAACACAAAGACACCATAGTGTCTCGCTTAGAAAAAGTCTGTGTCTCAACATCACTGAAGCGGCTTAATGCAGTACTTGTAAAAGCACTTGTGAAAATCACAGAGGCGAAGAGAAGTGATTGTTGCGAAGGATTGGCTAATGTGGTGTGTACCGTTTCTCACCAGGTTGAAGCTTTAATAGCACCACCACATCAGGAGCAGTGTCATGACCTCAAACCCGGAGACTGGATCGTTGTTAAGAAACATGTGAGCTGCCTCGAGCCCCGTTGGCGTGGTCCATCCCAAGTGATCCTGGTCACAACGACTGCTGTGAAGTGTGGTGGCCTTATGAACTGGGTCCACGCCTCCCACACTCATAGGGTCCATGTCCCCTTGATGGAAAAGCTCCTCTTCCAGAAGAGATGCCGGCAGTGGTCCAAAGGCCATGGCAGAGGTTCAGTCAAACTGTAGGAGAACACACTGATTCTGAAGCAGCACTAGTGCAACCCGATGGGGGTTGAAGAGAAGAAGCTGGATCTGACTCAAATAAAACTGATGCAGTTGTGATGCATGAGTTGGATCCAGATCCCGCTGAAGGGATTAGTACTGAAGGACCATGAGTGGGAGTGAAAAAAGCTGGCCAAGAGAGCAAAGAAGCCTGTAGTTGTCTCTTGAAGGACCACTTGCGCCTATACCTGAAAAATCTGAATTGGAGCAAAGTGAAAATGAAGACGAAGGGCCGTGTCAAAGGAGGTAAAAGAGATCAAAGAGATCGAGGGTGCCATGTCGGACGTATTCAATACCTGAGTGGCCATGTTGCATGAACAAAGCACTGAACGTCACAGTGGATGAACTGTGTGGTACGAAATTTGAACTATCCGATCCACCCTGATTTAAAGCTTGAGACAAAAAAGGCTGAGAAAAGCTGAAACAAATAACTGAGAACTATCAAATGCTGAAAAGAAAACAATAAATAATCAATGAAAAAGAACTGTCATGTTAGACCTTTATTATTTTAGTTACTTATTTTAGAGAAGATCAACCTAGGCCCAAGAAAAATCTACAAGAAGGGTTGGGGATAACATTTTTAGAAGAACACGGAGTTGGTTTAAGGATTGGAATTTAGAAACCTAAACTGCTGAAAACTAACTTTCGGGAGCCGCTTCGCCGTTTGGAAATTACCTGCAGCCTGTTTCCCTGACTTTGTCGTTGCCGAGGACTTCAGCGCCAAGGAGGCTCTGCGGGTCTGTCAAATCGCCGCACCTGAGTACTCCAAGGGATTTAAATACAACTCGCCGCTCCTGCTGCACGGGAGCCGCTTCGCCATTTGGAAGTTACCTGCAGCCTGTTTCCCTGACTTTGTCGTTGCCGAGGACTTCAGCGCCCAGGAGGCTCTGCGGGTCTGTCAACTCGCCGCACCTGAGTACTCCAAGGGATTTAAATACAACTCGCCGCTCCCGCTCCCGCGCGCGCCGTGCGAAGCCCGGGCAAAGGGTGGGCCGTCTGTGGCCGTCCGCGGCCAGACGAGGTTGGGCTGGGCCACCCCCTTTGAATTCGCCTGAAGGTTATATTGATAGTAAGCTTGCTGTATTCTGTAATGACCCAGATTCCTTTATGGGTTCGTCTATGTAACCTGATGTCCGTCAATTATTGTTTATCATAAACTCTTTATTGACTTCTGAGGTACCCTGTTCTTGTGTTGTAACTGCCCACGATTTTTCAGTTATTAACAGCGGAGTTATGGCTTCCCGTGCTAGCAAGCCGAGGAATTCCCTTGTGGCCGGTTCTGTTAGAGGGACCCTAGATCACTTCATCACTAGGGCCGCCTCGGTGCTGGAACATGAGATTGCCATTACAGAACGTCGCCTTTCCCTAGATTCCCTGCATAACAAATGGTCATCTCTAGGTCACATTCAGTTTGTAACCACGCCCCCAGCTGACGTTAGGGCAACTGTTTCAATTAGCGATAGCGGTGCTCCCTTGCAGTCACAAGATTCACATACATTACCTGAACTAAACAGGGATAGCAATATATATGATCCAACTTCAGATTTACCCCTAGAAATCTCATTAGAAGAATCAATACCACAACCATCTCTCAAGCATACTAAGAGAATGAAAATTTCCAACAAAACCATTGCCGCAGGGAACCAAAATAAAAAAAGAAGGTGCGGAACAAATGGGCAAAACAGCAGAAATATAATTACACTTTTATATTTCTGAGCACCTGAAATAGCCCTAAAACATCTGCTAGAAAGGTCTCTCGGGACAACTTTTGGCCATCTGTTCCCCCCTCCTTAGATTTATTGGGAAAAATTGAGCAACTGGTAAAATCCCTAATACTACCATTAGTGGAGAGGATGAAGAAAATTGCAGAACAACTAGCATCATTAGAAGTCATGACTACCACTAACACTGAACTTCTAAGTGAGTTGTCTTCTCATACGTTTAAACCGCTCACACATGTAATCCCCATAGGGCCGGCATTAAATAATGAAACGACTAGCCAGAACCTGCTACCTATTTCCGAAGACCATATACTGCCAGCTAGGCCTTCTGGGAAAGGACAAATCACACATAGCCAAGGCAGCAAAGGAGGGCAGGCAAATAAACCGTATCTTTCCTTACGAAATAGTATTAAAAATCACCTACCTTTGAAGAACTTGATGGGTAATATACAACATATAGACCTGCCTCCGGAGGCAGCACCCTACGTAGTAGTACTTACAGGCGTTCCATAATTAGCAGCTGGCAAATCAGAAAGGTATCAGGAACTTAAGAATAAAGTGGTTTACTGGCTGAGGCAAAATAGACCACTACCTCCAAACATTGATGGCCAAATTTTACATGTGAGAAGATTAGGATGGGTGGGGCGTAGACCGAAGGATATTCAGGGGGATGTTATTATTATTAATTTTAAAGAGCGAAGGGCAACAAGTCACATAGTAGACTGGTATACTGGTATACTGAGAGAGGCAGGGAGGAATATTGTCACATGATTTGAGTTACTTCTACCCTCGCTCCTTTTCTTCTAACCAGCAAAGATCTGGCCCAACATACTTGGCCAATCGTGAAGGCCCACTTTTTGACATCCCCACTTTTAATCGCTTTGCCATCTTTTCCAGCCTGGATGGAGTGGATTGACTCCTCAATCCGGTGCTTAGGGCCAGGAATCCCCTACACACCTAAACTATATAGCAACGCAAGCGACCCCTAATCGAGAATTGGAAGATACACAGCTTGAGTGGATGAATTCGAGCAAGGCATCACGTTTGGCAACGGTATCTTGTGCTGCCAACACGAAGTTATTAAACATCGGTCCGGATAGCTTCCCATCAATTTCCGAGCCAGACAAATCAAACTGCCTCCCATTAGTTAATGCTCCATCAATGCAACTATCAAATAGTGATAAGACTCACGGCTTGCTTTCTACTTTTTTACCTGCCCAGGATTCTAGGCAGGGTTTAACAGCTCGTACTGATTGCACTGCCCCTACTAATAAGGATGTCCAGATGCATAACCTACTATCATGGAATGTGGCAGGTTTATCTGACAAGCTCACTATTCCTTTATGGGCAGATATCGTGACCCGATGTAGCATTATTTGCTTACAAGTAACCTGGAACATCGATGAGATTCATCTTCTGGGTTATAAGACTTTACACACACCAGCAATATCTAGTTTGCATGGCAGAAACAAGGGGGGTTTATGTACATATATCTCAACTGAGTGTGGCTTGACACCAGTAAAGTTTACTGGGATGGAATTTTATCAAATTCTCCTCCTTTCATGGGGACACTTAAAAGATCTCATTTTGGTAAATTTTTATAACAATGTTCCAACTCCCTCTGTTGAATCAGTTCTTACTAACTTAAAGGCGGACTTAATAAAGATAGAAGAACAGGTGGGAGCTGACGTGGTCCTCCTTTGGACAGGGGACTTCAACTGCCCTCTGTGCCCTTGGAGTAATCTGGGCGTCTGTGGTTTGGGAAAATGTAGGGAAGACACCCCTACCCATTTTTCACACAGTAAATTGGGGGATCTTCTTAACAGACTGATCTTTCACTTTGATCTCTCTTATGTAAACGAACTGTGCATCCCACCGAAGTCTTTTCAACCAACCTATAATGGGAGAGGTTGTCATTCTATAATTGATTTTATACTCTTATCATCTAGGCACTCGGGGATATTGCATGACTGGGCCACACTAGATATCGCTCTCAGCAACCATTATCCCATCTCTTTGTTCTTAACACTAAGCACATATGCCACCGTAAATAAAAAGAACAGCCCTCTTTATACTCCACCGGTTACATTGGCTAGTACCAACGGGTATTACCTTAAATGGGACAAAGTAGTCCCCTCCGACTTCCTTAAAGCCCTACTTAAAAACACTTATGACTATATCCAATCTTGTCTTTCAATTGCTGAAGACCCCCAGATAGTTAGCAAGTCTTTTTCTAAAATCTCCCTTGAGATCAAAAGATTACTGGTTAGGGTACCTGGAATAGCATCTCCGCATAGCCAAGGCTGGTTTAATGTGAGTTGTACTAAGGCTTTGAAAGCCCTAAAAACTGCCTTGCACACTTTCCCTAGACAGCAGGCGCAAATCCGGTTAGCTAGGCAAGCGTATCGTGCTGCCCTATCGAGCAGGAAAAAGCAACTGAAGAGAGAGGCTTGGATGGCCTTGCAGGAGGCGTCTGATAGGAGGGATAACATAGCCTTTTGGAAGGCAGTAAAAGCCCCTTTCTTGCAGAGTACGATGTCCCCAAATATAGACTTAGTAATATCTGGTGATACCTGGTTTAGACACTTTGGTAGCCTATATGACAGCCGGGAAGTTGCAGGATATGTGGGCATACAGCATTCTGACCCTGGTATACCCCTAGGGCAAAATATTCCTAGTCCTTTTCCAATAGGCATTACATTTGACTATGAGGAGGTCCTCATGGCCTTGAAACAAAGTCCTTTGGGCAAAGCTCCGGGCCCGGATTGCTTACCAATTGACATTTTTAAATCTCAGTTGGATCTCTGGGCCCCTCTGCTCACAAACGTGCTAAATTCGCTAAACACCACCGGATTCATCTCTACCTGGCAAGAAGCTATCGTAGTGCCAATTTTCAAAAAAGGTGACAGGAACGATCCCTCCTGTTACCGTCCAAATCACTACTTGATGCCCTGATGAAAGTTGCTGGAAGAATTATCCTAAATAGAATCCAGGAGTGGACAAATGAGCACGATGTAATTTCCAATTTACAATACGGCTTTAGACCAGGAAAAGGGACTATCGAACAAGGTTTAAATTTAGCTCTTATAATCGCTAAATATACTCAGGCAAAAAAAGGTAACCTCTTCGTGACATTTGTTGACCTAAGCTCCGCTTTTGACTGTGTTGACCATGAGTTGCTCTGGGCCACACTCGCAGAGATTGGACTAGAGAAATGCATTCTCTCTTTTATTAAAGAACTCTACAGGGGAGCAGGAGCACGTGTAAGATTTAGGAGGGGGGCGAATGTTCCGATACATTTCAGATCCGCAGAGGCGTTAGACAGGGATGTATATTAGCACCTTTATTGTTTACCCTATATATAAACTCAGTTGGTAACCACCTTAACAAAACTTACCACGATTATCCCACTATAAACGGTACACCAATACCGATATTATTGTATGCAGACGACGCTGCAATTCTGTCACAAACGTCCATGGGATTACAAAGGGCAGTAGTGAAGTTTACCGACTTCATGAAACCTAGAGGCTTAAATGTCAATGTGTCTAAAACTTTTACCATGTCTTGCGGACTTGGGCACTTTAAGAAACAACGCCCAATCCTATTGAACGGAAGAAGGATAGAGCACATAGATAGGTTTTCGTATCTGGGTATTAATTTTGATAAGAGGGGCACTTGGTTGACCGCCGCACAGGCAAGGGGAATTGCGTTTTCTAGGGCTACGGGCGCTCTCATCAATTTTTCAAAAAAACTGGGAGGGAGATCGGTCAAGCCCTTATTACAGATCTACAGGGCCAAATGTACATCTACTGGCACCTATGGATCTGTGATATGGGGGATTGAGCACCTACACAGCCTCCAATGCTCCGAGAATTCCTTCCTCCGCTATCTCCTTGCCGTCCCACGTGGAACTTCAACATACGTGGTACATAAGGCACTAGGCCTCACATATATCACGGACATCATTAACTCATCACCAATTTTACTGTGGCACAGTGTATGGACCAATCAGGAAACTAGCTTGAATAGGGAGGTTATAAAAGATTGTCTTAGCTTGACGGGGGCTGATAACATCAAATGGCTAAAGTATGTGAGAAACATGTTAAACGATCTTGGACACCCTGAATTCTTTTCTAATCCACCATCCATGAATAAACTGCCTAGGGCTACTTTAAAAAAAATGATCTTACAGCACCTGGACAGTCATCGATGGCTCGTGGAACAGGGCAAGAGCATGGTGGTTGAGTATCAACTGTCAACCTCTTTGGAAGGGATCCAACACTACTTAATACAAGAACCATCACCTTTTACGCGTATGCTCCTGGCCCGTTTTCGAACTGAAACCTTTTTCAGACTAATAACATTCCCACGTCAAAATAGTTGGACCAGAAACCTGGGGAAATGCCCATGTGGCTATATCTCACCGCAGACTAACATTAATTGCATCCTTTTTTGTAGGTTTTATCAGCTTCCGAGGCTAAGCTTTTTGAAACCCCTATTAAAATCTTGGGGTATACACTCTTGCAGAGCAGCCTGTTACAAGTAAAAAACCTTAGATAACCCCCTTGTCATCGCAGCTGTTTCCGCTTATTTAAAAGCGATTGTCAGAGTTAGGGTTTCGATGCAACCTGTGCTTTTTTTAAATGCATTTTTTAAAGTATTTATTTTTCATGTGGAACTTTATTATTGTGTTTTGTATTATTATGAAAATTGTTTGCTTTTTTTATATTGTTTTTACATATGGAATAAAGTCAAAAAAGAAAAGAAAACTTTTCTAAGAAGCTACTTACAGAACTCTGCACTGAACTTTTGAACTTAGCTATATATGATCTGAGTACAGACAAAACTTGTGTTGTCTTTGAAATAGATGTAAAAATATTATACGCTCAACTTTTGTGATACTGACATTACTAGTTTTAGTAGGGTTCTTTTCCACAACCAATAGAAATTAGGGGCCAGATGTACGATTCGCCAATTAGTGAGTCGCAAATTGTGTCGCATTTGCTACTCGCTAATTGAGATACACAACAGTGTCTGAGAAACTGTTTGTGATTACCAATAGGGTCGCATATTGCATGCCTCATGCAATTATTGAGGTTGTCTCAATTTGCGACCCCATTGGGAATGGCTGGCACTCCCAGGGATGATGGCCTGCTGGGGTCAGCAGACCTCCATGTCTGGGACTGCTTTTGAATAAAGCTGTTTTTATTTTTAATGCATCCCGTTTTCCTTAACCCCTTCGCCGCGGCGGGAATTCCGCCGCGGCGCTGGGGGGTGCGGGGGGGCAGCGCGGTGGCGCTGTGCTCATGACGGAGCCGCTCCGTCATGAGCCACAGTTGAGCTGTGCTCATGACGGAACGGTTCCGTCATGACTCTGCCCAGTTGCGTTGTCCCACCGCACAGGCGGGGAAACAGCGCCGCGTGGGCGGAGCGGCCGCCAACGGTCGTGGCATGACGGAACCGTTCCGTCATGAGCACACGGCAACCGAGGCTCATGACGGAGCGGTTCCGTCATGAGCGGGGAAGGGGTTAAAGGAAAACGGGATGCACTTAAAAAATAAAAATGAAACTTTTCAGTCCCTGGGACCACTGCCTGCCCTTAAAAAATATTTGCGCATGCATTCACAAATGGTAAGTGCTCCTCTGGGGACCCTTTCCTTTTTGCAAGTGCTTTACCACCCTTCTGAGAAGGGTGGTAAACTGTGAGTGTTTTGCGACCGCAATACATTCTTACATAGCTTAAGGAGTCGCTATTAGGAAGGGGCAGCCTTGGAACGCCTCTTCCTAATAGCGAGTCGCTAATCCTATTTTGCAAGTCGCAAATTGATTTCTGACTCACAAAATAGGATTAGTACATGGGCCACAGGTTTTTTGCGGGCGCAAACAGGTCTAAACCCATTTGCGCATGCAAACAACCTTTGTACATCTTGCCCTAGGTCTACTATGAGATTACCAAGTCTACATACACCACGAATGGGCAGCAATATTGTAAGTCAGAGAAAAGTATATATATAATATATATATATATATATATATATATATATATATATATATATATATATATATATATATATATATATATATTCACTGAAAAAACCAAAGGTTTCAGGGACGTTATAGTTAGTTGGACATTTGACTCATATAAAACCAGAGAAATTCGCCTGTTATAGTTAGTTGAGCTAACTGTACCTCGTGCGCACGCAATGCACTGCTGATGATGTCACATATTACATCACTCATGACATGGTCAGTGACATCGATTATGACATCACTGATGACATCTCAAATGACATCACTCATGACATCATCCAGTGAATGTGTGTTTCTATAAAATGTAAATATGTTTTATGTATATATGCTAAGGTATATTGAAGAATGAATGCATTTACAAGTGCCTAAAGGAATTATTTCGTATGTGTGTGACTAACTGTATAAGTGAGTGATTGACTGTGTCGTACTGAATACATGGGTTAGCGACTAAACTGTGTAAAAGTCTGTATTAGTCTCTCCATTGGTGTGTAAGCAACTGCATGGGTTGCTGAATACCTACATGAGTGTCTATATAGGTTATTGATTTGTTGTCTGAGTATCTGTATGGGTCCCTGAGTGTCTGGGTGGGTGGGTGTATGAGTCTGTGCATAGATGTCTGAGTGGGTGACTCAGTGGTTGTATAGATTAAAAAGTGCATCTGGAAAGGGCTGTATGGGTGAGTTAGTGTGTCTATAGGAGTGTTGGTGAGTGAATAAATGTCTTAGTGGTATTTCTGTGACTGCATATGTTTTAAGCCACTATATGTGAGTGTTGGAGTATATAAATGAGTATACGTGAGACTAAGTTATTTCAAGAGTGGGTGTATAAATACGTGTCTGCTTCTATCAGTCATTGTTTAGGACAGTAAATATGTGTTAGTATCTGTATAAATAAGTGATGTGGTATGTCTAAAAATAACGAAGTTGGTGTGTATAACTGTTTACATGATTAAATGGGTATGTGACTCATTCTTTGCATTACTGACTAGGCGTGTGAGTAACTATATGGATGAGTGGCAGCATGTGACTGCGTGTATAGATGTATGAGTGCATATTATAGTCCTCTATTGATGAGTAACTACATGTATAAGTGACTGGATGTGTGTGTAGACCTAGGAAATAGCGAGCTCTATGTAGTATTTGGCATTCTTCTGTGTATGGTTTCAAAAATAGTAGTCAGCATTTTACAATGGGTGCATCAAAGTTTATATTAGAGCATCAGTATGTGTATCAGATTGTCAAGTGGATGATGTCATCAGTGATGTCATTTGAGATGTCATCAGTGATGTCATCAGTGATGTCACTGACCATGTCACGAGTGATGTAATATGTGACATCATCAGCAGTGCATTGCGGGCGCACGAGTTATAGTTAGCTCAACCAACTATAACAGGTGAATTTCTTTAGTTTTATATGAGTCAAATGTCCAACTAACTATAACATCTAAGGTTTTTTAAATGCTAATTCCTGACTATAACATCTGTAAAACCTATGGTTTTTACAGTGAATTTTGAAGGTTTTTTCAAAGCTAATTTCTAAGTATAACGTCTCTGAAACCTACGTTTTTTTCAATTAATTTCAGAGGTTTTTTAAATATCGAACTACTATTGTGTATTTGTCATTAATACTATTTTTTCTAACTTTTCAACTACATAAAATAAACTGCAAAAGTACTATGTAACATAATACATTTCACAAATTACAATGAGTTTTTAAATAATACAAAACAATTTAACATAAAGATAACAATTTTTCTTCCTTTTTTTGCTGTCATCAGCTATTACTTAACTTCACTATTCACAGTGATGCCCGTGTAGTTTAATCATAAACAGCAGGGAAAAAAAACCAATCAACTAGATTGTTAAAAAAAAAAAAAACCTAATTCTCTCAAATATAATACAAAATCAACACAAATAACACATCCAATAGTACTTCAAATGTTCAAAGCTTACCTTTACTTCGTAGATTGTCTGCAAATGTACCCAATACGCCAGATAATGTATGAAAAATTTCGCTTTGAAAGCATCCAGTATGAATTCCTTCAAGATCTTATATAGTTTCTCTGCACATTTTCCCAATACGCCAGATAATATATCCAAAATGTTGCTTTGAAAGCATCCAGTATGAATTCCTTAAAGATCTTACGTAGTTTCTCTTCACAATGTTTCCAATACACCACATAATGTATCAACAATTTCGCTTTGAAAGCATCCAGTATGAATTCCTTAAAGATCTTACGTAGTTTCTCTGCACAATTTTCCCAATACACCAGATAATGTATCAAAAACTTCGATTTGAAAGCATCCAGGATGAATTCCTTAAACATCTTACATAATTTCTCTGCACATTTTCCCAATACGCCGGATAATGTATCAAACATTTCGCTTTGTCGGCATCCAGTATGAATTCCTTAAAGATCTATACACCTTCCCATTGAAGCCGAATAGTGTATCTAAAATCTTTGTTTCGGAAAAATTAAGTATGAGTTGGGTAATTCATAAGGCAATCTCGGTTTCATTTCCAAGTGTGTATCATTACAGTGACTCCAACCATTATTACACTTTAAATAAACTGTATAATGTCCACTTGTAGTAGTGCTTCCAGCATGGAAAACAATAGCAACTGTTGCAAAAGTTCTTCTAGAAATAGATACTTGATTAGCAACAACATTTTTCATTTTGGTTTCCACTTTTCTTCCATTTGGTCGACAGCGTTGCAGCATTATAATCAAATATTTTCCATATCTTTGTAGGCATAATGCAGATAGCATTCTTGATTTACAACAAGAACACATCGTCTCATGAGCAGCTTCTTTTACTAGTTTGGAAAATGGTACAGGTTTGCAGTCAGGTATTGTTAAATATAAAAATCGTTCTCTGTCAACTATAGTGCTTGCAGTTAACGAACACTCTTCACATTTATGTTCCCATTTGTACCTGAGTCCAAACAAACTCTCAATCTGAATTCCTTCATCTTCTAGTACTCCAAGCATAACCATCTGAAATTCTTGTGCATCTTGCTGTATATTAGCACTGAACGTTAAAGATCCAGTACATGTATCCAACAGTTGGCGAATACCAGAAGCAGAATGAATCTTACTTCTATCAGTTCTCAATTCTTGAAATAAAGTGTAGAGTGCAGAACATACATTTTTTTCCTGACTTTCCATAATTTCACCACAAACATCTTCAAGATAAAATATAACATTTAGAATGACATTACCATAGCAGTTGACACCAGAAGCATTTTCTAATTGGTATCCAACAACATCATCACTTGTATGTATTTTCTGCTTCTTTACATCTTTTCTTTTCTGTTGATTTTCTTTCTGCCTTTCAACCATAGTTAACTCTTTAACATAATTGCGTTTTGAACACACAACACGTTTCTCATAAATAGGATATTCACCTAAATGGGGAGCATAAAGCCTTCTCAAACGATCATATTCTCTTACACAATTAACATC
Source organism: Triturus cristatus (assembly GCF_964204655.1). NCBI lineage: Eukaryota > Metazoa > Chordata > Amphibia > Caudata > Salamandridae > Triturus > Triturus cristatus. Next base: position 1,202,268,019 of record NC_140585.1, on the reverse strand, counting down.
AGCACTAACCTTGTTCACATCAAAATCAATTAAATACAAACCAGACAACGTTCTAACTCGAGATAATGCAACATATACCATTCCCTCTTTAAACACAGTTTTTCCAACATTTACCAAATCATTGTCTACACTTAAACCTTGTGATTTGTTAATAGTTATTGCATTTGCTAAACAGAAGGGAAACTGTTTTCTATGAACATACAAGTCTTTTACAAGCAAAAAACATGCGGCAGAACGTGCAATCTGTCTTACCTCTGCAATCTGATCAAATTTAATTTTCAAAAATTCAATTCCATTTCTATTTTGATATTTCACAAAATCAACAACTTTCCCCATTGCTCCATTCACTAAACCTTCTTCTACATTCAGATTACGCTTCAAAATTACCCGACAGTTTAAACATACATCTATATTTTTTTTTAAGCCAGCAGTTTTTGATACAGACTTTTCCAAAGAATCCAATTTAGTCTGTAGTATTTCTGAAAGAACAATTGTTATTCCTTGATGCTCTATTTTATCAATAGCTTCAATGTGAACTATTTCTTGATTTTCCAATTTCATAAGCTCTCTATTAAGGGGCCGATTCCAATCCTGGAAAAGGGCTGTATGAATCGTTGTACGGAGCGTTTTCTCCGTACGACTTGTACCCGGTAAACTTTCCGTACAACCTAGGAAGTACGATTCGTACAGAAAGCCTATTTCTGTACGTTTCGTACAAAAGACCGTACGGGTAAAAAAAACACAACGATTCTGATCCGGAACAGCTTGTCCGCGACGTCCGGACATATTCAAGCAGCGGTTTCCGGCCCAGCAAGTACGATTCGTCCCTACGTCACTCCGTACGGCTCTTTTCTTACGGGAGCCAAACACAGCCGGAAAAGCAGAGTCCTACGCAAACTGCTACGCAACAGAGCCCCGGTACGCGACGTACACGCCATGAACCCCATTGTACGTGTCATCCCGGTCCTCCTAGCCTACGACCTGGTGCACCGGACCCGACGCACACGCCGCAGAAGGTGAGAACAACACCCAGGGGCCAGGGTGGGGGTGAAGGGCAGGAAACATACCCCATACCCAAATCCAAACCTATCATATGGAGCCCATACATTACCACTAGGGTCTGGTCACTTGGGGGGGCGTGTCCAGCAACCCCTGCGTACCGCAACTACGGAAGTGGACGTGTACGGTGCATTGCACACGTACCCCTACGGCACCAGTAGAATAGTGATACGGATGCTACACACGCAATGACTGCGTGGGTACGGTGTGTTTCACACGTACCCCTACGGCACCAGTAGAGTAGTGATACGGACCGCACACACGCAATGAATGCGTGGGTACGGTGCGTTTCACACGTACCCCTACGGCACCAGTAGAACAGTGATACGGACCGTACACACGCAATGAATGCGTGGGTATGGTGAGTTTCACACGTACCCCTACGGCACCAGTAGAATAGTAGTAAGGACCGTACACACGCAATGAATGCGTGGGTACGGTGCGTTTCACAAGTACCCCTACGGCACCTGTAGAACAGTCATACGGACCGTACACACGCAATGAATGCATGGGTACGGTGCGTTTCACACGTACCCCAACGGAACCAATACAATAGTGATACGAGGCGTACACACACCAGGAATGGAGGGCTACGAGTTGCACAAGGATGTCCATCAAGTACTTTTCATTGCATACTTTCATGTGCAGGCCCTAGGTGTGTCAGCCAGTGATATTGCACAGGTCATCTCATCTAGTTGCACAATTGATGTGTGATGACCTGTGTACACATGTCATGTGTGATGGGGCACTATGTGGCACACATCACCTTGACACTTGCCACATGTGTCTGTAGTCCAACTGTGTCATGCACAGCAGCAGTGGGATGGCACAGTCATCACCACCCGCACCTGTCTCCTGATGCCATGGACAGGGACACTCTATCAACTGACATGTCACGATCAGCGTGCCCCTATGTGACCATGTCAGGTGTGTGTCATTTGTTCCCAGGAGCTTGCTGTTAGTGTTCCGTCAACTGCATCTGCTGTTGGTGCATCCAACATGGGTCTGTGTGGAGATGGGCATGGCACACATCTACGCACACCATGCCACATGTGGATTACCACGGCTGTAGGGTCAGTGTGCATCGGACATCATATTTTCCCTGGCATACATGTCTGCGTCGTCTCAATGGCTGTGTTTTTTTGTTGTCACGTGTACCCCTTCATCGCAATGTGTTTCATATGTACATTTGACATTCCATGTGACCTGTGCGTGTACCTTGCAGTCAACTGTCTGGATGAGATGACATCCTTCCAATGCAGCTATGTGGATGTGTGTCACTCCAGTGATATCTCTGGCTGTTCACTCAGACTTGCCCCCAGCTCATTTTAGGGCATGTCATGTAGACTTGACAATCAACAGGTGTATCTGGCATATGTGTCCTGGATGTATTGCACACACCAGACTCCATAGTTACCTGATGTTTAGTAGCAGTTTAGCATGTGCTATGTTCATTGACATTGATGTTGGCAGACTCTCAATCTTCATTATTCCTAACAATGTCCTGCAGGGCACCGCCTGTCCCAAGACCAATGCCAGACTTGGCTGCCATGAGGGAACGTGCCTGCATCCGACGTTACAGATTCACTCGACAGTTGATTGAGGACTTGACCTGACACCACACCTCCAACCGTGACACAGGTATCCTACTGCGCTGACCCCCAAGATGAAGGTGATGGCAGCCCTACATTTATTTTGCCACAGGTACGTTTCAATTGACCATAGCTGATGTTGGTGGGATGTCACAGACAATGTTCAGCCGTGTCCTGCATGATGTTTTGGCAGCCATGTTGGAGCACCTTGATGAATTCATCAAATTTCCTACTTCTGAGGAGTTGACAGATGTCAAGGGTGATTTCTATGCCCTGGGAGGGATGCCCCATGTCATTGGGTCCATTGATGGGACACATGTGGCTTTGGTACCACCACAGGCACAGGAGCAAACCTATGGCAACCGTAAACATTACCACTCAATAAATGCCCTTGTGGTGTGTCTTGCTAACATGCTGATTTCCCATGTCTGTGCACGTTTTCCAGGATCAGCACACGATGCCTACATCATGAGGCGTAGCAGGGTGCCACGAATGATGCTGCGGCTGCACAACGAACGAGCATGTCTTGTTGGTGGGTATACTCTGTTTGTCCTGTGTGTTGCGGTATCTTTGGCTCTTACAGCATCTCCTGACCCACTTATTTACATGATGTTTCCATGTAGGGGGCTCTGGATATCCCAACATGCCATGGCTAATGACACCTCTCCGCAACCCAAGAACAGCTGCAGATCACCGGTACAACAATGCACACGGACAGACCAGGCAAGTGATTGAGAGGACGTTTGGCCTCCTGAAGAGCCGATTCCGGTGACTTGACAAGACAGGCGGGTCCCTCCCATATGCACCGGAGGTCTGCAAAATCTTCATTGTGTGCTGCATGCTGCACAACATGGCCGTTGAGAAGGCAGTGCCACTCATCCCGTGGAGGATCCCGGGCTTGGTCAAGAGGCAAGTGATGAGGAGGAGGAGGATGATATCCAGAGTCAGCTCATACACAACTTCTTCTCATAATGGTGAGTCACTGGGTATGAGTGTGCAAGCTTGTAGCATTGAGTGACATGTGTTGTAATGTGTGTGTCCAGCTGACTGAATGCAAAGTGACTTTGATGTGTGTACTGATGTGTCACTCGAGTGATGATGTCATGCCACACAGTTTTGCGGAGAGACTTTCTTTGAAATTTGCATGTGTCCAACATTGTTCATGTTTCGTAACTGACCATGTGTACGGCGAGATTTGTTTTAGGTGACTTCTTGTTTGTCTGTCATTCCCAGGTTTTTGCGCCTGTTGTCTGCTCGTGTCATCTTTGTCCTCCTGCTATTCCTCATGAGGATTGCAACGTGTGCTGAATCAGCGTTCCATGCACGGACATGTGGAAATGTCAGTTTGGGTAAGGATTGCAGCAAGGCTTTTTGGTGGTGGTACGGGTTGGGAATGTGTGGGGACTGCTTCTGTGCATTTTGTGGTACCATGCATACATGTCTTCTCACCTTGGAGCATATCACATGTAGAATCACTCCCATGACATGATAGTCACCCTTCTTGACAGTCATCTGTAGTGGAGTGTGGAGTCTGATGAAGGCATCAATGTGCGTAAACCTTGCCTCTGAAACATTGGTGGACATAGTGTGGGACATAACAACAACAGGCTCTATGATGAATTGCAGCCTCTCCGTGTGCAGCAGGATGTGTTTAGCTCATCCCGTTAACTTATGTGCCAGTTCATTGGGATTTACAACATCCGTGTTGTGAATGGGGGGTCCAGCGTTTGTCCCACATGTTCTGTCAACTGACCTGTGAGTCTGTTCGTATGGATGCATTTCCCTTTGTGTGAGTTTGTGCAATAAAGGTGTTAAGCACAATCCAAAGTGCCTCATCTCTGTCACTGCAGATCTCTTGCCAGTTTGTACGCGTCATCTATGGCGTAATTGTCAAAGATTGAGCATATGAGTGTATATGTACTTCGGCAACATGCATGCAGTTCTTCATAGCTAATAATCTCTATTGTGCATGAAGTACCTGGTTGTATATGTATTTGTGCAGGTTGCTCCCCACAACGGGATGTCAACGCCTGCTGACGGTGTGTCTCCTGTGCGCAGCTCTGCATTTTGTTGCCTGATCCTGTGGCCGTCATGTTTGGTGATTCTTCATACATTTTCTCGGAGTGACCCATGAGTAACCTGACACTCCTTACTTTACATACACCTGTTGCACTGTGCCTTTCTGACCTCCTTGTCTTTGTGTGCTACTTTTTGCCTAGTTTCTCACCCCTTCCGCCTGCTGCAGCCTCACCTGTGGCACCGCCCCACCGAGTGCCCTGATTCTGCAACCCACACGCCTCCAAAATGCTCCTCCCTTCCCCCCTCCACCCATTCTTAATGCAGCCAGCAGCTTGTCTGTGCCACTGTTGCGCCAACGCCGTGCCAAAGGCAGGACCGTCTGCACCTGCAACGTGCACAGTGCACGACCCTCTGGTCCTTGCATGACCCACGTCACACAACAGGCTCATGCTGCAGTCACCCTCCAAGCAATGTCCACCAGACAAGCAACCGCCTGCTATCAGGAAACCCCTAAGCGCACACACGACACCTTTGCATGCTGAGTGTGCAACTCCAACTGCCTACACAGCGCTGCCCCGCATACCAGACCCTGTCAGAACAACCAGGTCATGTGCCTCCTACTCCACACCCGCTCCGTCCACCAGCACGCCATTGGACTCTGTTACCTCCTCAACACAACAGCCCCACACATCACCTTCATGACAGTAACCTGGATAAAAGCATCCTCCGCACACAACTTCTTCATTGCCTTCTCTGACGGATACAAGATCACCCGCAGGGACGGCACCAACAATCCCGGAGGATGAATTGCAATTTATTCACAAGTACACCCTCAGAGTCACAAATCCGGTTTTGCACCAACCCCTGGCAACCCTCAGAGTAACACTCATCTACAGATCTCCAGGCCTATATCCACAATTCCGCAAAGCCATCAACACGTACATCTGCACGCACACCCTCACCTCCACAGGCTACATGTGGCTGGGGGCCAGTAACTTCTTGCTGGAGGAGAACCACACCACCATCCATCATTGGTCTATCAACATTTGCATCCACGTCTCTGACAAGCAACACACTGCCCCACACCCCGCTACCGATCCCCCAAAGATGCTTGATGAAAGTCACCACAGACAAGCTGTGTGGGACACTCGAACCAACACCCCCGCCACACCCTGCAACCTCACACACTGGTTTAGCAACTGATCCAACAATCTTGCCACATTGATGGACTTTCCTGTGAAGCACAACAGTTAAGCCACCTGGGACAAGGCAGACCTACTGGACTCATACAGATCTAGCCGGACTCTTGTGCAAACCTTGCAACACAAAGAACCATCCGTTACCTTACAGCCCTGGAAAACGCCACACACAGCCATCACCATATCATCAGCAAGGACAAGTGGAGATCCTTCAGATAGGGCCGAGGCACCAAAACACATGACATAAAGGAGCTCATCAGCATTGTGAGTGAACTGACAGCAGCTCTCCATCCAAAAGCCACCCCACCCTTGCAAGGCAGATCAAATCCCTTGCAACTTTCTACCACTGCAAGCTTATTGACATACACGACAGCCTTGGCACACAGAGGCAGACATCTCTATTATCCGCGGGACAAACCCCCCTCAGGTTCTGGACTCCCGTCAGCAGCAAATACACCACCTGGCTCATGTGCACCATCCACTCTGGCTCTCCATCAGGCCCCTTCCCACACAACATCTCAACCACATCCTTCCCCATCCTACAAGCCCACGTCCAGCACGTCATGAATGTCTCCTTTAAGTTTGCCACATTCCATGGGAGCTGGAGGCATGCAGAGACCCAGACCCTTCTTAAACAACGGACGGCAGTACCGCAGGATCTCCTGGAACATCACCCTGCTTCCCTACCCAGCAAATGTCATCAGGAAGACACTCAACGAGCAACTGACAAACTTCCTCCACGCAAACAGCTCCAGGCAACCGGCACCAGACCATCTTCCACAGTAATCACACCACTGCAACCGTCATAATTGCCACCACCAACGACAACTTTGCCCTGCTCAACAATGGTGAGACCACCCCCCTTGACCTCTCAACGGCATTCTACACCATGTGCTACCACACTGTCAGCTCACACATCTCCAACACTGGTATCCAGAGGAGGGCCCAGGATTAAATCACCAAGTAGCTCACCAGCAAGGCCCAGGGAGCCGGCCTCCACCCTTCAGCATGTGGTACACTGGGGTCATCTGGCCCTTGCCCCAGGGCTCATCTCTCAGTGTGACGATCTTCAATGTCTCCATGACCCCCTTCTCCACCACACATGCGCACACGTCCTCATCATCATCTCGTATGCCATTGACACCCAGCTGCTCCTCACCCTCACCAAAGACCCAGCCATTGCCAGATCCAACCTTCAAGAAGGCATGAGATCCGTTGACGAATGGCTGAACATCAGCCACCTGAGGCTGGAGTTGGACAGGACTGAGGTCATCATCTAAGGATTGTCCCCTTACGGCTGGGTCAACTCCTTGTGTCCCACCGACCTGGGCACCGCACCAGCACCCAGTGGCCACGCACGCAAGCTGGTGTTCATCATGGACTCATCGCTCACAATTACCATGCAACTCAACACCATCTGTACCTCATGCTGCAACACCCTCCGCATGCTGCAAATGATCCACAGATAGATCCACTCCAGTGCTTAATTTGTAAAATATGAAGTACAGGTGCTCAAATGTTTGTCGGAGGCCACACCCACTTTCGCCAGCTCCCCCATTTTTTTCCACTGACTCCACCCACTTACTCTATTAGCTCCACCCACATCCTCAACTGGCACTGCTGAAAGTTAGATGTAATACCCAATCTGAATTTCAGCAAGGCAGCCTTCCTCCAAGTAAGGTTTTGATAGGAGGTTCCACTGCCCCGTGAAAATTTTGAAAAAGATGAAATCAAAAGCCCATTTACAGCACAATTTCAGAATAAATTAGCTAAAATGACTAATGCATTGAAAAGGGTCACGTACTGGGGTATGTCATTTTTAACTGAGTCTAATTTTGTTGCATGGGACAATTGTGGGCAAACATACACTGCGGGTTCTCAGGGTGCCCCAAGCAATGTGTATCTGCTTTAGGGTTTAGAATATTCAGCAATTCTGTAGAGTAGATTCCCTTTAAGGGTCTAATCTTATCAGGAGCATCACACACCACAGAATGCAGTCACAAATAAGTCTTTGTTTTTTCTGATCTCTTTGAGTGTTCAGTTGAGTCTAATGTTACAGTAAAAGTTGTGATGGGTAAGTAAGGCACAGGGCCCCGATTAGATAGATTAGAGGTAGATAGTGTTGGAAGAGGTACAGGTTTGGGAGATTTGGGGATATCATGGGGGGTAGCGGTTATATGCATTCAATGGTACTCCATTATCAGGAAAAACAGTCCCTTAGGCAGTTGTTGAGTCTCCCCAATCAATCTTTTCATAGTCTTTGCACAAGGAGACGGGCCTCAAGATTTTTTAACACTTTACTCTACTAGCCCTGTTGTTGCTGTGGGTATCTCTCTGTCTCTCTGTAATGAAAACCCACAGCAACGTTAAACTGACAAACCCTGTCTAAGTATCCTTATGTGAATCCTTATATGCCTAGCAGTAACATAATTTAGTTAATTGTAAAAAGGATGAATGCTCTGGTATAGGATCTGTTCTTACAGCTCCCAGGGATATTTAGAAAAATGAGGAACAGTTGGCAAAACAGGAATATATAATATTAATTAGGAACCAATATAATCCTCTGAAGACAAGTACAAGGGTTGATCCTTATTTAAGATAAGTAAAATGCCTTAATAATGTCACGTTTTAATAAGACTAAGATTTTGTGTCATCCATCATATGGAATCATTTCCCAATGGTTGGCAATTGCTGTCCTATTAGAAGGTTACAATGCAAACTTACATGCACTGTCTTCTTTTGAAATGTTACTTGCTCATGGATAAGCACTATAGTGTTCCTCTGTCAAGAGGTGTGAAATGTAGAAGCTGTAGTAGACATGAATTATGGTATATTTTCTAGCTCAGACATCTACTGTTTATATGTGGCTATATGTTTGGTATCAGCAGTGACATATAGGAACTCTTCCAGAGGCAGTTACATAATGTGTTTTGAGCAAATGTCGAGCATAGTGGAATATGTAGATGAGGCAATTGTGTGCACAATTAATGAAATTTGAAAGTGAAATATCAGTTTTTCAGTTTTCCTGCCAAATTATGTTTATTTTTGCAGGAAACCAAAAGAAAAATATCAGTTGATGTTTCTGTGACTTTTTTTTCCATTGTGTTCAGTGATATTTTCTTTAGCCAACAAACTAATAGTTTTTGCAATCACTTATGAAAAAGAAAACTGTGATACACTGTAATAAAGATATCATTAATATCACAATTGGTAGTTTTGTAGTTGTGCCAGCAGTGATAGCGTGATTTATTTGTATACCACACTTATTTTACAGGTCGTATACATCAAATGTTTTCATAAGTACAAAACAGGATACAACATATTTTTTATCCAATGTGACATTGGCTTGTGTTTGCTTTGTGGTTAAAAGTACTGTACATAGAGATGAATGCAATTTTACTTGTAGGATGGGATAATCTTATAAACTGGCTTGATAACACAGTGCATTAAAACGTTCATAATAAAATTTTGATGGTGAAAAAAACTTTTTAAATAATGTTAATTTATGGTGTACTCAGTTGATTGTGATAATTCCATTAGACAAAGCATAATTTGGAGAAAAAAAGTAGATTGCTTAAAGATTAAAAAACGGAAAAGAACAAAAGCGTTAAGCAGCATTGGTTGTGGGTACAGGGAGGGCTAATTGTTATGGAGGAGTGGGAGCTCCTAGAGATTTACGGCAGGTTCTAGGCCTACTATTGGATATCTACTTTACACCACTGGGCCCCCTCTTTAAAAGAAAGGAAGCGAAGATGAATGGTGTCGTACCTTGAACACATATTTGTTTTTTGTTAAGTCTCATTAAGAAAGCACAAAGCAGAATGGGTCTGATGTGTCCTCCTGTCTACGGTGGCACACTCAACAGGCAGGACCTGGTTGCAAGGATCACACTTTTACATGTGAGACATCGGGGAAGGGCCCGTCTCAGTTTTTGTTGGTTTGTCCATACCCCCACAGCAACTGACATACTGACACCTGAGCCACGAGGTTTGATGTAGGGAATTAATAAACTTGCATTTCAACACGTCATCCAAATACACAACTACAGCACCCCGCCATATTGCATACTGGGGATAACAGGTACTAAAATACCAAATCCGAAAGTGATGAATCAGGGCCAGTTGAACAGGAAACAGAAAAACACCAATACTTCAGATGTCAGTCAAGTCAACAAATTGACAGAAAGGGTTAAGGGCAAGGCCCTGCCTTTCCAGCCTCCTGGGCCAGGGCATTGCACACGATGCACAGCGCCAGAGGCATGATTGCTAGTTCGGAACCTCGGACTGTGTTTTTACACCAAGTCTGTTAGTGAACACGCTCAAGAAATAGCAGCGTAGGTTTGTTACTTACTGGGTTACTTAGGCACTGGCACTTCCTTTACAGAAGACTGCTCCTACACACTGCAGCACCACACGTTGGATGCACCTGCTTCAAATTATAGTGTCCTGGACGTCCTGCTGAACTGTAGGGCGGTGAGTCGTGCAGTATGTGTATGGCGTGGAATTTTTTTAAAAACAATTTTATGGAGTTTTATATAGCGCGAACTTGACCCGGTATCGGGTATCAGAGCACTTTACATAGCACCAGTTGCGTTACATGAGGACACGTTCATTTTTAGGCGCGGGGAGATTAAGTGATTTGCCCAGAATCACACCTTTGAGGAGATGGTTTCCAGGCAGGTAATTAAGCAAGACACTGAAACCATCAGCAGTTGTCAGGGAGGCAAACGCCCCAGAGAGAAACTCTGGGCACACTCTAACGAGGTAACAGGGTACACACTAATGAAAACATGCACAGATCATAACCAGAAGTGACATAATAGATTAGAATAACCATAGATGGAATATGCACTGTTTGGGACTCCACAATATATCCATATTTCAAACGTTACTGATCTGTAACACAGATTGTTTTGTACAGACCGTCATCAGGTTCAAAACTTACATCTCCGACCATGTGGGTCATCAGGTGCAGGAGAACAAACACGGCAGAGTGAACATAAAGATATCAACATACCTGGAAATGTGCTCCAATCTCAAGCGCTGAAGGTTAGATTGGGAAGAGGGGGTGAGGATGGAGTCTACAAACGTGCCTCCAGGCACAAGCCTAAGGCTGGCAGGGTCAGCCCGTCAGGTCTTCCGCAGCCCGAGATTTTCGACCAAATGAAAGGAGCTCACGCTGCAGGTAACACGAAAATGAAGCATCGGAAAGGGAAATACGAGTAGCATGCAAGGCAGCGAAGACAGGAAAGGAAAAAAGTAAGACAATAGGCCGAGAGAGGAAAATGAGAGGGAGGAAGGGAGATCAGGAATACTGACTAAAATGTAGAGAAAAAACGCAGGTGGGAAAACAGCATGGAGGGTGAAATCATGGAGGAACGGGAGGCAACATGGAGGGCGGGCAGTAAACACACAGGCGGTGCGTGGCGAGGACCAAGACGGAGGGCGGGCAGTAAACACAGGGGCTCATGGCGAGGAGCACAGAGGGCGCAGGGGGAGGGGAGGCAAAACAGAGGTCACGTGAGGAAAGCAAAAAAGCGTTACGCACGCGGCTGCAGCCCCTACCCAAAAGAACCAAATCCAGCCCAATCACTTGCCCGCCCACCGGAAAGAATGAACTAATGGCAAACTGGCATGCATTTATGATCGGCTCAGCAGCAGTAGCAGCACTCATCAACGGGGACTCAGGAGACAGAGTGCGAAGTTTAAACAACACTACTGTTGATTATACTTACTGCAACTCACAAGGTGCAGTCAAATCATTAATGTGCGTTGGCAGTGGCACTTAGGTGTAGACCCGGCCCTGATTAATAAGTGCCGGTGCTAAGCACCGGAAAGCACCGGCACAAATTAAGCACTGATCCACTCCAAGGTAAGACAGACCGTCCCCCAGGTCCACGACACCAGCCGGGTCAACTACAGCATCGCCCTCTACGGAGGAACAGCAGCAAAACTGCAGGAGAACTTCTCCACATCCAGGGTGCATCCGCACACCTCATCTTCAACATCCACCGCCCCAGCCACATCACCGACCACCTGAGATAGCTACAATGGCTCACTGTCTGCTGCAGGATCACCTTCAGACTCCTCACCCACACTCAGGAGGCAGTCCACAACCCCAGACCCAAAATCGACCTTGGACGTCTGTCATCCAACACCCCGTTGGCCCAACTCTGTGCAGACAACCTTGCTCTGGCCACCATTCATCACATCCACAGAACAACTGCATACAGGAGATAGTTCTCCCACCTCGCCAAACAGACCTGGGACTCCTACCCGGGCACCTCTACATGACCCATGACCTCTACGCCTTCATGATACTCTTCGAAATTGGTCTGTCCGAGCAGTATTGCAAGCCCCCCCCCCCCTCAGCAGCTTGAGGCCATCCCGGGTGAGTATTGGGCTCCATGTCTGTATTTGATAATACATTGTGAACCATGTGTGTCCTCGACGGGACTCAGATGTCAGTGTATGGATGGCTGGAGTTAGTTCCACACTCAGGTATACTTTGACATATCCCCACACTTATGTTGTGGACTCATGCGAAATGACTGCAACATCAAATTTCAATTTTTTTTAAATTCTAGGTCTGGGGCGTGATATGTACAAGAAAAAGGTGCAATACAGGGACCATAGAATCCAAAGTTCCCAGGGGGAGATGGGATCCTTGGCATTTGAAAGTAGCAGAGTCCAGACCACAGTGTTTGGCATCATTGGTCAGACTGTCACCAGCAAGTCCATGTGGCAGAGAATTTCAGTCAATGAGGTGATGCTGTTGCGCATGAAGGCCAGGTGCCAGGCCAGGTGACCTAGGAGATGTGGATGGGCCGCTGCCTCTCACGGTCTTTTCCGGGGACGACCCACCTTCCTCAGTGGACCCTCAGATGCAGGCCTTGACGATGCTTGGGACGCTCCGTTGGACAAATCCTCCTCCTCCTCCTCCGTCCCTGTGGCTGGTGGTGGTCTTCGCCTGGTGGCACAGGGAGGGTTGCCCATGTTGTCTGCGATCCGGCAGAGTGAATGGCTTATGTCCCTTTGCACCACCAGGAGCTCAGCCAGTCTTGCCTCCATCCGTCCTTGGTGTTCTTGTTGACTGGCGTGTTGCTCGGCCTGCTGGTTCTTCATCTCTGTGATGGTCCCCTTTATCTCTGTGAGTGTCCCAACTACCTGGCTGATCTCCCTGGTGTCACACCGGTATGCCTCCATGATGTTGTGTATGTGTGACATACCGGTCTCTTCAGCTGGCTGGTCAGGTTCTCGCCTCCGCCTGCCTCCACTCCCACAACCCCTGCCCACACGAGCCTGGCCTGCCGTTGTGGGCACATCGGGTCTACGGGATCCCTGAGGGATGGCAGTGGTGGTGTTGTCTGCCTCCTCCTGCTTGCCCGGCGAACCTTGTCCCTCCTGGTCAGACTGGCTCAGTTGTTCACTGCGGGCAGGGCTCCTTGGTGTCTCCTGGGATGTGGCAGGAATGGGGGTGGTGGTTGGCACAGATGTTCCTGAACCAGGTGCTACAGGGGCTTGGACAGCAGAAGGTCCAGGTCGGTCGGGGTCATCCGCGGAATGTTCATAGGCGTCGCTGCCGGTGGGATCAGGTTCCTCCTGAGCTGGGACTGTGATTGTTCACCCCCATTGTTGGGGGGAGATTCATCACGTTGCCCTGTGTGTGAGAGACAGACAATGTTAATGCTGTTTCATGCAACATCCATGTTTCATACACATTCTAGTTGCCACTGTTCCTCCAGGTAGTTGTATGTGCCTAGCATTCGCCTCAATGTTCACTTGTGAATGGGTATGTTGCGGGGCACAGATTGATATGTGTTCCTGAGTCTTTGACTTGTTAATTTTTGGCTTAGATGCTTCTTCGGCTATGTATTGGTCTTGTTGTGTTACACGTCCATTGTGACAGTGGGTAAATCCATTGCCTGTCCCGGGGGTGTCTGCTTGTGTAAGGGGTGTGTGTGACAGGGCCTGCTGGTGGGTGTAGTGTGATTTGGCACTGGGGCTCCCAGGTGAGGTAGCTCTCCCCCCATGGAGCATGCTGCCATGACAGTGAGTGTGAGTTCCTGTCCTAGATATCTGACCTTGTTGTCTTGGTGTTTGTGTTTGCACTGGTCACAGGAGGGCCTTGTGCTGCCTACACCAGGGCCCAGTGTCAGCTATCTTGTCAGTACTTTCACAGTCCCTGTGCATTGAGCATGGTGCATGGGTATGTACCTGGGCCATATGGGATGAGGGCAATTGTGTCTGATTTGGAGTTCAACAATGCGTTTTGTGACACCTACCCTCCCCGCATACTGGACATCCATTCTTGGGTTAGTGCTTCGTGTAGCATGGGACATAGCATGGCCTTGCTTTCTCAATGGGGCATACACATGTTAGTGGCATTAGCGTTGTTTTTGACTATGGTTCTGGCAAGTGAGTGTTTGGAGGTAGTTGCGTGCATTTTGTGTAGTTGGGGTGTGGATGCCATTACCCCCATGTTACATAAGTTGTTTGTGTACTCACCAGGCTCTGGAACTCCTTGAAGTCCATGTACTCCCACCGGCGGAAGCAGGGCCATCACCTTCTCCTCCCAGGCATGGAAATGTACTGGTCTGCGGGGCCCACCACCTCCAGTGATGTTGCTCTGGGCGTAGTCGTCATTCATTTTTCGCTTGACTGACCTCCGCAGATCGTACCACCTGGCTTGGCATTCAGTCCTGGTCCTTCTGATGGGTGCAACAGCATTCCCCCTATCGACGATCCTCTGCCACAGCTGTGATTTTTCGGCTATGCTGGTCTGTCTGACCAATGCTCCAAACAGCTGTGGCTTGACTCTGATGACTTCATTAACAAGGATCTCCAGCTCCTCCCTTGTGAACTTTGAATTCTTGTCTGTGGGCATGGTGTGGGGTGAGGGTGTGGATGGTTGTGGGTGTGTGGGTCTGAATGTGAAGTTGTGGGTCTGAATGTGAAGAGGGGGTATGTGTGAAGGAGGTTGTGTGAAGGTGTATATGTTAAGGTGGATGGGTGCAGTTGTTGGTGTGTGCTCTCTAGCTGCAGTGAGTCTGTTGCAAAGGCTCATGGTGTGTGTGTGGGCCCTTTTTATTGGTCCATTTGTGGGTGGGCCTCAGTTTGAATTTTTGGTGGGTGTGTTATAAGGGGTGGTTGTGAGTTTGTCCCGCTGTTTGCCTGTATGGATGTGGCCAGCTCAGTCATTTCCATGTTTTGTGCACTGTAGACGTGTTTTGTGGTGTTGTGCGAGTCGAATATACCCTACTTGTGCTGTTTTACATTGCCTATGTACGGTGCGTACATACGCGATGTTGTTGTGAGGTGCGTACATACGTGATGTTGGGGTACGCACCGTACATATGCGATGTTGTTGTAAGGTGCGTACATACGCGATGTTGGTGTACGCACCGTACATACGCAATGTTGGGATACGCACAGTACATACGCGATGTTGTTGTGAGGTGCGTACATATGTGATGTTGGCGTACGCACCGTACATGCGTGATGTTGGGGTACGCACCGTACATACGCAATGTTGTTGTAAGGTGCGTACATATGCGATGTTGTCCGATGCACTGTATATACGCGATGTTGGCGTACGCACCGTACATGCACTATGTTGTTGTAAGGTGCGTACATACGCGATGTTGGTGTAGCACCGTACATGCGCGATGTTGTTGTAAGGTGCGTACATACGCGATGTTGTTGTAAGGTGCATACATACACGATGTTGGGGTACGCACCGTACATACGCGATGTTGTTGTAAGGTGCGTACATATGCATGGGGGGGCCTGTACGACTCGTACCCCTGTACGACTTGCACCCCGGGAACATCTTTTCCCGGGATACGAGTCGTACAAAGTTTGCTTCGTAGCGGGTAAAGTCATTCACCGTGTACGGGATGTTTTCTTTTTTTTTATTTATTTTTTTATTTTATTTTATACAGGCAGCAATGGTACATTAATTAATTCAAGACATACTGATGAGCGAACAGAAACATTACAACAGGTTATTTCCTTTGACACAGCAAACACAAAACAGTAAAGAATAATATGCTGACCTGACAGACCCTTGCTTCCTGGGCATAATTTATCTTTGTCCATAATCCATATTACCGACCCATGTTCGCCACCTAAGACGGTAATTCTTCCATCATTGGCCCCCAGATTTTATGAGCCCTTGCCATCCCACTCCTACCCTTACATTTATATAGTATCAACTCTAAATTAAAAATATGATACACTCTGGCATACCAAGCCTGGTATGTAGGAGGATCCGCGTCCTTCCACCTAGTGGTTAACAGTATACGATAAATAGCAGTTGCCATAAAGCAAAAATAAACTGAGCGATGATCTAAATGTAAACTTTCATCAAATCCAAGTATCAACAATGTTGGGGTAAGAGATACTGATTGCCCCAGATTTTGACATAAAAAGCATTCAATACCTTCCTTCAAGCTGATCAATTTATAGCAATCTGCAAGCATATGGGTTAAATCTGCTGGCCCCTGATCACATCTAGGACATTTATTATTATTTCTCCTCCCCCATGCCCAAAGTTTAGCCGGAGTAAAATAGAGACTAAACACTGTTTCAAAAGTTTGGGCTTTAAGGTTTGCCGTCAGGAAAGTTTTTTTGGACAACTCAAGTGATCGACTAATGTCTACGTCTGGGTTGTTTAGTTTGCTTGCCCATGTACTTTCCACTTTCAGAATATCATCACTATTGGCCTCCATCAACATTGTATATATGTCCTTAACTTTATATTGTTTTCCTGTCGCATAATCAAGAAGGGTGATGCGAGATAGATTATCTAGTTTTGGGGACAGATTACTTATTATCGCCTTGATTTGTATATATTTAAATATCGAGCCGGTATCTACACCAAATCTTTCCTGGAGGTCCCCAAACGGGATTATCCCATTTAGATCCGTAATATCGCCTACATTTTTTATACCTGCTCTGTCCCAGATTTTACCTATATTATCATATTGTATCGCCGGAAAGACTGATGAGCGCCACAATAATAAATATCTATTAATTCTGGGTATTTTCATGTGTTTACTGATCTTGTGCCACACATTCCAGGCAGATCTAATAACTTTAAAGCGAGTTTTTTTGTAATAGCTACCTTCCAGCTGCCTTAAAACCAGGCCTGGTGCAAGTTTACCCATAGCCAGTTCATAGACAGATGGTGGAGTATCTTTATCCCCTTCTACAAGGCTATTTACCCCAGCTGGGCCAATGATCTGTGGCCTAAAAAGGATACTCATATGTTGCAGCATTACTGCCCAGAAGTAGTATAGCATATTTGGAGCAGCGAGGCCCCCTCGATGTTGAGGTAGGGACATATATTTAAGTGATCTTCTAATTTTCCCGTAGCCCCAAATAAATTGGCTAAATATCTGCTCCAGCCGCTGAAATATTAAATTTTCCGGCTCTACTGGTATACATCGCAGAAGATAAAATATTTTGGGAAACATCGTCATTTTAATAATATTTACTCTGCCTATGATCGATAAATGTAGATTATCCAATCTCTTCAGATCCGCCTTAATTTTTTTAATTAAAGATGACGTATTTATTTCCCATATTGTACCAATCTCGGCTGCTATAGTTATCCCTAAATATGTGGCTACCTCCGTCCTACGTGTATCTTGAAACCATGTATTTTTTGTACAGATTATTTGTGTTTTGTCCGTATTTAAACTGTACCCTGATTGTTCCCCAAATTCAACAGCTAGTCTCTCGATCTGGTTTATAGCGCCAGATGGATCTGTGGTGACTACGGCAACATCGTCTGCGTAGGCTAAGAGTTTAGTGCTATGTCCCTGTGTTACTATTGGTTTAATCGCCTGATCCTCCAATATAGACCTAATCAAAGGATCGATATAGAGTGCAAATAATATAGGAGAACATGGACAGCCCTGCCGTGTCCCCCTAGTAATCCTAATCCTGACTGATTCCTTCCCCATTAATTGTATTTTTGCGTGTGCCTTATAATACATAGCCTGTATAGCTATTAAAATCCGTGGGCCAAATCCCTTCTGTCTTAAGTTTTCCCATAGGTACCCCCATTCAACTTGATCAAACGCTTTTTGAGCGTCCAACAAGATCATCGACATCTGTGTCCCTGTAGCTTCAGCGATATCAAATAATGTAATAACTCTACGGACATGATCCGTGGTGCTTTTGCCTGGGATAAAGCCATGTTGCCATGGGCTAACGAGAGTCCCTATTACCTTAGATAGTCTTAAGGCCAGTATCTTCGAGTACAGTTTCTCGTCTACATTAATTAATGATATTGGTCTATATGCGGCAGGGTCTTCCGGGTTCTTGCCTTTTTTCAAAAATAGAACAATATTCGTATCCTGCCAAGATTGTGGAGGGATCCCCTTCTGTTGAATGGATAGAAATAGATCCAAGAGTAACGGGGTCAGTTCTTTTTGTAGCACTCTGTACACTTCCATTGGTATCCCATCTGGGCCTGATGCTTTGCCCATGGCCATTGTTTTAATAGCTTCAGCGACCTCATCCAGCGAGATATCCGCCTCAAGCCCTAACAGCTGAGATTCTACATTAGTCAAAGTTATCTCCGTTCCATCCCTTATCGGACCTCTAGATCTATACAGATCCTGATAAAAATTTGTGAGTACATTAAGTACGCCTGTTGTATCTGTAGCCATCGTTCCATCTACCCCTTTTAATCGTGTAATATTATTTGCCGTGGCCCTTTGCTTTATCCGTAGCGCCAGATGTTTCCCCGTCATTTCCCCATACTCATATTTCTCCTGTGTTGCCGTTTGATACCTTTCGGCTGCCTTTTTATTATAGATTCCATTGAGTTTGGCCTTTGTCCTAGTTACTTTTAATTCTAAGGTCTTTTGTCTCTCCGTTTGTTTATGGACTATGGCTTCCATATGTAGTCTCTCATCCCTATTCAACTCTTCGATAAGGGCAGATATTTCCCTGCTCAGTTGTTTCTGATAGAATATTCCAAAGCTTGTAATTTCGCCCCTGAGCCCTGCCTTGTAGGCGTCCCAAACAACTTCCCTAGATGTACTGTATCTATTAAAATAAAAAAAATGCTTTGTCCATCCCCTTATATGTGCAATAAATCCTTCCCTAACTAGCAGTTTTTTGTCGAAAGACCATTTTTGCATACCCTTAATATATGCCGGCGCATCGATGCTCATAATTAAAGGGTTATGATCTGACAATACTTTGGGGAGTCTTTTAATATCTGTTCCCTCCATAAGGGAGGCTGAAGCGAAGAAATAATCAAGTCTGGCATACTTCCTATGCGGGTGTGAGAAGTAGGTATACCCTGGATCTTCTACATTCTTACAAGCCCACATATCGACCAGCCGATGGCTATCAATGAGAGCGTTTATAGCTTTAAAAACCTGTGGTTTCCTCCCTGTATATCTTGCCTGCCCCCATCCGCCTATATCCACATGGATGTTTAGATCTCCGCATATGATCAATGGTGCTGGCCAGGAAGCTAATTCAGTTTCCAACTTTGTCCATATCTCTATATCATCAAAATTAGAGCCATACACTGTACAGATAGTGACTAAATTTGGTATGGAAGCGATAGCCCACTGCCCCCATTTATCCGATTTAACACGGTTGATCGGTAGCAGTCGCTGAGAGACATGTATAGCTACCCCTCTCGTGTTGGTAGACTGTGAGGAACAGGCGGCCAGAACATATCCTGGAATAAAATTGATCCCTCTTTTCTGCCATGGGATGTGCGTCTCTTGCTGACATATGATGTCTGCCCCAATTCCTCGTAGCAATTCTCCAGCCCTATTTCTTTTATCTCTATCATTTAATCCAGCAATATTGATTGTAGATATAGTTAACCTACCCATATTAACTTGTACTTGTTTACTCCCTTACCACTCAAAACCATGTTTTTACCGTAACACTTTCCAAACCGCTTTTGACCCCTTCTGACATTAACTGTTGTAGCTCTTCTAGTATGCCTGACTTCCTGTCCAATTACATTGCTGTCCTGATTTTCCTGTTTTTTTACCCCCTTACCAGCCCTTACGTTCCCACCCAACCCCCTGCCCCACCCCCCTTCCCCCCCCCCATCAAATAAGGCAGCAGACCTCTTAGGTCTGTAAGTGATGGACGGTGATCCAATCCCAGTAATAGCGTATTCAAAAAATATTTTAATTCATACATATGTTTCTCCTAACTAGAAAAAAACACCAAAAGCGAAAAAGAAGGAAGAGAGGCAATAGCCGGCTCTGTATAGACTCATAGATATATATCTTGACTGCCATACATGCTCTTATTAACTGCTGAATGAGATCTTATGGGGGAATGGCATCATTATTGGTTCGCCCCTGTGCATTCAGAAATTCCTTAGCTTTAATTTCCGACACGAAAAACTTAGTCTGATCTCTCCAAATGACTTTCAGTCGAGCCGGGCTGAGAAGGAATGCTTGTGCTCCTTTCTCTTGAAACTGAGAGATTAATTGCCACAGACGCCATCGTCGCTCCACTGTGATGTGGCAGAAATCCGGCCTGGTAAAGAAGGAGAAGCCATCAGCAGCCCGCTGAGCCTCTGGTCTTGCTTTTTCCCACACGTTTTGTCTCAATAGGAAGTTCCCAAAGTAGACCAGAAGTGCCCTAGGCTTAGCATCCGGGTGAGCTGGTACTCTGATATTAAAGGGAACTCGATGCGCTCTTTGCACTTCTTGCGCCCAGTTCCACCCTACTAAATCAGGAAATGACTTCTCCAAAAGCTGGACCATAAAGAGGCGTGCGTCTGACCCTTCTTTCCCCTCCGGAATTCCTAGAAAGCGTAAATTGTTCCTTCTCAGTCGATTTTCTGTTTCCTCCAATTTCCAATGAATATCCGTGAGTTGTTCCTCATGCGCAGTAGTCTGGTCTCTTACAGCCACTAAATCATCCTCCAGTGCTGCCGTTCGTGCTTCAACCTCTGTCATCCGACTACTTATATCATTACAGGTTTTGGCGATTTTCCGAACCACCCCCTGAAGTTTCCGGTTGGCATTTTGAGCGCGTTTGCTTTCTAGCCTGGCTTCCTCCCTGTGCGCCATTACACACTGTAATATAGACTCTAAAGTTGGAGAGGGTGTTTCCAAGCTTTCCACTTCATTAGGCTGATTTTTACCCCCCATCAATTGATCTCCCGTAGAATAATCCCATCTTAGATCCGTTTGTTTTGCACTCCCTGCTCTCCCCGATCTTGGGTGTGTTTTCCTGACAGAAGTCACCCTGCCCCGGTCTTCTGAGCCTGAGATACTACCCTCCTCACTAGACTCCGAGTTGGTCTCATGTCCGGAGCCTAGGCCAGACCAGGTTGCATCTGATAGTGAAAAAAAGTCATTAGTTTCATTTGTTTCAGAGTCCAGATCCTTCTCCTTGCCTTTGCCTATATGCTGCCCCCCGTGAGGTTTATGGGGAGCTTTCGCAATCACTAGTTTCACCCCTATCGGTTGTGGCATCTGATCCTTTCCACATCTCTCTAGGGAACCAGAAGTGTCATTCGACACACCCATATGCGCTAAACCAGCTTGCAGGGCATTATCAGTACCGTCAGTCTCTTCCAAACTATTTGGTAGTCCAACAGTCTTGCCCTGATTCAGTACCTCCCCTAGCCCTGACGACGGCTTACCCGCGGGGGTCTGGTCATCTGTCCGCTCCTCCTGTAACCTCGTACGATCAGTGGGAGGCTCTCCTACTGCCGTAGAGCCGACACTGCTCCCAACGCCCCGGAACAGATCCATGATCGAGGCGGTCGACTGTGGCTGGGGCTGTGGCGGGATCGTCCCCTTCCCGTCCGGAGCATTCTCCGGACGTACTCGCTGCTGCCGGCGCCCTTGAACTGTAGCGGGTGCTACAGCGGAGTCCATCTGCGGAGTCTTGCTAAGGACCGACTGCCCAGGCCCGCCTCTGGTCCTATTTCCTGTCTTCGGGGGCATATCGAGACAGACACTGCGGGGCGCTTCCACGCTGTTCCGGCGCTGCACCAGCTCCCGTAAGAGACTCTGACAGCCGATGATGAGCACCTCCGCGAACCTTGCCAAAACCTCTGCCCCACGCTTGATAACTGGTGAGTACAGTTCCAATTTTGATAGAGATCTCTGGGTACCGTTTCTGTCCTGGTAAAGCGCCATTCACCGTTCTTATCAGCCTGGTCTTACAAACGCCATCACTGGGGTGGACCACCTACGACGTGACTAGCACCGTGCTAGCACTCAGTCGCCATCTTGTTGTAAGGTGCATACATACACGATGTTGGGGTACGCACCGTACATACGCGATGTTGTTGTAAGGTGCGTACATATGCATGGGGGGGCCTGTACGACTCGTACCCCTGTACGACTTGCACCCCGGGAACATCTTTTCGTAGCGTGTAAAGTCAATCACCGTGTACCGATGTTTTCCGTACGAATCCTAAATCGGAAAGCCGGTCCGAATGGTACTAGTACGGTCGGACTGTATTTTTAGGATTCGTACGGAAAAGTGTCCGGGTCCGTCTCGTACAACTTTTCCAGATCCAATTCGTACGGATCGGGCCGATCCGTATGTATTTTTCCCGTACGAATCGTATTTCACGGCTGGGACAGGACTTGTACGATTCGTACGGGAAAAATTACAGATACGAGTCGTACGAAAATAAAATACAGGATCAGAATCGACCCCTAAATGTATAACACTCTTCCACTTTGGGCATTAAGCAAACTATAGACTTTATTTCTTTCATTTTCTTGCACATTACTTCTGCTGGTGTGTTTTCATTTGTAAACAACTTCTTTAGTAGACGACTTTGAAAAGCTTCTTTACCATGTTTGCTTAAGCACCAATTCATACATCTTTTAGAATATTTGCATACTATTCATCTCTTGCTTGTCGCATATTCTGAGTGAGTTCTTTATATTCAAAATTTAACCACAGATTCACATTTCCAATACTTCAAAGAGATTTCTTTGTGTCTTCATGTAGAAGAGTTTTAAACACTGGTTCTCCTTTTACAGGGGTGAGTTGTAGCAGATCTCCAAATACAATTAAATGTTTTCCTCCAAAGAGAACGACGTGATCTGTTTTTAATACCTGTTGCATTCTTAAGTGTACAAAAGCAAACATTAAGTTTAAGACCATGCTCACCTCATCAATAATTAAAAGTTTCATTTTCTTCAGTACTCTTGACACTTCATAAGAAGCTTCTCCAGACAACTTCTGATATTCTAATTTATTATCATGCTCCACTGGCAACATCAATAATCTATGCAAAGTAACTCCTTTAACATTGTGTGCAGCTAATCCAGTTGGAGCTGTTACCACACAACATAAATGTGAACCAGTAGATTTTTTAAGATAACTGGTCAAAACTTTAATTAAAAATCTTTTACCTGTCCCAGCTTGACCACTGATGTACATCAGAAGAGGTTTAAAAGATGAACACAGACATTCTTTTTTTTCATGCAACAAACCATGTTCTATCCGTTCTCTCAGTGGCACATATATTTCTTTCTGTTCAACATTTACTTGTTCTTCTAACTTTTCCATTGTTATATTCTCCTCGTGTGCTTGTTGCATTGCAATTTCGACTTCATGCAGAGCAATCGCTGCTTCATTTTCCAGCATTGGTTGTCTAAGAGGATCTTGACTACATGGACTACTACTTTGACTACCTTGAGAACTTTCATGAGCTATTTCAGCTATAATAGTCTTTTCCTGTTCAACTTCATCATTCAACATTTTTAAATATGTAGAGAAAATTAGACATCGAATGCTATCTTTACAAGCATTAAAAGAATCTTCGTAGCAGTCAAACTCTCCAAATAATTCACTTTTGCTACGCCATGGTTTAAACAGCTGCAGAAGTGCTGAATAGTAAAATTCTCGCTTATCTGGAGTTTCACAAATAAGTTTCTTGTGGTTTATAAGATTACCCTTTGCATGTTTTACTAAACAACCATGACATCCAACTACTGCAAACTTTCCTTCTTTTAAATTCTCTTTTTGAAGCTGTAATGTTGAAGTACTTCATACAGACATAGCTGTTCCAGATGTTGACTCCTTTTCTGATAGTATGAGTCCAACATATTAGTTTTAAGAATGTCTGTACTATCTGGCTCATTTGCTGCTAATTGTTCAATTTCTTCCAATGATTTCAACACTCTATTTCGTTTGCAGGCAAGACCTAAACTCACTCAAATGATTCCTTGTGACTTTGAATATAAACTTGAAGAACACAAGCGGTCTGAACATTCATATGATCCAATTTCTCGGTGGGAAAGCATTTTCAAACTAAAGCTGTACAATTTTTTGCTAAGACTATTCTCTTGTGCAATTTCTTCCCACATTTGTTTCATCTCTGTTTTTTCTGATTTTGTTATGTACGATGTAACATAACGTGCAAAAGCAATTGAGTTATTCTGGATGTCCATGTTCGCATTCCTCATTTTTAAAATGACTGGATTGTAGTCATTGATATACTTTGACACTTCTGTTCTTTTTAAGTTGTAGGTATTCTTTGGAGATTTCCGAGTTATTGTGTGCCTCATAGAAAAAAAAAAGAATTTACTCTTCCTTTACAAATGACTGGACGGGGAAAACCAAACCGACATTTGGTGTAAAATTTTCCTTTAGACCTGTATTTTCTTCTGCAGTACTTTCCACAACGGTGACTTTGGAAACGTAAAACTTGCTGTCTCAAGCTTCTATCTCCTCCTTCTCTTGGAATGTCACATACTGTTCGATGAAAGACAATACTGTTTCATCAGAATCAGTTCCAAATTTAGGTGCATACTTGACCCATAGTAGCATATGTATACGAGGTGCACCTCTTGCTTGGTACTCCTTTCTCCAAAAGAAATCAGTAAGTTTTCCAAGAGGTGGATTCTTTTTATTACAGATAAAAGACATCATACCTTGAAACTTATGATTAAAATATCTGCACACATTTACAAGATCAAGAAGGAGTCTTCATTTCAACATTTTTATATTAGAATCTGCAAATTTTCCCATGCATACTCTGTACAGCTAAGTGTGACAAACCATGTTGGTGTACCTAAGTTCCGCAACATACACTTGAGTTCTCCATGACGACGATACCAATACTAATTTGTTCCACGTTGATATGCCATCAAATTGATTAACTGTGCTTCTAAATTTTCATCTGTTTCTTGAAATTTCTCCACAAATTCTTTCGCAGAAAGAAGTGATTCATGAACTCCAGTTTTAAGTATATGATTCACTGCATACGAAAGAGAAGACAGATCACTTTCAAACAAAAGGTGAAATATGTATGGAATGCACTATCGAAATCTAGGATCTTCAGAATATAATCTTGTTGACCGATATTCTGAAGCTGGTATCCGTACAAGTCGGTCATCATATCGTCCACCTTCTCCAGTAGGAAACAACTGTGGAAAACAACGAGCTTCCAAGCTTTTCTCCCATACACTCATTGGAGTTCCCTGTGCTTTTTTCATTTGAAATAACTCAATGCTACTTCCTATCACTTCTTTTGAATGCAAAGGACATACTGTATAATGTTCATAAATCTCTTCAGTCCTTGACTTGTCCACTTTCTCTATTTGACCACTTGAATTTCAAAATCATCTTCTAAACGTATTACCTGTTCATCCACATTTTCATTTTTGTAATAAATATTGTCCTCTATAAGATGTAAGGTAGCCTTTTCAACTTTATTAACATCCACAAATTCTTGCCATATTTTCCGACAACTTGTGGGTACACCATTTACTAAAATAACTATTGCCTCATCTTCCTCTTTCTCTCCAGCAATAGTTTCAATGTTTTTCCTAAAATCCAAAGGTAAGTAGACCACTCTTTCTTTCAGCCCTCTTTGCAAGCTTGTTGGTGGCAGTTTACCTGTTTTAGGCTCCATCCGAATTATAGTTTGGAAAGGATGAACAGATTGAATGAGAACCGACTCATATGTATTCAATTTGGCCAGCTCCTGCGGAATGGCTACTAACTCCAACTTATTATGCACTGCTCTAGCAGGCATTTTGTTCTCTTCTAATTTGTTGTAACAATATTTACATATACGTTGATCACTACCTAACTCAAATTGACCTTCAACAAACAAGTAAGTTGCAAATTCTTCCCACTTACCATTGTTCTCCTTTTCACTTTTCAAATACAAATCAACATTCCTACTTTGACTTTTATAATGAGTACGTCGACAACAAACACAAACACAGTTTGGTATTTCAGAGCACATTACATGAATCTTTCCAATTTCTTCTTCAAATTGATCAGTGCTAATCACTTTCTCATCTACTCCAACATTTGAAATTGTCAAACTTTCACTTTCTATGAACTGCCCTTCTGAACCAAAATATCGCATTTCAATATCATCACACTTATTTTGAACATCTGATAAAGAACCATTTAAAAGACTTCCATTCAGTTCACTTAAACTTAATGCAGGACTTTTTACATAGTACAGTTTCTTTACAAAGTTCCGCATTTCTGAATGGTGTACTGCTAACATCCTCAAATGATGAAAAACAATTTTAAAAACTTTTCTTGAAACACAAGCCAGAGAATGCCCATACTTCTCAGTATATTTTCTTACATTACACAGATCTAGTCCTTGTAACAACTTAATCTTCTATTTTATACTTTTCTGAGCATATTCTCGTAGCAAATTTCACATTTTATCAATGGATTCCTGTTCAATACTACAAATGCTACTACAACTCCACTTATACACAGGAGCTCATGGACGTTTCCCTTGCACTTCTTCAGCTATTAACTCTTCTGCACTTTTACCAACCGTTTCCTCCTTTGGAAGAGGAACACCATCCTGAACTTCGTAGCAACGACCTCCAGTATCAACTGCAAATGATAAACTACTTTCCTGGAAGTAACTTTCCTCATTAAAAAAAGGCTCAGTACTAGAAGTATGTCTCCAATGTCCACTAAAGATTTTACAAAAGTTGGTTCTGTTCACAAGTCTTTTTTTCTACTTTTGTCTTTCAATACTTTGACTATTTTATCCAATATTTTCAATCTCTTTAACCTCTTCGGTGCCCATGACGAGCTGGACTCGTCATGGGCCGCGGTTGCGCTGTGCCCATGACGAGTCCAGCTCGTCATAAACCCCGCCCGCTAATGTAACGGCCGGCACAGGGCGGGGAAAGGGGCGGGCACTGAAGGGGTTAAAATCAAAATGAACAACTTCTGTTTCAAATTGAAAGCAGTATCCACTATACTTTCAATACGCTGCTTCTCTTTGAATTGGAACATTCTTCTTTTATATTTTCAGCATGTTTTCAATAAATTTTGAATTACTCTAGATCGAAAAAGTCTCTGACGAATTTCTTGAAACTGCATTTGTCTCCAGATACTATTTCTTTATCATCTTTCCTTTTCCTCGTATTTGAAATTGAACTCTGCTTCACCTTACTTGAAAAATTCTTCCTTTTGCTTTGTGTGATGTTTTTCTCATTAAATGTTCATAATATGTTTTTCAAAAATTGTCTTTTGCTTTAACTCGAACAAACAATTTCTCTACTACTCGCATTTTTTTCTACTTCAAGATCTTTCCTTTTCGTCAAATATATATTTTTCTTCTCTTTTCCGTTTTTTCACTTCTCCTAGGCATTTCCAAATTTCAATCCAAACGAAATAGTTTTCTGAAAAACAAAAAATAGATTCAATTATTTTTCACATTTCTTCACTATGTTAAGATAATAACATACAATTACAAAACTTCCACTAACAACTTCCAGACCCAGTGCTGCAACGTGATGGAGCACGACAGATGAGCACTAGTATGACAAGTAGTGCCATAGAACATACAGCAAGTATTTACTTAATTATTTACATACTCCTTTGCAATTTATATATAACTGTACTATGTCATACTTTTCACCTCTCTGCCACACCCCACCACCCCACACCACTTTCTCTGCAACCCACCACACACAACTTTATAAATAGTAGTTTTAAATATTTTAACCTATGTACTTAGAATGATATTATCAACCAAACAGCACACATAAAAATTTCCATTATTACCTAACAATTTTATCAACAACTTCGCAAACATAACACTGCACCCAGGGCTTTAACTGGAGGGGTTGTCTGTGGGGATGTGACCACCAGCACTTTATTTTTGGGAGCCTTGAAACTGGTCTTTATAGGGCTCTATTTTCCGACCTCACAAACGTAATCCGTTTTTTTTTCTTTATTGCACTGCAGTGACACTGTGAGAGCATGCACATTGCTCACTACTTAGAATTGCAGACATCATGCCAAGTGACTCACATTGTAGGAGAAGGGAAATCCTTTAAAGAGAGCCATTTTCTCTCAGCATTTCCCTTCTCTTTTTGCAATTCACCAGCAACATCATCGTGGGGTGATTCGCAGACAGACCACCATGCGCGCAACGCCCATTGCCCCGGACTCTCCGACACAGCTTCCCGGGCGCACACATAGAGCCGCACCTGAGTACTTCACCGGTCTTCAAAACATCCTTTTTTGTAAAAGAGACTGTGTTCTTTTTCACCCCGTTTTACAACCCCTACATGCCCACTCTGCCTATTGCTGAAAGAATTAGGCTCCCCTGAAATTTCCCTCTGGTTGCGCCTCTGCAAACGACCACAACAAGGCAACTCCAGCACGAACCTGTTCTCACCTTACAGATGGTCTTGTTTTAGTGCTACGAAAACACACACTTTGCCTGCCTCACTAAGTTCTCACACCCCCCTTTAATATGAACATAAAAGCTTTCCAATTACTTTTATATTCCTATACTCTACTTCACATGGAAATATAGAACTCAAGGTTCTCACCACCCCAAATTAGCTCTCTGGTATAGTTTCTCAAATATAAGAAGTACAGGTATTCCGTATCTGTCAGTCACGGCCACTTTAAAACAGTGTACCTATAAACAACTCGACAAAACTTTATGTTTCTAAATTAATGTATTACACTTAAAAGCTCCTTTACATTTATTTCGCTAGATGTACCTTTGTTTAAAATATTACCAGAGAAGGGTGTTGAAGTATGCTCCACAAAGAGTAATTCAAAGCTTACGTATAGTTGAATAAAGGGCGAGTGGATGCATGGCCAGATGCATCAATGGATAGATACATAGATCAATGTATGGATGAATGAATGCAAAGACCAGTACTTACGATAGACGGGTGGGCTGATAAATGCTTAGTATTGATTCTGGGACAGATATATCTATGCATATATAGGTGTATCGCTGCATGAATGGCACAGTGCTTACTATAGGCGAGTGTGCTCATAGATGCTTAAGATAAGCGGACGAACAGATTTATGTATATATATATAGGTAGGAATATATCCATAAATTAAAAGATGGTTGAATGGCGCAGTGCTTAGGATGCATGGACACTGTGCTTTAATTGGGCTGGGCCCGGGGACCAGCACTTATTTTCAGGCAGCCTCCAAACGACTCTGTACCAGCCTCTATTTTCGGCCCTCTCAAAGATAGTCATTTTTTTTTTACACTGCAGTGACAGCATGACATCGATGTACGCATGCTTATTTTGCTCACTACTGAGAACTGAAGACATCACGCTAGGTTATCCACGTTGTAGAAGAAAGGGAAATCCTTTAAACAATGTTTTTTTCCGAACCTACGATAATTGGAAAGGATTTTCTAAAGCACACAATGATACTTATCTTGATTTAGACCACGCCCCAACTTGCACAGGCCACACCCCTTTAAGAGCTTTGCCCCCCCTTTTAGAGAACCTCCACATTTTTTTCTCCCACTTAGAACCCTGACCACACCATAGTAACAAACAAACAGTGTAACCTTCCATTAAAATCTACAATAGCACCAAGTTTCATAATTTTCCATAAACGCTATCAGCCTTCTACCACGGTACAAGAGTGTCTATCAGCACGAAGATGTCTTATCCACAGAAATGTTGTGTAATTTCTGCACCTGTCTGCTGGAACACTCATCACCAAAACGTATTTAAACATGGGAATTTGCCAGAAAAACATATACCATACCATAACGCGATTCATAAATGGGCACACTGCCACTGCACCACCCTCTTCCCCATCCTTCCTTAACTTTACAAAATTAAAGAAAGAGCCACATCAAACCTAGTAAACACACTATACCAATACAAGAACTTAATTTCAACAACCGTCTACCGGAACGCTCATGAGCAAAGCGTATTAAAACATACAAATTTGCGGATAAAATATATACCATGCCATAGAGCACTTTATAAGTGCTCCCAGTGGTACTACATCACCTTCAGTAGCTCGACATATGCACGTTACTAAATTCTTTGTTTTAATCAGAAACATACCCACCTCCCCCACACCCACACCCACACCCACACCTGCTCTTCCTTAACCGTACGAAATCAAACAGAAACCCCCACCATTCCTAGTAGTGCCACTATGCCCATACACAGGCTTAATTTTAACAGGTGTGTGCCGGAACACTTATCAACAAAAAGTATTCAAACATGCAAATTCACGGGAAAAACATAAACAATACCATAGGATGTATGACGTTACAACGCATGCTTTTACACCGCATGCCGTTACAACGCATTTTTTACACCGCAAGATCTGTTACAACGCAAGCCTTTACAACGCATGCTTTTACAACGACGTACACTAGATGGAGTGCTGACATTAGAAATGTATAATTTACTATTCTAACTCCAGTCCACGTTGCAGTAGGGAAGGTGTTTGGATAGTAAAACTACACTATTTCTAATGTTAGCACGCCATCTAGTGCATTTCGTTGTAATGGCATGCGTTGTAATGGCATGCGTTGTAACAGATTTCGCGTTGTTACAGTTTCGTTGTAATGGTAATGCGGTGTAAAAGTTGCGTTGTAAATGTTGTATACCATACCATAGCACGGTTAATAAATAGACCCACTCAAACTACATTATCTTTACTAACTACACATGCCCACGTTACAAATGTCCGTCTTATAATCAGCAACATACGCACATCCCCCATTCACACCCATACCCATGCTTAACCTTACGAAATCAAACCACGAGCCCCTGCACTCCCGTTACCGCCACTATAGCCATAGATAGACTTAATGTCAACAGGCGTTTGCCGGAACGCTCATCAGCAAAAGCTATTAAAACATACATTTTGCAACTCAAACATACACGATACCATAAAACGGTTTATAAATAGTCACAGTACCACTACACCACCTCAACACCCGCCCTTGCTTAACTTTATGCAATAAAAGAAAGAACCCAAGCAAACATAGAAGCGCCACTATAGCCATACACAGCCTTAACTTCAACAGATGTCTCCTGAAAAGCTCATCAGCAAACCGTATTAAAACATGCACATTTGCGGGTAAAACATATACCATGCCATAGGGCGCTTTATAAGTGCTCCCAGTGGTACTACATCACCTTTAGTAGCTCCACATCTCCACAAAACTATATTCTGTATTTCAAACAGCGACATAACTACCTCCCCCACACCCACCCCCGCCCTTGGTTAACAGTACAAAATCAAACAGAAACCTCTCATTCCTAGTAGCGCCACTATACCCATACATAGGTTTAATTTTAACATGTGTCTACCGGAACACTTATCAGCAAAAACTATTCAAACATGCAAATTGGCGGGTAAAACATAAACCATCCCATAGCACTGTTTATAAATGGGCCCAGTGAAACTACATTACCTTTAGTAACTACACATGCCCACGTTACAAATATCCGTCTTATAATCAGCAACATACGTACCTCCCCCACACCCACCCCCGCCCTTGCTTAACCGTACGAAATCAAACAGAAACCCCCACCATTCCCAGTAGCGCCACTATACCCATATACAACGTTAATTTTAACAGGTGTCTGCTGGAACACTTATCAGCAAAAAGTATTCAAACATGCAAATTGGTGGGTAAAATATAAACCATCCCATAGCACGGTTTAAAAATGGGCCCAGTCGAACTACACCACCTTTACTAGCTAGACATCTATATGTTACGAAAGTCGTTTAAACACTCTATAGAGTGTATAGCAGGGCATGGGGAGAGTAATTTCCAAACTTTTGATATACAGTCCCTTTACTGTATCTATATTAAAGATATTAAATGGAATGAATAAACTGATGAGTGTCTCAAAAGGGATAGTGAAGCTCACCATCAGTAAAACACGAACCACTTCAACACCTACATATATCCGCCACAGCGACACAGCCTGACAAATAGTATCACTTGTAATCATATGTAGTTCTCTAATGTCAAAAAACTCATACAGAAAATATACCGCACATTTAAAAAATTTTTATCTCTCACACATTTATAAAACATCTCTTCTAAAGAAGCACTCCCCAACTACTTCTATTTCATAAGAACAGACAATAATTAATACATTTACTACCATATATTTGAGTATATCTACCTTTTTATTGTTCACTAGTCAGAAACTACAAAAACTATTCACTATACCCAAATGCAAACCAGAAACAATATTCATATTTATCTCAACTTAGGATCACATGATTCAAACTATGCGTACATATAAAAGGAACGTATCACTTTTCCTATCTCCATCTCCTCTCCATGTAATCTCAAAACACTGAACAAGGCCCCACTGTAAAACAACCTACCCTGACTTACATTCAAACCTACCTCTCAGTGTCAAAAATAAGACCACAACCTGCCCACATAGCATTTCTGCATTTGGTTTTATCGCTTTTAACTTAATAACACCTACGTCTCCTACCACCATCCCCCACCCCACTATTTCCACAAAAAGTATCAGTTGCAAACGTGCGACACTTTCTTTATCTCCCCAAATACATTACAAACTCAAATTAACGCTGTACCTCATTTTCAAAACAATACAGTCCTATAAAGATGACAAACTACACTTCTTCTCTGTAAAAAATTCTTAAACATATATAAAATACTTATATAACAACAGCTCAAATTTTATGCATATTTCATAACCAATATCAAACACCACACTTTACTAACACTATATTACTTTGAAATAAAAAATACTTTCAAAATTAAAAACATCACCTCAAATACTTAATCAATACCATAAAACACATAACACACCTTGTTCATTTCTAACTCACCTTTGTAGTTGTTATCCAGATTTCAAATGACACACGCATACAATTCTCTCTTTCTCACATAGTACATGTAAAGCTCCGACTTCATCAAGAATGAAACCAGGAATGGCACAATTTCTCTGTCGCTCCACATATAAATACATGTAAAGAACAAATCAGAATACTTCATTCCTTCAACGATATTCCAAAACTTACCTCCATTGGTTAATTTTGAATTTTCCTTCCGAAAAGCTACTTATTTTTCCGCGCCACATACAGGTCACAAGTTCAACCTATTTTATCACCACACTTTCTGTAACCTTCTACGACACCTGCACGTTAAAAGTTCACAATAGGGGTCAGTAGTTCATCAGCTTTATTCCCAACTCCAGCAGCACCTCACCTTACGCCCCCAGCGCCATCAGACCCATAGGAGTCAGTGCTTTCCACTTTCCAAATACCAAATTAATTTCATACACCCGAATTTACCTTCGCACTCCCTATATAACACCCCCTAAGCACCATACACAAGTTACAATGATCGAAACAAAAGTTCCTCCAAGTAGCTATAACTACATGCTGACACTACGTGCACAGATGTGGCACAGCGGCCAGAGCACATGACTTCACAGCATATGACACACAGTTTGGGCTCACGCTTTCATCCCTGAGTCCGGCAGCAGCTCAGCTTAGCAGCATGAGACTCTACACACTACCTCACATATTTTCCGTACCCCAGAACTTTCAGACCAGTACAGGTCAGTAGTTCATTCTAGTAGTTATAAACACATGCTGACACTACTTCCGCAACTGTACTGCAGCGGCCACGGCACATGACTTCACAGCATAAGACACACAATTTAGACTCATGCTCTAATCCCGAGTCCCGCACCACCTTACCTTAGCAGCATCACACTCTAGGCAATACCTCACTTAATTTTCGTAGCCTAGCACTTTCACACTGGTAGGTATGATTAGTTCACTTTGCACCCCCTCTATAGCACACACTAAACACCTCACAGAGGTTACAGTGCTCCTACCCTCCTATTTCCCACATTTTTTGCCCTTTTTTCCCCTTACTTGCTTCAACGGAATAACAAAATGGCGGCCAACACGTCCTCCTTCCATGAGACTCTAGACAATACCTCACATATTTTCCATTCCCAGGACTTTCACACCACTACGGGTCAGTAGTTCATCCTAGTAGGTATAAACACATGCTGACACTACTTCCACAACTGTACTGCAGCGGCCAGGGCACATGACTTCACAGCATAAGACACACAATTTAGACTCATGCTCTAATCCCCGAGTCCCGCACCACCTCACCTTAGCAGCATCACACTCTAGCCAATACCTCACTTAATTTTCGTAGCCTAGCACTTTCACACTGGTAGGTATGATTAGTTCACTTTGCACCCCCTCTATAGCACACACTAAACACCTCACAGAGGTTACAGTGCTCCTAACCTCCTATTTCCCACATTTTTTACCCTTTTTTGCCCTTACTTGCTTCTACGGAATAACAAAATGGCGGCCAACACGTCCTCCTTCCATGAGACTCTAGACAATACCTCACATATTTTCCATACCCAGGACTTTCACACCACTACGGGTCAGTAGTTCATCCTAGTAGGTATAAACACATGCTGACACTACTTCAACAACTGTACTGCAGCAGCCAGGGCACATGACTTCACAGCATAAGACACACAGTGTGGGCTCACGCTCTAATCTTCGAGTCGCGCACAAGCTCACCTTAGAAACATCACACACTAGCCAATACCTCACTTAATTTTTGTAGCCTAGAACTTTCACACCCGTAGGTATGATTAGTTCACTTCGCACCCCCTCTATAGCACACCCTAAACACCCCACAAAGGTTACAGTGCTCCTACCCTCCTCTTTCTCGCATTTTTCACACTTTTCCCCCTTACTCGCTTCAACGAAATCACAAAATGGCGGCCAACACTTCCTAGTTGCAAACGCTCGCAGCCAATCAGCAGCAAGCTCGTGTTCGTAACGCCTCAGCCAATCAGATGGCAGAATTCCCAAATATCGATATCTGTAAATTTCGATATTTCTCAGAACTACTAAACGGATTTACAACAAATAAAAAAAGCGTGCTTTCTAGACCAAGACTCTTCTCCCTGCCAAATTTGGGGTAATTCCATTCATCCGTTCGACCTGTAGCCTTGTCTAAGGTTTCCTATGGAAATTAACATTGAAAAAATACATTTTGGGACCCCCCTTTTTTCTCGGCCCCCCCTTGACGAATCACCCCCAAACTTCAATCGGCGCCAAAGTTATTGCGAATAGAATGTTGCCATTTTCCTATAGTAACTAGGTCCTAACTATAACTACCTACTGGCAACCGCCAGTAGGTAATATATATATATATATATTCACTGAAAAACTCATAGGTTATAGTTAGTTGGACATTTCACTTGTACAAAACCAGAGAAACCTGGGCGTTATAGTTAGTAGAGCTAACTATAACTCGCGCCCCCGCAACACACTGCTGATGACGTCACATATTACACCACTCATGACATGGTCAGTGACATCGCTGATGACATCACTGATGACATCATCCATGTGATAATCTGATGCACCTCCTCACAACCTAATATAACCTTTGATATACCCACTCTAAAATACAGACTACCTTTTTCAAAACCATTGACACACCAATACCAGTTACTACATACGCACTCACTGATTCTTAGGTCTACACACACATTCACTCATACATATAGTCACACATAAATACAGCACTATCATATGCACTCATACACCTATACCCCACGGGGGCCCCTGCTATTTCTTTTTGGCAATGCCCCCAGGACCTGGCCCACCCAGGAGCCTCATTAAAATGAAGCGCAGGAGCCCACGCTTCATTTAAAAAAAAAAGAAGACATCGGCAGGATTCGTGACCCCAATGCGAATTCTGCAGTTTTTATAAAACAAATGCTTTTCTTGGCCCTGGGGGTCCTTGTGGGACCCACTGAGCAAGCCTAGGGGGTCAGGGTGTTTCTACCCTGCCCCCTTTTCTTCTTTTGTAACCTCTTTTTCACTGTTTTCTTGTGACTCGGTTCTATATATATAAATATATATATAACAGCCACAAGTCCTGGAACAATCCGATAGGATCCAAAGAAAGCAGGTACGGACCACTTCGTGGAGATAGTTTCTTTTTATTGATGGTGCAAATTAAAGTGCATAGTGCATTTTCAAGCAAGTGCTCAGCTCAGCCTGACGCGTTTCGACTGCCCACGGCAGTCTTGATCACATGACGCGCAGGACAAATCTATATCCTTATATAAGCTGACCAATTACATCACCGCTTAGACAATTGCCAACACATTTTGCTGCTAAACATAAACATGGGACTTCACTTTGAGCTATATAGATATTACCCTCGATCTCAATATGTTTGCCAAACTTTGTTAAATGCAGAAATGTTTTAAACTAGATATACATCAGACATGTAATTTTTAACATCCAGTCAGAGCATAGTGCTCACATTGCGCAAAATATAATATTATGTCGTCTAACATTGTCAATCGAATAATTTTTCAATAAGAACATAGTGTTCATTTAATTTACGATTCACAGATGATCGATTTCTCTATAATGGAAACCATTATAACTTCTGTCAAGATTTATATCAATAGGTATAAAGCATTTTTAGTTGGCATCTAATAATTAACTCATTTGCCCATGTTAGTTCTATATATACAATGCATCTTAAAATTATCAATTTTTTAAAGAATATATTTGGTATACGTAGCGCTGATTTGTAAAAACTAGTGCAAAATAGTGTAATACCCATTATTAATGGTAAAGTGCATAACAAAGTAAACTTATAATTATATAAATATGATCAATGTATAATACATAGCAGCTTGTAGTTGACGTTTCCAAGTTTTTCCATGTTTCAATATTCAAAAGTGCAATGTTCATACAGTAGCACGCAACAATTTCTCCAAAACATTCTTATCGATGGCATCTGATAAAATGAGGAAGTCAAAATTATATACAAATTAGAATTTGGACACATATCTACAGATATTTAAACTCTTGAAAAGTTGAATAAAGTGCATAATTTTGTAAACATCATTAAATGATCAGTGGTTAGCAGACACAAACCCCACCTAATTTGCACAGCTTTAAATAGATGTCTAAAATGAATAAAATCTGGAAGCTTAAAACCAACACTAAAATCCAATAAAACCAAACAAAGTCTAGAAACCTAGACAATAAATGGTAAAATTAAAAATAAAACGTCAGTTCAAAAGTAACCAGGAACTCATTAATTCCTCAACATCCTTGAATTCAACAATTCATTATAAAAAGTTATGCAAATCTTCATTATTGTTAAGCCCATTTGGCATCTTACTGTCTAATAACATAATGAATTCAGACTCTACTTGTCTCAGTCTTTTCTCCCTATTTCCACCTCTGATGTTTTTCGATATTGCACTGATGACATAATATCTAAGGTCATTGAGGTTGTTTTTGTGTACCAATTTTAAATGTCTCGCTACAGGGTATGTGGGATCGGAATTCACCACAGCTCTAAGATGTTGAAGGATCCTATTAAAGACTTGCAACTTCGTACTGCATATATATTACCTACTGGCGGTCGCCAGTAGGTAGTTATAGTTAGGACATATTTTCCATAGGAAATCCTCAACATTCTATACCCAATAAGTCTGGCACCGGTTGACGAATCTTCGCTGTCAAGTGTCTGTCTACATTCGAAACTAGGAACTGTTGGCAGCCATTTTGTGCCTCGGTAGAAGCGGGGCTGATTAAGTAAGGGAAATAAGTGTGTGAAAGATGTAAAGGGAGCAGGGTAGAACTACTCTGATAATACAAAACAACTGGTCATAGGGTCTGAGGGAATTTTAAAGACCTGCGCAGACAAATCCCCAAATCACTTGAATCAACACAACAAAAAGAGTCTGCGGGTCTAAGCCAAACATTCAAAAGGAAAAAAGTGACAGGTCAGCACATTCAAAAATGAAAAGAGTCCTCATGAAGAGGGCCAAGTCCCATCATCCACCGAAGTGGCATGCTTCATCATCTGGGACCTCCCATAACTACACCTGGTGTAGTTATAGAGCTGCTACTCCTTTGTTTACTGTAATAAGGAGGAGCTCCGGGATGTTTTGATTCCTGTAATTGGGAGGGTAGATAAACTCAGACTGAGAAAGCTGTCATAAGTGTGGTGAATCTAAATGCAGTGTGTAGAAGAAAGTGGTTTAAAATTGATCATCATTGGAAAATAAATTTTATTCTGTATCCAATGACACCAAACTAAAAACAGCAGAAATTGTGAGGGGAGCGTGTCCACAAACGTTATAGGGCCAACCCTCGTGGGTCAACATGTTTCAGCCAACCTATGTCTACCCAATGACTATGGCTTTCGTCAGGACCAAAAGGTAACACTACTGCAAGATCGTGAGTGACTAAAGAGTGAAATAAAAAGAACGATACAACCTACAGAAGTACCTACTTATCCGTGGATATGTGGCACCGTAGTGATGTGACTTAATCACCTGAAGGTAAAACAGAAACAATAGTACATGAATATGCTGAACAAAACTACTCTTTTTCTTTAAACTGATACAAATGTCTCGTACATAAACATTTGTCAAGCGTGCAGACTGCGTGGTCTCCTTACCCGCAAAAAGTCGGGGATGCACCTACACTCCTGGTTACAACTCAGGGCGTGAGGCAACGCTCTAGAAGACAAAGAGAAAGGGAGAAAAACTAGCTAACGCCAAATACAGCAGAAGACGGTACATTCAACTGTATGTGCACCAAGCTGTATAACTCTAAAGACTTAAAAACCCATCTACAGACAAAGATGTATCGACTAACTACAGAATGGAATAAGCCATGCTGCTACTGGGATGGAAAGCAGATTAACCAATACCGTTTAGCAGGCATGTTCATGACAAAAATGCTGATAAAGTTACACACATCAATCACGGGTGGCTCTAAGCCCCATCTTTATGGTAGAGTCAAGTGCAATTAAAGCATATCCATGACAAAAATGCTGATAAAGTTACACACATCCATCACGGGTGGCTCTAAGCCCTATCTTAATGGTAGAGTCAAGTGCAAAGACCAAATAAGTGTGTACTAAGGTGTAGGGAGCTGGCTTACCTGTCCGTCGTTACCCCGGACTTTCTTCCTGGTTGTAACGAGCGTGACGGGGGCCTCGTAAGCCTGCCTTTCAACTGTGTGACGCTCCGGACAGCGAGCCAATCCTCGCGTAGAGGCGCGATGACGTGGAACGTGCCCTGAGCGTGCGTGTGTATTCCAAAGGTTCATGGGAATCGTAGTTTGGGCAATAATCGAGGGCGCTCGTAACCTGAGCGATGTAATGCATCGGACAAAAAGTATCGCTAAAAGATACCATCTCTGCCCCACATTTCCCCGTTCTGAACAACAAAACCCTGAACTACACTTATTATGTTGACTGACCATGATTGACCAGGATGACCAGACAAATCAGGTTAGGACAAGGGTGCAGAGCGTGCAAAATGTAGTTTGAGCTATATGCAGCGCGCTCATAGCCTGAATGGCGTAATACCTCGAACAGAGGTATCCCTAGAAGATGCAATCTCGGCCCCATGTTTCTCCGTTTATGGTAGTACGGCCGGGGGAACAGTCTAATCAAGTTTAACTACGGGTAGACAAGGTTAGGTTAGGACAAGGGTGCAGAGCGTGCAAGCTGTAGTTTGAGCTATATGTAGCGCGCTCATAGCCAGAATGGCGTAATACCTCGAACAGAGGTATCCCTAGAAGATACAATCTCGGCCCCATGTTTCTCCGTCTATGGTAGTACGACCAGGAGAACAGACTACTCAGGTTTAACTATGGGTAGACAAGGTGAATGCGTCTTGAGTTTATTGATAATGACCGTCACCAAGCTCTAGTCGTCACGCAAGAGAATATCTTTCTCGCTGTGAAAATGTTGTATACTAGGGATAATGTCACAAAGGGTGGGGTAGAGATGGGTTAAAACAATATCCTAGACAACTCTGACTAGAGCGCCACTCGATTAAACTAGAGATGCTTGTCAGACTGGTGTGTTGTATCTAGAGACTCGACACAGAACACGACCCAAAGGTAATGGGCCCCAGTACCAACAGAATGGGCTCAGACCCTAGAGTATTATAACGAAGTCCAAGGAATTGACTCGTTTAGCCCTGTCGTGTCACTTCTGAGTGTAAAAACCCAGCGTTGCTCCTTTCTGAATAGGAAAGTGGATATATCGGTCATGTGGGGCGGAATGAAAGGTTGTTCTAAAACCGTCCACCTAATGTCATCAGGACTATGCTTGTGTTCAACAAAGTGTCTGGTCATGCGGGTTGCCTGCCTTTGACATCTGATGGTGCTTTTGTGTTCCATTATCCTGAGTTTCACCTTCCTGGTGGTCATGCCCACGTACCTCAAGTTGCAGGGACAAGTGATCAAATAGATAACCCTCTCACTGTTGCAGTTAGTGTGTTTGATCTGCCTCCAGGGTTTGTTGGTCCCTATGTCTACTTCTGTAGTGTGTCTAGTGTTAGGGCAAGCAGCACAGTTGCCACATGCATGATGTCCTTGAACAGGAGGCAAATTCCACAGGGTGTTGGTCTTGATGATCGCTCTGTTCTTAGGGCGCGTGTGTACTAATGTGTCCCGCAGGTTAGTGCTCCTCTTGAACGAAAAAAGCGGGGGGCTAAGATGTATCTGTCCCACATTCAAAATGCGCCAGTTTTTTCGTATGATTTTTTGTAGTTGATTAGAATGGGTGCTGAACGTCTGCACACATGTCAATCTGTCCAGGGTGGCCTTGGGTACAGATGGTTCTAATAGGGCATCGCGATTATTATTGCTGGCCCGCTTGTATGATTGTTTGATCAATTTCGCAGGGTACTGCCTAGCCCTTAAATTCTTCGCAAGGACGTCAGCATGCTCTCTGAACTTCTCTGTGTCAGTGCAGTTCCGTCGCAGTCGAAGAAATTGCCCAAACGGTAGACCGGACCTGAGTGATTTGGGGTGGAAACTGTCGTAAGACAAGAGAGAGTTCCTGGCCATGGGCTTGGTATACAGCTCACTCCCTAGTCCGTTGACTGTTGGGAAGATGAGAAGGTCAAGGAATGGTAGACTCAGTTTGCTTGCTTCCATGGTGAAATTAAGGAAGGAATTCTGTTCATTGAGCCACAGATGAAAGGTCTCTAGAATTTCGGAGTCACCTCGCCATATGACGAAAATATCATCAATATAGCGTTTCCATGTGACTATACAGTCACGGAAAGGGTTATCAGTACACAGGACACATTGTTGTTCGAACAAGTGTACATATAGATTCGCCAGGCTGGGAGCAAAAACACTGCCCATAGATGTACCAGATGTTTGAAGGTACAACTGGTGTTCGAACTGAAAAAAAATTTCAGTCATAGCCAGCCTGGCACACTCCATAATGAATCCCACTGGCGAACTAAACCCAGTACTGTTTTCTTCAAGGAGCCCTCTGATAGCTTCGAGAGTCTCCATCTGAGGGATGCAGGTATACAGGGATTCTACGTCAAAGCTGACGAGAAAATCCGTGTCAGTGTTGAAGTCTAGATCTGGAAGTAGTTGTAAGACTTCCTTGGTATCCTGCAAGTATGTCGGCATGGTTTTAACCAAAGGTCTAGGAAAAACATCCACAAACGTTGAGAGGGGTTCAAGTAAAGAGCCCAACCCAGAGATGATCGGTCTCCCGGGGGGTGGGCGTTGGGTCTTGTGGATTTTGGGCAGAACGTAGAAGTACGGGGTGACCGGATGTTCAGTCACCAAAAATTCTGCTTCTCGTGCCGAAATCCAACCTTCTAGTTTAGCCTCATGGACAAGTTCCGAGATTTCTTTTTTAATGCGCAGTGTGGGATCTTGGTTGAGGATTTTGTAAAATCTCTCATTGCTGAGCTGTCTTAAACACTCTGCCTTGTAGTCAAGAGCATCTAGGATCACAATCGCCCCTCCCTTGTCGGCAGGTTTGATGATAATAGTAGAGTTCCTGGACAGAGAGGACAGAGCCTGCTTCTCTAGGTTAGGTAGATTTTGATACTGATGAGTTGGTTTATTCATCATGGCAGAGGTTTCTTTCGTGACCGCTGTCTCGAAAGCAAGAACATGAGGTGGCAAGGCATGTGTAGGTGGATTGAATGTGGATTTATTTCTGAGGCCACTATCCGTCACACCATCTGCCAGAGTAATGTCTTCGTGGCTCTTGTCATGAAAGAAAAAATGCAATCTTATTTTTCGAAAGAACTTGGCAAGCTCGCATTGGAGAGTGAACGGATCACCCGTATTGGTCGGGACAAAGCCCAAACCTTTGTTGAGGACCTTCTCTTCCATGGCGGTTAAGGTGTAAGAACTGAGATTGACCACTAGCTGCTGCTGGGTCCCGCCCCTGCTGGGCACTTCGCCGAGCTGCGGAGGTGCCGTGGTGATGTTGGTGGAGGTGGGCTCCAATGAACCCTCGTTTGGTTTGGGGTTTGCTGGCCTCTTCTTCGTCCCCTCGAACGTCCCCGGCCCTGGCCTAAAAAAGGCTGGTTGTAGAAGAACTGTGGAGGGGGATTGAAAGGCATCATGTTCGGCGGAAAAGGGGGATTGGGATATTGCCATGGTGGAGGTTGCCACCATTGTGGTTGTTGATTCCCTCGCCAATTGCGCCTGGAATTACTGCCTCTACCTCTGTTTCGTGCTGACTCTTGAGTGGTGGAATCAGAGTCGCTAGACCAATCTTCTGATCCAGAAGAAGAGTAGTTAGAGCCAAATCGTCTACCTTTCCTATTGAACTCAGGTGGTACGTAGTTCTCTTGTGTGTAGGGATAGACGCGTTCAAAGGAAAATTTGGCCAAGTCTTTCTTAAATTTTTCTATCTTGGATGACAGTATGCCATCTCGAAAGTCTTTATTAGACTTGTTGTTATCATCGAGATTCTTTTTGTAGATGGAATGGGACAAAGTTGTCTTAATCTGTCCTTCTAGTATTTGGATCTCAATCATGATAGCGTCGGCGATGCGTTTGGCAGTGCTAATGATCAAAATAAGCCAATCGCGAGTGCAACGCCACGCTATCAGGGCCCAATCCTTGAGAAAGACTTTATCCTGCAAGAAGAGGCGGGGTGTGTTGGTAACGATTAGGCCAGTAGGTGCGCAATTCCCCCGCAAATACTCTGTCATAATGGCACCATGAATGCTGGTGCGAGTGTGCGATTTCTTCAAAATGAGAAGTTTCGCCCAGTCGTCACCCGTTGCTACTGCCGGGTTGTCTGTGATTTCTAGGATACTTGGAGTGGTAGTCAATATGAGGCGGGCCATCTCATCATCAAAAGCCAAGCCTGTGAGTTCTGTCATGTTGCTAAAGGGGAGTCAAACAAACACAACTAGTCTGTAAAAAGGCTGTAACACACCTATGAGGATGGACAACTAAAGAGAAACACAACAGCACTGCTGGGTGTATGACGTACAGGAAGACCCGCAGCCGTAGCTGCACACAATAATAATACAAAACAACTGGTCATAGGGTCTGGCTTTTGATGATGAGATGGCCCGCCTCATATTGACTACCACTCCAAGTATCCTAGAAATCACAGACAACCCGGCAGTAGCAACGGGTGACGACTGGGCGAAACTTCTCATTTTGAAGAAATCGCACACTCGCACCAGCATTCATGGTGCCATTATGACAGAGTAATTGCGGGGGAATTGCGCACCTACTGGCCTAATCGTTACCAACACACCCCGCCTCTTCTTGCAGGATAAAGTCTTTCTCAAGGATTGGGCCCTGATAGCGTGGCGTTGCACTCGCGATTGGCTTATTTTGATCATTAGCACTGCCAAACGCATCGCCGACGCTATCATGATTGAGATCCAAATACTAGAAGGACAGATTAAGACAACTTTGTCCCATTCCATCTACAAAAAGAATCTCGATGATAACAACAAGTCTAATAAAGACTTTCGAGATGGCATACTGTCATCCAAGATAGAAAAATTTAAGAAAGACTTGGCCAAATTTTCCTTTGAACGCGTCTATCCCTACACACAAGAGAACTACGTACCACCTGAGTTCAATAGGAAAGGTAGACGATTTGGCTCTAACTACTCTTCTTCTGGATCAGAAGATTGGTCTAGCGACTCTGATTCCACCACTCAAGAGTCAGCACGAAACAGAGGTAGAGGCAGTAATTCCAGGCGCAATTGGCGAGGGAATCAACAACCACAATGGTGGCAACCTCCACCATGGCAATATCCCAATCCCCCTTTTCCGCCGAACATGATGCCTTTCAATCCCCCTCCACAGTTCTTCTACAACCAGCCTTTTTTAGGCCAGGGCCGGGGACGTTCGAGGGGACGAAGAAGAGGCCAGCAAACCCCAAACCAAACGAGGGTTCATTGGAGCCCACCTCCACCAACATCACCACGGCACCTCCGCAGCTCGGCGAAGGGCCCAGCAGGGGCGGGACCCAGCAGCAGCTAGTGGTCAATCTCAGTTCTTACACCTTAACCGCCATGGAAGAGAAGGTCCTCAACAAAGGTTTGGGCTTTGTCCCGACCAATACGGGTGATCCGTTCACTCTCCAATGCGAGCTTGCCAAGTTCTTTCGAAAAATAAGATTGCATTTTTTCTTTCATGACAAGAGCCACGAAGACATTACTCTGGCAGATGGTGTGACGGATAGTGGCCTCAGAAATAAATCCACATTCAATCCACCTACACATGCCTTGCCACCTCATGTTCTTGC
This sequence comes from Triturus cristatus, assembly GCF_964204655.1. NCBI lineage: Eukaryota > Metazoa > Chordata > Amphibia > Caudata > Salamandridae > Triturus > Triturus cristatus. The sequence continues at coordinate 1,202,223,270 of NC_140585.1, read as the reverse complement.
TTTCGAGACAGCGGTCACGAAAGAAACCTCTGCCATGATGAATAAACCAACTCATCAGTATCACAATCTACCTAACCTAGAGAAGCAGGCTCTGTCCTCTCTGTCCAGGAACTCTACTATTATCATCAAACCTGCCGACAAGGGAGGGGCGATTGTGATCCTAGATGCTCTTGACTACAAGGCAGAGTGTTTAAGACAGCTCAGCAATGAGAGATTTTACAAAATCCTCAACCAAGATCCCACACTGCGCATTAAAAAAGAAATCTCGGAACTTGTCCATGAGGCTAAACTAGAAGGTTGGATTTCGGCACGAGAAGCAGAATTTTTGGTGACTGAACATCCGGTCACCCTGTACTTCTACGTTCTGCCCAAAATCCACAAGACCCAACGCCCACCCCCCGGGAGACCGATCATCTCTGGGTTGGGCTCTTTACTTGAACCCCTCTCAACGTTTGTGGATGTTTTTCTTAGACCTTTGGTTAAAACCATGCCGACATACTTGCAGGATACCAAGGAAGTCTTACAACTACTTCCAGATCTAAACTTCAACACTGACACGGATTTTCTCGTCAGCTTTGACGTAGAATCCCTGTATACCTGCATCCCTCAGATGGAGACTCTCGAAGCTATCAGAGGGCTCCTTGAAGAAAACAGTACTGGGTTTAGTTCGCCAGTGGGATTCATTATGGAGTGTGCCAGGCTGGCTATGACTGACATTTTTTTTCAGTTCGAACACCAGTTGTACCTTCAAACATCTGGTACATCTATGGGCAGTGTTTTTGCTCCCAGCCTGGCGAATCTATATGTACACTTGTTCGAACAACAATGTGTCCTGTGTACTGATAACCCTTTCCGTGACTGTATAGTCACATGGAAACGCTATATTGATGATATTTTCGTCATATGGCGAGGTGACTCCGAAATTCTAGAGACCTTTCATCTGTGGCTCAATGAACAGAATTCCTTCCTTAATTTCACCATGGAAGCAAGCAAACTGAGTCTACCATTCCTTGACCTTCTCATCTTCCCAACAGCCAACGGACTAGGGAGTGAGCTGTATACCAAGCCCATGGCCAGGAACTCTCTCTTGTCTTACGACAGTTTCCACCCCAAATCACTCAGGTCCGGTCTACCGTTTGGGCAATTTCTTCGACTGCGACGGAACTGCACTGACACAGAGAAGTTCAGAGAGCATGCTGACGTCCTTGCGAAGAATTTAAGGGCTAGGCAGTACCCTGCGAAATTGATCAAACAATCATACAAGCGGGCCAGCAATAATAATCGCGATGCCCTATTAGAACCATCTGTACCCAAGGCCACCCTGGACAGATTGACATGTGTGCAGACGTTCAGCACCCATTCTAATCAACTACAAAAAATCATACGAAAAAACTGGCGCATTTTGAATGTGGGACAGATACATCTTAGCCCCCCGCTTTTTTCGTTCAAGAGGAGCACTAACCTGCGGGACACATTAGTACACACGCGCCCTAAGAACAGAGCGATCATCAAGACCAACACCCTGTGGAATTTGCCTCCTGTTCAAGGACATCATGCATGTGGCAACTGTGCTGCTTGCCCTAACACTAGACACACTACAGAAGTAGACATAGGGACCAACAAACCCTGGAGGCAGATCAAACACACTAACTGCAACAGTGAGAGGGTTATCTATTTGATCACTTGTCCCTGCAACTTGAGGTACGTGGGCATGACCACCAGGAAGGTGAAACTCAGGATAATGGAACACAAAAGCACCATCAGATGTCAAAGGCAGGCAACCCGCATGACCAGACACTTTGTTGAACACAAGCATAGTCCTGATGACATTAGGTGGACGGTTTTAGAACAACCTTTCATTCCGCCCCACATGACCGATATATCCACTTTCCTATTCAGAAAGGAGCAACGCTGGGTTTTTACACTCAGAAGTGACACGACAGGGCTAAACGAGTCAATTCCTTGGACTTCGTTATAATACTCTAGGGTCTGAGCCCATTCTGTTGGTACTGGGGCCCATTACCTTTGGGTCGTGTTCTGTGTCGAGTCTCTAGATACAACACACCAGTCTGACAAGCATCTCTAGTTTAATCGAGTGGCGCTCTAGTCAGAGTTGTCTAGGATATTGTTTTAACCCATCTCTACCCCACCCTTTGTGACATTATCCCTAGTATACAACATTTTCACAGCGAGAAAGATATTCTCTTGCGTGACGACTAGAGCTTGGTGACGGTCATTATCAATAAACTCAAGACGCATTCACCTTGTCTACCCATAGTTAAACCTGAGTAGTCTGTTCTCCTGGTCGTACTACCATAGACGGAGAAACATGGGGCTGAGATTGTATCTTCTAGGGATACCTCTGTTCGAGGTATTACGCCATTCTGGCTATGAGCGCGCTACATATAGCTCAAACTACAGCTTGCACGCTCTGCACCCTTGTCCTAACCTAACCTTGTCTACCCGTAGTTAAACTTGATTAGTCTGTTCCCCCGGCCGTACTACCATAAACGGAGAAACATGGGGCCGAGATTGCATCTTCTAGGGATACCTCTGTTCGAGGTATTACGCCATTCAGGCTATGAGCGCGCTGCATATAGCTCAAACTACATTTTGCACGCTCTGCACCCTTGTCCTAACCTATTTGTCTGGTCATCCTGGTCAATCATGGTCAGTCAACATAATAAGTGTAGTTCAGGGTTTTGTTGTTCAGAACGGGGAAATGTGGGGCAGAGATGGTATCTTTTAGCGATACTTTTTGTCCGATGCATTACATCGCTCAGGTTACGAGCGCCCTCGATTATTGCCCAAACTACGATTCCCATGAACCTTTGGAATACACACGCACGCTCAGGGCACGTTCCACGTCATCGTGCCTCTACGCGAGGATTGGCTCGCTGTCCGGAGCGTCACACAGTTGAAAGGCAGGCTTACGAGGCCCCCGTCACGCTCGTTACAACCAGGAAGAAAGTCCGGGGTAACGACGGACAGGTAAGCCAGCTCCCTACACCTTAGTACACACTTATTTGGTCTTTGCACTTGACTCTACCATTAAGATAGGGCTTAGAGCCACCCGTGATGGATGTGTGTAACTTTATCAGCATTTTTGTCATGGATATGCTTTAATTGCACTTGACTCTACCATAAAGATGGGGCTTAGAGCCACCCGTGATTGATGTGTGTAACTTTATCAGCATTTTTGTCATGAACATGCCTGCTAAACGGTATTGGTTAATCTGCTTTCCATCCCAGTAGCAGCATGGCTTATTCCATTCTGTAGTTAGTCGATACATCTTTGTCTGTAGATGGGTTTTTAAGTCTTTAGAGTTATACAGCTTGGTGCACATACAGTTGAATGTACCGTCTTCTGCTGTATTTGGCATTAGCTAGTTTTTCTCCCTTTCTCTTTGTCTTCTAGAGCGTTGCCTCACGCCCTGAGTTGTAACCAGGAGTGTAGGTGCATCCCCGACTTTTTGCGGGTAAGGAGACCACGCAGTCTGCACGCTTGACAAATGTTTATGTACGAGACATTTGTATTAGTTTAAAGAAAAAGAGTAGTTTTGTTCAGCATATTCATGTACTATTGTTTCTGTTTTACCTTCAGGTGATTAAGTCACATCACTACGGTGCCACATATCCACGGATAAGTAGGTACTTCTGTAGGTTGTATTGTTCTTTTTATTTCACTCTTTAGTCACTCACGATCTTGCAGTAGTGTTACCTTTTGGTCCTGACGAAAGCCATAGTCATTGGGTAGACACAGGTTGGCTGAAACATGTTGACCCACGAGGGCGTGGCCCTATAACGTTTGTGGACACGCTCCCCTCACAATTTCTGCTGTTTTTAGTTTGGTGTCATTGGATACAGAATAAAATTTATTTTCCAATGATGATCAATTTTAAACCACTTTCTTCTACACACTGCATTTAGATTCACCACACTTATGACAGCTTTCTCAGTCTGAGTTTATCTACCCTCCCAATTACAGGAATCAAAACATCCCGGAGCTCCTCCTTATTACAGTAAACAAAGGAGTAGCAGCTCTATAACTACACCAGGTGTAGTTATGGGAGGTCCCAGATGATGAAGCATGCCACTTCGGTGGGTGATGGGACTTGGCCCTCTTCATGAGGACTCTTTTCATTTTTGAATGTGCTGACCTGTCACTTTTTTCCTTTTGAATGTTTGGCTTAGACCCGTAGAACTACTCTGAACCTCTAGTGTTGCTTAGGGGGTCTCAGAAGGACCCCCCGGGCCCCCTTTTTTTTTTTTTTTTTTTAACGGCAAAATGCGTGGATCGGCCGGAAAAAAAAAAAACCCGAAGCGCGGGCTTCCACGCTTCCTTAATAATTAGCTCCTGGGGGGGGCCAAATCCCAGGGGCAAAATCTGTAAAAAATTAATGGGGGGCTCCCCAGCCCCGGGGACCGCTACCCACGGGGCAAGAAAATAGATAGGGTGGGGGACTAAACGGCCCCCCCAAGCCCCGAGGGCCACCAACCCCCGGGGCTTTATTGTTTGAAGGAGGGGGCTGCATGGCCCCCCTCCTGGAGCCTTCGAGGGCCCTGGGGACCGCCACCCTACAGGGCTGGCTCCTACAGTGTCCTGGGGTGCCCACCGCCAGGACATTGTTCTTTGCTATGAGAGGTCAGGAGTCTCCCGCCCTCCCATAGCAAACTTCGTTTGGATTTTGAAAGAGAGAGCAGGGAAACCTGCTCTCTCTTTCAAAATCCAAACGACATTGCTTTTCCACACGGGGAGCTGCATGTCAGCAGCTCCCCATGTGGAAAAGCAATGCAGGCTCCCGAAGGACGAGGGGAGCCGGCTGGGACCGTGGGGGCGCTGGGGCTCCCCCCACGGTCCTCAACGTGTTTTAATAAACCCCGGGGGATGGGGTCCCCGGGGATAATAAAAATTAGTGATAGGGGCTATTTTTTTTACGATAAAAGTAGGAGTCGCGCATCCTAACGCGTTGGGTGCACGATTTCTCTCACGCGCAGGGTGCGCGGTTCCTAACGCGTTGGGTGCGCAAATCCAAGGAAAAAAAACTGAAATTTTTGGGAGATAAACATCAAGCTTAAGTATTTTGTTCTTGAGTGGCTCTAAAAAGAGCTGTTGTGTTCATTGAGAGTTTTTGGTACTTATAAGTAAGTACCTATACAGAGTCTAAAGTTGTTGAGGAAGACTCTGTTTCCTTCATCAGTAAAGTATACTCCATCTCTCCTCTACATGTCTTGCATATGAAAGCGCAGATTGTTATTGTAAATGGACCCCATTCTATAGTCTCGGAGAAAAGCAGAAACAGATTTATTCACATGTTTCCTAGCTTTCTCAATCTGTGGACAAAAATGATTGGACCAGTTCCATTTCTGCCTTTGGCATATGTTAGAATACACAAAGGCAGTTTTGGGAAAAAGTGAAATCAATTCTGTAAAGGTGTCCTTCATAAGCATTTCCAGACCTACCCCAGTCAAAGTGCCTATGTCATTGCGACCACAGTGCACTATTATGAGGTCAGGGTGTTGGAGATGCATAAAGGATTTTACCAATGGCATCAATTGGTGCCACTTTAACCCTCTCTGTCCAATCCATTTAATGTCTACATTTGGCAAACCTAGGTCTTTGTGAATGCCTTTGTTTTCTGCATACCTTTGGCTCTAAAAAATATAGCTGTATCCCACAATCCAAACTCTAAGCATCTTGAAGGGAGGTCTGGATACACTCAGATGGTCTCTGTAAATGAAATGGCAGTTTGAATAGTTAGATTTTTCTAAAATGGTGGCTAAGAAGCAGATTTGAAAAAAGACAAGAAATCATTGGTTGTTTGACAACCTTCTACACTGAAAACTAGGGTGCATGTTTCTGTTTTTTAAACGCATGATTCTTATTGGTTAAGAAAAACTGATTGAAAGGAACATTATATATGATAAGTTGATATGTTGAAAAGTCAAGCACACTTGCTGTTTTGATTAGCAACATTGTGTGCTGAACTTGTGACCTGTGTGCTCAGTTAAGTGTTCCATGACCTGTTTCTATGGTAACAGGCAGAAGGAAGATTTGGGGTAGGGTTCAAATGTATGTCATTTGGAAAGGGTTGACATGTTTAACCAATAGAAATGTGTGTTAGCTTTTGAATTAATGTGGGAAGGAATGTGATTTGATGTTTACATGTATATGTGTGCAAAATGAGAGGGAAACTTTGCCATTCTTTATTTTTGCTGACAGGTGCACAGTGCAGAGATTCTGTATAAGAAAATCTGGTGTGTGACTGACATACTTCTTAATCTACAAAACAACTTGAAAGGTGGGTTATTTGATTGTGAGGGGATGTATGTGGTCTATTTTGATTTTAATCAGACTAATGTATTTCTCCTGCTAAAGTGCAGGGGGTACTTTTTTTTGTCTACAATCTTATTGGCAGTGTGTGTGCATGTAGAAACCATTCTGTGATAAGCATTTGTGTTTTTCATGTGTTTGCAGATAGATAACTGTGCTGTTTTCATGTTTTGGTAGAATTAGAAACCAGTCATTGTTTATATATTTGCAAAATGAGTCACGTTTCTACACTAAAATGTAGTACTCCTTCTAGATTAAGAAATGTGTTTTGGTACAGTGCAAGGGATAGTGTTGTTTGTCTAGAATCACACAGTGAGTCTGTGCATTTAGGAATCATTTTGAGAGAAACATTTTGGTACTAATGTGTAGTAGAACATTTTCTGCAATGTGTGCAGTCACCTTACATCTTGTAGACTAGTAAATGTATTTTTTATAAGGGATAGTTGGTTGTCTACAATTACACTGTGAGTCTATGTGCATTTGGGCAACTATTGTGAGAAAATTCATTTGGTAACATCATGTATTTGCTGGCAGATAACTGTTTTAAAACCTGTCATGTTGTCAAGTTTTAGTAGCATTAGAAGCTAGTCATTGCTTATGCATTGATAAAATGAGTCAGGCTTTGACAGTAAAGTACAGTACTGAAATATGTAGATTGTGTGAAGTCCCCTTACTCCTTCCAGAGTAGTGAATGAGTTTTGCTAAAGTACAAGGGATAGTGTTGCTTGTCTAGAATCACACTGTGAGTCTGTGTGCATTTGGGTAACCATTGTGAGAGAAGCATTTGGTAACATCATGTATTTGCTGATGGATAACTGTTTCAAAACCTGTCATGTTGTCAAGTTTTAGTAGCATTAGAAGCCAGTCATTGCTTATGCATTCATAAAAATTTTGGTAAACTCATAGGGATAATGTTGCTCGTCTAGAATCACACTGTGAGTCTGTGTGCATTTGGGAACCATTGTGAGAGAAGCATTTGGGTACTTCATATCTTTGCATACACATAACTACTTAAAAACCTTTTCTGTTCTCAAGTGTTGGTAGAATTAGAAGCTAGTCATTGCTTATGTATTCACCCAGGAACTCTCCTTGCAATACTGTAAACATTCAGTTAATATCCAAGTAGTAATGGAGTGAGGCAGGCCTTAGCACATGGATTGATTCAATCGCCTATACACTATGTATGCAGTCCTTTAACCATCTACACACTTGTCTTTTACACCTTCAATTCCCCAGTCAATATCCATACACTTCCAGGAAACACCCTGTCACTGCCCTTGCAGTACTCTACTGATCCATTCAGCACCATGTACTAATCAATTCACTGCGCCAAAACCCAAACACTTATAAATTCACCCAGGCACTCTCCTTGCAGTACTCTAATCATTCATTCAGTATGCAAGTACTCATTCAGTGACCAGGCCTTAGAACATGGACTGCTTCAAACCCCTATCCACTATGCAGGTAGTCCTCTAACCATTTACACACTTGTCTTTCATATCTGCAATTCCCCAGTCATTATCCATACACTTCTAGCAAACATCCTGTTACTCCCCTTGCACTCCTCTAGTGACTGATTCAGCACCATGTACTAATCCATTGACTGCACCAAAACCCAACCATTTATAAATTCACCAAGGCACTCTCCTTGTAGTACTCTAATGATTCAGTTGGAACCTGGGTACTTATGTAGTGAACCCGGACTTAGCACATGGACTACATCAAACGTCTATCCACTATGCATGCTTGCCTCTCATCACCTACACAATTGTCTTTCACACCTTCAATTGCCCAGTCAGTATCTATATACTCCAATAAATACCCTGTCACTCCCCTTGCACACCTCCAGTGATTCATCCAGCACCATGTACTAATCTATTCACTGCGCCAAAACCCCAAAACTTAAAAGATTCATCCAGGCACTCTCCTTGCAGTACTCTAATGATTCAGTCAGTACTCAGGTACTCATGCAGTGACCCAGGCCTTAGATAATGGACTGCTTCAAATGTCTGTCCAGTATGCATGTAGGCCTCTAACCACCTACACACTTGTCTTTCGCACCTTGAATATCCCAGTCAGTATTTATACAGTTCCTGCAAACACCCTGTCACTCCCCTTACACTTCTCCAGTGACCCATTCAGCACCATGTACTAATCCATTTACTGCGCCAAAAGCCAAACTCTTATAAATTCACAGAGGCACTCTCCTTGTTGTTCTCTAATGATTCAGTCAGTACCCAGGTACTTATGTAGTGAACCCGGCTTTAACACATGGACTACTTCAAATGTCTATCCACTATGCATGCAGGCCTCTAACCACCTACACAATTGTCTTTCACACCTTCATTTGCCCAGTCAGTATCTATATACTCCAATAAACACCCTGTCACTCCCCTTGCACACCTCCAGTGACTCATTCAGCAGCATGTACTAATCTATTCTCTGCGCCAAAACCCAAAAACTTAAAAGATTCATCCAGGCACTCTCCTTGCAGTACTCTAATGATTCAGTCAGTATCCAGGTACTCATGCAGTGACCCACGCCTTAGCCCATGGAGTGCTTCAAACGTCTGTCCAGTATGCATGCAGGCCTCTAGTCACCTACACACTTGCCTTTCACTTCTTCAATTAACTAGTCAGTATCTATAAACTCCAGTAAACACTCTTTCAGTCCACTTGCACACCTCTACTGGCACTATGTAGTAATCTATTCACTGCACCAAAACACAAAAACCTAAAAAGATTAACCCAGGCACTCTCCTTGCAGTAGTGTAATGATTCAGTCAGTACCCAGGTAATCATGCAGTGTCTGAGGTCTTAGCTCATGGACTGTTTAAACGTCTATCCACTATGCATGCAGGCCTCTAGTCACCTACACACTTGTCTTTGACTTCTTTAATTAACTGGTCAGTATCTATATACTTCAATAAACACCCTGTCACTCATCTTGCACTCCTCCAGTGACTGATCCAGTACCATGTACTAATCTATTCACTGCGCCAAAACCGAAAAACTTAAAAGTTTCATCCTGGCAGTCTCCTAGCAGTAGTTTAAGGATCCAGTCAGTACGCAGGTACTCATGCAGTGAACTATGCATTACCACATGGACTGCTTCAAAAGTCTATCCAGTATGCATGCAGGCTCCTAACCTACTATACACTTGTCTTTAACAGCTTGAATTCCCCAGTCAGTATCCATGTTCCATGTACTTCCAGCAAACACCCTGTCACTCCCCTTGCACTCTTCCAGTGACTTATTCAGCACCATGTAGTAATGCATTCACTGCGCCAAAACTGAAACACTTATAAATCCACCCAGGCACTCTTCTTGCAATAGTCTAATCATTCAGTCAGTACCTAAGTACTAATGGAGTGAGGCAGGCCTTAGCACATGGATTGATTCAAACATCTGTCCAGTATGCATGCAGGCCTCTAGTCACCTACACACTTGTCTTTCAGACCTTCAATTTCCCAGTCAGTATCTATAAACTCCAATAAACACCCTGTCACTTCAATTGCACACCTCCACTGACTCATTTGGCACTAAGTATTAATCTATTCACTGCACCAAAACCCCAAAACTTAAAAAGATTCACCCAGTCACTCTGTTTGAAGCACTCTAATGATTCAGTCAGTACTCAGATAGTTTTGCAGTGATCCAAGTGTTACTCCATGGACTGTTTCAACTGTCTATCCACTATGCATGCAGGTCTCTAGCCACCTACACACTTGTCTTTCACACCTTCAATACCCCAGACAGTATTCATACAGTTCCCGCAAACACCCTGTCACTCCCCTTATACTTCTCCAGTGACTTATTAAGCACCATGTACTAATGTATTTTCTGCGCCAAAAAACAAATACTTATAAATTCATCCTGGCACTCTCCTTGCAATACTCAAAACATTCAGTCAGTATCCAAGTACTATTGGACTGAGACAGGCCTTAACATATGGATTGATTCAAACACGTATCCACTATGCATGTAGGTCTCTAATCACCTACACACTTGTCTTTCACACCATCAATATCCCAGTCAGTATCCATACACTTCTAGCAAACACCCTGTCACTCACCCATTGTCTCTCCTTATAGTACTGTTATCATTCAGTCAGTAAGCATGTAGTCTTTGAGTGAGGCAGGCTTTAGGGCATGAACTCCTTCAAAGTAGTATGCACTATGCATGTAGTGTTTTAACCATCGTTACACTTGTGCTTCAGGGCTATAGTTTCTTAGTCAGTATTTATATAAAATGTGTTTGTACAGTAATAGAAAATGATACATTTTAAAGTTATTAATATGCATTTATTTGTGATTATTTTTTACAGATACTGTTTTTCACCATTAAAATAGAGAAATCATGCCAGAAAAAGAAAAGACCTGAGAAAGGAGAGTTACTTGAAGAAAAATCAACCACAAGTATTGAATGAACAACATAATGTGGCTAAAAAGTAAAAATCTTCTGGTAAGACCACAAAGCAATTTATTAAAAATGTTTGTAGGACCAAACAGAATGCACAGAATGCTGAAACCTCTGAGAATGCTTCAACTAGAAAAAGAAAATCAAAATAATAGGAAAAGCAAAAAAGCAAATGGACAGTCAAAGGAGACGAAGTATGGTGAAAGAAGGCAAAATCAGTATGAGGAAATACGCAAAAAAATATTTTACAAGAGAGTACTACATAAATTTGCTGAAAGATGTGAAGAAATATAAAAAGAGAGCTCTATTTTATAAAAAGAAGAAGCATATTGAAACCATTGTTAAAAAGGCTTTTGAAGTAAAAAGGAAACTATTAATTTTAGTATTAAACAGAATTCGATCACTAGATAAACCAATCCATTTAATGAAGGCCTAAAGTAGGAGGAAAAGATTAATTAATAGAACACATTTTTGTGATTTTTTTTTTGGGAGAATGGAAACACAGTTCCAGTTCAGAGCCTTTCTTTAATGAAGAGTGTTATTTACAGAGCAATAAATATTGCATGCAGTTGACACCAGTGGTCGAGGTTATGAGGTTAGAGATGGTTGTCCAATTGACAAAGAGAAAATGATTGAAAGAAATGCAGATGAAGTGATAGCTGATGAAGTTCTAGGGAGACGTCCTAAACGCCCTGTGTACACTTGGGATTGCAGTAGTATTTGTAGTGTATGACAAGAATCTATTGATAAATTATGCGATTTCTTACAAGCATATAGTAAAAAAAGTGTTAAACAAAAGATTAAGGTGTTGCAAGGACTAGACCCTTGCAGAGTGGGAAAAAATACTGGTTTGCGAGGTCATTCTCTGGCTTGTCTGTCTAGGAAAGTTTGTCAAAGTGTTTTTCACCATTTCAGGATGTTGGCAGTACATCATACTCAAATGCGGAAGTTAGTGAGAAGATTGTATTATGCAAAAAGTCCAGCACTAAAGTTAAATGAGTTGAACAGTGCTCTTTTGCGTGGGTCAGTATCAGATGTGAAGAAGGTTTGTGATGATATTGAGTTTTGTTACTTTGGTCCTCAGCAAGAGAGTGCAGAAACTGGCACATTAGTAGAAAAAAATGTTGAAGACAATGTAGAACCCGTGATTAATAAAAATTTTGAAGATCAAAGCACAAAGTTTAAGGTAATTTCAGGTGAAAAACTAAATGTTTCTTGTATTTGTTGCCGGCGAAGTCCCTATAAAAATCAGACTAGGAGTGTCAATCTGTATTTAAAAAGTGAAATAGAAAATAATGATAAGTGGAAGGAATGCAACTTATTTGTTGGTAGAGGATTGTTTTGATTTGGGATCTGAGCAGCGTATTTGCAAATATTGTTATAACAAATTAGATGAGAATAAAATGCCTGCTAGAGCTGTTCATAATAATCTAGAGTTGGTTGCTATTCCTCCAGAGCTGATAGATTTAAATACGTATGAGTCTATTCTCATTCAATGTGTGCACCCATTTCAGGCTATTGTTCGTATGTAGCCTAAAACAGGTAAATTACCACCATCAGAGTTACAAAGAGGATTGAAAGGAAGAGTTGTGTATTTACCGTTAGATTTAAGGAAAAACATTGAAACTATTGGTGTAGACCATGCAGAAAATGAACCACTAGTCATTCTAGTTAATGGTGTTCCTACTAAGAATAAGAAAATCTGGCAAGAGTTAGTGGATGTTAGAAAGGTGCAAAAGGCATCATTGTATCTGATAAAAAAATAATGAGTACTATAGAAATGTGTTTGTAGGAGAAGAAGAAATAGATTTAGCAGAAGATACTGAAATATTAAGTGGACAAATTGAAAAAGTGGACATGTCCAGATGTGAAGAAATCTATGAACATTACAGTGTACATCCACTTCATTCCAAAGAGGTGATGGGGAATACGATTGAGTTGTTCCAAATGACAAAAGCAAGAGGAAGTCCCATGAGTGTATGGGAAGAGAGCTTGGAAGCTCGTTGTTTCCCGCAGTTGTTTCCAACAGGAAAAGGTGGACGATATGATGAATGTCCTGTGCAGATTCCTGCATCTGAATATCGGACAACAAGATTATATGCAGAAGATCCAAGATTTCGACAATGTATCCCTTATATGTTTCATCTTCTGTTTGAAAGTGACTTGTCTGGACTTTCATATGCAGTAAATCACATTTTAAAAACTGGAATGCATCTGCAAAATGTAACTGCAAAGGATTTTATGGATAAAGTGTATCAGAGAGATGATCATTTAGAATCTCAGTTGATTAATCTGATGGCATGTCAGCGTGGGACTAATGAATATTGGTACCATCGTCATGGAGAACTGAAATGTATGCTACTGAACTTGGGAACTCCTACATGGTTTGTTACACTAAGCTGTGCTGAGTATGCTTGGGATGATTTACTTGAATTTCTTCGAGAGGCAAATTCCACAATAAAAAATATTGAATACAAGACACCTGGAGAATTGTGCTCTTTGGATCCTGTTAATGTATGCAGATATTTCAATCATAGATTTGAAGCTATGATGTCTTTCATCTGCAATAAAAAGAATCCTCCTCTTGGAGAAGTTGTGGATTTCTTTTGGAGAAAGGAGTATCAAGCGAGAGGTGCTCCTCATATACATATGTTGTTATGGATCAAGGACGCCCCAAAATTTGGAACAGATTCAGATGAAACTGTTTTGTCTTTCATTGAAGAATATGCCACATGTGCCGCACCCAATAGCAGCGAAGATAAAAACTTAAAACAACAAGTCTTAAGATTCCAAAGCCATAGGTGTGGAAAATACTGTCGACGAAAGTACAAGTCAAAGGATAAGTTCTATACTAAATGTCGTTTTGGATTTCCACGTCCCGTATTATCCAAAGGAAGAGTGAACAGTTTTATGTCAGCTATGCGACATACCATAACAAGAAAGTCTCCAAAAAATAAATACAACTTAAGAAGAAGCGAAGAGTCAAAATACATAAATGACAACAATCCAGTTATTTTATCCATGTGGAATGCTAACATGGATATTCAGTATGTTGCGGACAATTCCATTGCTGTTGCTCGATATGTAACGTCCTACATTACTAAATCAGAAAAGACAGAATTGAAAGAAATGTGGGAAGAGATTTCTCATGAAAAGACTCTAAGTAAGAAATTATACAGTTTCAGTTTGAAGATGTTATCGCATCGTGAAATTGGAGCATATGAATGCTCAGATCAGTTATCATCTGCAAGTCTATACTCCAAAAGTAGAAGAATCATTTGGGTGAGTCTAGGTCTTGCAGCAAGGCGAAATCGGGTACTGAAATCTGTTCAAGAAATTGAATATTTAGCAGAAAAAGAACCAGAAAGTACGGATATTTTTAAAACTACTATGTTGGACACATATTACCCAAACAGAAGTCATCATCTTGAGAACATGTGTCTCTATGAAGTGCTGCAAAACGACACTTTTAAACGGAATACTACAGAGAACATCAATGATGGAAAATATGCAGTGATTGGTTCCAAAGGATGTCTGGTGAAACAAAGGAAAGGATATTTAATTAATCACAGGAAACTGAGTTGCGACACTGCTGACAAAAGGGAATTTTACTATTTAGCCCTTTTGCAAATGTTCAAACCGTGGCGTTCAGAACTGGAATTACTTGGAGATATTTAGAGCTATGAAGATTCATTTAATGCTTCTAAAGATAGCATACAATGCAGTGCTTTTGCAAATTATGTGAAAATGCTGAATGATGAAATTGATCAAGAAGCTACAATTGCAGCTGAGAATGCTAGAGACAGTTCTCAAGACAGTCAAAGTTCTGCTGCACTGAGTCAAGATCCACTAGGACAACCAATTGTTGAAAATGAAGCAACAATTGCCATGAATGAGATGGAAACAGCAATGTATCAAGCTTAAGAAGATGTAATACAGTTAAGAAACTTGGAAGAACAACTAAATGTTGAACAGAAACAAATATATCAACAAGTGAAAGAGCAGATTGACCATGTTATGTTATGTTATGTTAAAATGAATTTATATAGCCCACGTACACCTAGGGACTTCATGGCGCTTCATTGTCATAAGAAAGTGCGGCGGACGGACTAGTTGCACGATGATGCAAACAGCTGTGTTTTCAGGGCCTTTCTGAAGCTAAGTAGATCGTTTTGCATTCGAATGTCAAGAGGTAGCGAGTTCCAGAGGCCAGGTGCGAGGTACGAGAACCTACACCCTCCCTGGCGTTTCCGTTTAATGGTTGGAGTGGCTAGTAACATGAGGTTGCCGGACCGTAGAGAGCGGCGTGGTATGTATTTTATGATCAAGTTACTGAGAAATTTAGGACTCTTGCAATGCAGGGATTTGAAGAGGAGGCAGCCGATCTTAAAAGCTGCACGTTGAGCAATAGGGAGCCAGTGTAGTTTGGCCAAGAGGGGGCTGGCGGAATGCCATTTGGGTTGTTTAACTATCAATCTGGCTGCCTGGTTCTGTATCATTTGAAGACGTTTAAGCAGAAACATGGGTAGGCCGAAGTAGATAGAGTTGCTAAAGTCGAGACGCGATAGTACAAGGGCGATCACCGCCTGAGTGAGAGCCGAGGATGTAAGGAGGTGAGCAATTTTTTTGAGTTTCCGCAACTGAAAGATACATGAGGAAACTACGGACCCCACTTGTCCCCTGAGCGATAGATCGGCGTTCAGAGTCACTCCAAGGCTTTTTACTGAGGGCGAGGGAGAGGGAGGTGGTCCGAGGTCATCAGGCCAAAATTGGGGGCCCCACATGGTTGCGCTGGTGCCTGCAGGACTAGCTCGGTCTTGCCAGGGTTAAGTTTAAGATGGTTGAGATTCATCCAGCGCTGAATGTGTAGCATGGTGGCTTGGAAGTCAGAGGCTGAGTTAGGCCCGTCTAGTGTGAAAATAAGTTGGAGGTCATCTGCGTAGTTAAAAGTTGTGACCTTCATCTTTTTTAAGGAAGTAATGAGGGGTCTGAGGTAGAGATTGAATAAGAGAGGGGAGAGCGACGAACCCTGAGGCACTCCACAGGAGGTAGCCATCCTGGGGGCGATGAAAGTGCCTAGTCGGACTGCCTGTGATCTGTCTTGAAGAAAAGATTTGATCCAGTTGTAAGCCGAGCCTTGGATACCTGCTTGTTTGACACGGGATAATAAGATATGATGATCCACCGTGTCAAACGCAGCCGACAGATCTAAGAGGATGAGGGCCTGGTGATTGCCCTTATCCGCATTTGCTCGCAGGGTGTCTAGCACGGCAAGGATGACTGTTTCCGTGGAGTGTGCGGGGCGGAACCCGGCTTGATTCGGTTCCAAGTACTCAGATTGTTCAATGAAATTCGAGAGGGACTTGGTGACGTGGGCCTCAAGAATTTTTGCTAAGAAGGGAAGCAGAGAGATAGGGCGGTAGTTGGAATGATTCAGGGGGTCAGCCCCGGGTTTTTTTAATAATGGGACCACAATCGCATTCTTAAAGGCAGAAGAAACCTTACCTTGAGTAAGGGATTCGTTTAAGAAAGAGAGTACAACATGGGGGAGGGCAGATAGAACCTCTTTTAGGATATAAGGAGGACAGCAATCGTAAGGAGACCCAGACTTGACTCGGACCAGTAGTTCTGAGAAAAGCTGAGGACATAGGACAGGTAAATGGTCCAAGGTAACATGGTTAGTCATGACCAGATCAATGTGGTCAGAGGTCATGGATTACTTCATGAAAAGAAAGGGTGCTCATGTACATCATTTCAACCTATCCGAATGTATGTGAGTGGTCAAGCTGGAACAGTAAAAAGTTTCTTCATTAAAGTAATTACAAGTTATCTGCAGACAACAACTGAGTCGCATTTGTCTTGTGTTGTCACTGCTCCAACTGGGTTGGCAGCACATAACATTAAAGGAATTACTTTACATCATTTACTAATGCTACCAGTAGAGCATGAGAACAAATTGGAATACCACAAGCTATCTGGAGAAGCTTGTTGTGAAGTTTCAAGAGTCCTGAAGAAAATTAAACTTCTCATTATTGATGAGGTAAGCATGGTCTCAAACTTGATGCTTGCCTTTGTGCATTTAAGAATGCAGCAAATTCTTAAAACAGAGTATGACGTTTTATTTGGAGGAAAACACGTCATAGTTTTTGGAGATCTACTGCAACTGACTCCGGTAAAAGGACAATCGGTATTTAAAACACTTACCTTCTATCATTCGCAAGCAATTTTCCAAACAGAAATATGTCACTTTTTGTAACATAGTTATTACGCAAGACACTCTTTCATATTTACAAAAAGAGGAAAAGGCACTCTGTGTACCTTTTCTTCTCCATGTAAATACAACCTCATCATACACACCACTTTGCGTTGAAAGGGTGTTCTATAAATGTTGTTGTGCGTGATTGCACTGAATACTCATAGAACAAGACACATTTCCAGATTCATCAACAATCATAAATCTCGACATGTGTGTGAATGCTGCACCATTCTCCAATTGGTGTAGGAAAGCACAACAAGGAGAATTGTTTTCATTTCTCCTCATTTTTTAACCTTCAATGCATGCTAAAATGTTCAGCATACATTGAAGGAGAAAAATGCGTTTTCAGATTGTTTTTGTGCAGGAAGGTGTGTCTTCCTGCACAAAACCAAACACCACATGACACAGATATCCTCGCACCATGGTGCAAGGGTGCCTGTGTCACCTTATGGCTGCAGTTTAAGCAGCCGTGCAAAGAGAAGCATAGATTTGCAACATATTTATGTACATATGTTGCATCCCTGTGCTTCGGAAGTACTACAGCACACTGCAGTTAAAGAGGTTATTGTGTGATGCTGCAGCACTTCCTCATAGTTCTGCACTTATACATTCACCATACGCTACTAATGCATTCATTCAGTCAATTACGTACTACACATACATTCATCTAAACTTTCACACACTAACAAACAAATATAGCTCTTTTTTTAAACCAGGAAAGTTAGTTCTTAGAAGAACTTTTTTTTCTTATTTTTTCTTTTACAGTTTGTTTCTTGGTTTTTTTTAACAATTTTTAATTTTTTTTTGTTTTTCTTGGAAAAAAAGGAAAAAACAGAATCGGAGGAACAAAACAATGAACTTCAGGGGGAAAGAAAAAAAAACTAGTAATGATGATTTTCTTGCTTTCGACAGATAAGGTCAATCGACTGCTCTCCATAGCATAGTACATTTTATGCATTTTATGCAGAGCACTTTTAGGGTTGCAAACTGTGGACGGATGTCCAAGTTTTGCACAGATGGATTCACCCTTGAAGTGCTTGGCTGCGATGCATCTGATGGAGCTGGAAGAACTCGCATTCTTCGGCATTCCTCTCGAGCAGTGTTCACCGGATGGAGGGTCCTCAGATGCTTAATCATACTTGTTGTTCTGCAGGAATATATTTTGTTGGGATCCCCACGGGAGAGCACTCGC
Organism: Triturus cristatus; assembly: GCF_964204655.1. Lineage (NCBI taxonomy): Eukaryota > Metazoa > Chordata > Amphibia > Caudata > Salamandridae > Triturus > Triturus cristatus. The sequence continues at coordinate 1,202,205,070 of NC_140585.1, read as the reverse complement.
TGGCAGATCTTACAGGTCACTAAGGTGGCATTGGTTTTGCTTTGCCCCTCAGGAAAAGTGAAAAATTTCCACACCACAGATGAGTATCTTTGTGGGCGTGGTGGTTCTTCCAAACAAACATCCTCAGATGAATGAGGAGATCCTGGAGATGCCTGCTGCCCTGAAGCCATTGTTTAAAAAAAAAAGTTAGAGCTAAGTGTAAACTTAGTCCAAAAAAGTTTTTCTCTGCAGAGAGATGCTCCTCCAAAGAAGGTCAAAGAAGAATGATTGAAATGGGTGGGGTCTTTCAATAGTTAGACTAGAAAGTGTAATGAACCAATCAAATCTCTTTTTTTCAGGTCACATGGGATCCGCGCACCTTGCGAATCCGCGAAATTGCATTTAAAAGGAATATAGGATTAGAAGTAAAAATATATACATTTTATGAGTAGTTTAGATTATGTCTTCAATTAATATTCACATGAAATACATATATATATGTTTTTTGACATTTAAAATATTTCGCGGGATTCTCTCACCCACCACATCAATCACGCACATGACGTCGCGTAACGTGCTTTGTACGTGTCGCGTATAGGCTTTGAGTTGCGTACCGGTCGCATAGCAATCGCACACAAAAATACGTACCCAATGCATACCGTACGCGGATGCTTTCGCACAGGGATCGAGAAAGGTGCACATAGGGTGCGCGAACCCCCAAAAAAATGTACAAAAAAAAAAACAATTATTGAAAATATAGTTTACAAAATATTTAAAAGAATATAACAAAATATTTTACAAAAATGTACAATTTAAAAAAAAACATTAAAAACAAATCATATTTTTTAATTTTTAAAAGAATTAATTGAAAAAATAAGTTTAAAAAATGGTGAATAAACAATATAAAAAAACATAATTAAAGGAATTGACACACTGAAATAGAAAAATTTAGAAATCCAATGAAAATCATTAAACATCATAGCTTTAGAGATAAGTCATAGATGGAATTAGCATTTAAAAAACCTTTGAAATTCACTGAAAAAACCATAGGTTTCCTGAACGTTATAGTTAGGAATTAGCATTTAAAAAACCTTAGAAATTCACTGAAAAAACCATAGGTTTCAGGGGTGTTATAGTTAGCTGGACATTTTCCTCGTACAAAACCCTAGAAATTCCCCCGTTATAGTTAGTTCAGCTAACTATAACTCGCGCCCCCGCAATGCACTGCTGATGACATCACATATTACATCACTCATGACATACAATTATGCCTTTTGCACTTTTCTAACATCCACTAACTCTTGCCAGATTTTCTTATTCTTAGTAGGAACACCATTAACTAGAATGACTAGTGGCTCATTTTCTGCATCATCTACACCAATAGTTTCAATATTTTTCCTTAAATCTAATGGTAAATACACAACTCTTCCTTTCAATCCTCTTTGCAACTCTGATGGAGGTAATTTACTTGTTTTGGGCTCCATACGAACAATAGCCTGAAACGGGTGAACACATTGTATGAGAATAGACTCATACGTATTTAAATCTATCAGCTCTGGAGGAATAGCAACCAACTCTAGATTATTATGAACAGCTCTAGCAGGCATTTTATTCTCATCTAATTTGTTATAACAATATTTGCAAATACGCTGCTCCCATCCCAAATCAAAACAATCCTCTACCAACAAATAAGTTGCAAATTCCATCCACTTATCATTATCTTCTATTTCACTTTTAAAATACAGATTGACACCCCCAGTCTGATTTTTATAGTGACTTCGCCGACAACAAATACAAGAAACATTTGGTCTTTCACCTGAAATTACCTTAAACTTTGTGATTTCATCCTCAAATTTTTCTGTAATTACGGGTTCTACATTGTCTTCAACATTTTGTTCTACTAATGTGTCAGTTTCCTCACTCTCTTGCTGAGGCCCAAAGTAACAAAACTCAATATCCTCACAGACCTGCTTCACATCTGATACTGACCCACGCAAAAGAGCACTGTTCAACACACTTAACTTTAGTGCTGGACTTTTTGCATAATACAACCTTCTCACTAACTTCCGCATTTGAGTATGATGTACTGCCAGCATTCTGAAATGGTGAAAAACACTTTGACAAACTTTCCTAGAAAGACAAGCCAGAGAATGACCTTGCAAACCATTATGTTTTCTCACTCTGCAAGGGTCTAGTCCTTGCAACAGCTTAATCTTTTGTTTTACACTTTTTTTAGTATAGTCTCGTAAATAACTACATAATTTTTCAATAGATTCCTGTCGTACACTGCAAACACTACTGCAATCCCAAGTGTACACAGGGTTTTTAGCACGTCTCCCTAAAACTTCATCAGATATCACTTCTTCTGCATTTCTTTCAACCATTTTCTCTTTCTCCATTGGACAACCGTCACTAACCTCATAACCTCTACCACTGGTGTCAACTGCATACAATAATTTTTCGCTCAGTGAATAACTCTCTTCATTAAAAAAAGGCTCTGAACTAGAACTGTTTTTCCATTCTCCCAAAAAAAATCACAATTTATTTTTTATTAATAACTCTTTTCCTCCTACTTTTGGCCTTCATTACATATATTGATTTATCTAGTGATCGAATTCTGTTTAACACTAAAATAAACAGTTTCCTTTTTACTTCAAAAGCCTTTTCAATATGCTTTCAATATGCTTCTTCTTTTTATAAAATACAGCTTTCTTTTTATATTTCTTCACATCTTTCAGCAAATTATGCACTACTCTCTTGTAAAATATTTTTTTGCGTAATTCCTTATACCAATCAACAAAGCTTTATTTCGACACGTAATGTCATAAAAGCACAAAACACATAAAAACAAATACAAATTCGTTATTTTTTTAAAACATGTCGTAAAAAATCCAATTTGAAATATGCAATAAATATCTAAAAAATGTATTAAATTTCACAGCTTTGGGGATTAAAAACAGTATTTTAAAAGATTTAATTAAAACTGATAGATTTTTGCCTGATTAGCCATGCCCAACCTAGAAATTTGGCCACTCCACAAACTAAGGTGGTGTTGGTGGTGGTTTTAAGGATTCGCATAGCGACAATGTGATCCCTTATTCCTAAGAGTAAACAGGCAGGTCTAAGCCATTTCGTCCTAGGTAATAGATAGGCTGGGCATGCAAAGAAGAAATGGGAGACGCTTTCAGTGGCACCGGGACAGAATGGACAGTCAGGGGGGGTCTTGTGGGGGGGTTTCCACTTACTAGTATGGTTACGTAATGGGAGCGTCCCGAACCTAAACTGAATAAAAAGCGACCTGTCCCTGGGCTTAGTGATGAAGTCAAGGTATGGTTCTAAGAGGATAGTTGATTTGTGTTGATAAAAAGCCTCTGTCAGCCTTCCAATATTGGGATCTCTTTGTTCCGAAGCATCCACCCAAGCCCAAAAGGCTCGCTTAACTTCGATCTTCGATAATGGTGCCTCCGCTGGCCAAACAGTTGTAAGGCCGGTTGCGATCAGAAGTTTTTTTGTGTTTGCGAGCCACTCAATTTTATGGGCACCTTGCATGTTCATAACCTCCCTGAGCCCTTCAGCATAGTTAGAGAGCTCAGGGGTTCGCCACAGCCGCGCCCAATATAGCAGAGGGCGAAGGGTGGCTAGATCCCTAATTGAGCGCCTACCAAAATCGCTAAGGAGTGGTTTAGTCGGAGTGCCCCTGGGGAGTGATACAAGTTCCCTAAAGAACTTGTTTTCGCTGGTCACCAGTGAGTCAACACAGCTGTAGCCCCATAATTCGGCGCCATAGAGTGCGCTACCCACCGCCTTTGCAGCATAGATGTTTAATACTGGGGTAATAGGTTTAGAAGTAGAGGCCCGAAATTCCTTTCCCAAGGCACCAGTTACTCTTTTAAGATTAAGTGCCATTTTATCTATATGAGGCTGCCATCTGAGCCTGTCGGAGATTCTGATTCCCAGATAATCAAACTCTCTGACACGCTCAAGTGGTTTCCCTTCTAGGGTCAGAATAGAACCAGAAAATTTTGAGGGATTAAAATAGAGGAGTTTAGTCTTGGCGGTATTGATGACGAGGCCTCTTCGCTCACAGAACAGAGAGAAGCGCTGTAACAACTTCTGTAAACCAGACGGAGTTTTTGATATTAACAAAGTGTCGTCTGCGAAAAGAAGTGCTGGAACTTTATCACCCGCCAGAGCGGGAACGTCCGCTTCGTCTTCAAGCAGAAAAGAGACCACGCCATTCACGAATAGCGTAAAAAGTGTTGGCGCCATGACACACCCTTGTCGAACCCCTCTATTCACTGGAATTTTTTTAGTTTTCTGGCCCTGTGTCCCCCATCTAATGCAGGCAAAGTTCTCTTCGTGCATTCGGATGAGGAGTTTCAGAATGTAGGAAGGGATGCCCAACTCCTCCAAAACCGACCACAGACGATCGCGGGGGACCAGATCGAAGGCGGTTTTAAGGTCAATGAACGCAAGGTATAAAGCACCCTTGCCGATGGTAACCGTCTTCCAGTAAAGGAGCGTTAACCTGAATGCTTGGTCAATGGTGCTGGTGCAGGCCCTAAAACCCGCCTGGAACTTGGTTAGAATCCCTTCCTCATCCACCCAGGAATGTATCCTCTCCAGAAGTACCCTGCCGACCAACTTCTGACCAGAATCGATTAAGCTAATTGGGCGATAATTCGCCGGGTCTCCCCTTAAGCCCTTCTTAAAGATGGGGATTACTTCTGCACCCTTCCATGACTCCGGCACCGGGGATCCACTCAATAGACTGTTGATATAAATAGTAAAGAACGCAGCCCAGCCTATTGGATTCGCTTTGAAAAGGTCTCCCGGAATGCCGTCAGGACCTGGTGCCTTGGCAGATACAATCTTATCAATTGCAGTTTGAACCTCCTTCTCCTCAACACTTGGGAACAAGACATGATCATGGAATTTTACTACAGACCCTGGGCTGGTAGGCTGATCTACCACAACCTCAGGACCTGCGTACAAGTTCTTGAAGTGGTTAAACCATTCCCCATCCGTGATGTGGTTAGGGATTTGCGCCTGGGCACAGCTGGATGATCTTCTCATGATGGACCAAAAGAGCTCGCCATTTTTTGCATGGCTCGCTAATTTCAGTGAAACCCAGCGCTGTTCTTCCCAGACTTTTTTGGCAGATGCGAGGGCTTGCCTATAAAGCAACCTCGCTTGCCTAACCTCAGCGGGATTATTGGATTTGATTGCAGAAATTAGGCGAATTTTCTTAGTTCTGCAGTCTTTATTGAACCAATCATTCTCTCTTTCAACTCTGGGGTTAGGTTTTTTCCTGCGGTCAATGAACAATGCCCCAATTGCATTCATAGAATCCACATAGACTTTAGTATAGCTAGAGTTGTCCTCGGATAATGAGGAAAGCCTGGTGGTGTAATCAGCGAGGATGTTCTCCAACGCAAGAAGTTTAGTATCACTAAGGGCAATTTTGGACCATTTAAGGGATCTGCCACAGTTAGAAGGCTCAAGCTTCTTGGTCAACAGCTGTGTGCCTGGTAGAGGGGAAATAGCCTGTCTATGCCAGACTTCACGCATGGTGAGAGACAGGGGGTTATGGTCACTGGATGTTGATGGTATTACAACCATATCAACGACAAATTTCCATCCCCTCCTGTCAATTAGGATGTAATCTATTCTGCTTTGACTGCCTACTCTGTTGAAAGTATTAGCGCCCACTAGATCAGAAGGGGTGCGCCCATTGACAGCTCTTAAACCGAATTCCAACGCTAAGGCGTTCATTTGGATTACAGCAGGGGTCCATCTTTTAACGGGGTTCAAGGAGAGTGAAGGGATATTCCATCTAGTGTCCTCGTCATGTGCGCCCAATAAATCTTCTGCGGCAAGTGGTTCAAAAGAACAATTGAAATCACCGGCGACAAGAAGATAAGAATTCGAGGTGCATGCAGAGAGTATCTCTGAAAGTGCTGTAATGGTAAGCGACTTAGCACCCCCTTGAGTGCCACGAGAATAAACATTGAGAAGTTCCCAGGGTGGACTGTTCTGAGTGTCTTTGATAGTGAGTCTCATTATATCAGGCGTGGAGCGACCGTCAATGGTGACCATCAGGTTGAGATCCGCCTTGATCCAAACCATGAGGCCCCCAGAGGGGCGCCCACGGCCTGACGAGATAGCTGGTATAAAAAAGCAACAGAACCCCGATTTATATATTGGATCGACACTCCAGGTTTCCTGGAAGATACATATATCGTGTTCTTCTATGAATGCGTTCCAATCAGGGAGATCTAGCTTGTTACGTAAACCAGCTATGTTCCAAGAGACAATCTTGAGAAGACTAGGTGTAAACACCCCGGGAGTTGAAGCACTTGGAGGATAAATTTGAGGGGGGTCAGGACTAATAATGGACCTCGTCGGGCTCGTTAACATGATTGATAAATTCGACCCCAAATGTTCAATCACTGAGGTGGGCTCTAGGGGACAACTTACTGAGAAAAGCGGAGGAGAGGCTGGGGTAACTTTACAATCCTCCAGTCAATCGACAGCTTCAAGACTGCTAAAACGATTTACTGTAGGAATAAAGTCTAAGGGTGGCAGATGTATAGGCCGACTCCCCAGTGGAGGGCCTCTCCCTTTTCCATGTACAACTGTCCAAGGTTCTGTGAAATGACCAGGGGGATAAAAATAGGTTAAGGGGAGAGTTGAAATGCATGATCCTATGGTGGTCGACCTCCAGTTGCAAATATACTCAACTGTTCTGGTGTCCTTGAAGTTAATTAGGATGCAATCCCCCTTTATGTTTTTAGCTAAGTGGCCTACCCATGGAACCCGTCGGACCATAAGAATTTTGGCGCTGATGTGCGGAGGTAATGGTCTGTTTGTGTTGAGCCAGTACACAACCCTATTCCTTAGGGTTGCGGGTGACTCAAGTACATTACTCTCCAATTCGGGCACTCCTGCCAAGATTACAACATATGGAGCTGTTTCAGGAGGCAAGTTGGGAGTATTAGCCATGGTTATAGACTCTGGTGTTAAAGGCCTAGCAACCTCTTTTAAATCTATTTTACTGGACAAGATGGGTTTCCTTGAGTTGCCTGCTCTGATGGAGATGTCTGGTGTAATTAAGGGTTGGCTTTCGGTTTGGGCTGGTGGTAGAGGTTTAGGGGCCAACGGGACTTTCTTAGCTCTAGGGTTGGCAGATGGGTTTGGGACCTCTGGACTAAGAGTGGTGCTTGGTGCAATGGACAGACCCCCTAGGATGCATTCGATCCTGGCTAGATGTTCTTCGATTTTGAGTAATCTGTCCTGCACGGGACAAAGAGAGGACCTAATTAAATCCCGTATGTCATGCAAACGCAATGGGTCAGGGGTCCCTCCCTTGGCCGCTACGCTTTGTCCATCTCCCTCCTCCTGGCTCATTATCCTTATTGATGTAAAAATAGATTGGGGGACAGGGTCATGCAGTGGGGCCCCCTGTGAGGGTTGCTCGGTGATGTCAGGGGTTTTATTCATTTTTCCCATTTGATTTGGCACCTTATGTTTGCTTTTAGATTGTTTGCCCTTTCTGCCAATATTGGGCGGGCGCCTTTGTTTTGTTTTGGGAATAGCCCCCAAGTTACGCTCCCGAAGCTGCCTGGTGCTACACTCCGGGGCTGTGCTAGGGGCAAACGGCAGTGGGCAAGGAGACAATAACAAAGAGTCGAGGACCAAAGACTGGTCCTCCACTAAAGTATCAGCAACCGTTCCGCTAGCTGGCAGCTCCTGGGCTGATGGATCTGTGTCAGATCTAGCTGAGCTTGTGGGAGATAAAGTTTGACGTGCTGGAGACCGAGCATTAACAAGGTATCCCAGGGAGGACCTTCTGGCGGCTGCCAGATCCTGGGAGACGCGGCGCTCCAGAAGCATTATTTCTTGATCAATGACACAATTAACTTTAGTCACAAATTGGTCCATTGTCCCCGTGAAATGAGCATTTGCCGCCCTGGCTTTGCTGTCCTTTGGTGGCATAATAATGGCCAATAGAACAAGCTGCAAGGTGGGCTGGTACAACAAGAGCAAACACAATAATTAATAAATGTTCAATTTCACATGACACTGTTGTACGCAAGGCGCCTGTGGAAAAAGATGAGGCAACAGTACCTTAGATGAGGTGGTGTGCAGAAAACGTTAGAGGGGTTGCCCAGCCCAGTCCGTTCCAGGCAGTGACGGGCAAGGACGGACCCGCCCTTGGCCCGGGCTTGGCCCGGGCGCTGCCCGCGCGCGTCCCGCGCTGCGTGAGGTCCCTGTCGATTTTAAAGACCTCCGGCGCTCCTGGATGATGCAAGTGGATGGCGCCTCGCTGGGAACTCTGGGGGATGTAGTCCCTTCAGTCCCCGGCGCCGTTTCTCGCGCAACTGGAGCGAGAGACCCTGCTGCTGAAGTCCGTTCCCCTCACGGTGGTGTCATCTGGTGAGCTAGGGTAGTGGTGGCAAAAGAGAGAGTGATATTGCTGCATTCAAGCGTCCCGCGCTGCGTGAGGTCCCTGTCGATTTTAAAGACCTCCGGCGCTCCTGGATGATGCAAGTGGATGGCGCCTCGCTGGGAACTCTGGGGGATGTAGTCCCTTCAGTCCCCGGCGCCGTTTCTCGCGCAACTGGAGCGAGAGACCCTGCTGCTGAAGTCCGTTCCCCTCACGGTGGTGTCATCTGGTGAATTCCTTATACTGATTTTGCCTTCTTTTACCATACTTTATCTCCTTTGACTGAACATTTGCTTTTTTACTTTTCCTCTTATTTTGAATTATTTTCTTACTTGAAAAATTCTCAGAAGTTCCAGCATTATCTACATTCTGTTTGCTCCTACAAACATTTTTAATAAATTGCTTTGTGATCTTACCAGAAGATTTTTTCCTTTTAGCCACATTATCTTGTTCATTCAATACTTGTGGTTGATGTTTCTTCAAATAATCCTCCTGTCTCTGTTCTTTTCTTTTTCTTTTTTTTCTGGCATAATTTCATAATTTCTCTATTTTAATGTTGAAAAACTGTATCTGTAAAAAAGAATCACAAATAAATGTATATTAATAACTTTCAAATTTACACTATTCCATTACTGTACTAACACATTTTATATAAAAACAGACTAAGAAACTATAACCCTGAACCACAAGTGTGACGATGGTTAAAACACTACATGCATAGTGCATACTACTTTGAAGCAGTTCATGCCCTAAAGCCTACCTCACTAAAAGACTACATGCTAACTGACTGAATGATTACAGTACTATAAGGAGACACACTGGGTGAGTAACAGGGTGTTTGCTAGAAGTGTATGAATACTAACTGGGGAATTGAAGGTGTGAAAGACAACTGTGTAGCTGATTAGAGGACTGAATGCATACTGGATAGGCATTTAAAGCAGTCCATGTGCTAAGGCCTGGCTCACTGCATGAGTACTTGGGTACTGACTGAATGATTAGACTACAGCAAGGAGAGTGCCTGGGTGAATTTATAAGTGGTAGGCTTTTGGCGCAGGGAATGGATTAGTACTTGGTACTAAATGGGTCACTAGAAGAGTGCAAAGGGAGTGACAGGATGTTTGCTGAACTGTATGGATACTGACTAGGGAATTGAAAGTGTGAAAGACAAGTGTCTAGGTGATTAGAAGACTGCATGCATAGTGGATAGGGGTTTGAAGAAGTCCATGTGCTAAGGCCTGGCTCAGTGCATGAATACTTAGGCAGTGACTGAATCATTAGAGTACTGGAAAGAGAGTGTCTTGGTGAATTTATAAGTGTTTGGGTTTTGGCACAGTGAATGGATGGTGCTGAATCCGTCACTAGAGGACTGCAAAGGGAGTGACAGGGTGTTTCCTGGAGGTGTGTGGATACTGACTAGGGAATTGAAGGTGTAAAAGACAAGTGTATAGTATGTTAGAACACTACATGCATACTGCATAGACATTTGAAGCAGTCTATTTGGTAATGAATGGTTCACAACATAAGTACTTGGAAACTGACTAAATCATCAGACTACTGCTAGGACAGTGCCTGGGTAAAACTTTTAAATTTTCAGTTCTGCCACAGTGAAGAGAATAGTACATGGTACTGCACCTTGGTGTCAAACCCTGGCTCATTTTATCAATGCATAAGCACAGACTAGCTTCTAATGCTACTAAACCTTGACAACATGACCGGTTTTAAAAGAGTTATCTGTCAGAAAATACACGTTGCTACCCAATCCTTCTCTCACAGTGGTTCCCAAACGCACACAGACTCACTGTGTGATTCTAGACAACAACCACTATCCCTAGGAGTTTACCAAAACTCATTCACTACAGTGGAAGTGGTAAGGGAACTGCACACAATCTACATATTTCAGGACTGCACTTTTGTGTCAAAGCCTGACTCATTTAATCAAAGCATAAGCAAAGACTGCCTTCTAATGCTACTAAAACTTGACAACATGACCGGTTTTAAAAGACTTATCTGTCAGAAAATACACGATGTTACCCAATCCTTCTCTCACAGTGATTCCCAAATGCACACACACTCACAGAGTGATTCTAGACAAGCACCACTATCCCTAGGAGTTTACCAAAACTCATTCACTACAGTGGAAGTGGTAAGGGAACTGCACACAATCTACATATTTCAGGACTGCACTTTTGTGTCACAGCCTGACTCATTTAATCAAAGCATAAGCAAAGACTGTCTTGTAATGCTACTAAAACTTGACAACATGACAGGTTTTAAAACAGTTATCTGCCACCAAATATACAATGTTACCAAATGCTTCTCTCACAGTGGTTCCCAAATGCACACAGACTCACTGTGTGATTCTAGACAACAACCACTATCCCTAGGACTTTACCAAAACTGATGAACGACACTGCACACAATGTACATATTTCAAGACTGCACTTTTGTGTCAAAGCCTGACTCATTTAATCAACGCATAAGCAAAGACTGGTTTCTAATGCTACTAAAACTTGACAACATGACCGGTTTTAAAAGACATATCTGTCAGAAAATACACGATGTTACCCAATCCTTCTCTCACAGTGATTCCCAAATGCACACACACTCACAGTGTGATTCTAGACAACAACCACTATCCCTAGGACTTTACCAAAACTGATGAACGACACTGCACACAATGTACATATTTCAAGACTGCACTTTTGTGTCAAAGCCTGACTCATTTAATCAACGCATAAGCAAAGACTGGTTTCTAATGCTACTAAAACTTGACAACATGACCGGTTTTAAAAGACATATCTGTCAGAAAATACACGATGTTACCCAATCCTTCTCTCACAGTGATTCCCAAATGCACACACACTCACAGTGTGATTCTAGACAAGCACCACTATCCCTAGGAGTGTACCAAAACTCATTCACTACAGTGGAAGTGGTAAGGGAACTATACACAATCTACATGTTTCACGACTACACTTTAGTGTCAATGCCTGACTCATTTAATCAGAGCATAAGCCATAACTATCTTCTAATGCTACTAAAACTTGACAACATGACATGTTTTAAAACAGTTATCTGTCAGCAAATACACAATGTTATCAAACACTTCTCACAGTGGTTCCCAAATGCACACAGACTCACAGTGTGATTCTAGACAAGCACCACTATCCCTAGGAGTTTACCAAAAATCATTCACTACAATGGAAGTGGTAAGGGAACTGCACACAATCTACATATTTCACGACTACACTTTAGTATCAATACCTGACTCATTTAATCAACGCATAAGCAAAGACTGGCTTCTAATGCTACTAAAACTTGACATCATGACAGGTTTTAAAATCGTTATCTGTCAGCAAATACACAATGTTACCAAACACTTCTCTCACAGTGGTTCCCAAATGCACACAGACTCACAGTGTGATTCTAGACAAACAACACTATCCCTAGGAGTTTACCAAAACTCATTCACTACTATGGAAGTGGTAAGGGAACTGCACACAATGTACATATTTCAAGACTGCACTTTTGTGTCAAAGCCTGACTCATTTAATCAACGCATAAGCAAAGACTGCCTTCTAATGCTACTAAAACTTGACAACGTGACACGTTTTAAAGAGTTACCAGTGGTTTCAAAATGCACACAGACTCACAGTGTGATTCTAGACAAGCACCACTATCCCTAGGAGTTTACCAAAACTCATACACTACAGTAGAAGTGGTAAGGGAACAGCACACAATCTACATATTCACGACTGCACTTTTGTGTCAAAGCCTCACTCATTTAATCAACACATAAGCAAAGACTGGCTTCTAATGCTACTAAAACTTGACAACATGACAGGTTTTAAAAGAGTTATCTGTCAGCAAATACACAATGTTACCAAATGCTTCTCTCACAGTGGTTCCCAAATGCACACAGACTCACTGTGTGATTCTAGACCAACAACACTATCCCTTGCACTATACCAAAACACATTTCTTCATCTACAAGGAGTACTCCATTTTAGTGCAGAAACATAACTCATTTCACTAATTCATAAACAATGACTGGTTTCTAATTCTACCAAAATATAAAAACTGCATAGTTATCTGTCTACAAACACATGAAAAAAACAAATGCTTATCACAGAATGGTTTCTACATGCACACACACTGTCAATAAGATTGTAGAGAGAAAAAAGTACTCCCTACACTTTAGCAGAAGAAATACATTAGTCTGATTAAAATAAAAATAGTCTACATACATCCCCTCACAATTAAATAACTCACCTTTCAAGATGTGTTGTAGATTAAGAAGTATATCAGTCACACACCAGATATCAGTCACACACCAGATTTTCTTATACAGAATCTCTGCCCTCTGCACCTGTCAGCAGAACCAAAGAATGGCAAAGTTTCCCTCTCGTTTTCCACACATATACATGTAAACATCAAATCACATTCCTTCCCACATAAATTCAAAAGCAAACACACATTTCTATTGGTTAAACATTTGAACCCTTTCCAAATCACATAAACTTCAACCCTTCCCCCAATCTGCCTTCTGCCCGTTACCATAGAAACAGGTCATGTAACACTGTACTGAGCACACAGGTCACAAGTTCAGCACACAGAATGTTGCTAATCAAGACAGCAAGTGTGCTTGACTTCTCAACATATCAGCTTATCATATATAATGTTCCTTACAATCAGTTTTTGTTAACCACTAAGAATCATGTGTTTAAAAAACAGAAATATACACCCTACCTTTCAGTGTAGAAGGATGTCAAACAGCCAATCATGTATTTTCTTTTTTCAAAACTGCATCTTAGCCACCATTTTAGAAACATCTTACTTTCCAAACTGCCATTTCATTTACAGAGACCATCTGAGTGCATCCAGACCTCCTACAAGATGCTTAGAGTGTGGATTGTGGGACACAGCTACATTTTCTGGAGCCAAAGGTATGCAGAAAACAAAGGCATTCACAAAGACCTAGGTTTGCCAAATGTAGACATTTAATGGATTGGACAGAGAGGGTTAAAGTGGCACCAATTGATGTCATTAGTGAAATTCTTCATGCAAATCCAACACCCTGACCTCATAATAGTGCACTGTGGTGGCAATGACCTGGGCACTTTGACTGGGGTAGGTCTGGAAATGCTTATGAAGGACACCTTTGCAGAACTGATTTCACTTTTCCCTTAAACTGCCTTTGTGTATTCTAACATATGCCAAAGGGAGAAAAGGAACTGGTCCGATCATTTTTGTCCACAGATTGAGAAAGCTAGGAAACATGTGAATAAATCTGTTTCTGCTTTTCTCCGAGACTACAGAATGGGGTCCATTTACAATAACAATCTGCGCTTTCACATGCAAGAGATGTATAGGAGAGATGGAGTACACTTTACTGATGAAGGAAACAGAGTCTTCCTCAACAACTTTAGACTCTGTATAGGTACTTACTTATAAGTACCAACAACTCTGAATGAACACAACGGCTCTTTTTAGAGCCACTCAAGAACGAAACACTTAACCTTAATGTTTATCTCCCAACAATTTCATTTTTTCTCCCTTGGATCTGCGAACCCACCGTGAGAGAATCCGTGCATCCAACGCGATAGGATGCGCGCACCGTGCGTGCATTTCGCCGTTTTTTTTTTTTAAAAAGGGGGGACCCAGGGGGTCCTTCTGGGACCCCCTAAGCACCTCTAGAGGGTCAGAGTATTTCCACTCTGCCCCCTTTATATGTTTTACACACTTATTCCCCTTGCTTCTTCAGCCTCGCTTCTACCGAGGCAGAAAATGGCCGCCAACAATTCCTGGTTTCGTATGTAGACGGACACTCGACAGCCAATTAGCATTCAGCGCGCGATCGGGAGGGTGCGCGCTTGGTTCAGGGAGGGTGCGCTTACGGTGCGGGTAGGGTCCGCGGATCCTCCCCGGCCATAGATATTTATGTACTTTTAACTCCAAATTTCTCAGGAACTTCTGAACGGATTCACACCATTTATGCAAAAGGCACAAGTCTGAACTGAGGACTACCTCTTTGCCAAATTTGTTGTCATTCCGTTCAGCGGTTCGGGCTGTAGCTGCGACAACAGATCCTATGGGAAATTGCATGGGGAAAACGCTTTTTTGGATCCCCCTTTTTTCTCGGCCCCCGCTTGACGAATCACCACGAAACTTTCAGGGTAGGAGCGGAGCGGAGCTGGCCAAAAGTTTGGAAACTTTCGCAAGGATTCGTCAACCGGCGCCAGACTTATTGGGAATAGAATGTTGCGGATTTCCTATGGAAAAAAGGTCCTAACTTTAACTATCTACTGGCGACCGCCAGTAGATAATATATATAAACAAACTCAATCCTAGTGCAGGTAATGCAACAAACAGATCGAACGGACTTCAATAATGGTGGTGCTAATAAATCCAATTTTATTTCAAGCTTGTGCTGCCCATGATGCGTTTCGGCCACGTACTGCAGCCGTCATCACACATATATATATATCCTTTACCGTCTATGTCACCTTGTTTTTAATAAAGCACTTTGGAATTACCTGCCGGCTGCCGTGCTGTGATCCTTCGCCGAAGCTCTGTGAAACTGGGAAGGTGGTGGAAGGAATATCGAGCATATATATATATATATATATATATATATATATATATATATATATATATATATATATATATATATATATATATATATATATATATATATATATATATATATATATATATATATATATATATATATATATATATATATATATTCTTTTTTTAATTTAACTAATGATAAGAGTCCTCGTTAAACAATTTCACATGTGAAATAAAGTTGGTGTGAAGATTTACAAATCATCAAAGGGGTGATGGTTTTACAAATCAACGCAGGGAGGGTTGAGAGAGCGTGAACATTTCCTATGAAATCAAGCACTGCCGATGACAAACCTGCCCTGGGCTTCAAACAAAAAATGCATTTCAAAACGTGACACACAGGCATTTGGTGCTGAAATGAAAACATAAGTCTTTGATACTCACTGGCCCTTAACCAGAAGCATTCCCTGTGCACAATTAATGTTTCACCTTAATGTGATTAGTTTAGATTTTGTCCTCACTATAGAAAGTGGTTTTAACTTACAAAAATGTTTAAACATGTGTGCATTAGTAGCAAATAGATTTTATTGAATTAAAACAACATTTTGAAGAGTAGAAAACAGCTAATGGTTTAGCTTGCTCGTAGAGCTCCAACTTGATATTCCAGATAAAAGAGGAATGTGTCTCACGTGAGAAATAGAGACGTCTGGTGTGATTTACAGCATGTAACCTCAGGGCCTTATCGTTTTAGTTTCTATTATAAAAACACAGCCTCATTCATTTACTTGCCTTAGAGAACAGGAAAGCACATGCATTGCAAAACGTTTCTCCATATTATGTTTTAATGATTCATGCTAAAATAATAAGTTCTCTTGCAGCTAATGAAATGTATTTATTTAAAATAACAAGTTTCATTAACAGAAGGCAAGGAGAAGAAGTCATTTTAAATGAGATTTAAATGTGCCGTGAGAAAAGCGCCTGATGGATGACGTGTAGACAGCAGAGAGGGAGGAGATGTGCTTTTGGAGAATGCTTAATTTCCTTGGCGAAGATGAAGCACATGCAACATACTTTTAGCAACATTTTTACAGATTTATAAACGCCTTCCTAGTTTAGGAGTTTCAAACTTAGAGGGGAAGATCTGTAGAGGAGGAGGGGGCAGACTTTAATGGAGAGCAGAACTGATTCAGATAAGGGCAGATTAGATGCAGGCTGTGATCCATTGGACTTTTATTAAAAATCCAAGCTTTATGCTTTGACTAATTGGCTTTGCCAAGGCTTACTTGCCCTATGTTTTGTTTCTCTTTATGGGAGATTAGGTAATGATTAATAATTTATTTAGCTTCATGCTAATCTCACTCCTGCCTTTAGTTTATAACTCTTCATGAGTTCTGACTGACATAGTTTCAGCCCCCATTCTTAGAATCGGGATACTTTTTGTTTATGGAACGCACAATCAATCAGAGTTTTGTACAGTGCACTGCTCAGTCGTGAGGGTCTCAACGTGAGGCGCTGGGGGACGGGGTGGGAGGGTTTCTGAGGATGGGGGGCCACCAGGTGTTGTCCCATGTGGAGGGGGTGGAGCCGAGGATTGGGGCTTCTGTTTTCTCAGAGTTGAGCTTCAGGCAGCAGTTGCTCATCCAGGTCGCAATGGCTTCATCCCTTCTTGGAAGTTGTGCCTAGTGATATCGGGTTCCTTGGTGAGGGAGAGGATGAGCGGAGTGTAATCGGCGTAGGAGACGATGTTGAGCCTGTGGTTTCTGACGATGGTTGCGAGGGGAGCCATGTATGCATTGAAGAGTGTGGGGCTAATGAATGATCTTTGGGGTACTCTGCATCTGATCTCTGTCGGCTCCGAGAGGAAGGGCGGGAGTCTTATTCTCTGTGTTCTGCCTGCTAGGAAGGAGCATTTCCAGTCTAAGGCCTTTCCTTGGACACCTGCATTGTGGAGTCAGGTGTCTTCTGTGCGTGGGAGACTGTGTTGAAAGCTGATGATAGGTGCAGGGGGATGAGGGCTGCCGTGTGGCCTTGGTCAAGGTGGGCGCGAATGTCATCTGTGACTGCAAGGAGGGTGGTCTCGGTGCTGTAGTTGCTGCGGAACCCAGACTGAGAGCTGTCTAGGATGCAGTGGGTTTCTATGAAGTGTGCTAGTTGGTGTGACTACCTTTTCAATGACTTTGGCGGCACAAGGAAGCAGTGAGATGGGTCTGAAATTCCTGAGGTCCATCAGGACTGTGGAGGGCTTGTTTAGGAGGGGGTTGACTTTGGCGCACTTCCAGTTGTCGGGAAAGGTGGCAGTGTTGAGGGAGCAGTTGATAGTTTGCCCCGGTGCGATGGCAGTGGTGGCCCTGTGGAAGATGTGCGGCGGGCAGGGGGTCAGATGGTGCTCCGAGTGGATGCTCTTTATTGTCTTTAAGGTGTCTTCTGTGGTGAGAGGGGTCCAGGTGAGAAGGGTCTGTTGGGTGGCGCCATTGGGGGTAGGAGTTGAGGCGGAGCTATGGTCTTGATAGTTGGAAGTTGTCGCAGAGCATCTTGAGCTTGAGGTGAAAGAAGGAGCTAAGTTGGTTTGAGAGGTCTTGGGAGGGAGGGACATTGGTTGTTTCGCTGTTGGGTTTGGCGAAATCCTGAATGATGGAGAAAAGTTCCGTGAAGTTGTGGGCGTTGGCAGGTATTCTGTCTTGGATTAAGTTTTTCATTGTTGGTTTGATGGGTTGGTGGTGTGCTGTGGTAGATCTTTTGTAGGCGGCGCATGCTTCCGCTGTTTCTCCACATCTTCTCCAGACATTGGCAGAAGCGCTTGGATTCTTGGAGTTCCATGGTGAACCAGTTGGCTTTCTTGTTGTGTCGTTTTGTGGTGTTCTGAAGGGGGACAAGAGTGTTGGCGCAGTTGGCGATCCATTGATGGAGGTTTTTTGCCGCTGTGTTGCTGTCTGTCATAGTAGGAAGTGGAGTGTCAGGTGAGGGTGATGGAGCAGGGTTTTTACTTTAAAACCGAATACCTGTTTCATTTTCACATGTTATAACTAAAAGTACTACTGATTAATTATTAAAAGTTTGTCAAATGTTGTCTAACCAACCTTATTAACAAGCGAATTACACGTGGGAATGCTATTGCATGGCTAAAATAATAAGTGAACTAAGATGGTGAGCAAACTGACAGAAATCGATGTTGCTTATGTAATGTTATTGTGTTTGCGCTTATAAATTAATATGCATTAATGGCTTTTAATGTCGCAAATGGCTAGATAAATACATACACATAAGGGTATTAGCAGGGGAATAACACTGTTTAATCATTTCCGTGCAGTAATTCTGTTTTATGTTTATTTTCACTTAAGTTGACTAATGTGGCCTACCACAAAATGGCCACCACCCGCAGCCTGCATTTGAGTTGATGGAAACTTTTGCAAGAAAAGCTTCGCGCTGCCTGTGACCTTGCCCACTCGACAAAACTGAAAAGCCATGATCATGACGACAAATCCAGGATGGTTGCCAAGAGCCCCTGAACATGAAGATTGTTACAAAAAAGTGAAAACTGAACTTATGAACTGTTGATCCCACCATTGGGATACAAATTATCTTATAAAACATCCGTGGATGTATCAAATTAGTCATGGACATTCAATTTTCCTATTCATTATTTGGGACAATCGAAGTGTGAGAAAATCTCGCACAGTAGCGTAAATGTACCAAGATGACATTATTTCCGCCATTCATCCGTTCTGAATAATAAATTGTAACTTTACAGAATGTAAATTTTGATATAAATATTAGTAGGCTAGAGAGGTCTAGCGTCACTTCTTCCCGAACTGATGATCCGAGGTCCCTATGCTGACGAAGAGGACGGTGACTCTACATGACTGCAGAAACTCTGTTTCTTCTACTGAGGACCGGTTCTGACTTAGGATCTGACATTTAGACAGAATAGGTAAATATGAGAGAAATGAATTTGCATTTAATTGGCTTTTCTTACAATTTTAGATAAAGACATAATTCTGTTTGAATCTCTGTGTCGGGTGATTATTTCTGGTCATGTTTATTGAATTTATTTGTGTATTCTTTGAAATGTTTCGCTAGATTTATAAGCAACTAGTTGGTCACATCGACCTCAAGGTACATGCAGATTGGTTAGGTATATGAAGAAAGTGTTTCCCCTATGCAAGGCACGGACAAGGTGGTTTAGGTTTGAAAGTTGGTGTAATGGGCCCCACCAGCGTGTGATGTGTGTGTGCGTGTGTGACTGTGAAATCACTCCGTCCGTGGAAGTAGAGGGGATTCGGAAGCTCCGATCTGCACCAGTTTCTTGGTAGCAGAATGATGGTTAACTATTGTCTTGGTCTAGCGGAATTGCGTGTATATAGGCTTGTTGAATATTGATTGATATTTGTACTAACACTGTATGTTGAAGTTGTGTTGAGTTTTATGTATTGTGAACGGCTTTTGGGATGTAGGGAGTCGGTGACAGTTTCGTAGTAGGGCAGAGGAAAACGCTGCTCTCGGAATAGGCGGAATTGTTGACCCTGTATGCAGGCAGGGGAAAACGTGTGACAATAGAAGTTGCGCGTCGCATTGTCTGGGTTTGATTCGGTAGCATCTTCGTGTGTTGCCATTAGAAACATATTTTCTGTGTGAGAGAAGTGTATATGATAGCGAAGGTTATCTGTGAAGTTCTGGTCTTAAGTCCCAGGGATCCGTATGGTATTCCGTTAAAGCTTATCACTAGAAAGGTAATAGGTATTCTCTGAGCTTGTTAGAAGGACAGAGCAGAGGTAAGCGCTGCTTTGTTAACGTGTGATATAATTCTGTAGTAGGACAGACTGTTCGCTGTTCTCGGGAAAGACAGAATTCTGTGTGAATGTACTACATTTTCTGGTGTGAAAGCGCGTGAATGAGAAGGCATTCTGGTTAATTGTCAAACTCTTAGGAGCATTCCGGAGAAAACAGTTAATTGGTGCTTGTTAGAAGGGTAGAGTAGAGGGATGTGCTACTTTATCAACGGAAGTAACGATTCTGTAGTAGGGCAGAGGTAAGCGCTGCTCTCGGGAAAGGCAGAATTCTCGTGGGAAAGGTCTTTTGCTGTTCTGTGGCTAGCGAAGCAGACAATGGAGATGTTTGTATGTTGTAACTAACAGACTCGTAGAAGTTGAAACAAAGTCTACCAAGTAGTCTCGTAAAAGAGGGGTAGACGAGAGACAGGTGACAGGAGCAGGAGCTGCTGCAGCGACTGCTGACGTCAGGAAGACCGCGCTGTGATTGGACAGCGGGTTAGAACGGTGGAAGCGCAGAGATTGGTGTGCTAGTGTACGCCGCGCTAGGATTGGGAGACATACAGAGTGACGTAGACGCTCCAGGATTGGTGCGTTAGTGTGAGTCGCGCTGGGATTTGCGGACTAAGTCAGTGACGTAGACGCTCCAGGATTGGTGCGTTAGTGTGAGTCGCGCTGCAATTGGACAAGAGATCGTAAAGTTGTAGAAAGAGCAAACAGCTGGTGGAAAATAAGAAAATGTATTACCACGCTGAGGAAAAGAAGAAGAAATCCTTGCTTAGTACAGTAAAGAACTGGTTCGACAAGGATAAAGATATTGTGACTAGGGAAGGACAGTTACTGCCCCCGATAAGAACCCTGGCATCCTTCATGGTTGCGAAGTATGGGTATCATACCTGTATTTGGTTAGATAACTGGGTGAAGTATACCAAAGATGATGGAGTGTTAGCGTTCCCGGAACACGGTTCCTTTAATCTGGCCATACTGAGGAACTTACGGGAGCAGATGATGAGCTTAGAGCCTCGGCCTAGGCCGACGCAGTTTGAGGCATTGACGGAATGGGAAGATGAAATGCATGAACGAGAAAAGCAGAGAGGTGGGGGTAGTTACAGGTACATGTTTGGGCGAAAGTATGATCGCGAAACCCATCATGACCGGATGAGAAGGTGGCGTGATGCCAGTATGACTGAGGGATTATATCCTGTAAGAACAGCAGAGGAGTCAGAGGGGAGAAAGTGTACAGAGAAAGAACATAATGTAGAGACCAGAAGATATGGGGCAAATGAGTCTGATGATGATGTCTTAGAGGACATGCTCTATAAGAGACCACCCCCGTATAGACGAGAACCAGAAGTAGGAACAGCAGTGACCCCAATGAGAGACACCCTGCGGATTATTAAAACAGAGGGTACCACTCCTGGGTTGAAAAGCAGTTGTTCTCTGGCGGAAAGAGAAAGAGAGAGAGATAGAGAGAGAGAAAGTGAGAGAGATAGAGAAAAAGAAAGAGAGAGGAATAGAGAGAGAGAAAGAGAGAGAGAAAGAGAGAGGTATAGAGAGAGAGAAAGGGAAAGAGAAAGAGAGAGAGAAAGAAAGAGAGAGAGAGAGAAAGAGAAATAGAAAGGGAGAATGAACTTGAGGATGAAAAGACCAGAGAACTAGCAAGAACTACCTTTGAACTGACCAAGAAGACCAGAGAGCTGACTAAAAATCTAGAGGCAGTTACAGTGCCTGTAACAATAGGCCCGGTTATGCCGATTTTTGACAAGCAGAGGACGGGCGAAAGTGGTTTGACAGTACCATATGTGGGCAATAGATTGATTGTTCCTCCGGAGCAGGCAGAAATGAGAGCAGGAGAAACCCAGTGGAGAACAGGAGAAAATCAGTGGAGACATACCATATGTGGAGGAGAATTGAGTGTGCAGACTAACTCAAGTTTAAATTCTGGATGTGTGGAAGGGAACAGAGGATCGATCTTAGAACCGCAAAGAGTGACAGAACCAGGGGGTGCAGAAAAATCTGTGATAACTGCTGAAGATTTGGATGATTGGCTGAAGGCTTTGCAGAAGAAAGAAAGAGAATCACAGGGAATTGATGTAGCTAGGTTACGTATGGAAATGGAGGAGATGATTGTAGGAACACTCCCTACAGAAATGCTGAAGAATTATCAGGAAGGGGAGATCCTTTTCCTGTGTAAGAGTATCACCAGGAGAGCAAAGAACATACATGACAGGTTGAAAGGAATAGCCAGTGAAGTGGGAATTGAC
Source organism: Triturus cristatus (assembly GCF_964204655.1). Classification (NCBI taxonomy): domain Eukaryota; kingdom Metazoa; phylum Chordata; class Amphibia; order Caudata; family Salamandridae; genus Triturus; species Triturus cristatus. The sequence goes on along the minus strand of NC_140585.1, from coordinate 1,202,183,042 downwards.
ATGGACAAAGTAAAAGCTTTACAAAAGCCTTACCGGGTGGATTTTACAGATAAGGATATTGAGAATCTGAACAATGCAGGCCGAACAGTACAGATTAAGGAAATGATTGCTTTGCTGAAGAAATGGGGAGATGTAGAGAAATGGAAAGACATATGGTACCGGAAGCGAGAGGATGGGGCAGATAGAACTTACTCGACATTCCCTCTGAGAGAAAAAGAAAAGGCAGTAACAGCTTACCCCATGAGAGAGATTCCAGGAGGTGGGTATGTACATGTCCCATGGACCAGACAGGATATTTTGTCCTTCACAAATGATTTCCCTCGATTAAGGGAGAAGCCCGTCGAGTGGTATAGACAGGTTGACAGATTTGTGAAGTTGTCAAAAGTACTGTGGATTGACCTGAATAGTCTGTTTGATATAATCGTACCAGCAGACCTGTGGGCAGAATGTAAAGTAGTCATAGACTGGCCCACTAAAGAATACCCAAGAGATCCCAAGACAGGAGCTCCAGATCCGGAGGTCATGAAGAAATACGAACAGGTTATGGCCTTCCTGAAAAATAAGGTACCCCCCAAAGAAACAGATTGGGTTAAAATAGATCGAACACATCAAGAACTGAAGGAATCAGTCCATGCATATTATGAAAGACTAATATTAGCTTTCAAACAGTTCAGTGGAGATGAACATCTGGGTGACAAGGACCTGAGCCATTTTGTATATAGATTTGTGTATGGTTTGCGGCCGGAAATCAGTGAAATGATAAGGCAGCATACCGTAGATTGGCAGAGCAAGAAGATTGATGAGATTCTGAGAAATGCAAAATACTTCAGTGATGAAATTGAGGCAAAGCAGAGGAAGCTAAAAGAAAAGGTGAAAGTTGCAGAAAGACAGGAAGCTCAATTGGTTGAACAAGCAAATAACCCAGGAAATAAACCTAAGTTTGGTCCAGGAAAAGGGAAAGGGAACATAGAGGAGGCTAAGAAAAAGTTTCCATGTCACAACTGTGGAAAATTAGGGCACTGGAAATTCGAGTGTAAGAATCCACCGTCTACTAATGATGACAATCCATCATTGAATTCACAGGTGCAGAGTGAAGGTTGTGGTCAGCATCAGCCACAGCAGAAGGCTGCTAAACAGCAGAATCAGGTGCCAAAACCACCCTTGCCGCAGAGAAAAGGATCCCAGAAGTACAGTCAAGAGTCGGGGTTCTACGATGAAGAGCAGGTAATCAAGCCAAAACGCGCGAGCGCTGTTTCTCAGCACTGGCTGAAAAATTAGGGAAGCGACTCCGAGGGAGATTTCTGACGGTGCCGAAGAGAGGAGGAGGAGTGCGTACTTGGCGCAACTCTAGAAATAGACCAGGCAGGGCCTTTTGTAGATGGAAAAATTAATGGTGAAAGTGTTACTTTTCTAGTTGACACAGGAGCCACAAGATCGACTGTCAGGTCAGCTGATATAAAGAATCTTCCTCTCTCGGACGAAGCAATCCAAGTAGTTGGTGTGTCCAACACACAGATTAAAACTCTACTTACTGAACCAGTAAGAGTTAGAATAGGGAAATTTTCAGACATGCACCGATTTGTGGTGTGTGACACTAGTCCCGTGAACTTGCTAGGCAGGGACCTGCTATGCAAGATGAATTGCACTATTTTCTGTACTCCAGATGGAATAACCTTTGAAACACCAGATGAGGATGTCCTATACAAAATGACGATGGATAACAGGGAATGTGAGGCTTTGGGGACATATGCTGTATTTAATCCAGATGCATTACCCCCAGAATTGAAACAGACAGTGAAAGCAGCGGTTTGGGATTTTACCGGAGAAGATGTGGGCCTGATGAGAAATGTAGATCCAGTGAAAATTACTGTAAAAGATGGAATAGCTTACCCAAACATTCCGCAATACAGACTGACACCTGAAATAATTGAAGGAATAACACCCATAATTGAAAAGATGATTCAGCAGGGGGTGCTAAGAGAAATATTGAGCAGCCCATGTAATTCACCCATAATGGGACTGAAGAAACCTAATGGAAGGTTCAGAATAGTACAGGATTTGAGAAAAATTAACAAGATTGTTGTGTCATGTTGTCCCATTGTGCCAAATCCATCAGTGATATTGTATCAGATTCCCCATGATGCAGAATGGTATACTGTCATTGATTTGTGTCATGCTTTCTTTTCGATTCCTTTGCACCATGACAGCCAGCCAATATTTTCTTTTAGATTTGGAGAGCGGATTTTGGCATGGTGCCGAATCCCACAGGGGTATACAGAGAGCCCGTCAATATTTAATCAATTGCTAAAGAAATCTCTGGAAAGTCTGACAATGCCTGAAAATTCAGTCTTGGTCCAGTATAATGATGACCTACTGGTGGCATCAAAAACACGTGAAGCCTGTGAAGTAGACACCATTGCTTTACTGAATCACTTGGCAGATGGAGGATTAAAAGTATCTCCAGCCAAATTGCAATTCTGCAAGAAAGAAGTCCAGTATTTGGGACATAACATTGAGAAAGGCCTGAGAAAAGTGACCATTGACAGGATTAAAATCATTAGAGGAATGAGAGCCCCAATGACACAAAGAGAGGTGAGAATGTTCCTGGGAATGGTGGGTTACTGTCGTCAGTGGATAAGTAACTTTTCCCTGATTGCCAAACCATTGATTAAATTGACCAAAAGTGAGGTGAAAGACCCATTAGAGCTAAACCCAGAAGAAATGGCTGCATTCAGAGAGTTAAAAGACAGACTATGTCCTGTTCAATCCAACATTGCTACCGGCTTCAACACCATTCCTAACAACCGTAATAAGAAGATTCCCCCTATCCATCTTCCACTCGAGGCCTCTCCTTATGTAGTAATAATGACTGGGGTTCCGGAACTCCTCCCAAACCAGGATGAACCGGTTTGGTCCCTAAAAAATAAAGTAATCTTTTGGTTGTCCAATAACAGACCGCTTCCAACTTTTATGGACAACAGAGTTACTACAGTGCGTAGAGTGCCTTGGCTAGGTAACCAACCAAAAAACATACAGGGCGACTGTATAATAGTAAACTTTGAAAATCCCAACACAGTCGAGTATGTTTGCTCTTGGGGTGACCAATCTTCTACCGAAGGGATTGCAACCCATAATTTGTCGTACTTCTATCCCCCTAATACACGGCGTAATGCAGGTCCTCCATGGTCCTGGACGAGGGTAGGGAACTGGGGCGGAATTAGAGACCGTAATCAGTGGTCGGGGCACGGCCTTAGCAACCCACCACCAGGCTACTTCAGCAATTGGAGAGGTCCACCACTATCCAACAGATATGAATGCCTGGACATGGTGGATTGACTATCATCTCTACCTATGATAGACAGCAGTTACATCAGCGTCTCTCCTAACTTCAAAGTCCCCTGTAAGATCACTCGGGGGGCCGGCTCCTTCCAGCCATCTTCGTATGGTCCCCAGTCCGAGTCTTTCCCTCCCCAGTATACCCTGGTCCAACAGCAGTCATCTTCCCCTCACCAGAACGCGTGTTATACCATGCCAGCTACCCCTGCAGACCTGCTCCCAAATTCACAATTTATTACTCCCCAACCCAGGGAGCCTAAACCCAACCCTCCTCCTTCAGTTATAACCACCCAGTCCCTATCTCAACTCTCACATTCCTCCGCTGAACTTCAGCTTCCAAATTGTACTTTTACATCAACCCAGGATCTTCCAATTATATTCTGGAACGTAGCTGGCTTAAGATCGAAAATCCATCTTCAGTCTTGGGTGGAAGTAACTAATAAATTTAAGTTAATCTGCCTCGAAGAAACTTGGGCAATTGACCCTATCCACATACAGGGTTTTAAAACATTTCACCTTCCTCCCTTACCGTCCACTCATGGTAGACCTAAGGGCGGCTTAGCCATCTATGTTTCGAATTTAATTCCTTTTACTATCATGGAAGTTCAGTTAGTCTCGCCAATTTTCCAAATCCTTAAAATAGTTCCAGACAATAACTCTAGTTATTATCTCATCAATATGTATAATAACTCCTCACCTAGCGACTGTGTAAAATCTTTGTCGGAAATTGCTTTGTATTTACAAGATCAAAAAGCTATGAGTCAAGAGTTAAATTGTCATCTTGTGTGGGGTGGGGACTTCAATGTGTATCTGTGTAACAAATATGACAAAGGTATCTGTGGGCTTTCAGACGAGCACGATGCCCCCTTGGCCCACTTCACCCATAACGCTGTGGGTCAAGCACTAAATACCTGTATTTTTGCATTAGAACTTGAATTCGCCAACATCCTAGCGTGTCCCGCTGTAGAGTTTAAGCCGACTTTTCATGGTAAAGGTGCCTCCACTACCATTGATTTTATCTTATGCTCTCAATCCTTAAAAAACCGATTGAAGCAATTTTCAACTGGCACTGATCCTTCAAGTGACCACTATCCAAATAGCATAACCTTAGCATTAAATATACCACCTTCAGCCTGCCCAAAAACAAGTCTCCTAGCGCAGCATTCTCTGGAGATGAACAAAATCAATGGTTATACTGTCAAGTGGTCGACGATCAATCCCACAGAGATCACTAGCAAGATCATTCAAAAAACCCTTCCTCTGATCTATCAGTGTTTGGAGCCGTCTTCCTCCCCCAAGCTGATCCTTTCTAGCTTCACCAAAATATTAGAAGCCATCAGACAAGAGCTCACTTGTTCCTATAAGACTCTTGCCAATGATAAGGATTCAAGAGGGTGGTTTGATTCCCGCTGCCGCAAAGCGCAGCGTGCATTGAAAAACGCTCTACAAAAAAAGATTAGGGACAAGCCCCAAATTGCCTCTTTGAGGAAAAATTATAAGATGGCACAGCAATCACGCAAACAGGAAATAAAAAATAACCTCTGGGCCCAATTACATCAGAGTACTTTAACCAAGGACTCTATCATGTTTTGGAGAACAGTCAAGGCCCCTTTCCTAGTTGATGAAACTGCGATAGAGCATCTAGACGTGGCAGTACCTGCTGACAAATGGGTAGCTCACTACTCGCAGATCTTCGCGGATAACCCCGTGATAACTGAGGCCCCCAGACCAGAGGCGGAAGCTCCTACTAGTAATAACATCTTTCCCATCGATCTCTATTTCGATCTAGAGGAGATAATTACAGCACTGACCGCCTCAAAGACCGGTAAGGCGCCCGGTCCAGACGGGGTCCCCTTAGACATATTTGTGAGCAACATAGATCTTTGGTCTCCAATTGTCACACAGGTCATGTCTGCAGTTACCCAGATCGGCCTTTTAGACTCTTGGTCCACCTCTGTGCTTCTGCCCATTTTCAAAAAGGGAGATCGGGACAATCCAGCCTGTTACAGGCCCATCTCCCTTTTGGATTCCCTAGGCAAGGTAGCTGGCAGATTAATTCTGGAGCGTTTAAGGGACTGGGCCACAGAGAATAAGATCTTAACTGATCTACAGTTTGGGTTCCAGGAGGGCCTGGGCACTGTGGAACAGGCCTTAAATCTGACCTTGCTTATAGGTAAATACGTAGGGGCCAAAGGTGGTAAACTTCATCTAGTCTACGTGGATTTGAGTTCCGCATTCGATTGCGTAATCCACTCCAAGCTTTGGGCGATTTTGAAAAATCTGGGCATAGATCTTGCACTGCTGAATTTTCTCCGAGAGCTATACTCGGATGCAAAAGCATGCGTGAGATATGGTATTAAAGGGGAGCTTACGGAATCCTTTAATATTGAAAAAGGTGTAAGGCAGGGATGCGTCCTTGCTCCATTCCTATTTAACATCTATACTAACGGACTGGAGCAAGCGATGTTGGTTGACAGCAAAGATCTACCCTGCATAAGCTCCCGCCCTATTCCTGCATTATTGTATGCAGATGATTCAGTCATCTTAGCTAGGACACCTAATCAACTCCAGATCCAACTAGATAAATACTGTGAATTTATGTCTTCTCTTGGTCTTAAAGTCAATAAATCTAAGACTTTTGTTATGAACATCGGGAAAAGAGCCCAAAAATGTAAATCTCTCTTTATCGAGAAGACCAGATTAGAAACTGCCACCACCTATCCTTATCTAGGTATCCTTATTGACAATCACCTGTCCTGGAAACCTGCTATATCCAGTAAAAAACTGCAGTTTCAACGTACAACATCTGCACTGACCTCGTTTTCCAGGAAATTGGGTAAGCCCGCTCCTACTGTGCTTTTGCAGATTTACCAAGCCAAGTGTATGAGTGTGGCAACATACGGTGCAGGAGTCTGGGGCTATGTGCCTGCTGACGACCTACAAATTACAGAAAACTCCTTTCTGAAATATATACTAGCCCTCCCTCGTAGTGCTCCTACCTTCGGCACCCATGTGGAACTCGGTCGGGAGTATCTGACTGATATCATTAGCTACCAACCGATTCTACTTTGGCACCGTATATGGACCCAGGAGCAATGTCATCTAACTAGGTCACTAATATCTGACTGTCTCACTTTGTCCTACTGGAAAAAGATTCCCTGGCTGCTATATGTATCGAGATTTTTGTCAGATTTGAATCACTCTGCATATTTTACTGATCCCGAATCCTTAGTGGACATATCTAGAAAATCTTTGAAAAAGCTATGTGCTGACCACTTGAGTGATCTTCGTTTGTGTTCTGAACTTGTGAAAAAATCAAACGTTCATTTAACGATGGTCCAATTTCCTCATGGCATTCAATTTTATCTGTCATTTTTTCTGTCAAATTATGAGAGATATGTTTTAACCAGATTTCGGTTTGATCTATTTTATCGTCTTGTTTCATTGCCTGTGCCCTTAGACTGGTCACGGGAACTACCAAACTGTCCCTGTGACGGTCTTACTCGCCAGTCAACTCTGCATGTAACCTTTTTCTGCGGTTTCTATAAGTCCCCGCGGAAACGTTGGCTGGTTCCTCTGCTTCGACATATAGGGCTGAGAAGATGCAGACCGGCTCTTCTGGCACTTCAAAATCTAGATACCCCGTATGTAGCCAAAACTGTAGCCTGCTTTCTTAAAGCCTGTTTGAACATTCATTTTCAACTATCGGCAAATGTTTCTTAGGATTTTACCGCTTATTCGGTTATTATTCCTGTATATAGAGTGTTAGCGTTTACTCCTAAATGTCTGCTTCCCTCAACAGCCATTACCAAACTGAATTTTTACTGATTATTTGCGCTATTATTGTTGTTCTTAGAGTGTCAGTGTTTTTATGTAAATTGCCTCCCTTTTTAAGCAGTCAGTGGGCAAACTGATTTTTATAATGTTGTAATGCTTCAAATGAACTTTTTATGATTGTAAATCCAATCGAAATAAAGTATTTTACTACTACTACAGACTATGTGAAGCTCCTGCCCTGGGAATGCCTGATTATGAAAAGGAATTTGAGCTGTATTGTAGTGAGAGAAATGGATGTGCACTTTCAGTGTTAATCCAGAAACATGGACGTCTGAGGAGGCCAATTGCCTATTTCTCAGCAACTCTTGACCCAGTAGCTGTGGGTTTACCAGGTTGCCTGAAAGCAGTAGCTGCTACCTGCAAAAGTCTGGAACAAAGTGAGGGAATCATAATGGGATATCCTGTACGGGTATTCGTACCTCATGATGTGGCAATCCTTTTGACAAGGAGCCGGACACAGTTCATGTCTCATAGTCGGCTGACTAAATATGAGAAAGTCATTCTTGGTGCAACCAATGTAAGCCTGGAGAGATGTGTGAATGTGAATCCAGCGACACTGTTGCCTGATGCTGAATGTGTGGGAGTGAGAAATGACGTTGATCATGACTGCCTGGATGTACTTGATTACTGTACAAAGCCAAGGCCAGACATAAGAGATCTGCCACTGCCTGAAAGTGATCATGTGTTGTTTGTGGATGGATCTTGTCTGAGAACAGATGAAGGAGTGTTGAGTGCTGCATATGCTGTGTGTAAAGTCTCGGAAGTTGTGGAAGCATCACCCTTGAAAGGAGTTACTGTGGGAAATAAGTTTGCGAATGACATAGCACAATACTGTGCAAGAAACAATCATTCCATTAACCGGAGTAAAGAGCGAGAAATATCTTCTTGTTCCTTAATGTTTACTAATGAGGTGGGAACATGGGAGGAAGTGAAACAATTGCAGGATGAGGCAGGAGATGAGGAAATGAGAGACTGGGTGAAAGCAGGTTGTGCACCTAGAGAAAAAGATCATGTGTGGGTCTATAGGGATGGAAGACCAGTCATGCCAAATAGCATGCTATCAACAATGGCAAGGATGTATCATGGCCAAGGACACCTGGGGAGGGATGCTATGATAAGAGCCTTTAAGCAAACCTGGTACAGTCCAAAGTTTAGACTGATAGCAGAAAGTCTCTGCCAAAGATGTCTGATATGTCAGCAATTCAATCCTGGAAAGAAAACAGTGGTGAGCCTAGGAACAATAGGCAGGGAGGGAGGACCCTTCACAAGAATGCAGATAGACTTCATTGAAATGCCCCCAGTCAACAGATTGAGGTATGTCCTGGTGGTGGTCTGTTTATTCTCCAGGTGGGTGGAGGCATACCCAACAAGAAGAAATGATGGGATAACAGTGGCCAAATTACTGTTAAGAGAATTTATCCCAAGGTACGGGTTCCCAGTAACCATTGAATCAGACAGAGGAGGACATTTTTATAATGAAATCATGGGTCTAATCTGTGAAGCATTGAGTGTACAGCAGAAGCTACATTGTGCTTACCGACCAGAGGCTTCTGGTGTGGTTGAACAAATGAATGGTACCATCAAAAATAGAATTGGCAAAATGTGCTTAGCCACAGGAATGAAATGGCCCGATGTCTTGCCTCTAGTCCTGATGACCATTAGGTCTACTCCAGCTAGAACTACAGGTTTGAGTCCACATGAAATCATCATGGGACGTGCAATCTAGACCCTGCCCCTCATCTGCATATTTATTTAGACTCTATTTGGTATCACAGCGCAGAGATACTCCGGTTGGAGTCGATTCCAGCGCTATAGAAACCCATAAATAAATAAATAAATAAATGAGACATGCATTTGTACCAGTCAATAGGTTGATGACAATAACTGATGACATGATTTTGGATTACTGTAAGGGCCTGGCTGACGCAGTTCATTCAGTGTTTCACCAGGTTGGAGAAGACGCCACCACACTTGAAAAGAAACCAGCCCATGATCTGAGCCCAGGGGACTGGGTAAGAATAAAAGTCCACAGAAGAAGGAATTGCCTGGTTCCAAGGTGGGGAAGGCCAAGACAAGTCATCTTGACCACAACGACTGCTGTGAAGTGTGCTGGAGTGAAAAATTGGATACATGCAAGTCATACACTGAGAGTTCCAAATCCAAGAGACGGCACGGGAAAAGAATACTTTGAAGGATCTGATTCCAGTGATGATGCAGACAGTGAGACAGTAAGAAGAAAAAAGAACCCTGAAAGTGGGGAAAGTGAGTCAAGGGAAATTTTCATCCCATCAGAAGAGGTTCTGAAAAGAACAGTGCAAACTGCAGAGGCAAGTTCAGATTCTGAAGAAGTGCCTGAAGTTCTAACTGACAGTGTCCAACACAAAAAGAAAGAAAGAAAAGAAAAGAACCTTCCAACAGAAGTGACACCTGAAACAAATGAGGAAATTGAACAAGTTCCACCTGAGATAAATATTGAAGAAGAAGGGACAGACAAAGACAGAGAGGGACAGATTGAGGAAAAACCCCGAGGAGGTGTAGGGAACATCAACAACAAACTAGGTGAAGGGACAAGTAGACAGCAAGAAGATTGCATGTCGGAGACCCGAGGAGGGACAGAAGTAGGGAAATCTCAATTGGTGGAAAAAGAGACTGTTGGAGAAAAAGAAGTTGTTGGAGAAAAGAAAGCAGTTGATGCACAAGAGGTAACTGAAACAGAGTCTGATGAAAGTGACAATGAGATACATGGAGGACGAGTTCTGAGAAAGAGAACTTGGCTTGGAGAAAGAAACAATAAAGAAGGAAAACAAAAGAGAAATGCTAAAGGAGATCTTTGGCCAAATAAGATAAAGAGACTGAGGTATAGACTGACACGAGTTAACTCTTCGAAAGCTGAACAAGTGAACGAAGTGTCAAGTCAAAATCCAACTAAAGAAGAAGAAACAAAGATACCTGAGAGAACTAAAAGAACAAGAAAACCAAACCAGAGGTACAAGTCACCGGAATGGACGTATGTGGCACTGCCTGAACAAGGAAAAGAGGCGGACAGCCAAAGAAGTCCAGAGGAGGCTTTACTGAAAGAGGTTGCCGAAAAAGAAGCTGTGGGAATCCTGAGAGTTATCTTGTCCGACATTGGAGAAGAGACGGATGTTCAGGACCTGATACAGTTTGATGATGATGAAGAGACAGTAAAAAGTGATGAAAATCCAAATTGAGTAGATCCAAGGAAAATCACTTGGAAAAGAGAAGAAAAAGCAATACTAAAACTAGTAGATTGTAAAAATCTGTTGGGTACTCGCTGCCCTTAAGTTCAGTAGAGGAGTAGAAGAGGCTAAGTCAAAAGACACGGTCAAATTAACCAAATGGCTAACACTGAGAATAATAAAAGTAGATGTACCTTTCTGAAAAGATGGTGCAAGATGTGCTGCTGCTGTACAGGTTTATTAATGCTGCTTTGGAGCGTGCTTGCTCTATTGATTTCATTTAGAGTCACTATAGACACTTTAGAAGGTCATACTGAGAACAGAACTAATATAGGGAAAAGTTCAAAGAAAATAGTACCAACTAGAACTAGCAATGTACATACACATAAAGATAGGTCGATTAATGATTTTTCTAGCAATGTTTTTTCTAAATTGTTGTATGAGTACGTAAAGACAATGGAAGTAAGGGATTGCTACGTTTGCATGCAATTACCTGCCTCTGTTACAGAAGGAGTAACTTATCATCATCTTCTGGCTACGTATGGAATTTCCTGTAGTTTGCTGATTAGTATATTTTATCAGTTAGGGAAATTAGATTATAATATGTCTAATGTAGATAATATTCTTGGGCAGTTGCCTATGAACAAAGCACTGAATCCTGCAAAAGAAGCTAACACTTTAGGTGAGATTTTTTTCAGAAATCAAAGAATTAACATTAGAATATGTTTTTAGAAACAATTTAACTTGCAGTTTGAAAGGAGAAGAGAAGAATGTTCTGGACATGGTTGAGAGAAGAAGGTTGAACATGCACGAGAAAGCAGAAGGGCATAAAATGAGTGACACAATGTGGGATATTGAGAAAGAAAAGGAGTTGAAAAATGGAGCCAGTCCATCTATGGCTATAGATGCCCCACAGAAAGGCAAACTGTGCATTACCAGGAAGAGATCCCAATATGATTATTATTTCATAGGGACTAGTGAGTGCCATGATACATACTTTATTGCAACCGGATGGGGATTTAGAGGAGGAGAAGATCCAGTTTTTCCGGGAGTGTATTATATTTGTGGGAACAAGGCTTATTACCGTTTGCCTGACCATTGGTTTGGTACATGTTATGTTGGCCTGGTCTTTCCAAAGATTTTTCACATGGATAGAGTAGATGATGCTGAGCAAACTAATTTCTTAACACGCTATAAGAGAGAAACATGGACAGAAATTGTAGGAGATATTTTTGGAGCTTTAATTCCAGCAGTGGGAATTTCTTTGAATGCATTTGGCATTCGGAAGCTGTCAACAGTAGTGGATCGCTTGTCAACAAGCACCGCTGGAGGCTTTCTTTTGGTTAATACAGAAATGGTTGCTTTGCGTGCTATGGCAATGCAAAATCGACTTGCCCTTGACATTCTTTTGGCAAAAGAGGGTGGAGTCTGTGGAATGCTGAAAGTTCAACATTGTTGCACTTACATTCCTGACGAAAGCAAAGATCTAAAAGTTTATATCAAAAATATTACTGATTTGCATGAAGAATTAGTACCACTGGAAGCTGAAAGTATCTGGACTAAAATGGCTAATAAGATGATTGCTATTAAGAATTTTGTAGCTAAGATAGGTAGTACCATATTTGGTAAGATAATATTTCCATTAACCTGTGTAATTGTTGCATTATTGATCCTTAGATTAGGGTGTATGTGTTGTAGATATAGAAGAAATAAAAAGAAAAATACAAAAGAAATTGTTAAAAAGAGACAGAAGAAACCAGAAAGAGATCCACAAGAAATAGAATTAGAAGAGCTAAGAGAAAGCATGTACATAGAAACTAAGAAGGAGGATGAGAGGGAAACAAGGGTTTGAAAGAAATGAACAAGAAGATATTTTGAATCTTTCCAAAAGGGGAAACTAAATTGTTTTTTTTAAATTTTTTTTATTTTTGTGGTGATTAGATATCACCAAAGGGGGGATTGATGGAGCAGGGTTTTTACTTTAAAACCGAATACCTGTTTCATTTTCGCATGTTATAACTAAAAGTACTACTGATTAATTATTAATTATTAAAAGTTTGTCAAATGTTGTCTAACCAACCTTATTATCAAGAGAATTACACGTGGGAATGCTATTGCATGGCTAAAATAATAAGTGAACTAAGATGGTGAGCAAACTGACAGAAATCGATGTTGCTTATGTAATGTTATTGTGTTTGCGCTTATAAATTAATATGCATTAATGGCTTTTAATGTCGCAAATGGCTAGATAGATACATACACATAAGGGTATTAGCAGGGGAATAACACTGTTTAATCATTTCCGTGCAGTAATTCTGTTTTATGTTTATTTTCACTTAAGTTGACTAATGTGGCCTACCACAAAATGGCCACCACCCGCAGCCTGCATTTGAGTTGATGGAAACTTTTGCAAGAAAAGCTTCGCGCTGCCTGTGACCTTGCCCACTCGACAAAACTGAAAAGCCATGATCATGACGACAAATCCAGGATGGTTGCCAAGAGCCCCTGAACATGAAGATCGTTACAAAAAAGTGAAAACTGAACTTATGAACTGTTGATCCCACCATTGGGATACAAATTATCTTATAAAACATCCGTGGATGTATCAAATTAGTCATGGACATTCAATTTTCCTATTCATTATTTGGGACAATCGAAGTGTAAGAAAATCTCGCACAGTAGCGTAAATGTACCAAGATGACATTATTTCCGCCATTCATCCGTTCTGAAAAATAAATTGTAACTTTACAGAATGTAAATTTTAGTATAAATATTAGTAGGCTAGAGAGGTCTAGCGTCACTTCTTCCCGAACTGATGATCCGAGGTCCCTATGCTGACGAAGAGGACGGTGACTCTACATGACTGCAGAAACTCTGTTTCTTCTACTGAGGACCGGTTCTGACTTAGGATCTGACATTTAGACAGAATAGGTAAATATGAGAGAAATGAATTTGCATTTAATTGGCTTTTCTTACAATTTTAGATAAACAAATAATTCTGTTTGAATCTCTGTGTCGGGTGATTATTTCTGGTCATGTTTATTGAATTTATTTGTGTATTCTTTGAAATGTTTCGCTAGATTTATAAGCAACTAGTTGGTCACATCGACCTCAAGGTACATGCAGATTGGTTAGGTATATGAAGAAAGTGTTTCCCCTATGCAAGGCACGGACAAGGTGGTTTAGGTTTGAAAGTTGGTGTAATGGGCCCCACCAGCGTGTGATGTGTGTGTGCGTGTGTGACTGTGAAATTACTCCGTCCGTGGAAGTAGAAGGGATTCGGAAGCTCCAATCTGCACCAAGGGTGGAGGGGAGGAGTTCTCCGGAGACTTTGTTCCAGCTTCTGCGTGGGAGATGGAGCATGGGGTTGGGTGTGGTGGGTTTTGTGAAGGAGAAAAAGATGCAGTGGTGGTCGGTCCAAAGCAGTTCCGTGGTGTGGCTGAAGCAAATGTTGTTTCTTCCGGCGAAGATGGGGTCGAGTGTGTGTCCTGCTGTGTGAGTGGGGTGGAGACAAGTTGTTTCTCCAGGAGGGTGGTGGTGTTGGTATTGCTGTGGTTGCCCAGGTGGAAGCTCAGGTCTCGGAGTAGTATGTAGTCCATAGAGAAGAGGGGTGTGGGGTCCAGGCGGTCTGTAGGCGAGCGTTCCGCAGAGCGTGGTTCTGGGGTTGGGCTGGATCTGGAAGTGGATGTGTTCCATCGGGGGGAGGCGCTGTCTGTGTTGGTGGTTGTCAATCGGATGGAGCATTTGTGGACAATGGCGGGTTCTCCTCCTAGGCTGTTGGGGCAGTCTTTTCTCAGGACTTTGTATCCGTCGGGAATGGCAATTGTGATGTCGGATGCAGAACTGTCGTTGGTCCAGGTCTCTGTGAGGAAGGCAAAGTCGGGCATCTGGGTGTTGAGGAGGTCCCAGATTTCTGCGGCGTGTCTGTGCAGGGAGTGTACGTTGAGGAGGATGCTGTCCAGTGGTTTGTGTGCGCTGGCATTCGGTAGGCTAGAGGCTAATGCTGGGGTCCAGAGGTGGGAGATGGTGTGTCGGCAGGAGATCGTACCTTGAGTGTTGCTCGGCGTCGAGAGCTGGCAGTTGTTGCATCATGGGTTGAGTATGTGGAGAGTGCTGGGGTCGCAGCGGTGGGGCATGGCCAAAAGGGTCCCCGGCATGTCCTGCCGCGGACCCTTTGGGCCATAAAGGCAGAAACAAGTTGACGACCTTCCCCATTACGGTAATGGGGTACTAATTCCCCTTCTTCACTGATTCCATTTTAAAATCAAGTAGTTGCCATTTGTACAAAATTATTTTTGGTAATTACACTGATTTTTAACTATCACTTACTGTCACGGGCCCCCACTTAGATTTAAAAGTGCCTCCCTGTCTTCAGGTGAAGGCCGGCTCTCTTATCAAACCCAAATTTTTAGAGAGCGAGGACTGCCGATGATGAAGCATGACACCAGGTGGTGGTGAGGATAGTCCTTCACTTTTTATGAGATGCCAGGCACTCCACTTAACACCTTTTAACTTCAGTCTTCATACACTCAGGGTAGCTTCTTTTGTGTACACATAACAGCCCTCCCTCCCCAGAAGAATTGGCCACAGGTCTGCCAAGGTGCTTAGTATTTGATGAACTATGGCAGAGGCAGCCCTTCTTTATAGCTCCCAAGGTGGGGGTAGTGCCTAGGATGGGGACTGGGTATAAGAATTGGAATTAAAGTTTAGTTAAGTCTTGGATAAGTAAATCCTGTCTGTTTGGCAAGACAAACCCAGAAATGTAAGGAACATGACAAAGAATAATAAGCCTCTGTGAAACGAAGATTATGAAGTTAGGAAATTATTTATACACCGAAAGTTGGAAATTAGTCAGTTCTAGGCTAAGGGGTTTGTTGAATCACCAGTTTTACACTGACTTACTTAACAAGATTGGATCTTTTAAACACTTCTATACCCTGTTTTTTGCTGAATAAACAGTTCCTCGAACTTCTCTTGAATTTATACGATTTGATTCTGGTTGTGAGCATGTTTCAACTGATGCTGAATTTTTTAAAATTAATAATGTTACATTTTCTTTCTGCGCAGTATATGACTGGGTGGTAGACATACAGAGGAGGACCAGTCGTGTCCAGTCAGTGGTGACTGACTCCATGGAGCATGTTCCCACAGCGGTGAACCCACGCACCCATTACTCTGTAGCCTGGGATATCAAGCTTGCCTTCATCCCACTCTATTACTTCCCAACGTTGTTGGCAGAAGC
This sequence comes from Triturus cristatus, assembly GCF_964204655.1. Classification (NCBI taxonomy): domain Eukaryota; kingdom Metazoa; phylum Chordata; class Amphibia; order Caudata; family Salamandridae; genus Triturus; species Triturus cristatus. The sequence continues at coordinate 1,202,167,427 of NC_140585.1, read as the reverse complement.
CCTGCAGGCATGGATTCACACAAGGCCTGCCCCGGGAATTTGACACACTGTATGTTTTGGTCTACCCCTTTTCAAACTCTCTTGGCATGTTCAGGCTCCTCCTCCAGATCTCCAGAAATACTATAGTGCAGTCCTAGGGGGTACACACCCTGGTGAAACCAATACAGGCAAGAATAACAAGGAAATCTATATGGAGTGTCAGGTTGTGTTTTAAGTGAAGAATGTTAGGTATGGAATGCGCTTTGAACATTGCCAAATCTGGCAATCTGGGCGATAGGGAGTTGAGGATTTCATTTGTTGCCATTGGCTGCAGGGTCAGGCTGATCTATAGTACAATCAGGGAGCGCCCAATGGGCTACTCTGAATGGTCAGTGATTGGGCTGTTTTATGGTTTGCCAAGCCGGTTTTTACGTTTTGCATGAACACTGAACAGTACGCATGTGCTTTCAGCAAAATCTATTGTTATTCAAAAAAAGTTTTAAAGCCTGCCCATTACTTAACAGAATTTACAATTGGTTGGCTTCAATGTCACTCTTGTTTCTTTGCTTCTGATTGGTCAGCACCTCCAGTTCCTTCCTTGTTAGACCTGACAACCTTGGGCTGGTCTTCTCCCAAATGTTGTGCCTGCTTGTCTCCAATTTTGCTGGATTTTTGCTTCTGTTGGCTTTAGGTTTCTGTGCACTTTACCACTACTGACCAGTGCTAAAGTGCTTGTGCTCACTTCCCTAAACATGGTTCCATTGGCATACCCCTAATTGGCATATTTATTTACCTATACGTCCCTAGTAGAATGCACTACATGTGCCCAGGGCCTGTAAATTAAATACTACTCGTGGGCCTGCAGTAGATATTGTGCCACCCCCTTAAGTCGCTTTAAACATGTCTCAGCCCTGCCATTGTAGAGCCTGTGTGTGCAGTTTTAAACTGTCATGTCGACCTGGCAAGTTAACCCTCTTTCCAGGCCCAAACCTTCTTTTTTATAATGCATATAAGTCCCCAGGTTGGTTCCTGTACAGCCCAGGGGCATAGTGCAATGTATTTATTTTTTTTTATAATTATTTTTATTAACAATCATTGACATTTACATACAGTACTAAGGATTAGGCTAGAGTGTAACAGTGGTGACATACAGCATTCATTGAAACAACAGTATTACCCATTGGAAGCTATGGGGAAGGGACCATATCAGGGTCAGCTCCACTGGGTGGTACACACAGATTCCCCCTATAATTATTCCACGGGTCCCAGATTTTGGACCATTTTCGAGGGCAACCCCGAGCTACATAGACCGTCCTCTCCCTGAACATGCACCAATCGAGGTCTTTTTTCCAGTCTGAGAGCGTGGGTGCTTGAGCTGCTCCCCAAAGCTCCCCAAAGCTGTGCTATGTTCCAGAGTGTTTGGTGACTGTTCAACTCTGTGGGTTCCCAAATGTTGAGAAGGCATCTTCGTGCCTCCTGGGTGGAGAGGAACCGCAAGAACCTCGCTAATTACCTCATGTATTTTTACCCAGTAGGCTTGTATGTAAGTACAGTCCCAGATAATATGTATGAACGTGCCCAACTGTGTGCAACCCCTCCTACACTCTCCTCCTCCAGCCACTCCCATATGTAGCAGTTGGGGCCCTGTCACATAGACTCTGTGCTTCCTGCCATTCCTCGTCGTCAATTATCATCCCGTCATTTACCCATTTTTCTAGCAACGCGCGGAGGGGTCTTCCATGTTGTTTATTAGATTTTTATATATTAGCGAAATGGTCTTCTCTGGCAAATGGCCGTCAAGTATTCTGTCCTCTAGGGGAGACGCGTCAGGGGGGGAGGAGCCCGCTGGTAGGAGTGAGCGAAGTGCATGACGCACCTGTATGTAGAGAAAACGCTCAGAGTCTGCTAGTTCATATTGGTGTTGCAGTGTGGCAAATGGTTTGATCTCGTTCTTATCCCAGAGGTCTTGGACGCGCAAAACCCCTATTAGTTCCCACTTGTCGAATCCTTTCGATTTCCACAAGTCTCCCAGCCGTTGGGAATACCACAACGGGGTGGCCAATATGAGCTTCATCCCCCAACCCATTGACCTATTAACAGTGTGCCACATAGCAGTAGAATGTTTAGTAGGGCCTGTGAGGGGATATCTGCCTGGCTTGGAATACAGCACCCGATTGAAGGCTCCCCGCCCAATTCCCTAAAGTATGCACTGGGAACAGGATCAATGGAATTTTGCAAAGCGTATAAGAATTGAGGTAGGGACATCATTTTAAAAAGAGCTGCTTTGCCCAACAATGAGAGGGGAAGCGCCTTCCAGCTCATTATGTCTCTTTTAAGTCTTTGCAGCGGCGGGACGAGATTGCGGGTGTAGCGGAGCGTCCGATCTAGGGAGGCGAAGATCCCCAGATATCGAAACCCATCCGATGCAATTTGAAGGGGGCATTTGGGGTGGGTCACCCCTGAGGACATAGAGAAGGGACTTCTGCCAGTTTACACTGAAACCGGAGGATATACCAAATACATTAAGAATGTCAAAAACCGCAATCAGAGACTTCTTTGGGGTAGCAAGATATAGCAGAATATCGTCCGCATAGAGTTAAATTCGGTCTTCCCAATCCAGGGACTAGTGCAATCCGCGGATGACTGGGCCCCTCCGGATCCAAGCCGCCAGAGGCACGAGAGCCAGTGCGAACAGTAGGGAAGAGAGTGGACATCCTTGTTGCGTCCCCCGACTGAGTGGAAAGGTATCCAATTTTTTGTTGTTTACTACTACTTGCGCTAAGGGTGCACTATATAGGAGGCGCACCCATTGTATAAATCTTGGTCCAAATCCCAGCTTAGTGAGTGTGGCAAAGAGATACGACCATAGTGGCATCTAATGAAACGATCACTGCCTGTTCTTGCCTGTTCTTGTATGGTAGACACTCTACCCAGAACACCATGGACCCTACACAGATTCAGTGCCGTATTCCTGTGTGGCATAAACCCGGATTGGTCCGGGTGGACCAGGCCCCCAATGACTTTAACCAGTCGATTAGCCAGCAGTTTAGCCAGAATTGTGGGTTCAGCATTAAGAAGGGATATAGGACGGTATGACGCACATTCTGTCTTGGGTTTACCCTCCTTATGGATAGTGACAATAGTGGCCATTCTCTGGTCCAACGGAAGCAGTCCCTTCTCCAAACTGCCCACATACATAGCTTTCAGGTAGGGGGACAGTTTATCCGGCCTCAATTTGTAGAGTTCAATCGGGATACCGTTGGGACCCAGCGCTTTGCCTGAGTGCAACGTGCGAATGGCAAGTGCTATTTCGTCTTCGGACAGAGCACTTTTGAGAAATTCACGGTCTTCTATGGAGAGAGTAGGGAGAGAGATATCCCGGAGGAGCTCAGCTGTGTCGCTTTCATTATATGGTGCTATCGAGGTGTAAATGGATTGGAAATGATCAGCAAATTGATTAACTATCTCTTGCGGGTCTGTGATGGGGGGCATACCTGTTCTAAGGAGTTCAGGGACCAGCCGACTGGCCCATTCTTTTCTGTCAAGCCAAGCAATCAGTTTTCCCGCCTTCTCACCCAATTCGTAGAGTCTACTCAGCCGATCTCTCCCAAGTGCTTTGGCTTTTTCAGTTACTAATTGTCGTGACGCTAGCAGCTTGCGACCTAGGATAGCCACTAACCTCGGTAGATCACCAGCAGGAACGATGACTGAAGAATAAACCCTTGGATTCCCCAGGGCGCAGCACCTCACAGGGAAATGGGAATACTCTCCGCTATGGGAACTGCCCTCTGGGGAAGGAACGGAAGAAGGGGAAATAATATGTGACACCACAGCGTTTCTCCTGTCTTCCAGGTAACCTAATAATCCAGCCAGGTCAACGAAGGAAACTGCACAGGGGAAGAGAGAGAGAAGAACAAATGAGAAGAAGGTAGGCAGACCCACCCCCGTTCCTCCCTTCCGCGGGACCTCGGTTTCCTGATGTTGTCTGTACCTGTGAGAAAGTATTGGTGCCCTTGGACTGGAGCCGGATAGGAAACACGGGGATGAATGGACCAGTTTCTCCCAACAGCAATCAGGGTGACGACGGAGGAATGTGCTCCGGGGAAATGTAAGTGAATCAAAAGCAGAACAGGCAACTTGAGGTAGGTAATGCACCCAAAAATCAGCAAGTAGGCAAAGCGCAGGCGCTAGAAGTATCACACGTGACTATGGCCCGTGAGCTTCAATAAAAACCAAAACAAAACAACAAGAAACAAAACCAAAATCAGCAAGTCCTTGGGGTTTCATGGCCTGTTTGTTACCTGACCGTAGCGTCCGTCGTGCAGAAAGAAATGCCGGATTCCATTCGGTTACGTCACCGAAGAATCCAAGGTACTGGGCGAAGATGGAGGGAACGCGTCTGCAACCGCTACCCTGGTCCTGAGGTCTGTGGCAGGAGTGAGACTCGGTCGTCCTGCGGGGACAACACCTTCCGCCGACCGAGTCTCGTGGAATGGGGGCAAATATCCCGAAGGCTTAGCTCAAGGAAAACAAGCACCGAAGCCTGAGAAAGCGCCGCTCCTGGCGACGCGCTGGTTGTGGCTTTACAGCGAACAGCTCAAGGATCCGGAACTTCTGGATTGACAAGCCCCCTCCTGTGGGAGCGGCGCTTCTTTGTAGTTCCGGCTGGGCGGGGGCAATTTCCTGTTTCCGGAATGACGGGTTTCGGGGCTTCTGGGGATTGTAGTGTAATACCTCCTTTGGCCGATGATCGCGACAGAACCCCCCCTTACAGACCGCCGTCCCGGCGGTTGTCCGGGTTTACCGGGGTGTGTCCTGTGGAAACGCCTTAAGAGCTGCGGGCAATTGAGGTTACAGGCGGGTTCCCAGGATCTTTCCTCTACCCCATAGCCCTTCCAGTCGATGAGATACTGCACTCTTCCTCTTAGGAGACGAGAATCGAGTATGGCCCGGACTTCGTATTCTTCCTGTCCATCTATTTCCAGTGCAGTCGGTATGACAGGTAACCTCATTGTTCCTGGGCATGGTCTCAGCAAGGACACATGAAACACAGGGTGGATTCGCCATGTGGGGGGTAAGGTGAGCCGTACTGCTACAGGGTTTATGATTGCCTCTATCCCATAGGGCCCAACGTATTTAGGTGCTAGTTTACCCGCCCCTTTTAGGGGGAGGTTCTTAGTGGACAGCCATACTTTGTCACCAATCTGATATGCGGGTTCGAGTGTTCTTTTGGTGTCTGCTACCCGTTTCTGTGTGGTTTGGGCCTGGGCTAAATGCTGTTTGGCGTCTATGAGCACCGCTCTTAAGTGAGCGTGATGTTCCTGTATAGACGGGTGTTGTGATTTCACAGGCCAATCGAATGGTAGCATGTTTGGGTGAAACCCGTTTAAGCAAAAGAAGGGGGAGCACCCTAGCGTGGAGTGTTCTGCGTTGTTGTACGCAAATTCGGCTGTCCAGATCAAGGAATACCAGTCCTCACTGTTTTGGAGGGAGAAACATCGCAAGTACTGCTCAAGTGTTTGATTGAGCCGCTCGGTTTTCCCATCTGTTTGGGGATGGTAACTTGTGGATAACCGGGCGTCTAGGTCCATTGTGGTGCACAATGCCCTCCAAAACCGGGATGTGAACTGGGAACCCCGGTCGGTTATGAGGATCCGGGGGATCCCATGGGCTCTCACGATATTCTGTAGAAAGAGCAAGGCTAATTCTGCTGAAGAGGGCAGTTTTTTAAGGGGGATGAAACGTCCCATCTTTGGTAGATGATCCACCACAACGAGGACGGTCGTTTATCCTTCACTGGGGGGCATTTCTACCACAAAGTCCATAGAGACCGTGGGCCAGGGAACTGGTGGGATTGGTATGGGCCGTAAGAGCCCTACAGGTTTGGTATGTCTGGTTTTTCCCTGTGCACACACTGCACATTGTTTCACGTACTCTCTTGTGTCTTTGTGCAGCGTAGGCCACCAGAAGGACCTCTCGATGTTAGCAATGGTCTTGTGTTCCCCTAAATGGCCCCCCAACTTGGAGTCGTGAGCCCAGTTTAACACCTGTTGTTGTAGTGCTGCATTAGGTATGTACAACGCTTGTTGATGGTATAACAATTCCCCGTTGGAGGTTCTGTGTTCTGGGACTTCGTGTAACCAGGTCTGGCTGTCGATGTTGGTTACTGCATTTTTCACTTCGTCAATGAAATCCTGGGACATCACTAAGGCGATGCATTTATTCCGAAATGCTGCGGCCGGGATTATGGGTGGAGGTTCGGGGGTTTCTTCCGGAATCCCACTCGTTTCATCTACTTGCCGGGACAGGGCGTCGGCTTTTCCATTCTGGGGTCCGGGTTTGTATTTGATCGGGAAATCATAATCTGAAAAGAACAGGGACCATCTCAGCTGACGGGGAGTTAGAGCTCAAGCGGTTTTTAAAAAGAGGAGGTTACGGTGATCGGTGTAGATCTCCACCGTATGTCTTGCTCCTAGTAAGTAATGTCTCCACTCCTCACAGGCCCGTTTGATGGCCAGTAGTTCTTTATCGGACACCGTATAATTGATCTCACTCGGAGCAAGTTTTTTGGAGAAGTAAGCGACAGGATGGAGCTGTCCCGTCTCGGGGTGTCTTTGGGATAGTATGCCCCCCAAGGCATATTGTGATGCGTCCGTTTCTACCACAAACGGCAAAGAAGTATCGGGATGCCGGAGGATAGGGGCCTGAGTGAATCTTTGTTTCAATGTCTCGAAAGCGTGGTTGGCTTCTGCGTCCCACTGGAACCGGACGTTCTTCCTTAGGAGCCTTGAGATGGGATGTATAACCTTAGAGAAGTCCTTAATAAAACGCCTGTAGTAATTGGCGAATCCCAGAAAGCTTTGCACTGTCTTTACGGTACGGGGCGGATTCCATCCAGTTATGGCCTCGACCTTCCCCGCGTCCATTTGAAAGCCTTGAGCATTCACGACATACCCCAAGAAGGTGACCTCTTCCGCATGGAACAAGCATTTTTCTAGTTTGGCGTACAAAGAGTGGGCACGGAGTCTGTCTAGCACCTTCTTGACGTGGATAATGTGTTCTGGCAGGTTGTCCGAGTATACCAAGATATCGTCGATATACACAATGCAGTGAGTGTCCAAGAGGCCGCGTAAAACGTCATCCATAAAACACTGGAACGCTGCAGGGGCATTACACAATCCGAAAGGCATCACTTGGTACTCGTAAAGGCTGTATTTGGTTCGAAACGTGGTTTTCCACTCGTCTCCAGCCTTCACTCGCACCAAGTGATATGCCCCCCGCAGATCCAGTTTGGTGAAGATCCGAGCCCCTCGTAGTTGGTCCAGCAGGACTGGAATCAGAGGCAACGGGTATCGATTTTTTATCGTTACCTTGTTAAGTGCCCGGTAATCGATGCAGGTCCTGAGCTCGTCACAGTCCTTCTTCGAAATTAAAAAGAGGGGAGACGAAGCCGGGGATGTTGAGTGACGTATGAATCCTGATGCGAGATGCTCTTTCAGGTACTCCTGGAGATACTGCGTTTCTGGTTCAGTAAGAGCGTACACTCTACTGCAGGGGATGTCTGCTCCAGGAACGAGGTCGATGCGGCAATCGTAGGATCGATGGGGCGGTAACTGTGTTGCTTTTCGTTTGTCAAATACCTCTCCGTATTCCTGGTAGTCATCGGGCAAGACGGTCGGACATTGGTACCTGCCAGGGCTGCAACTTGTCGCCAGCAACTCCGCTTGCGTGGTGGTCTGTAGATCTGGCATAACCTGTTTTTGGGTACAATGGTCTTGGCAAACCGTGGATGTAAGAGAGACGGAACGGTCTGCCCATCGGATGACTGGGTCGTGTAGCGTCAGCCACGGCATTCCCAGGATGAGGCGAAAATGCGGAGCATCTATCAGGTCGAATCGTATGGTTTCGAAATGCCCCCCTATCTGTAGGGTAAGGGGCAGGGTATGCAGTGTGACTGGTCCTGAGGTCAAGGCCTTTCCGTCGACTGCTGTCACTGCTACTGGGGTCTTTTTTCGTTCGCAGGGCACTGCGATCTGTTTTGCGTATTGCTGGTCGATGTAGTTTCCTGTAGCCCCAGAATCCAGCATCGCTGAGGTACTGAGAGGGGTGGCATGTAAGATCCACAACTCGACATTTACTGTGATATGGGCTACTGCCGGTTGGATGGTGTTGGCCAGTTGTGCAGGGACCGTAGATGAAGCAAAACCCAAGGTGTTGGTCCCATCGCTCCTTGGGTTCTTTAGTTTTCCGACTCCTGAAATATCGTAGCCTGTGTTTTTGGGATGGAGCCTCTGTCGGGACCTCTCTCTCGTGCTCGGCATTCTCTAATGAAATGTCCGCTTTTCCCGCAGTACAAGCAGAGTTTTTGTTGTCGTCTTTTTTCCCTCTCTTCCGCTGACAAGGGCCCTCTTATTCCTCCGATCTGCATGGGTTCCGGCCTGTCGGAGGGTTTTTGTGCTTCTCCCTGGGTGGGTCGTGATCGCACAGTGAAGGGGCGTATGTCGCCTCGGCTCCTGTCCCCTTTCCGCTCTTGCACTCGATGGTCCAATTGCACTGTGAGTTCGATTAATTCCTCACAGGACTGGGGAAGCTGTACCACTTGGGCTAGTACGTCTTTGAGTTCACTTCGGAGCCCTTGGTAAAACAGCGTAGTTCTCTTCTCGGGGGGCCAGTTGGTTTCTACCACCAAACGATTGAACGCTGTGATGTATGTTAACAGGTCCTGTGTTCCTTGCCGGAGGGTGAGGAGTTCTTTGTCCAATGTTAACATATGCGTCTTTCTGTCGAAGAGTTTCCTCATCTCGAGACAAAAGGCCGTAAAATCGTGTAGGACGGGATCATTCCTTTCCATTAACGGGATGGTCCAGTTGGCCGCATTCCCTCCCATATAGGACATCATAAATGAAGTCTTCGCCGCATCATCCTGAAAGATGGCGGGTTTGCAGAGAAAATGGAGACGACTTTGGTTCAAGAAGGACTCAAACTTTTTTGGTTCCCCATAGAACCTTTCGGGAGGGGCCAATGGTATCCCTGGGTTATGTATCACCTGCACTGTGGGGGGAGCCCCTACGGTTGGAGGATTGAGAGTGTGTGTGGAAAAGAAACCCGGGGCCGGGCTACCCGCCCCTAGAGAGGTGGTCGGTGGGGGCAAAGTCCAGTCCTTGATGTACGGACTTTTCCCTAGTACAGGGTTTTTTCCACTGCGGGAGATGCCTGCGACTTCTCTGCGTAAGGTCCCAATCTCGGCTCTCAGCCCTTGGGATTCTTGTCTAGAGGTGTGAACCTCCTGTTGTAAGGCAGCCAGGCTCTCCACTAAGGAGGCTAACACGGTGTTGGTATCCATCGTCCAGGCCGATGGTGTACGTGGGCTTGTCAATCTGTCGTGACGCTAGCAGCTTGCGACCTAGGATAGCCACTAACCTCGGTAGATCACCAGCAGGAACGATGACTGAAGAATAAACCCTTGGATTCCCCAGGGCGCAGCACCTCACAGGGAAATGGGAATACTCTCCGCTATGGGAACTGCCCTCTGGGGAAGGAACGGAAGAAGGGGAAATAATATGTGACACCACAGCGTTTCTCCTGTCTTCCAGGTAACCTAATAATCCAGCCAGGTCAACGAAGGAAACTGCACAGGGGAAGAGAGAGAGAAGAACAAATGAGAAGAAGGTAGGCAGACCCACCCCCGTTCCTCCCTTCCGCGGGACCTCGGTTTCCTGATGTTGTCTGTACCTGTGAGAAAGTATTGGTGCCCGTGGACTGGAGCCGGATAGGAAACACGGGGATGAATGGACCAGTTTCTCCCAACAGCAATCAGGGTGACGACGGAGGAATGTGCTCCGGGGAAATGTAAGTGAATCAAAAGCAGAACAGGCAACTTGAGGTAGGTAATGCACCCAAAAATCAGCAAGTAGGCAAAGCGCAGGCGCTAGAAGTATCACACGTGACTATGGCCCGTGAGCTTCAATAAAAACCAAAACAAAACAACAAGAAACAAAACCAAAATCAGCAAGTCCTTGGGGTTTCAGGGCCTGTTTGTTACCTGACTGTAGCGTCCGTCGTGCAGAAAGAAATGCCGGATTCCATTCGGTTACGTCACCGAAGAATCCAAGGTACTGGGCGAAGATGGAGGGAACGCGTCTGCAACCGCTACCCTTGTCCTGAGGTCTGTGGCAGGAGTGAGACTCGGTCGTCCTGCGGGGACAACACCTTCCGCCGACCGAGTCTCGTGGAATGGGGGCAAATATCCCGAAGGCTTAGCTCAAGGAAAACAAGCACCGAAGCCTGGCGACGCGCTGGTTGTGGCTTTACAGCGAACAGCTCAAGGATCCGGAACTTCTGGATTGACAAGCCCCCTCCTGTGGGAGCGGCGCTTCTTTGTAGTTCCGGCTGGGCGGGGGCAATTTCCTGTTTCCGGAATGACGGGTTTCGGGGCTTCTGGGGATTGTAGTGTAATACCTCCTTTGGCCGATGATCGCGACACTAATTCTCTATAGCTGTTCTGTCTGAGGCGAAGCGTGTGCAGCGCCTCGGGTGTGACGTCGTCTGTCAGATCTTGCTCTAACTGGTAGATTTCTGCTTACCCATCTGAGATGTCCTTACGCTTGTCTGTTTTATCCCCGGAGATTAGAGACAGGGCCTGATCGCACATTACTGTCTTAAAGGCCTCCCACAGTTTTTGAGGCGATGGCACCATTCCCTCATTCTCCCTGAAATAGTCGTCCATGGCTTTGAGCAGTTCTTTACAAATGTTGGGGTTACGGAAATACCATGGGTTGAGTGGGGCGACCCTGCCCACCCACGTATGGTTAAACACTAAGTGTAACCAAAGTGGAGAGTGGTCAGAAATTCACCTAGCCAAGTGTCTGATTTCGTGAATATACGCTATGTGTGACCCAGGGACTATGATATAGTCAAGTCTAGAGAGGCCAGCATGCACGCCGGAGTGGAATGTGTACTGAATTTTGTCTGGGTTGTAAGCTCTCCAACCATCTACCAATCCCATTGCTTCTAGGAAGTCAGGCAACCAACGGGATGACTGCCCAAGCATGCGGAGGGGATGGCGATCCAATTTGCCTGATAGTACTGAATTAAAATCGCCCCCTAGCACCAGCAGACCCTCCGGTAATGCCAGTAGGATAGCACTCAGGTCTCTGAGCGTGGTGGCCTGTAGACCTGGTGGAACATAAACTGAAATGAGTGTGATAGATTGACCCTCCCAAATACCCGTGACCCCAAAGTAACGTCCCCGATCGTCGATCCAGGTGGCTGTAACTGTGAGAGGGAATGACTTTTTAAACATAATTCTCACCCCGCGTGAACTAGAGGTAAAGCCAGCGTGAGCAATCATGGTGTAGCCATAGCGATGCATAGCCTTGCACGAGTTGCCAACTAGGTGAGTTCTTGGAGCATGACCACATTGGGCGCATGCCTTTTAATATGTTGGAGTACTACGCTACGCTTCACCTTGTTTCCCAGCCCATTAACATTCCAACTTTAGATCTTAAAATTCCTATCCCACTGCGCACACATCAAAGCTTAAATAGTTTGCTATGTTTCTTACATTTCCGTCAGCCTGCACTGTCAATGAAAGAAAATGAAACCAATCAAACAAATGATATCCCCCCACTTCAAACAAACCCCCAACCCCCCACCCTTCTTCCCTGCATTGTAGGCACCAAACTGCCCATTTAAACCTGCAGAGCGCCTGTCGCCCCAACTGGTTAACTAAAAGAAGAAAAAGATTGGGAATAGCACCCGTTCCGTTGCCCTCCCCCTTACATCACATTTGTGTAAAACCCAAATAAGTCACTGCCTACTGGCATCTTGGTCGATCAACCGGGATGGGCTCCAGTCCAAGAAAAGGTTCCTTAGGCCCTATGAGGCTGCAGGGCCTCAACGATGATCCGGCCACTTAACAGGTGTGAGTCCTAGTCCGCAAAGTTGATATTAGTCATCTTGACGGACAGCGGAGCGGTCCCCACGGTTGGGCTGTCTAGCGCCACGGTCTATCTGGCTGTCCAGCCACTCCGAGGCCATGTCTGGTTGATCAAAAACCCAAGTTCGACCTTCTGCTTCCACTCTAAGTTTCACGGGAAACAGCATGGCATACTTGAGTCCCCGGTCTCTAAGTCGTTTCTTCACTACCAGGAATGATCTTCTCTGTCTCTGCACCATCTGGGTGAAATCTGGAAAGAAAGTGATGTCAGCGTTTTTGTAACGGAGGGGGACAGACATTCTTGCATTTGTAGGATGACATCTCTATCTCTAAAGTTCAAAACCCTCACCAGCAGGGGACGAAAGGGGCCCCAGGTCTCGGACGACCTCCCGGTACCCTGTGCGCCCTTTCTACAACGAAGAATTTGCTGAGTCCTTTAGGCTGTAGGTATTTTAGGATAGGTTCTTCAACAAAAAGGTCTGGCGTCTGCCCCTCTGCCTTTTCAGGGATCCCTAGTATGCGTAAGTTGTTCCTTCTAAGGCGCCCTTCGTAGTCATCCAGCTTATGCTCTGCAAGTTTGCGGAATGCGCATAGGTCCTGTACATTTTCCTGCAGATGTGATACATCTTCTACAAGACTCGCTGTCATGATTTCGACCTATTTGATCTTCTCAGTGACTTTGGTCAGATCTGCCCGGATAAGATTCACTTCAATTGAGAGCATATCCATTTTGTGCTCCAGCGAGGTTCTTATTCCAGCTATGGCCTCCATAACATCCTTCAGCGTCAATTCCTGGCTTTCACCTTCATTTTTGGTCATCAGCCGAGTCCCAGGACGCGAATCCGGGGGTGAGTCTCTGGGGACCGTGTATCGGTCCCGTTTATTCGATTGTACTGGATGTGGCCCCTCAAACCAGTCGCCTTCGGCTTATCGAATGTCGCCATTTTCAGTTGAGGGCCACGGCAGTCTGGCCTCCTTCCTTCCTCTGCTCCCAAGCGCCGTAATGACTGGAGGGCACTTTACAGGATAAAAGTAGGTTTTATTCTTCTCCCGCCCGAAGAGTTAGACAGGAGAGGTGTCCCACACGGTCTGGCCAGGGAGTCTCACCGGTGGGGAAACCGCCGCCCAAACTGAAGTCACCTGCGAAATATGCAGCAAACTGGGCGCTAGATCAGTCCCTCCCAGTTATCAGCAGCATGGGGGCCACTTTTTCCCGTCCTACAGGTCTGTCCCTACAGCGCAGTGGCGGGTCGGAGGGGCAAACTCAAACACATGATCGCACCGCTCCCGGTGGGGGGGGAAAGTCAGGTAATTCGCCGGAACCAAGAATCAACCTCCGATCTTCACTGCCACCTCCTGGGACCTCCTCACCTCTCCACCACCGCACCGCAGGGCAAAGAACCTCTGCGTCAGTCACCGGGTGTTCAACTCGCCATCCGGTCTAAGCAGGAGGCTCTTCAAGTCGCGTATATCCCTCCCGTGAGGCAGGAGGGGCCCGCCGCTTAATTTCGGGAATCTGTAATCTTTGTCATGAAGGCCGCCTTAGGCCCCGAGGTCACGTTGTCAGCTGGCCGCCTGCTCTCACCCCTCCGCCGGCTGCCGTCAGCACCCCAGGTCCCGGCTTTAGAGGGCGTGCAGGCGTCACCGCAGTCAGTGCAACCCCGGACCTCCGAACGATGCCAGAGCACTCAGGGGGGAGTCCACACCCCTTCCGGTTCACAAAGCAGGGATCAGGTGTCGGATTAATGAGGCAGATAGATGTGAGGGAGTTAGCGAGGACGGAGCTCTCGGTTTACACGGCCATCTCTCTCCGCCGCTTGGCCACGCCCCCCATAGTGCAATGTATTTAAAAAGTAGGACATGTACTTTTAAGTTTTAAATGTCCTGGTAGTGAAAAACTCGTTTTTCACTTCTGTAAGGCCTATATCTCCCATAGGATAACATGTGGATTACCTTATTACATTTTATAAGCGTAATTTCCAAATGGAAAAATATAACCGGTTCATGTTTGGTGCCTCTGGAATTTAAAATCCTAACTTATGGTGAAGTCGGATTTTAAAGTTGAATTCTGAAAATGCCACTTTTAGAAAGTAGGCCTTTTCTTACCTTAGCCATTTAGTGCCTGCTGCTGGTTTCTGGTCACATGACTAGCTGTAGTTGCCGGTTGGGCTTTGTGTATTCCACCTAGACAGGCCCACAGAATGGGAGAATAGGTGTGACTGAGTAGGCTATCCTGGCAGGGTGGGACAAAGGAGCTGGACCCAGCCTGACTTACACCTTAATAGACTGTGTTTTGATCCCACAAAAAGGACTACCTACCCCCTGTAGTTAGTCTGGAGCCAGGGCTGGCAAGGCAGAACATCAGTACACTTGAAAGGCACCATAGTGTGTAAGTACTAGACCTCAGACACCACCACTTTGGTACACTTCTGAACCTGTGGATACTCTGCTAGGAAGAAGGACTGCTATGCTGCTGAAGGACTCCCATTCTGAAGGACTGTTGTTCTGGGAGATCTGCTGCCCTGCTGTGCTGACCTGCTGACCTCCTTGCCTGGGTGAGAAGGACTGGACCTGCATCTCTTGAACCCATAACTACTCCAAGAGCTAGTTGGCTGGCCTCCTGATCTGAAGTCTCAGGGATAGACCAGGCTTCCAACAGCCATGCCACTGTGCCTGAACTCTTGCACCTGTGAGTCTATCCAGCCCTGTGGTGCCAACTCAGTCCTGGTCCCTAGAAAGTGGGCCTAAGATGCTTGCCAGTGGAACCGACGCATCATCTCTGCTGAGCGTCGCATTCTCGAGCCACATTAATGCATCTCCTTTCCTGAGCATTGTATCCTCTGGCAGAACTGATGCATAACCGCTGCTGCATGGATTGTACCTGGCCTAGAAGGCCTGCATCACCCTCGCAGTACTCAGAACCAATGTAGTGCCAAAGGAACTGTGCATCTCTGACCCAGGTTTTCGCATCTCTCGTCTACAGCAGCTCCACGACGACAAGAGCTCAGTATCGCAGCCTTGCAGCTCTTGGGAACTGACGTATCACCAGCTGCACACTGCATCCTCGACTCCCAGACTCCGCATCGCAAGACTCTTTGACAGGATCCTCGGCATTGACCCAACAGGGCCTAGCACCGCAGCCCCACTGCATTTTGGAACCGTTGCATCGCTTTGGCTAGGCAACGCTTCATAGCTTCAGATCCAAGCAACACTTCACAACCAGGATTTGAGGTACTCTGTTCAGGAGGCCTAACTGGGTCCCTGCAGCCTTCCCACGCTCCATCGTGGCCGGCCTGAACTTGTGACTTTGTCCTGATCAGCGTGACCAGATGTCCCATGTTAGCGGTTTGTGCTTCTTGGTTCTATTTTCCATTAAAACTTTAAAAAATAATATATCCAGTTCTATTGATTGGATTTTTGTCGTTTTGGTCTTATCTAATTCATTAAAATCGACTCTATTTTTCTAAACCTGGTGAGGAATCTTTTTGTGTAGTGTTTTCACTGTTTGTAATGTTTGAGGTGTTACACAAATACTTCACACATTGCCTCTACGTTTAGCCTGACTCCTCTGTGCCAAGTTACCAGAAGGTGAGCACATCTTAATTTAGAGTTTGCCTGCCTTTTACCCTGAGTAAGATTGTGGTTGCTTCTTAACCAGGGCTCATACCCCAGTCAACTAGTAACCCAATTTCTAATTTTCCTGCTAGCACAGCTTCCTGTCTGCGGCCAGTGTCCTTCCACTGACCGGAGGCAGCTGCAGGTGTTTTTTTACATGCATTACTCTAGAAGAGTGCATGTGTCATAACCCCTTTCAGATGGGCCCAAGTGTGGTGGGTGAGGCCTTTACTCCTGATGTCCTGGACCTGACCTACTATAGAGCCAAGTATCCCTTTGCATTGACTCCCAGTAGTAGCTATGGAACGAGCAGTCAAAGTTTACCAGGGGGTTGGGGGGCAGTTTAAATATAAGTAACTGAACAAGACTCATAGCTCAAAGTACAAACATTGTAGGGAAAAAAAGTATTTTATTTCTAATCTACTCAATTAAACGAGTAACAACACAATGCTCTTGAGGTTAGAGTACTAGCTAGTGAATTGAAAGGCAAACCCCTGTCCCACCCTCCTTCGTATAATATGGTTGGGAATATTCTCCATTCACTGGTGACTGCATCCAGGGAATGTTTACTACTAGGCTGAACACAAAAGTTCCCCTTTGGTTCTTTATGAATTTGTCAAAAGCGGCTATGGTGCTGCAGTACCCTTTGCAGCAAGTACCCAGGGGGGCAGTCTTACTCACTTCTGCAGCACAGAACTGTTCACCGTTGTAGCAGGTACCCTCAGCACAAGCACCTGTGAGTTCTGATCCTGCTCAGAGAAGTCTAGCTACTCACGTCCCACACCGCAGCACCCAGCTGCGCAGGATCTCTCTCCTGAGCAGCGCTTCTGGAGTTCTTCAGTTAATGGAGCAGCTTCCGAAAATGTGATAAGTCAACCTTCACTTTGAGGTGGTGGACCCCTGGTTTAGCGGGTCACACAAGGGTTGCACAGCCGTATAAACATTGGTATTACAAAATAATACACATCCACCGCAGTAATCCAATTTCTGTCAATTTATTTTCTCATTGTTTCTCATAGTTTGTCCATTTTTAAACCATCACATCAAAAGATATGAAATTCCTTGATTTTTTGTCATTTTAATGATTCGATGCATTGCCCATCCAGGCCTATACATGAACATATAACAAATTTCCAGACCTCCACCAGATTCGATACACTTCATACTCAATGCATTTCGGTTTAAAAAACCTTCCTCAGGTGTATCTATAAATTGTAAAAAAATATATATTTCAATCACAGTTGCATGTAAACCCCACAAATATCATAGTAATATCTACCTAATTTACCATTCCACTCTTATCCCAAACCATTTAAATTTCATACCAAGCAACTTATATTTAAAGTGTCAATTAATCACAATCCCATAACCCCACAACGTGGCTATAAACTGCAACTGAACAGTGCAAAACAGAACATATAACCCTCAAATCTACCCCCTAACTTAATCACTACATCATGATTAAAAAACAATATACTTTTGACCCACACTCCCTCGATCAAGTACCCCCCTAAAATCAATCACCTATTAACCTTCACCTTCCGTACCCAACTAAAAAGATACACCAGAAATGAACTACACTCTTTCCCTGTGTCCGGTTTAGTCACCTTTTCCAACCCCCGTGTATACCTGATGAAAGATTCACAGCGCATCAACCTCCTCATCAGCGCTCGTAATTTGTTTAACGCGGCCATGCTACTCATCCCAAATTTGAATTGAGGTTACCCGGACTGTTCATTTTGTATATTTTTTACAGTTGGATGTGAAGCACGCAATATTTATGTTTATAATATATATGCTCACGAGGCAGAAGGGGTATTTGTTGTGGGTTGATGAACATTACGAGCACTGTTAGCACTTGAAATTATTAGAGGTATCGTGATTGGGTGATGGTGGAAAAACCCGTGAGAGTTTACACCTATGACCATAGAGGAGGGGCGGGTAACATCAATCTTCCATTGCATGGTAACATAGCCAGTTTCAAACACCTCGTAAAATATGCATGTTAAATTGGCAGCTATGACGTTGAGTGTTAATTTGACCACAGATAGTGGACGTGGATCCATAGGGGACCCAGACTCAAGGATTTTAATGAGCTGAGTAACCTGCTCAGTAGCTGAATTCATGTACTTTACAAGGTGACCAGACTTGAGACACTTGGAGGGGGGCCATTTTTCCCTAGACTTGCAGATTGGAAGGCAGAGAATCTATGATATACCTCTTCAAACTTGTTTTGGAAAATGCTATCTAAGTCATCACTAAAGGTGTGACTAGCAACTGCTGAGTTGTTACCAGCGATTGAGGTTAATTTGTTCACAGTTAGGTAAAGTTATTTCACCAAATTTTTAGCTGCCTCGATTTTTGGGTGTAATAGGAAGAATTTTCTCCTTTGAGCAAAATTTTATATTTAGTCATATACTGCTTGTGGATCTCTTTCGCAGAAAAAAGGTAATCTGTTCTCCATTTACATTCTTGCCTTGTGCACCATTGGTTTTGGGTTCTAAATATTTCATTAAACCAGGGTGCAGAAGGCATTTTTAAATAACACTGTCTTTTACCCATGTGTTATGGAGACAAGATGTATGTGGTGTGGAGTGGAATTATGTGGGTTGGATTGGAATTGTTAGTTGTGGAATTGTAGGGTGTGGAGTGGAATTGTGCAGTGGAATTATATGATATGGTGTGCAGTGGAATTATGTGGATAATAACTATGTGGTATTGAGTGTACTGGAATGCTGTGGAGTGGTATTATGTGTCATCGAATGTAATTATGTGGAATGGTATTTTGTGTTGTGGAGTGGAATGTAGCTGAGTTCAATTATGTGGTGTGCTGCTGAATTTTGTGGCATGATGTGGAATGTGATGTGGATTGGATGTATGTGGTGTGTTGTGTAATTGTGTTGTTGAGTTGAATGATATGGTTCGTTGTCGAATTATGTGGTGTGGAATGGGAATGTGTGGCGTGGAACTGTGTGGTGTTGAGTGGAACTCTGTTGATTGGAAATATGTGACATGGTATGGAGTGTATTTATGTGGATTGGTGCTATGTGACATAGAGTGGTTTTATGTGGGGTGTATTTATGTACTATTGAAAAAACATGAATGTCATCATGTGTAAATGTAGCTGGTGCTCTTAAAAGTATTAACAAATGCCACCTTCCTGAAGCCCCTGAAGGCTTTACCCTTCGTTTAAAGCACTCTGGTTGGGTTTCGTGGGCCTCGAAGCAATCCCGACAGCTGTCTCGGCTCGACCTAAACTGATAAGTTGCCACCCATCTTCTGTAACCTTACAAATGGGAAAGGCATTGGAGGTCAGAGCATCGGAAATTCACATTCCCTTCAAAATGATTACTGTTTTGCAAAGCTTGAAACACGACGTGCCGTGAGGTTACACAGCACACCTAACATGTACACAACAGAACTATTGTACACCAGCTCAACTTGGTCCTTATTTCATTTAATTTAGAAGGATGAAAGGCCAAAATCAGGACATGAATTTGTGATCTTCAGATGACACGCAAATGTCTGCAGAAGAAAAAAACTGATCTCAGAGATTTGTTTTCAGCCGAAAAAAGCACAGATCCAAAAAGAGTCTGGCTGAAAAGTAATTGCAACGGAATGTGGCCGCACCTTGCCTCAGAAATGTACCCACTTCAAGCCAAAAAAACGGAGAGTTCCGCTCTTCAAAACTACAGCTGACAGAAAGCCTCTGGCACACCCCTGTGGAATTAGCGCCTGGTGCCAAATTCTGGTGCTTCTTACAGCTTTAAGTCCTGGGAGCAGAAGGCAGAACAACTCTACCTTTCATCCTTCCAAAATCGACAAAATGAGTAAGGGTAGAAACCAGGGGCAGCTAGTAACTACGGAGAGTGGAGAGGTGGACAAATGAGCGGTGGGTGGGTGCATGTGTGTAAGGTGCCTATATAGTAAAATAGAGAAATAAAACAAATAGAGTGGACTTTAAGGGCCTGGTGTTTGAATACTTTCCAGATCTGCAATTTCGGAGCTATGAAGCTATCGAAATTTGATCGTACTTTACAATACTCCTGAACAGATTAATTTAAATAGGATTACATCCACAAAATCATACATTTCTTCAAGAAACACTCATGCACTTCTTGATACAATTTCTTGTGAAACCACAAGCTTTAGGAGGCTGTTGGCAACAACACAGCCGTACCCATGGATTGTGCCGAGCCTCCCCCTGCAGGGGTTTACACACTCACTTTCACCAAGCACAAACCCACAGAAACAAAAACAGCCTTTGTCCACTCCTCCAGGTGGTGAACCTCACTGTGTGCGTAGTGTTCAACTTTCAAGCGGTCCTATGAAAGCAAACTCTGTTATGAGCAACTAGCACACACACAGAGCTGAACTCACAGCAAAGTACAGCTCACTGAGTTAGCTTCTCACCGCTGGGTGAGCTCTGCTGCTCGCAGGTGAGAATCTTAACCTTTCATCAGAGTCAATGAATGAGTGTTGGGTTTAAATTGAGAATCACAGTGTAGAAACAATACTGGCTCTTCACTATTTGTAGCACCATGAAGACAACATCAAGTGTTATACAGAAATTCATCTTATAAATATGTACTGAAAGGTGATTGTATTAATCCCTTTGCAAACACAAAAAAAGAAGTTCCACAAACACATGGTATAATGCATGCCATAAACAAATATAATCTGAAAACGAAACAAGCTCCAATGCTGTATGTATTTCGCCTATAATTTACGTAGTGAACTGAATAAAACAAGGACACTGGCAACCACTTTGTCGTTGGAATTAATCCGAAAAAATGTTTACTATTTTATAAACACTGCATTTTTTTGTTTTTTTGTTAATAAAGCAAACTAATTACAACAAGGGGATATATCAGAAAACAACACTAATGACATTTCCAATACATTTGATACAATTAGACACCTGTGCACAAAAAGGGGAAATCTGTTCTACCTTACATACATCTCAAACATACAACACATTCAACCTTACTAGACGAAAAACACATTCTAATAATATATACAATATATATACAGGCCATCAGTGTATAGCAATTGGCATAATCATAAATCAATATACTCTTTTCTTTAAGCAAAGATTGGCCAGAAGTGGAGAAAGGTCTACGCGTTTCGAATCCCACTGAATGCTGGGATTCTCATCAGGACCAAAATGTGGCTGTAAATCAGAAAACAGAAAAGTTTTTTATTCAAGTGGCCTAACCTTGGTGCGTCATAGCTGCATATGTTAAAAAAGGCTCTTACCTAAAAAAGTAGCAAGCCAACTTATTCTCTAGGGTGTTACTTCTTCAAAACCGAAACCTAAATGCAATCAGGACCAAAGGCGAGTCAGTTTTTTAATCTCTACACTCCCACAAGCCCAAACAAATAAAGGACCAAGCAATCGAAGAAAACACACCTTATTTAAAGCGTAGAAATGAGCTGAAGGTCTGGGCCAGACAGATTCTTTGTCTTTATAGCTTAAACTTGGGTCAACACCTGCCCCGGTGCGGCATTCACGTTATCTAGAAAGCCAAGTACGTTACGTGTGAGTTCACGATATTAATAGTAACAATCTTTGTGTGCAAGCTGTCTGCTTACCTAGGTGCAGGGAACAAGAGGAAAAACGATTTCCGTGGAGTAGCGGAAAAACTTAACCGACGGGTGAAATCAATCTCCGCGTCCGTTTTAATCTGCAAGAATAGACGGATGAAACGGTTCTTTAAGCACTTGCGTGCGTGTACATCGTGAGTTTAGCACAAAGTCGTCATGGGGGTATCACAAACAATTTACCTGAAGGAGCGTGGATGCCCGTGTTCTTTCTCTTCGGTGGCTGGCCTCAGAACTGGTGCAAGCTGCAGGCGGCCATTGCCGTTCGCCGTATTTACGCGTTTACCTCCTCTCGTTCCGGAACTGCTGGTGACATGGGAATTGTAGTTTTTTTGGTGGAACCAATCGTGTTTTCAATGTCAATTTCTTTGTGTCCAACGCCATAATAGATGAACGTAGGTGCTTCCTTAATTTCTTTAATTGGAACGTAAGATGGTCCTATGGAGGTTTTTTATAAAATAGTCAAGTATATCAAGTGGAAATGCGAGTATGGTAGCAAAAGTAGCTGTATGTCAAACACATTATAGTTGGCACCAATCAACCTGTCCTTTATTTTTGTGTAGAAAAAAACAATAATTCATAGATTGTAGATTTCCGAGAGTTCGTTCAATCCATCAGTGGACGTATTGAATTTAATTATGAGCATTGCTTCTCTCTTCAATAGTTTGGCGTCCAAATCGCCGCCTCGTTGGTCGCGTTCCACTTTAGAGATAACTGTCCAATTTAGTTCCTGTGCTGTATGGTTGTTCAAATGCCAGTGGTTCACCAGTGGGGCATTTTGCACCTTTTTCCGGATCCTTGATTTATGTTGTTGGATTCGATTGCGTACCTCCTGGTTGGTCTTGCCAATATAGAGTTTGTTACATGGACAGCGGATGCCATAAACTACAAATTTGGATTTGCAGTTGGAAAAGGTCTCGTGTTTCCAGTGTTGACCGTTATGAGAAAACAGATTCCCTTCCACAGTGGAATCGCAGCAGACGCATGTCCCACATTTACGGTGTCCTTGGATTGGTGGGAGACTCAGCATATTTTGTAGGTCAGAATCTTTGGTTCTTGGTAGTGCTGCCCATACTACCTGGTTGGCAATACTTTTGTCCTTCTTGAAGGCAAATAAGGGAACTTCGTTCAGTGTTGTATCCAAGTTCTTTACTAGATGCCAATTTTGTTTTATAGTCTTTTTAAACCAATTGGACGTTGGACAAAATGTGGACACGCATACGATTCTCTCCGACGTCGGTTTTTTGCGTCTCTCGAGTAGAGTTTCGCGAGGTGTCCACCAGGCCCGTTTAATGGCTCTTTTCAAAAGTTTTTTTGGATATCCTCTCGATAGTAAATTTTCTTTTAGTTTTTCTGCATGGAGGAAATATTCATCTTTGAATGAGCAATTTCTTCGTATGCGTAAAAATTGCCCGTAGGGCAAATTTTCACGTAGACTGCGTGGGTGGTTGCTTGAAAAATGCAACGCTTTGTTTCTGTCCGTTTCTCTTTTGTATAGTGTGGTCATAAGGCGTCCATTCGTTGAATAAACTTCGACGTCCAGAAATGCCATTTTGGTTTTTGAGAAATTCATACTGAATTTAATGTCAGGTGTTCTATTGTTGAGCCAATTCAGAAATGCTTGTAGCTGTTTTTCTTCCCCGGTCCAGATCATAAAAACATCATCGATGTATCGGAACCAGCTGTTGATGTACTCTACAAAGGGATTGTTATTATAAACAAATTGGTCTTCATATTTAGACATGTAGAGAACTGCCAGTTCCGGGGCGAAGGGACAGCCCATCGCCACGCCTTTGATTTGGTAAAAGAAATCATTTTGGAAACAGAAGTAGTTGTTCTTTAGAGCGAAAGTAGCTAAATCCATAATGAATTGGGTGGGAATTTGCTCTGGTTTTGGTCTACTGTCCAGGAATGCTTGGATGACCGCTAGTCCTTCGTCCTGTGGGATTTCCGTGTATAGTGATGTGACATCTAAAGTCACTAGGAAGTGCGTCCCTTCATCAAAAATCAATGTCTCAAGCTTGTTCAAAAAGTCAGTAGTATCCTTTAGATAAGATTTCACTTCGCTCATAAACGGTTTTAGGAAAAAGTCTACGAATTTAGAAATCGGTTCTGTTAATGATTCGCACCCGGAGACTATTGGTCTCCCCGGCGGGTGGTGTTGATCTTTATGTACTTTGGGTAGTACATAGAAGATAGGAATCCGAGGGTGTGTGTTCTTTAAATATTCGTATTCTTTTTTTCCCAAAAATCCTTGGTCAAACCATCTTTGTAGCATATGGAATAGTTTGCCTTGGAGTTCTCCTGTAGGGTCTTTCGATATCTTCCTATAACACAGTTCGTTGGAAAGTTGTCTGTTGACTTCTGCGATGTAGCTCTCTTTTGCCCAAATAACAATCGATCCGCCCTTATCGGCTTGTTTTATTATTATCGATGTGTCATTTTTCAGGTTTAAGAGCGCCTCCCTCTGAGGTTTGGTAATATTGGATCTTATATATTTCTTTTTTTGTTTCTCTGCTTCAGTTATGGCTGAAAGAATCACCTTTTCGAAAGTTAAGACCTCTTTGGGGACTTTATGGATTCAGTGGGATTCGAAACGCGTAGACCTTTCTCCACTTCTGGCCAATCTTTGCTTAAAGAAAAGAGTATATTGATTTATGATTATGCCAATTGCTATACACTGATGGCCTGTATATATATTGTATATATTATTACAATGTGTTTTTCGTCTAGTAAGGTTGAATGTGTTGTATGTTTGAGATGTATGTAAGGTAGAACAGATTTCCCCTTTTTGTGCACAGGTGTCTAATTGTATCAAATGTATTGGAAATGTCATTAGTGTTGTTTTCTGATTTATCCCCTTGTTGTAATTAGTTTGCTTTATTAACAAAAAAACAAAAAAATGCAGTGTTTATAAAATAGTAAACATTTTTTCGGATTAATTCCAACGACAAAGTGGTTGCCAGTGTCCTTGTTTTATTCAGTTCACTACGTAAATTATAGGCGAAATACATACAGCATTGGCGCTTGGAAGGCAGCAAAGCAGAAGTGATGGACCACTGTGTTCAGCATCAAACTTGCACGCCTTTTTGGTGCTTTCTGAGCCCCTCGCCAAGATGCCAGACACTTTCTTTGCTGGGAAGGGGCATTTTGATGTTTGCTTTTCCTCCTATGAAATATAGCAGCCTAAAATATCTGTACGTGAGATGAACATTCAGGCTTTACTTTGAACTGCTTCGTTATAGTACAAGCATTTGATCTCCGCATCAAAAGAGACAAATGCCCTGTGTGAGTCACAACAGTAAAATGCTTTTTTTAAAGAAGAAATTCCAGCTGATCAATAGGCAGTAAGGTTTGTTGGCATCATCTGCTGAGCTGTTGAGAAGAAAAGGCCAGTTGAAACCAATTGCAACTTGAAACCGATTATTGACATTGAATTGTTGCAGTTGGTATTTTCATTTCACCTTTATTTTCAAATTTGTATTTCACACATTTAATTCAGTAGGACATAAATTGTTTAGTGCCGATTAACCTTGGAACGAAGAGAAGACGTCTCTAACTGGTCTTTCCGTTATGAACGGAAACCAGTAATTTTATTTAGAAATTCCTGTTTAGTAGTTGAGTTTAGCTAGTTTGTGGGCATTCTCTAACTAGGAAACCGAGATAGATGGGGATTAATGATCTGCACAGGGTTACACAATATGATGTGGAGAGGTAGCCAACCTACAACTGCAACGGGCTACCACTTCACCGCTTGTCAAAGAACGCAGGAAGATCTATGTTTAATGTAAACCTCATTCGTGCTCTTCAGTTTGATATTGAGGATGTGTGAGTAGCTGCACGTTGTATTCGGTCATTTGACGAGCATCTCCAACAGAAATGCTGTGCAGAGGTTACAATGAAAAGACAACAGCTTTTCCAAGACGTTCTTAAACAAGCAATGGCATAGCCAATAGGTCTCGCCATTGGGACCTTATAAGTATTAAGTTATGCAGCAGGTCCCAAAGGCGTGACCTATTGGCTATACCAATGCTTGTTGTTATATCTGGGCATGTTGAGAGGCTAGGGGACTGGGTCTCGATGTCGGGTTGGGAGCACAGCAATGACCTACTCAATTTGAATGCGTAGGTAATACAACCGGAAGAGTGAAATAAAAGTTTCACTACCAGGAATAACAGGAAGGTAGAAAGTTAGGCTGGTTAGAAAGGTAAGGAGGGGTAGAGGCAGGCATGGTGGTGAGGGGAGAAACAGATGCATGCTAGTAGAGCGCTGTGGGGGAGGGAGGCGAAATGGGAAGAGGCACTGAAAGGTGGGTTGGGTAAAGACCGTAGTGAGGCAAACAGAAGGGTAGCGAGGGGTGAAGAGTAGACAAATAAGTGAGGTGTAGAAGAAAAAGATTCAGGAGCAGAGACAGGTAAATCAAAGCTGGAGAGGGGAGAATAACGCAGTCGTAGAACGTGAGAGGGCCAGGTAGAGAGAGGGAAGAGGTGTGTCAGAGACAGGTAGAGACAGCTGAGGAAGAGGGAATAATAAAGACTGAGGTAGACAGGTGAGGTAGAGGGGTGCGTTGATATAAAGGAAGTGCAGAGATGTATCAGAGAGATGTTACTGAAGAGGAAAAGAAGTAGAGGTATTGAGAAAGGAGTAAGGTACTAAAAGAAGTAAGGGGGTGAACAGAGGTAGAACGAGTGGAAGGGGAGAGAACGAGTGGAAGGGGAGAGAACACATAGAAGATGAATGGCAGGGTAAAGTGAGCGATCAGGCAGTGAGTGTGAGGAGTGGGATACAGAGGGATATGTGGCAGTGAGCGCGAGGTGCGGGGTACAGAAGGATATGTTGTGACAGTGAGCACAAGGTGGGGGGTACAGAGGGATATGTTGTGGCAGTGAGCGCGAGGTGTGGGGTACAGAAGGATATAAGGCAGTTAGCGCGGGGCGTGGAGTACAGGGGGATATGAGGCAGTGAAACACAGGGTCGGGACGTCCTGCCAGACATGATAGGGTGCATACTGGCGGATAGATATGTTATTGACACGAGTCTGTGTACGTTTTAGTGGGATCTGAAATCCGGGCTATGCTGCAACCTCAATTTTTGACTTGGGAGGATAATGCATCGACTCCCCCCAGAACTTCATTCAGAAGACCCCTTGCTCTCAGGCTACACAGTGTTAAAAGGAGGTCTTGGTGTCCAGACCTAACCACTTGTGCTTGTGGTGCGCAGCTCAAACTGGCCATTGTCATTCTGTTTGTGATTAATCAGCCACAGACAGAATGACAATGGGCGGGAGGGGCTGTGAGGCGTGCTAGGCGCCCAATCAGGGAGTTGAGGCCTCTGGCAGGGAACAGCTCTGCTACCTGCAGGGCTCGGAATTACGGACAAGAGGCGTCTGTAAAAACATGGGTGGCTGCAGGCGGGGCAAGGAGGGGGGCTTCGGGTGGGGGCAAGCACCCCTCCTTGCTCCCCCTGCGGACGCCCATGCTCCCATTGCAATTGCGATACATGTTTAGGGCGCATACATTCCTACCAAAATTCTTTCTTCTTCCTTATGAAGATTCTTACCTGCTCTCGGCCTCGACATTCCCTCAGGATGAGAAGTGGCCTTCCACGGCTGGCGTTGCTCGCTGCTGGTGCCCCTGACTGTACTGGAGGTGCCGGCCCTCCTGGTGACGGGGGAGGGGCCGCAGGCTTGAGGCCGTGAGAGTGTTGACATCCTCCGGTTTGGCCAGAGATTGGGCTGTGCTCGGTGCCATTGAGGTCCGCAGTGCTGGGGAGGAATGCAGGGTCGAGCGGGTGGTGAACGGCTGACGCGAGGGGGCCCCGGGAGTTTGGACACAGTTTTCAGTGGCCACCGCCCCAGCAACTCGGCTAAGCTGGGGAGGCAGGTTAGTTCGACCAGGTGCTCCGAAGGGCGCCTGGCCAACATGAGGGGACCGCGGGAATGCTTGGGTGAGTGTCTGTTGGAAAGTGGTCAAGCAGGAGGCAGGTTGCTGTCCTGTAATGGGTGCGGTTTAAAGCCCCGGCGATGCTCACCTGCCTAAAGGTGTATGTAGAATTGAGGGAAGAGACATTAAAACCCCTCCAGGGGAATAACACGGCAAGGCAAGTGCTTTGCTGCTTAAAAGCGCTCTGCAAGTAGAGGTCTTTGAATGAGACCAGGGAATTGGGAAGTGACTTCAAAGAACAAGCGCACGCACCTCGCGTGGCAGGAGGGGAGAGAGGAGGGGGGCCTACACGATTCCCTTGCGGGAGCGAGCAGCAAGGCGCGATAATTAATAACATATGGCGCCAGCTGCTCGCTCCCGCAAGTGAATCGCCAGACGTGCACGCGTTGCCATAGGAAGCAATGCAACTCGTGCACGTTTTTGCCGGGAAAGCTGTACCGATTACTAAAGGTCTCTTTCCTATGTAGCGCATGCGCGCTGCGTAGGCGAGACCTAACAAGGATTTGGTTCCGTCCAATGCACACATTTAATAATAATACTACATGATTTTTATGTAGCTCCTCCTGACCTATTGAAAGCTATGTCGCAGGCTCTGATCTCAATAGCAAGTTAAAAGAAAATTGATAGATGGTTCAGACATGTAGTTTAGTGGGTTAATGCACATGCTGCAGAAATCCATGTGCAACCTACAGGGCTGACTGCCACTGTGATATCTGGGAGGTGTTTGAAGTGAGGGTGGGAATAAAAAGGTGATGGAAAAACATATTTATTTACACCGCTCTAAAGCGACATAAGCGCTATATATAAAATGTGCATTAGTCTTAGATGTGTTTGAGCGAAAGACAAGTCTTGAGATCACATGATGCTGCCTGGGTATCACTCTAAAACTGGTCGAACAGTCACTGTTTCTTGAGGGCATTTCATATTTTCATTAGATCCCGTCCCTCCCACCATTTCTTCCTTTAGTCTCCTCCTTTAGTTTCTATTACCATACATATTTTCCGTCCTCAGAGTGTCTTATTCTGCTCCTCTCATTTCATTTTTTTCTTCTTTTGTGTCATGATATAAACGCATTACGTAACTGTTTTGAAACTATGCCAAGCATGAAAGCCCAAAAAAGCTCCAACAATCAAAATTCCTTTCTGATGGTTGTTTTCAGAACACATTTGGAGCATGGCATGCTGCTACAATGCGACTGAATTAATGACCTTTATTGTATATAGTTAATTAAAACCGTCGACAAAATTCATATTAAAAATTCAGATTCCATAAAATCACATCCATTTTTTTAAATAAATATGTAGCGCTTAAATTATTTTTAAAATTCGAGATTAAAAATTAAGAGGCTGGTAAAGTCTTCTTGGTCTAATTGCCCTTTTTTTTTTTTTATAAAAACTTTTTATTGGCATTTGTAGTAAACACATAGCAAATATATGCACTTATGAACTTACAGTAAACATGTACCCTTCGATCATCGTATACAGATGTTACTAGTATAGTCAGCGGATCGCACAGGCTTAGAGGGTCCAGGGCCCTGCCCTATCCTGAATCCGGGCCCACCCCCGCTGACGCGCGCTGTGGATGCCGCATTATATGAGGGCTGCTATGTGGATCCATCTTCCCTGAGTGAGTTGCCCCTCAGGTCGTTGAAGCGCGGCCAACTAATTACTATTAATGAACTGGGGACTTGTAAACTGGGGAGTGCACCATATCTGGGATTATAGACCTTGTGAGACTAACGTCGGAGAGCAATGTCCTAACTTATCGTCGTGCTAAGTTTTCGCTGACGCGGGGAAGAGTCGGGGGAGGAGAGGTGTAGGGGTCGATGGCGGGAGTATAGATCCCTGTTTGTGTAGGGGCCGACCAGGGTACCAATTACAGTTTCAGGTTAGGGCCCACCGGGTGCCCGGGCCTTGGTCTAATTGCCCTTGGCTTGCATACTTCTTTCATCTCAATCGAGTTCCTAGTGGGCCTACTTCTTCCATTTGGTTGTCTAACACAGTTAGAAACTTCCCTAATTTGCAATTCAAGTGCGGGTCATCAGAGTTGAAGCACACTATCACAGCTTGCCATCATGTGCAAATTCCCCGGGCATTAAATTCAGGTTTAAGTAACCACTTCCTTTCTTGCTTTAAGTGCAGACAAGTACAAATCAAGTGCACCATGTTCTCCGTCCCGTTTCTACACAGACAACAATTAGATGTGGTTTGCCCCCTCTGCCATGGAGGGAGGTGCAGGATGGATGGCAGCTTTCCTAGTCTTTGTTTGAGGAATTTTTCTTTTATGCACCAAGAGTACCCAAGCTGAAATAAGATTGTAAGCTGAGTGTTTTGTAGCTACCGATGGTCATCCATGCGTGGCTCCGTTTTGCAAAGATAGCTTTGTCATCTATTAGCGAGAGGATCTTGAGTGTCCTGCGTACTACTTTTTTGAAGAGTGTGTGCGAGGTTGGTATGTCCCAGAGCTCGGAGAGCTTTGTAGCTGCGAGGCTGCTTTTTGGATAGTTTCTGGCCCGCTTTTGTGAGTTAAGCTGTAATTCCTTTCATAATAAATGGTTTAGGGAGCTCTAAGGGGTATCCCTTATTTTGCAGCAGTTATTGTATGCCGCCAGGACGTTGTCGTTTGCAGCCGTGGGCCAGACGTTGTAGCTGGGATCAGTTTGTCCGAGATTCCTGTGTCCCGCTGATGGCTCAAGGATTCTTCCTTCCACAGTCTGTTTAATGCTTTATCAGATGAGGATACCTGCGCCATGTAATGTTGGCCTGAGAGCCAAGAGCTCCATCCTATAAATCAGTACTGGAGATTTGTTTTCCACGTATCTCTTATCCCTAGTGCATTTTCTCTTCTGGTAGATCTGTTTGTTCTTATCAGCTTCTAAAGTTGCAGTGGGATTTATCATTTTTGACTACAGGTACCAGCTATTCAGACTCTTCAGGTTTATGAAGACCCACTTGCTACCAATTTTATCACCCTGATGAAGGTCTGACCTGTGAATCTGGTTCCCCACACTGAAATGCACGTTTGCGCATTTTCTCTACACGACTGTTGTTATTCCTCTATGGAATTTGGATATTGTTTGGAATATAAAACCCTATGCAAAATAAATGTGTATTTATCACATTTTATGGAATTAGGATTTCTCATGTATTGACATTTTCAATCCTCTGTATTAAGTTTATGTTTGCTATTTGTCATTTTCTTTCTTTGACCTTATGTGTTATTGTCCTGTGGTCTACATTTAGTGGACCAGTTTTGTTTTGTCAACTGTTTATATGGATGAATTCTGGGTGGGGTCACTATTTAAATATCTGTAATTGTGGGGTGTTCATAAATATTACTTTGATTTATGTGCTGGGCGGGGATTAGTTTCAGTAGCAATATGTCTCTGTATATATCTTTTATTGTATATTTATTAGCTTTGTACAAATCCTGTTAAGATTGTGGTTTATAAATGTGCATTACAAATTATTTTTGTATATTCTCAATACAATGAAAAAAGGTGTAGTATTCAGGTGGTTAATCTTGCCCTTTTTGCCACACACTGTGTTGGTTCTAAAGTGATGAGGGTATTTCTTTCCCCTTGTGTAAATTAAGATGCTTTCATGATATATTAGAAATTGATTTCAGGCAGTGGGTTTGTTTGCTTGATTATTCATGCATCCCTTATTTTGTGCCAGCTAGTTAGGTAAGTTCCCTGTTTTGCTAGCTGTTGATTGGTGAGTGCAGATTCCAGTCTGATCTGGGCCGGCGATGCGTGAGTTGGTATATTGAAAACGATCCTGTAAGCTCTAATGATGGTGCTGTCTAGAGTTTTAGAATCTCTCCCTCACAGAGCAATGCTTCCGTATGAGATGGTAAGATTTTTGCTTGGACAACCTGAAATAAGGGAGAGAGTCTAAGACTTGTCAGCTTAGTATTTAATTGTTTCAGAGTTGTTGCTAAACCCAAGCCTTTTCTTCTGATTGATTCGAGTTGGTTAATAAATTTACTGCAGTTATCAATGTTTATGTCTAGATATTTATAGTTTTTAACATTCTGAATTCCGACATTTCCCAGATGACAAGCATGAGAACCTTTTAAAGGTCTTTTTATGCACATAGCTTTAGTTTTGTCGAACTTTACTTCCAGGAAATGTTCTTTAGCGTAGCTCTCTAGTGCGTGCAGGAGGTGCTGCAACCCTACTTTTGTGTGGCTAATCAGGACCACATCGTCCGCGCAGAGTATGCTAGACAAGGCCTTGCCTCCTATCCTTGGGGGAAGTGCATTGGATTGGTTTAAGGATGGGGTCAGATCTGCCACATATAGTTTGGAAAGGGTCGAGGCAAGCACACAACCCTGTTTGAGTCTGTTAGTTGTGTGGATACACCTTGACGGATGACTTCCATTTCCCAATTTAATCTGCACCCAGGTATTAGTGGGTAGTTGTATTATCATTTCCAGGAGAGAGCTCGGGATATTCCAATCTGCCAATTTTTTCCATAGCCCTGCCCGATCTATGTTATCAAATGTGGCTTTAAAATCTATAAAGCAAAAGTGTAAAGACTGATCGGTAGCCCTTGCCTTATCAATAAGGAGTGACATTGTTAAGATGTTAGTAGTTGTACCAGTTAATATACAGAATCTGGTCTGGTTGTATGGAATAATACAGTGATCTTTGGCCCACTCTTGTAGTTCCACTAGTAGTGTACCATCAAAATATTTCGCCTCTATATCGAGCAAGGGGATGAGGCGATAGTTCTTCTGAGAGGCTCTGTCACCTGTTTTGTAGATAGATAACCGAGCCCTTTCATGAAGCCGGAAGCTGGCTCGTTAGCCTGATTTGGCAGAAGAGTGGATTTAACGTGTCTGGCCAAAATATTGCATCCTGTTTGAAGAGGGCTGGTGGAATTGCGTTTAGTTCTGGTGCTCCCTCTTTTTTCCCCTTGGATATTTGTTGTTTAATTCTAGCTAAGTGAATTGACTTAGCTACCTCCAGATGTTGTTTGGGGCTCCCCAGGGTACTTTTATTCTGCTGTTTGCTAGTTGTGGTGGGCCCAGACATTGTGGATGACCATAGGTTCCCTGAGTGGGATTCCAGATACTGAGCTCACTCCTCCTCAGGGATATGTGCTGTCACTCCACCGTGAAAAGGGCACACTACTTTATTCACAAGGGAGCAAAAGTGCTTGCTATTTTTAGTTTTGGAATCATGAAGTAGTCTAGCCCAAAGATTTGCTTCCCCATCTCTCTTTATTTCCCATCTGATTTTTTTCAACTTCAATCTATGCGGATGTAAGGAAAGGGTTGAGATAGAGTCTCCAGGATTGTATTGCAATGGTCTAAGAGCCATGTTAATTGTTTTTTTTGATTTCGTTAGCAAGTGCTGTTATGCTCTAGATATCCTTTCTGTTTCTCACACTTAAATAGTTAGTCTCTGCTTAATTTTTGAGGAAAAGGTGTTTGATAGGGTGATGATAACGTCTTCCCATTCATTGCGCGAGATATTTTTTTGTTCAGTGCAATTTTATAGGAGAAGGTTTGATGCCTCCAGAAATTCCTTTGTATTTGCTAATTAAAACTTTATTCTTTTGAGGTTAATTGTGTAACTAGAGCTGCATCCCCCTGGTATAGATTCAAAAGGAGGAGCATTGGCCTGTAGAAATACTTCTTGCGGTCGATGATCACTGTCTGCTTTGTCTCCTAGGGTAAATTAAATCATGTACTGAAAAAGGGAAAGAGAGACCAGAGTGTAGTCAAGCGTCGATGCTGGTTCCTCTGTATAGAATGACGCTGCTGGTGGAGAATCATCTGCAACCCTCCGTTTAAATCTCTAAAGTTGATATGTTCCAAGTCCGCCAAGAGGCATTTAGAGATTTTGGTTGGTCTGCAGTGAGGACTTTTCATCTGGTCGGGAATATTCCATGCAGATGACTGGGCCAAGATCTCTTCTGAAGCCGAAGAGCCCAAAATCTGGAGTTTGAAATCCCCTGAGAGGATGAAATTGGATGTATCATGATCCCTCATTGTTTCCAAAAGGTGATCCAGCAGGTTCTTGATATCCCTGGTTTTATGTGTCAGGTTTTTGTAGGAATTGAAGATTATTACTTTGTCCTTTTTTCTTTCAATTTGAAGAGAAGTTTTAATTGTCTTGATCAACCAGAAAGCTGAGGGAATTTCCATGGCATTGACTGTTCTTGTAACCGAAAGGTAGATTGATAGCCCACCTACAAGTTGCCCACATTTTGCTTTCATAATTGTTGATGTATGGAATCCAGTGAAGCCCTCAAGATGGTATGGTTCAGATGTCCTTGTTTCCTGCAACAGTACTATGTCATATGATTTTAGAAATGATAGAAACTCTGGGTCCTTTATTATGCTTCTAAGGACACTGATGTTCCAAGAGCAAAGGCGACAGATGGTTTTAGTTTCCACACTGAAGAGCCATTGGTCATTGGGTAAGGCCATTAATGGTTCTAAAAACCTGTTGGTTGACTGGAGGTACAAGTTGTTGGCAAGATAATTGCCTGGGGTAAACTGAATTGTCAGTGACTCCCTACTCCCTAGACGGTGAATGGGTATGGGCTCCCCTTAAGACTGGGTGGGTAGTACCTACAATATTATTTTTGTACTTCCAATTGCCTAATAAAGGAAGAGGTTATCTTGTTTTAGGGAACTTTGCAATTATTATTCCCCAAGACTTAAATGTTTCACTTTCACCTAGCACCTGGTTAGCCATGAGGGAGGAAAGCCCGGTAGCTTTAGTAACTTCTCATCCTTGATGTCAGTCTGACCTGATGAACTCTATTGCGAGCAAGTCTGATGATTTTATGTCCTTTAGAGCTGGTATTGTTGCAAATAGATGAAGAATATTACCTCTGTTCAAGGTATCATAGTTCCCCTTTGAGCAGGGCACTAGGCTCTCACTGCCGGCCAGAGAAAGCTTCCAGTTGATATATTTCCCCAACTTGGTGCCAATCAAAATGTTGATGGAGCTGAGCCCAGTGGTCGCCAGTTG
The DNA here is from genome assembly GCF_964204655.1 of Triturus cristatus. Taxonomy (NCBI): domain Eukaryota; kingdom Metazoa; phylum Chordata; class Amphibia; order Caudata; family Salamandridae; genus Triturus; species Triturus cristatus. The sequence goes on along the minus strand of NC_140585.1, from coordinate 1,202,133,355 downwards.
ATTGAACAAAAACGGGGTGGTGATTGTTAGCCGGTTGTAAACAGATACATTCCGTCTGCTCATTAGGGCCATCTAAACCGTCTACTCTCTGTTTCTGTTCCAGTGTGATATCTTGTGCCAGTGGCTGACTAGAGCTGCTAACCAGATTATCTGCCATTGAGGTTGATTGGTTCCTTTGATTTAGCACTGCAGGGTTGAGACTGTATTTGTAATGACTGTAGTGGTATTGTCTGGTAGCTGAGATCTATTTGAATCGCTTGCTTAGGCTTGCGCAAAAGGAAGGTCGTTTGTTGGAGTGTTGTTTGGGCTTGGCAGGAATTGAGCGCTCCCTTGGGGTTGGTTGGGCCGCACTTCGCTTATCGTTCCCCAGGTCCCCTTTGGTACGCTGTTAGATAATCCATTCTTCTGGCTGGTGAAGGTGGCCTTTTCAGCTGGTTGGGTAGTTGGGCAAGGCTGAGCTGCGTCTATTTCACCTGTTATATGGTAAGGGGGTAGACTCTAGCAGAACTGGTTGTTGCTCTTTTATAGCGCTCTTTGCTCTTCAATTGACGCTTCTGTTCGACGTTCTGGGGTTGGGTGCCCGTATTCCGGTCCCCTGATTGGAGGATGGGGGGGCTCCCCAGACATGCCACTGTTTGTTTTAGCGTTGGTGGTTTTATTCTCAGCTGCCATTTCCGTGTAGTTTATCTCTATGTTAGGATCCCTATTGGCAGTTGTTGGGTCAACCTCCTTGCTGCCCACAACCTCCTTTTTCATTTCGCTGAGTAGGTTTGCTAGCATTGAGGGGAGAGAGGACAGCTTCTCGACTAGGGGGCCACAGGTGCACATTTGGTTTGCCTCAGTTTGCGCTCAAATTATTAGGGAGTTGAGGTTTTTCAATTTTTCATCCATCCCGTCTACATATAAGGCGAGAGTATTTAGGCAGTCCAGCTGTAGATCCATCTCGTTGGACTGGTTATGCAGAGTGTCAACCGTCCGTTGCATGGTGCTTAATAGGGTGCCCCGCACATTAGTAGATCCCGCCATACCTTGAGCATGTTTAGCATGCTGGTGTGCTCCACGGCTAAAATCCTTCATTGAGTATCCTATTGCCGGCCCTGTACATTTAGGGGGCCCTCGGTTAGTATCCAAGGTGTAGGATGCTACTAGCTCGCCCCATTCTTGTGACTCTGGATATGCGGAACCCCACTGGATATCTTGATTTTCCTCCGGTGGGTCCGTGCCGTTAGGCATTATATTAGTAATGTGGATCTTCACTCCCTTAGTGCTGCTGTATGGATAAAATCATTTTCGAGTTCTTGATCTGAACAATCCTCTTCATTGAGGGGACTAGGCTCTGGTTGTAGAGGCTGGCCGGCCTGGAGTAAGTTGTTTTTTTGGTCAATTTCCAGGGGCGATAGTATCTGCTGCTCCATGTTTGTCATAAATCAGAGGGGTGATAGGAGAGGTGAAGCATTTGGTGCAGGCCTTTGTGAGTGAGTTGATGTACCAGAAGGAGATCTGTTTTTGTTAGTGGAGCCTTCTTTTGTTCTGCCGCTTGCAAAGTGCCCATCAACCTCTTCTGGGTGTATTTTCCCCTACCTGCATTGACTCCTTCTGTGGGATTTTTGAGGGCTGGGTTAACTGGGTGGATACATGTGGGCTCGATGGGGTTCTGACGCCCACATGCCCCACTGGTTGAGGAAAAGATAGAGGCACCTGAGCCTTTAAGAAAGAAAAATGTGAGTACATTTTGGGCTGTGACAGATGTGTTGCAAGGCTCTTGCATTGGGACTTTTCACTGACAGTCTCCAGGTAGGCAACATCCTGTTCTGGTTGTTTACGATGGGCTTGTACAGCATCCTCATTTGGGTTCTGTTTGGTTAGTTGCATTTTTCTCTTGCCTCGCTTGACTGCCCTTTGGCTATCGAGTGGTTGACCCCTGGTTTTCTTGATCCCATAATGATTCTCAAGTCGCAGGGAGTTAGGTCCGTTAAAATTTGTTTCAACTTTTCCCAGCCACACCCCCCTCCCCGCTGCTCCATAGGTTGCAGTCGTAGTCTACATAGTTAATTGAGTGGGTCAGTTGTTGTGTTACTGGGTTCCTTCTCAAGCGTCGTTAGTTAATCTGTACTGGAGTGGGATTCTCATTGCCCATTTGGGGAGTTGGGATAGGGGTAGGGGGGCCACACTGCTGTGCAAGCGTCTTACCTTGTTTGGTGGCGGCTCTGCCGGAGCTGTCAGCGTCCCAATCCCCACGATGCTTTCTGGCTCAATTGTGGTCTTCACAAGCTCCTCCAGTTCTGTCAAGGCTGGTGCCCTGTTGCGTTCACCTCCTGTCCGGCTGGCCTCTTTTTTCAATTCTGCCATCTTCCTCTTCGTGATGATACGGATGTCGTACCACCGCTTCTTGAGGACATCAGTGTCCCGGGGGATCACTCCCATGGAGTTCACCTGCGCCTGGATTCCCAGCCAGATTTTACGTTTCTCTGATTCAGGCACTTGCAGTGACTGTTTCCCAAAAAGCTTCTGGTGCTGCTTTACCACCTCCTCCACCAGTACCTGCAGTTCCTTTTGGCTGAATTTCAGCTTTCTCTTCCTCTCCCCTCCATCCCTCTTTGTGTCCTGGCTGGCCATTCTTGCAGTTTCCTGTGCTGAATCAGGCAGTTGCTCTGTTCCTCTCCTCTGCACTCCCAGCCTCTCCAGAGTCTGTTGATTGTGTGCACCTGCCTGGGTGTGGCCACTTCCTGGTTGGGTGGGGTTTAGTTTGCACATGATTGGCTGATTCATCAAGTCATGTGTAATTGAACCAATTCGGTAAATACCACTTCGGTATTTACCAAATCGGTAAATTCCGATTCATGTTTACCGAATATTACCGAATCGGTAATGATTACCGAATGTTTACCTACATATAACTTACCGATTCATAAATACCGATTCGGTAAAATTCGGTATTTATGAATCGGTAAATAAAATTTACCTACATATGGCCCTTAGTCTTTATCTGGTCAGCCCAGATTTTGCAGACCAAACCGAAAATTGCCATATAGAGGCGGCTTTGAGGAAGTTAAAAGCCAAGGAGGGAGAACGAGAGAGAAAAACAAGCTGATAGCTGCGATTAACTAACGACGCTTGAGAAGGAACCCAGTAACACAACAACTTACCCACTCAATTAACTATGTAGACTACGACTGCAACCTATGGAGCAGCGGGAAGGGGGGTGCAGGCATGCAGGACATGTCCCAGTCCGGCATGCTGCTGTTCTCGAAGTATGATGAGGACAGGGCAGCACGGCGCCGGGGACATCAGAGGAAAGCCCAGAACACAAGGGCAGTGAACCGGCTGCCAACTGCCACTTCGCTGCTCAGCAGGCACTCGGTGGCAATGCAGGAGGGCCTTGCGCACTGCAGCACAGACGTGTCAAGGGGGATGGTGAGGGTCACCAGTGCACTCGAAGTGCTGCTCACCAGCCAGTCTGCGACAACTGGTGCTGTGGATGCTGGGGACAGCGAAGATACGACCAGCAGGAGCAGCATAACCCCCCCTGTCCCAGACACACGGAGGAGCACCAGGCGGCAAGGTGCTGCCACTGGTCCCACAGCCAGTGAGGACGCTCACTCAATGTCATCCCGCACTGGAGCGCGTGGCCGCAAACACTAATGCGTCACGAAATACCATGACACTATTGGGTGAAGTAACCCTTGACTCACAAATGTTTATTTCACAATATTGATGGCACAGGTTTTCCTTTGTGTTGTGGCGTAGTGCCGCATGATTAAACTACGTCATGGCATCCAACTACTGGCTGTGTCCCCTTACTCACTCAGAAATAGTTACATGTGATCTCTGCCCGTCTCACTCTCCTATCTGTTGCTGTTGCCACTCCTGCTGTGTTGGCCTCTGGCTGTGCAGAATCATCATCATTGTCCTCAAAATATGTCATTTCGACCTCTGTACCTCTCTTCGTGGCAAGGTTGTGCAGCATTGCACAAGTGGCAATGATCTTGCAGCAGATGAAGGGTGTGTACTGGCGTGCACATCCGCTTTTATGGAGGCAGCGGAATCTGCTTTTCAATAGTCCAAACGTGCGCTCCACCACATTGTGTGTAGATTTGTGTGCCACATTATATCGTCTCTCACTCAGGGTTGATGGGTGTAGGTAGGGAGTGAGGAGGAATGACCGCACGGCATATGCACTGTCGCCTAGGTGAGTAAGAGGGAACCATCAGTCACATGCCTCAATACACATAAGTTGCACTTGGTATTAGGGAACGTCACTGTTACTTACCTAGCAGGTATCCTTCTCCAAATTCTCCGGCAAGCAGTCGTGTGTAGATCCCACTGTTCTGGAAGATGAAGGAGTCGTGGGTGCTCCCAGGAAACTTCGCTACGATATCAGTGATGATGTTCCCTGCATCGCAGATTACCTGCACATTGATGGAGTGGGTGGACTTTCTGTTCCTGTAGATGTGCTCAGTGGCTGCTGGTGGGCAGATTGGAATGTGTGTGCCATCAATACAGCCTATGACATGCGGGAACTGTGCCATGTGGTAAAAGTCTGTCTTGGTCTTCTGCAGTTCAGCCTGTGTGTTTGGGAAGCTGATATAGTGGTGCATTCTCTGCATCATGGCATCCAGGAACTTCCTGAAGAAACGGGACAGGCAACTCTGGGATACACCGCCCACCGCAGCTATCACCCCCTGGTAACTGCCAGATGCAAGTAGATTTAGGCTGCAGAGCACCTGCACATGTGGTGGTATGGCATGCGCCCTTCTTGTTGGCTGGTCCAGGAGTGGGTGCAGGTCCCTTATCAGGTCCATGATGGTTTGTGGGTGTAGCTGGTACTTTTCATGTATCTCAGCCTCAGTCTGTTGAAAGAGTGTGATGCGCTGTCTGTAAATGCGTTCCTCCCGTCTCCAAATCCTCAGACCTGCTGCCTGTAGACGTAGGCGCCTTGCAATCACATACAGAGCGGCCATGGTGTCCACGCTGTTGCATTTTGGGATTGCTTATATGCACTGTTGATGCTTACCACCTGCTTTCAATCTGTGTTAATTACCGACTCTTAATTACCGAATTTCATGGATTTCTTAAATACCGAATTTACCTACATCTCTTTTCTCTTTTTACCACTTCATATTTACCGATTCGGAAAATATGTATTCGGTAAATATGAATCGGTAATTTTGAATTCGGTTATTATGAATCGCTATTTACCGATTCATATTTACCGAAAACTTCTTTTTGGCCTCCTACATCTCAATTGACTAAATACCGGTCGGTACCAGGATATTTACAGAATTTCGGTCGTTACCGACCGGTATTTAGCTACCTACATATGGCCCAATGTGTGGGGCTGGTTGGGCTGGGTAGGCTAATTAGATAGCAAGGATCCTGTATGGGGCCAAATACCGCCTTGATTCGCTGGTCTGGCGGGAGAGTTGGGGATTACGGATTGTGGGTTCTGCTGTGAGCTGCTTAGATACGTCGCAGGTGGGTGGAGGGGCAGGAAGGGTCGCTGAGCCTGGCCTGGTGTGAAGATCCAGGGGATCGGAGAGAAGTAGCACAACTTCACCCACCCCGCAGCTCAATGCAGCTCTGTCCCCAGCCTTTACCACTCTTGCCTTCAGGTTGGGTATGCCGCCCCAGCACAGGCCTCTGATTTTCCAACTACTCCACTTAACTTGGTATCCAAGTTCTAGTTGGGGTCACACTGCTCTAACCAGCGCTGAAGCCGCAACGGGGCAACCGCAACTGGAGTTTGCCCCCGTGCCTCTTAAACTGGGGCTGTGGTAAGGTTGCTTTCTACTTAAAGTGCAGGGGGTCACAACCCAGCCAGGGACTCTGGAATTACGGTTGCCAGCCAGCACAGATGAATAGGGTGAGTGGGATCCCCTGGTGACCCATAAGTCACGCCCGAAACTAACTGGGCATGCCTTTATTTCAAAGCTCAGTGGCACAGTTCCGGCCTGCTCTTGAGCGCCCTCCTCTATCCACAAGATGGAGCCCCGCATGACCTCAAGATCAACCCGGGGATCCAGCATGCTGCTTCCCCCATCACCATCCGGCCTTCTACCCCTATGGACATCTCCAACTCGGGGATCCCCACAGACCCAAGACCACCACCCTTGAGTGCAACACCACCTGAACACCTGGCTGATCTATGGCAAGAATTTCCTTCTCTGTAAATATGTAATATATAATTACCCAAGCCTAATCGCTGTTAAAATGTAATCCTGAGTGAATTTGCAATTTGTATATATATATATAACTCTAACCACTAGTATATGTAGTAGACTTTTGTACTTACTACCATTCCTATGTGATTTTAAAGTTTATCTGTTTCTATCTCTTCCTTGAGTGACTTTACAACTTGTACATTTAATTTTTTTTCTTTCTGTATCTCTTATGTAACTCATGTAATCCAAAGTCCTTATGTAACGCAACCGGTTCTTTTGTAAAGCGCTCTGACACCTTCGGGTAATGTTCGCGCTATAGAAAATTGCAATAAATATATAAAATAAAATAAATAAATTAAAAACAGGCCGCCTGCGCAGGTCACTGGGGGCCACTCTCAGCAGCTGGCAACTATCGGTGGCCACACGGTTGCAACATTGATTTCGGACCCGGGGAGGGTCCAAGAGTCAGAGCCGCTGGCACTGGAGCCTTCTTCGAGTATAGGGCAACGATATGCGGTAATACGCGATGCTCAGCCCGCTCACCGGCTCTTCATCAGTCAGCCAGCCCCTCTTCCTCCGTAGTGTGTAGATCCGTCAGCTCGTCATCAAGCGTGTGGGAGATTAGCAGTTTTTTAATTGTCCAATGCGACTGATTTTTTGTCACAGTCCCATGGACTGAACTAAAACAAAAGTGGCCCCTATTAGCGAACCAGAGAGCTAAAAGAGTGACCTACATTTTCAAATTGGACCCGTTTTGAACTTGTAGAGACAAGCTGTATGGGTATTTGCAAGGGATGGGAGATTACGTGGATTTGTATTTACTGCAGGCAATATTTGTGGTAATATCAAGGAAATCAACAGTCAACATCGTCCCACCTAACTACAAAGCAGGCCCAAACACTGTCCATACACTGATCCATCAGACAAGCTCATTGGGCACTGCCTGACTGCCCTATAGGCCAGTCTGACCCTGATGCTGATTCCTGTTTTATTTATTGCTCTCCTCAATAATTGGACTGTATCCAGTAATGTACTTTGTGTCGAGTTATTGCCATTTGTGTAGACACAATCTACCAATAGCATGGCATCACATTACTTTCCTTTCTTTTGTGCCACTGAAGGCAGCTTGTGCAAAATTTCTAGATTTTGTCTGAGACAGCATTACTGGGAAAATATTTTGTAAACTGATGAAAACGCTTAAAACGGGCATAGAGCCCGCTAAATACTTACCATTGTTTGGCTTTGATGTCACTCTCATTTCCTTGCTTCTTATAGATTAGCATCTCCTGCAACTTCGGTGTTTGCCCCTGCAGTGAAGCATGGACGAAGTCCATGTCTGCAGGAAGCAGTCTTCCAGTCTGCGGCCAGTGTCCTTCCACTGGCCGCACACCTCTGCAAGTACTTTTTTACATATCGTACATCAGTGCTGTCTTCTGTGCAACATGGCTTAAAGTAAAAGAACCAAGCATTTCCATAGCCAATAGCTCTCGCCTTTGGGACCTTAGAAGTGTTTAGCCACAATTATTGGCTTTGCTAAATGTCTTTAAACTATGTTAAGAGCATTGTGGTTGCTATGCAGTACGTGGGAAAGGTATAATAAAAAAAGTGCTATAAGCATTTTTGTTACCTTATATGTAACCAAGAAGACATTATGTACAGCTGAAAAACCCTAATAAAAAAATAATTAGCATAAATAAATGTCTTCTAGTTTTTTTGTCCTTGCACTACTGGCAACTTCTTCCTGTCTGCTCTAACGCTTGTTTGATTTTTGTGATGGGAGAACATAAACAACAAGTGAGTGGAGGGTGGGAAATTGTACCTAAATTACAACACGAGCAGAAGACATACACTAGGGGAGAATCAACAGATGCCAGATTCTGAGGCAGACTGAGGTGGTGCTGAATGATGCTGAGGTGGTGGTGTGTTGGCACGGAGGTGATGCTCAGCTGATGCTTAATGATACTCAGGTGATGCTGAGGTGGTGGTGTGCTGGTGTGGAGGTGATGCTCAGGTGATGCTGAATGACACTCAGGTGATGCTGAGGTGATGGTGTGCTGGTGCAGAGCTGATGCTGTGGTGCTGTGTCAAGCTGAGGTGATGTTGCTGCAATGGTGCCCAGATGTTGCTGAATGATGCTGAGTTGGTACTGTGCAGAGGTGATGCTGTGCTGATGCTGAAGTGGTGCTGCGTTGGTACTCTATTGCCGTTGAGGTGAGGCTGCGCTCATGCTGAGGTGGGACTGCACTGCTACTGAGGTGGGGCTGCTTTGGTGGTGGTGCAGTGATAGGGAGTAGGTGCTGATAGTGCTGTGGTGATGCTGAGGTGGTGCTGCACTGGTGGTGAGGTGGTGCTGCACTGGTGGTGAGTTGATGCTGCAATGGTTGTAGTGCAGTGATGAGGAGGGGGTGCTGTGCTGATGCTGAGATGGTGCTGTGCTAATGCTGAGGTGATGCTGTGGTAGTGCTCAGGTGCTGCTGAGTGATACTGAGGTGGTGCTGAGTGATGCTGAGGTGGTGCTGAGTAATGCTGAGCTGGTGTACGGGTGCTAAGGTGCTGCTGAGATGCTGCTCAGGTGGTGCTGAGCGATGCTGAGTTGGTGCTGTGCTGAGGTGATGCGTTAATGCTGAGGTGGTGCTGCGCTGATGCTGAGGTGGGGCTACCTGGTGGCAGGGCAATGATGCGGAGATGATGTTGTGCTGGCGTTGAAGTAGTGCTATGCTGATGCTTAGTTGGTGCTGCACTGGTAGTGCACTGATGAGGAGGTGGTGCTGTGCTGATGCTGAGATGGTGTTGTGCTGAGGCTGAGGTGGTATTGAGGTGCTGCTGTGCTGATGCTGAAGTGGTGCTGCACTGATGCAGAGGTCGTGCTGTGCTGATGCTGCACTGGCCCTGAGATGGTGCTGCATTGGTGCTGAGGTGGTTCTGAGTGACACTGAGGTGGTGCTGAGGTGGTGGTGTGCTTGCACGGAGGTGGTGCTGAGTGATACTGAGGGAGTGGTCAGTGATGCTTTGATGGTACTGAGGTGGTGCCATGCTGGTGGCAAGTTGGGGCTGCACTGGTGTTGAGGTGATGATGCACTGGTGCAGAGGTGGTGCGGTGCTGTGCTGGTGCTGTGGTGGGCTGGTGCACTGATGTGGAGATGGTGCTGATCTGATTCAGAGGTGGTGTTGTGGTGGTGTTGAGTGATGTTGAGGAGATGCTGAGGTGGTGCTGAGTGATGCTGTGGAGGCCCTGAGTTGGTGCTGCACTGGCAGTGGTGCAATGATGTGCTGTGCTGATGCTGAGGTGGTGCTGGGTGAGTCTGAGGTGGTGCTGAGTGATGCTATTGTGTTGCAGAAACATGCTGAGGTAGTGGTCCTGCACCGCTGCTCAAGTGGTGCTGAGCTGGTGCTCAGGTGGGGCTGCGTAATGCTGAATTGGTGCTGAGGTGCTGCTGATGTTGATGTGGTGTAGCGCTGATGCTGAAATGGAGCTGCGTTGGGGCTGAGTTGTTGAGGTGGTGCTGCATGGGTGCAGAGGTGGGGTTGCCCTTGTGCTTGTGCACTAATGCAGAGGTGGTGCTGTGCTGGTGCTGAGACAGTGCTGTGCTGATGTTGAGTTGGTGCTGAGTCATGCTGAGGTGGTAGTGCTGCTCTGGTGTCCAGGTGGTGCTGTGCTGGTGCTCAGGTGGTGCTGAGTTGGTGCTGTGCTGAGATGATGCTGCACTGATGTGTTGCTGCACAATGCTGAAAGGGTGCCGAGTTGTTGAGGTGCGGCTGCACGGTTGGTGGGTCACTGATACAGAGATGGTGTCCTGCTGATGCTGAGATGTAGCTGCGCTGATGGTGATGCTGTGCTGGTGCTGATGTTGTGAATTGCTGGTGCAGAGGTGGTGCTGTGCTGATGCTGAGATGGCACTGGCATAGTGCGTGGGTGGTGCTTGGCTGGCGGTGTGCGTGGATGGCACTTGGCTGGTGGTGTGCGTGTATTGACTCTTGGCTGGTGATGTGGCTTGACTGGACCCCCACCGTTTTCTTACCCAGAATCTCCGGGAAATCTCAGATTTACTTACTAAGTCACATGTTCCTCAAATTTCTGTGTTGGTAAGTTGTAGAATCACCGCACAGCCACACATTTCCTACCACCCAGCATTCCCCTGGGTCTCCTGGAAAAATGATACCTCACCCGTGTGGGTGCGCAAAGTAGTGTCAGCCTAAAAATATATAAACAAACTGCCTTTTCGACCGGCTTTGGGCCCCCCTCAATCTCTACACCTTTTTGACCCTTCCATGTCATAGGCACATGCCCTATCCACAAAAATAAGGTACAATTTTTATTGGGAAACTAAGGGGAATGCTGAGTGATAGGAAATTTGTGACGTGCGGTGATCACACAACTCTCTCACACGAATATTCAAGGAAAATTTGACTTTTTAGCTAAATTTGAGGTTTGCAGCGGAGTTTTGGAAGGAAAATGTTGGGGTATCAACGCAAGCCACACCTCCTTGGACACCCACGGGTGTCTAGTTTTCAGAAATGCCTGGGTTTTTTAGGTTCCCCTAGATGTCTGCAAACCTGTGACCAAAAACACAGATGCTCACCTATCTATCACAAAACTACCTGTTTTTTTCAAGGGGGTCATCAAAGTTTTTGCTACCGGGCTCAGCGGCCATATAGGGAAACCTACCAAACCCACACATTTCTGAAAACTAGATACCCAGGGGAGTCCAGGGAGATATGGCGTGGATCCCCCAGCACTTTCAAACCCAGAATCCTCTGAAAACCTCAAATGTAGCTAAAAAAAATCACTTTTTTCCACAAATGTTTCTGTGGGATTGTCGTGCCAGCACAGATGTCCTACCACCCAGCGTTCCCCTTGGTCTCCCGAGTAAAATGATACCTCACTTTTTGTGGTTTTTTTCATTTTTTTTTTACAAAGTTTGAAGTTTGCGAGGATTCTGGGTAACATAATCTGGTGAGAGCCACACAAGTCTCCCCTTCCTTGATTCCCCTGGGTGTCCAGTTTTGTAAAAAATTATGGGTTTGCTAGGTTTAGCTAGGTGCCGGCAGAGCTAGGGTTCAAAATCCACAGCTAGGCACTTTGTAAAAAAATGGTCAGTTTTCACCGTAAAAATTTAGTGTGTTCACGTTGCGTTTTTGCCCGTTTCCTATCACGGGCACTAGGCCTACTCACACAAGCGAGGTACCACTTTCATCAGGAGACTATGGGGGATGTGGGTTGGGTGAAATTTTGTGAATCCACAAAGATTCCATAACTTTCCATCACAGAAATGTGAGAAAAATGTGTGTTTTTGACAAAGTTTGATGTTTGCATGGGAATCTGGGTAACAGAATCTGGTGAGAGCCACACAAGTCACCCCTCCTAGACTCCCCTGGGTGTCTAGTTTTCAAAAATGTAGAGGTTGTCTAGGTTTTTCTAGGTGCCGGCAAAGCTAGGGTTCAAAATCCGCAGCTAGGCACAAAAAGGTTCAGTTTTCACTGTAAAAATGTGGTGTGTCCACATTGCATTTTTGGCCTGTTTCCTGTCGTGGGGACTAGGCCTACCCACACAAGTGAGGAACCATTTTTATTCGGGAGACTTAGGGGAACACAGAACTGTAGAGCAACTGTCATTATCTATTGACTTTTAATGCATTTCTGCCTTCCAAATGTAAGACAATGTGTAAAAAAGAAGTCACTGTGAAAAATGTCCTATAATTCTCATGCTAGTATGGGTACCCACAATTTTGAAGATGTGCAAATAGCTACTGCTTCTAAATTCTATATTTTGTTCCCATTTCGGAAATACCTAGGTGTCCTTGATAACTATTTTTCACTCTTCATATTTTACCAAATGAATTGCTATATACCCAAGACGCAGCCCAGTTATTGGCTTGGTACGAAAAAGATCCAAATTTGGCATGGATACCTTATGTGCACAAAAGGTTACCGAGCCATCAGTGAGATCTACCCCAAATTGCCTTGGGGTGGTGGGGGGAGGCCTAGCAGCAAAAGGGTCATCATACCACAGCACTCAGTAAAGTGGCTCAAGGAGAAGTGTTCCAGGGCTGTGCTTACAACACTATCCATACCCAAAGTTGCTCACCACCAAAGCTGGAGAGTGGGGCTCAGAACAACTTCACAGGTCTGCAAAAAATTAAAGACGGCATAGTTTGCACAAACAAGCCCGCAGTGATCATCATACAGTGTCAGAAAGAAGGATACTTCCCGCCTCTTCAAGTTCCACACTGGTTTACAATGCTGCTGAGTTCCTGAAACCACCACCATTTCTTCATCATCATAAACTTTATTCAATTTTACAATAAAATCATATAAGTGCATAAAAATCATAGACAGGTAGAACACAGACAGGTAATAAAAATGAGCTTGGCATAAACATTTAATCAGTCAACATCTATGAGAGTTTCCCCTAGTATGCTGCTTTATAAATTCAAATTCAAATAGCTTTATTCGACAGCATGTATTATAAAGCCTCACAACAAACATTGACACATTATGACAAATTACCTGGGAAGCTAAAAGTTGTAAAAACAAAAAGGCTGGCATAACCTGTTAAAAATAATAAGTTCAAATGAGCGCTTTTAAAAACGTATGACAAAGATGTGCATGCATAGGACATATCATAACAATGTGCAAATTATCACAGTTGAATGCCAAATTACAGATACACTATAGGGGTCAGTATACTTATGCCAAACTCCCTTGGGATGCAATAACTGATTGAAAAGACCTATCCTAAAAAAAAGTCAAATGTCGACACCGATGGTTGGGCATATCACAGAGTACGTTTGCCTCTATTCCAAATACTGCTTTAACCATAATAAAATGTCGAAATAATGGCTTTGATAATGATAGAGCTTTCCTCTCCACTGTTGATCCTCTAGTGGTAAGACGACTCATTTAACCAGACAACATCTTGTATGGTAATGCTGAGTGGATTAAAATATCGCTTGGGTCTTCCTGGATTTTTTAATTCTCTCTGATATATAGCAACCAGGGTATTCTAGATACATTATCTAATTTCATACAGTCAAGTATGATTAATCTGTTCCAATTTAAAGCATCCTTTAACCAAACACTACAACAAAGCAAGAGAGGTCTCAACTGAATTTAATCGACAAAATAACTCATACCTAACTCTTTGAGTAAAATTTCTGTAGGAATATATTGCCCCAAACCCAAAAGCATGCTGAGATATTTGTTCTCAGCAATCCCAAGACAATCTACATTGACATAGCCCCAGATTCCGCTGCCAAAGGTTGAAATTGGGATGCATTCAGCTTCATAGACATCCAACATGGTTTTCGATGACTTTTAGTCCAGACAAGAAGAAAATTCATTAACCCCGGCAAAAGCTCTCATAAAATTAACAATGTTCTTTTTGAGTAAAGGCTGCCAACTGAGTTTTGAATCTATTAAAATACCTAGATATGTAAAATTGTCAACCTTACTTAAAGTGTGACCCTGCCCCAAAAAGTAGCACTTTTTGAGTTCCATGTCTGACTTAGTATACAAATCCAGGCTGCTCATAAAATTAACAAAAAGATTTAAAATGCGCTGTAAACTTATGGCGGGTGAGAAATTAAAACAGCATTATCAGCATATAAAAGAGCCGGGAACAATCTGCCCCCTGCAGTTGGAACAGCTACACCATGTACAATAAGTGCCATCTCCAAGAGATTGACATACATAATAAATAGAAAGCGGGCCAAAATACAGCCGTGCCCGATATCCTTCCTAAGTGCAAAGTGTTTGGTGCATTCACGATTACTACCATAATGAACTGAAGCTGTCAGTCCACAATCAAGTTCCCCGAGAAAGCTAACCAGACACTCATCCACCCCAATGGATCCCAGCTGCACCTTATTCTCGTAAATATTGTGCAGCCTTGCTTTTCTAAAGTGGCGAAGTGAGGCGTTACGCCATGTTGGCTAACGCCTCACTCCGCCACTTTAGTTGTAAATATCCCCCCCTGTCTTACCCTGGCGCAATGAGGCGAAATGTTTCATTTCTTCTTGTTTTTGCTTTTTTCATGTGTGCTGCGTTATGCAGAGTTTCTCTCTGTTAACCAGATCGAACACAGAGCTGAGACCCATGAAGGATAGATGAAGAGAGACCTTTTGCTACCTCCAAAAAGCAAAATATTGGTGATAGATAATGGATTGTTTGGATCGAGACATTTGATGATTTCATTGATGGACTTGAAGAGACTGATAACAAAAAGATTATCAAGTATCTCATAAATCTTACAGTTAAAGTCCAGAACTTGTGCTGCTCATTCCTGGAGGTTAAGAGATGGTTGCATGAGAAAGATCTAAAATACGCAATGCTCTTTCTGGCCAAGCTCAGAGTGGTGGCAGAGGGGAAGACGTTGTTTTTCGATACGCCTGAGGCGGCGAGCGACTGGCTCGATGGCTGGAGGAAACCTAGGGACAACAAGAATTACTCCCACAGATGTCGGGAGGAGAAGAAACGGCACCAGCCAGGACAAACTCGCGATGAAGAAGTAGAGATGGCTGACAAGAGAACTATCGAAAGTCTACCTCTGCTTGATCCCGGGTTGCCACAAGGTGGTGGAGATACAGGCACTCATTGACCTGCTGAAACAAATTATTATGGAGGGAAATTCAAGATTAGGCTCAAGGCATGCCCATTGGCAAGTACTATCGATTGGAACAATGTTAAGTTGTACTGTAACATGTAGTGAACCTGGAGCTGCGGAGGGCCTGACGCTGGAGACAACTTGACGCCGAGTTGATCATAACTATATCAACGTGCTGCGACAACACTTATTACCTGTTGGAGGTGGTAGGGAGGTCCCGACAAGCAAAGGAGGGTTTGGTCACGCTCCCCTGCCATTGTTGTATGGGGTTCAGGGTTAATAGGCGCTCTGCAAAGTTCGGGGGTGGGCAGTTCTGAGTCTACATTGCAGGGAGGCAGGGAGGGGGATGGTGAAGGGTAGTTTTGTACAGGGGAAATTTCAGTCAAGTTGTATTATTCAGACAGGGGTGCGGGTCTTACGCCACAACTGTTTCATACCCATGGTGTACATATTTGTTTTACTGGATCTGGTCAGAGCCTACAGATCTTATACCGTTTGCTCCCCTTGGGCTACTAAGAGGCCGACCAATACATGCCACAAGATAGATTTGACCCCCGCCGCAGTCACTTATAGCTTAGATGCCAGATAGCGGCAATAGAGGGGGCATTATGGCCAATTGACGATCCTCTCCTGGAATGTAAATGGTATAGGAGACAAAATTAAGAAAGGAGTGGTGCTACAATACATCAAAAGACGAGCACCTGATAATGTCCTATTACAGGAAACCCATATACATGGTACATCTTACTGCGCACTTAACAGATGGGGGCTACAAACTGGTGGCACATTCAGGGTACACAAGAGTCTCAAGAGGGGTGGGCATCCGCTTAGGCAAGTCTTTACCGTTTGCAGTGCAGAAAGTTACGCACGACCCATTAGGTGGTTTTGTAACATTGACTGGAGGTTGGGATGGTAGGTTGTTGCATGTTGTCTCACTTTATGTCCCCCCGCGATTGCACTCCTCTGCGCTGACTGACCTAGGTGCCCACCTCGTAAAACTACCAATGGGTGACGTGTAATGCAGCCCTCGATGGGGAGGTGGATTGTTGGCCGGCCAGACACAGCGACAGTGCAGGTAAAGCACTGGCAGAGTTCCTCTCAGCTATTGGCCTTATAGATGTGTGGCAAAAATATATAATCCATCTGCTCAGCAGTACACTTTCCACTCGGGAGTGAATGGGAGCATGTCTCGAATCGATTATGTGTTTGGGCTGGCAGATCAGCTGCCACATTTTAAGGAGATCCTCCTTCTTCCAAGGGGTATTTCTGAACATTCCCCAATTGCAGTAACCTATAGAGGTGCCCCCGCAACTAGTAGATCACATATGTCATTTAACCCATGGTACCTCAGGATCCCAGACATCAGATATGATTTATTGAAAACAGCGACTAACTATTTTAAGAAAAATTAGGGCTTGGTTGATTCCCATCAAACCCTGTGGGAAGCTTTCAAAACTCTTATTAGGGGAAAGGGTGTCTCCCTGGTTTACGCGCACAAGAGGGAAAAGGCAAAGCAGCTACTGGAAATAGAAGAAGCGCTTGCGCAGATGGGGTCAGATATGCTGCGTACAGATACCCCAGAAATACAGCATAAGCTGCAGCTTAAGCTGAAGGAATACAGAGACATAGCCGAAGACCAAGCTAAAGCCCTCTTTCGTGCGGCCTCACATTGATTATATAAAGTGGGAGATAGAGCAAGTAAGCTACTGGTGTGGCTAGATAGACGGGAGCAGGCCTCACGGTGGGTTTTCAGGGTCACCTCTGTAGAGGGAGTGCAAATTAGAGATAGGCAGGGCATTGCTGATACTTTTGCAACATACCACCGAAAACTCTATACGTCCTCAACTCTATACATCCTCAACTCGGACTAATCAAGCAGAGGCGAAGGAGCTTTTGGATACCCTTAATATTCCGTCCCTTGATGAGTCGGATAGAGATAGTCTAGAAACAAAACTGTCAAATGCTGAGGAGGTGAAAGCGATCCATGCACTGAAGTCAGGGAAAGCGATGGGTCCTAGTGGCCTGCCAATCAAGCTCTACAAGGCGACGGCTTCCTTGACCATGCCGTACCTATTGCAAATGTTTCAAGAAAGTGTTCAGGTGGGGAAATTGCCTGATACTCAAGAGGTTGGCAAAATGTAGTTGTGATTCATAAGGAAGGTAAACCTCCGGAGGACTGTGAATCGTACAGACTGATCTCGCTACTCAATCCGGAGGTCAAGCTCCTCGCCCAAATCCTGGCTACCCGCCTTGCTCCGATAATGCAGAAAGGTGATTACATGGAGTGTTGGGGAGGGCGGGAAACATTAGGGAAGAGGCAGTGGTGATATCACTAGACGCCAGAAATGATATGATAGAAATTATAGAATGGCCCTTCTTATTGGTCGTCCTTCAACGGATGGGCTTTGGAGACAGTTTTGTAGCATGGATCAAACTACTGTATTCTGAGCCCCTAGCGCAGGTGACGGTAAACGGAGGTAAGTCGTCCATGTTCCAACTTTACAGAGGCACGAGGCAGGGATGACTCATGTCCTCGCTCTTAGTTGCACTAGTGCTGGAACCCCTGGCTGTGTGGATACGAGGAGATCCTCTCATCAGAGGTTTAGGACGCACAGGAGAATGGGAGGGTAGAATCTCCCTCTATTGAGATTATATTCTCCTTTACTTGGCCAAACCTTACTCATCCCTACATGAAGTGTTACACATATTCACCCTATATTAGAAATATTTGGGTTACGCTATAAACTAGGATAAGTCACTCATATATATCCTGAGGGGTGCGATTCCGAGGCTTCCTAGGGAATGTGCGTCCCGAGTAGTGACGGAGGGCTTTGAATATTTAGTAATTTAGGTCACCAGAGACCAGGGAGTTTTCATAACTGTAACCTGCTCCCCCCACTTCGTCGCCTTTGGGAGGACGTGAGTCACTGGAGGGCACTTCCACTGTCGATGTTGGGTAGGGCAGCCCTCTATAAAATGATGCAAAAAACAACAGTTGATGGACAGAATGCAGAACAATGTCATACATTCACCCCAGTACAGAGATCTGGGCCTAAATCCATTGTTATTTTGCTCACCACGCCACCCCAGTTCAGACATGGCCATATGCAAATCAGTCTTGACCCTGTGCCTCATGGGAACAGTCCAGCCCGAACTGCCAAGCCATGTCTTCCCTGGACCGGAATCAAGCATCCTAGGACCGGTTTCGGGGTTTCACCCCTCTTCAGCCAGGATAGCTTGATTCCAGTGGCATGGAGAGCACGGGACTCACGTCTGAGCATACCTGTCACACTCGGGGTGACAAATGCAAAAACAACAGTTGATGGACAGAATGCAGAACAATGTCATACATTCACCCCAGTACAGAGATCTGTGCCTAAATCCATCGTTATTTTGCTCACCACGCCACCCCAGTTCAGAGACATGGCCATATGCAAATCACTCTTGACCCTGTGCCTCATGGGAACAGTCCAGCCCGAACTGCCAAGCCATGTCTTCCCTGGACCGGAATCAACCCTCCTAGAACCGGTTTCGGGGTTTCACCCCTCTTCAGCCAGGATAGCTTGATTCCAGTGGCATGGAGAGCACGGGACTCACGTCTGAGCATACCCGTCCCACTCGGGGTGACAAATGAAAAAACAACAGTTGATGGACAGAATGCAGAACAATGTCATACATTCACCCCAGTACAGAGATCTGGGCCTAAATCCATCGTTATTTTGCTCACCACGCCACCCCAGTTCAGACATGGCCATATGCAAATCAGTCTTGTCCCTGTGCCTCATGGGAACAGTCCAGCCCGAACTGCCAAGCCATGTCTTCCCTGGACCGGAATCAAGCATCCTAGGACCGGTGTTCGGGGTTTCACCCCTCTTCAGCCAGGATAGCTTGATTCCAGTGGCATGGAGAGCACGGGACTCACGTCGGAGCATACCCGTCCCACTCGGGGTGACAAATAAAAAAACAACAATTGATGAACAGAATGCAGAACAATGTCATACATTCACCCCAGTACAGAGATCTGGTCCTAAATCCATCGTTATTTTGCTCACCACGCCACCCCAGTTCAGACATGGCCATATGCAAATCAGTCTTGACCCTGTGCCTCATGGGAACAGTCCAGCCCGAACTGCCAAGCCATGTCTTCCCTGGTCCAGAATCAAGCATCCTAGGACCAGTTTCGGGGTTTCACCCCTCTTCAGCCAGGATAGCTTGATTCCAGTGGCATGGAGAGCATGGGACTCACGTCTGAGCATACCCGTCCCACTCGGTGTGACAAATGCAAAAACAACAGTTGATGGAAAGAATGCAGAACAATGTCATACATTCACCCCAGTACAGAGATCTGGGCCTAAATCCATTGTTATTTTGCTCACCACGCCACCCCAGTTCAGACATGGCCATATGCAAATCAGTCTTGACCCTGTGCCTCATGGGAACAGTCCAGCCCGAACTGCCAAGCCATGTCTTCCCTGGACCGGAATCAAGCATCCTAGGACCGGTTTCGGGGTTTCACCCCTCTTCAGCCTGGATAGCTTGATTCCAGTGGCATGGAGAGCACGGGACTCACGTCTGAGCATACCTGTCACACTCGGGGTGACAGATGCAAAAACAACAGTTGATGGACAGAATGCAGAACAATGTCATACATTCACCCCAGTACAGAGATCTGTGCCTAAATCCATCGTTATTTTGCTCACCACGCCACCCCAGTTCAGACATGGCCATATGCAAATCACTCTTGACCCTGTGCCTCATGGGAACAGTCCAGCCCGAACTGCCAAGCCATGTCTTCCCTGGACCGGAATCAACCCTCCTAGAACCGGTTTCGGGGTTTCACCCCTCTTCAGCCAGGATAGCTTGATTCCAGTGGCATGGAGAGCACGGGACTCACGTCTGAGCATACCCGTCCCACTCGGGGTGACAAATGAAAAAACAACAGTTGATGGACAGAATGCAGAACAATGTCATACATTCACCCCAGTACAGAGATCTGGGCCTAAATCCATCGTTATTTTGCTCACCACGCCACCCCAGTTCAGACATGGCCATATGCAAATCAGTCTTGTCCCTGTGCCTCATGGGAACAGTCCAGCCCGAACTGCCAAGCCATGTCTTCCCTGGACCGGAATCAAGCATCCTAGGACCGGTTTCGGGGTTTCACCCCTCTTCAGCCAGGATAGCTTGATTCCAGTGGCATGGAGAGCACGGGACTCACGTCGGAGCATACCCGTCCCACTCGGGGTGACAAATAAAAAAACAACAATTGATGAACAGAATGCAGAACAATGTCATACATTCACCCCAGTACAGAGATCTGGTCCTAAATCCATCGTTATTTTGCTCACCACGCCACCCCAGTTAAGATATGGCCATATGCAAATCAGTCTTGACCCTGTGCCTCATGGGAACAGTCCAGCCCGAACTGCCAAGCCATGTCTTCCCTGGACCGGAATCAAGCATCCTAGGACCGGTTTCGGGGTTTCACCCCTCTTCAGCCAGGATAGCTTGATTCCAGTGGCATGGAGAGCACGGGACTCATGTCTGAGCATACCTGTCCCACTCGGGGTGACAAATGAAAAAACAACAGTTGATGGACAGAATGCAGAACAATGTCATACATTCACCCCAGTACAGAAATCTGGGCCTAAATCCATCGTTATTTTGCTCACCACGCCACCCCAGTTCAGACATGGCCATATGCAAATCAGTCTTGACCCTGTGCCTCATGGGAACAGTCCAGCCCGAACTGCCAAGCCATGTCTTCCCTGGTCCAGAATCAAGCATCCTAGGACCAGTTTCGGGGTTTCACCCCTCTTCAGCCAGGATAGCTTGATTCCAGTGGCATGGAGAGCATGGGAATCACGTCTGAGCATACCCGTCCCACTCGGGGTGACAAATGCAAAAACAACAGTTGATGGACAGAATGAAGAACAATGTCATACATTCACCCCAGTACAGAGATCTGGGCCTAAATCCATCGTTATTTTGCTCACCACGCCACCCCAGTTCAGACATGGCCATATGCAAATCAGTCTTGACCCTGTGCCTCATGGGAACAGTCCAATCCGAACTGCCAAGCCATGTCTTCCCTAGACCGGAATCAAGCATCCTAGGACCGGTTTAGGGGTTTCACCCCTCTTCAGCCAGGATAACTTGATTCCAGTGGCATGGAGAGCACGGGTCTCACGTCTGAGCATACCCGTCCCACTCGGGGTGACAAATGCAAAAACAACAGTTGATGGACAGAATGCAGAACAATGTCATACATTCACCCCAGTACAGAGATCTGGGCCTAAATCCATCGTTATTTTGCTCACCATGCCACCCCAGTTCAGACATGGTCATATGCAAATCATTCTTGACCCTGTGCCTCATGGCAACAGTCCAGCCTGAACTGCCAAGCCATGTCTTCCCTGGACCGGAATCAAGCATCCTAGGACCGGTTTCGGGGTTTCACCCCTCTTCAGCCAGGATAGCTTGATTCCAGTGGCATGGAGAGCACGGGACTCATGTCTGAGCATACCTGTCCCACTTGGGGTGACAAATGAAAAAACAACAGTTGATGGACAGAATGCAGAACAATGTCATACATTCACCCCAGTACAGAAATCTGGGCCTAAATCCATCGTTATTTTGCTCACCACGCCACCCCAGTTCAGACATGGCCATATGCAAATCAGTCTTGACCCTGTGCCTCATGGGAACAGTCCAGCCCGAACTGCCAAGCCATGTCTTCCCTGGACCGGAATCAAGCATCCTAGGACCGGTATCGGGGTTTCACCCCTCTTCAGCCAGGATAGCTTGATTCCAGTGGCATGGAGAGCATGGGACTCACGTCTGAGCATACCCGTCCCACGCGGGGTGACAAATGCAAAAACAACAGTTGATGGACAGAATGCAGAACAATGTCATACATTCACCTCAGTACAGAGATCTGGGCCTAAATCCATTGTTATTTTGCTCACCACGCCACCCCAGTTCAGACATGGCCTGTGGTTTCCTGTGCATAGACCTGTGCATAAGCAGAATCCCTGCAACATGGCGCACCTAACGTTTGGTCGATTGATTTGAAATGCCTTAGTAGTGCTTATATTAGTCCACAACACCCTCACTCTGGTTTCCGGTTAACGGGAGTGACGGTTTAACCTACCTGTGTTTCGACTAATAGGTTCTTTCAAGCTTGATCATTAAAAAGGTTATTTTTACTGAACCCCAGTGCTACTGTTGATATCGTTGATACTATTTAGTGTGTCCTTATGGCGGTTGACAAAAAAGCTGTGCATAGTCGTGCACCTCTGCACCGTCATTGGACGACGTATGGGGTGCCGGATGATGGGATGGCTGTTATTTTTGTGGTGAGCGCTGATGCGTCTTACCCTTATGAGTTGTTTTACTCTTGGGTGACTTTTCCGGCAGTGGATGCAGACGATGATACGTTTCATTCCTATACTCCCACGCAGCTACCTGCAATCTATACGCCATATATGACACAAGAAATTCCTATTTCTGCCTGGCAGCATAACTTTTGGTTTAATGGCGCCCTTCCCCATGCGGTTGCACCGGGTAGAATGGGCCCGTTGTCTATTGCAGGGGCCACATGGCCGGTGCTAGCCGGATTTACGCCTCATCCCCGCTATCTCACGGTGGCGGTGGCTGAGTTGTGGGTACTACACACAGCCCTGATTACAGTTCATAGGGCTTTAGTGCAGTACGTGTCACGCAACGTGCAGGTGGGGGCACCTGCTGTTACGGGACAACCAACGGACCACCACGCGATGGTTATTAGTCCTGTTATGGTTAATTCGGTTATAGGCAAGCGCCCCCAAAGTAAGGATGATTTACCTTGTTGGCTTGCTGAGAAATTTGACCAACCGGAGGCGGTTTTCCCGCATACCTCTCCAGTGGGGAAACACAGGATTCTCACCATTAGTTTGCCGAAAGACTTGGTCCCAGATATGGCCGATTGCACAAACTGGGGCAAGGTCTTTGCCGCGACCTACTCAAAGTGCTTCGGCACTCCGTCTATGTCTGTACTACCCTCCGTCATTAAACGTGTTCAAGAGAATCACGGAGCGGAGGCTGCTGTTGAATTAGGAATGAGGCTTTTCGGAGTGTTCGATGTGGTGGCTTCCATGGTAATGGGCAACCTCAAAGGTGATGCCATGAAGTTCCAAGTAGCTAATAAGCTGGACCGCGTGGATGAACTCGACAGGCCTAAGGAGTTCGCTAAAATAATTGCGCAAGCCTATAGGACCGTAGGCTGTAGTGCCTTGGGTATTAAACCAACTGTGATAGTTCCTGATATAGTACAGCAAACTAAGGTGAGCTCGTCTACTAAAGACGAACGCCCAAATTTTCCTAAACAAAATTGGCGAGCAAAGAAACAGGGGAAGCAGCAACAGAAACAGGGGTCTCGTCCTGCCTCACCCGTACAGTCGTCTAGCGAACGCACATATGATCTGCGCGATCGATCTAGTATTAAGTCACCTGATTGATTTCAGGTTTCTGAACAACGCTCTCCTCGTTCTTCACATGAAACATTGGCTTCACAATCCGGTGGCGGAGACCGTGGAAAAGGAAGGGGTGCCCAAAGTCGTGAGCAACCCCGTTCAGACATGGCTATATGCAAATCAGTCTTGACCCTGTGCCTCATGGGAACAGTCCAGCCCGAACTGCCAAGCCATGTCTTCCCTGGACCGGAATCAAGCATCCTAGGACCGGTATCGGGGTTTCAACCCTCTTCAGCCAGGATAGCTTGATTCCAGTGGCATGGAGAGCATGGGACTCACGTCTGAGCATACCCGTCCCACGCGGGGTGATAAATGCAAAAACAACAGTTGATGGACAGAATGCAGAACAATGTCATACATTCACCTCAGTACAGAGATCTGGGCCTAAATCCATCGTTATTTTGCTCACCACGCCACCCCAGTTCAGACATGGCCATATGCAAATCAGTCTTGACCCTGTGCCTCATGGGAACAGTCCAGCCCGAACTGCCAAGCCATGTCTTCCCTGGACCGGAATCAAGCCTCCTAGGACCGGTTTCGGGGTTTCACCCCTCTTCAGCCAGGATAGCTTGATTCCAGTGGCATGGAGAGCACGGGACTCACGTCTGAGCATACCCGTCCCACTCGGGGTGACAAATGCAAAAACATCAGTTGATGGACAGAATGCAGAACAATGTCATACATTCACCCCAGTACAGAGATCTGGGCCTAAATCCATCGTAATTTTGCTCACCACGCCACCCCAGTTCAGACATGGCCTGTGGTTTCCTGTGCATAGACCTGTGCATAAGCAGAATCCCTGCAACATGGCGCACCTAACGTTTGGTCGATTGATTTGAAATGCCTTAGTAGTGCTTATATTAGTCCACAACACCCTCACTCTGGTTTCCGGTTAACGGGAGTGACGGTTTAACCTACCTGTGTTTCGACTAATAGGTTCTTTCAAGCTTGATCATTAAAAAGGTTATTTTTACTGAACCCCAGTGCTACTGTTGATATCGTTGATACTATTTAGTGTGTCCTTATGGCGGTTGACAAAAAAGCTGTGCATAGTCGTGCACCTCTGCACCGTCATTTGACGACGTATGGGGTGCCGGATGATGGGATGGCTGTTATTTTTGTGGTGAGCGCTGATGCGTCTTACCCTTATGAGTTGTTTTACTCTTGGGTGACTTTTCCGGCAGTGGATGCAGACGATGATACGTTTCATTCCTATACTCCCACGCAGCTACCTGCGATCTATACGCCGTATAGGACACAAGAAATTCCTATTTCTGCCTGGCAGCATACCATTTGGTTTAATGGCGCCCTTCCCCATGCGGTTGCACCGGCTAGAATGGGCCCGTTGTCTATTGCAGGGGCCACATGGCCGGTGCTAGCCGGATTTACGCCTCATCCCCGCTATCTCACGGTGGCGGTGGCTGAGTTGTGGGTACTACACACAGCCCTGATTACAGTTCATAGGGCTTTAGTGCAGTACGTGTCACGCAACGTGCAGGTGGGGGCACCTGCTGTTGCGGGACAACCAACGGACCACCACGCGGTGGTTATTAGTCCTGTTATGGTTAATTCGGTTATAGGCAAGCGCCCCCAAAGTAAGGATGATTTACCTTGTTGGCTTGCTGAGAAATTTGACCAACCGGAGGCGGTTTTCCCACATACCTCTCCTGTGGGGAAACACAGGATTCTCACCATTAGTTTGCGGAAAGACTTGGTCCCAGATATGGCCGATTGCACAAACTGGGGCAAGGTCTTTGCCGCGACCTACTCAAAGTGCTTCGGCACTCCGTCTATGTCTGTACTACCCTCCGTCATTAAACGTGTTCAAGAGAATCACGGAGCGGAGGCTGCTGTTGAATTAGGAATGAGGCTTGTCGGAGTGTTCGATGTGGTGGCTTCCATGGTAATGGGCAACCTCAAAGGCGATGCCATGAAGTTCCAAGTAGCTAATAAGCTGGACCGCGTGGATGAACTCGACAGGCCTAAGGAGTTCGCTAAAATAATTGAGCAAGCCTATAGGACCGTAGGCTGTAGTGCCTTGGGTATTAAACCAACTGTGATAGTTCCTGATATAGTACAGCAAACTAAGGTGAGCTCGTCTACTAAAGACGAATGCCCAAATTTTCCTAAACAAAATTGGCGAGCAAAGAAACAGGGGAAGCAGCAACAGAAACAGGGGTCTCGTCCTGCCTCACCCGTACAGTCGTCTAGCGAACGCACATATGATCTGCGCGATCGATCTAGTATTAAGTCACCTGATAGATTTCAGGTTTCTGAACAACGCTCTCCACGTTCTTCACAGGAAACATCGGCTTCACAATCCGGTGGCGGAGACCGTGGAAAAGGAAGGGGTGCCCAAAGTCGTGAGCAACCCCGTTCAGACATGGCCATATGCAAATCAGTCTTGACCCTGTGCCTCATGGGAACAGTCCAGCCCGAACTGCCAAGCCATGTCTTCCCTGGACCGGAATCAAGCATCCTAGGACCGGTTTCGGGGTTTCACCCCTCTTCAGCCAGGATATCTTGAGTCCAGTGGCATGGAGAGCACGGGACTCATGTCTGAGCATACCCGTCCCACTCGGGGTGACAAATGCAAAAACAACAGTTGATGGACAGAATGCAGAACAATGTCATACATTCACCCCAGTACAGAGATCTGGGCCTAAATCCATCGTTATTTTGCTCACCACGCCACCCCAGTTCAGACATGGCCATATGCAAATCAGTCTTGACCCTGTGACTCATGGGAACTGTCCAACCCGAACTGCCTGGCCAAGTCCTCCCTGGACTGGAAACAAGCATCTTAGGACCGGTTTCAGGGTTTCACCCCTCTTCAGCCAGGATAGCTTGATTCCAGTGGCATGGAGAGCACGGGACTCACGTCTGAGCGTACCCGTCCCACTCGGGGTCACAAATGCAAAAAGAACTATAGATGGACAGAATGCAGAATGCAGAACAATGTCATACATTCACCCCAGTACAGAGATCTGGGTCTAAATCCATCGTTTTTTTGCTCACCTTGCCATGGATTTAACCCAGATCTCTTGACTGGGGGTGAAAGTTTTGATTTGCTCTGCCTTCCGTCCATCAATTGTGTGTCTGGCTTCTTGGAGGTTGCTGCTGAACCAGGTGGCTTTCTTGTGGCACTATCTGTCGGAGTTGTGTAGCGGGGCAAGCTTGTCTGTGCAGCTGGAGATCCAGGTGTGGAGTCCCCTGGCTGCGAGGTTGGCGTTGGTTGGGGTGGTGGGGGTGTTGCGGTTGAAGGTGGAGTTAAGCTGACTCTGCTCAAGTTTCTTGGCGGAGGGCACGGTGCAGGCTTGGTGGCTTGCGTTTGTTGAGAAAGAAGTGTATGCAGTGGTGGTCAGTCCATGGGGGTTGCATGGTGTTGCGTCAGGGGGGTGGGGCCGCAGGACCATCAGCAGCGGGTAAAATAACAGAGCAAAACAATAAGAAACGGGCCCAATAGGTAAAACAAAAACCGAAGCAGGCAGCAGTCAACAGAGCACAATAATTAAAAAATAAACACAGAGGTAGGCAACAGTCAGCAGAGTACCACACAGTGAATTACAGAAACTGGCCCAATAATTAAAACAAAGTCCGACGCATGCAACAGTCAACAGAGTACAATACAGTGGAAGACAGAGCAGAACCACAAAACAGCAGGGCAGGAACAACCAGGAACCTCAGCAGCCTTGAACACCTACTAGGAGGAGGTGAAGCTTGGTCAGCGGCAAAGCCACGGACAGCGGAGCTGCTGGGGAGAGAGCAGTACTCAGACCGGGAGGTGAGAGGTCTTGCTGTGTGTCTTAAAGTAATTGATAGATACTTGTCAGATTCATACAGACGACGAATGCTGAGAGAAACCCTTAGTCTGGAGTGAGTGTTAATGGCTACCACAGCTAAAGAGTGTGCTGATAGACAAGCTGCTGACCTGGAGGCCGGCGGTGCCCAGAATGAATCTGTCATGACTGTGAAAAATAAGTCTAGCAGAAGACTGAAAGACATAAAATGATGTCTACACATAAAAAGAAGTTGTGTTTCAGGTGTGGATTTTCATTTCCACACGAAGGTAAATGTTCCGCAATTGGAAAGATATGCAAAGGCTGTGGGAAGCAGTACCATATTGTAACGGTTTACAAAGTGAAGGAAAACGTATGTGAATCATGGTGCGAAGAGAAAATGGCCACCCAAACATTCCAGAAGCAAAGTTCAACGCATGCTTACAAGGCAAAGCGGCGACATCAGCTGAGGCAAATCGACACGGAAGATGATTTAGATGACAATCGACTTCATTCAAATAGTTCTTCCAAAACAATATCAACTGAAAGTGAAAAAGATGGTTGTGCCATGTTGAGGTTTACGTCAGGAAAGCATGCGGATTGCCGGAAGATTGCACTGAAAGTAAATGGCTGTTCGATACCTTTAATTATCAACATTAGTGGATCAAAAAACATTATGCTTGAGGAGAGAGACAATGAATTGTCTACATTACCGCAACTTACACCCATAAAAACTAAAGTATATACATGAGCTGCATCTACACCATTAAAAAGGTCTAGGTTTATTTGTAGCAACAATGAAACACAAAAAAACCAAATGTGCAAGTACCCATTAATATGCTTCTAGCTACAGCATCAAGTGCCTGTTTACTCAGCTTCAGCACAGATGCTGTTATGGGGCTAATTTGCATTAACTACAACATGAATGTTCATTATGAAATAGAAAGTCAGTTCCCTTCTTTGCTTTATGGTTTGGGAAAGGTTAAGACTATGAAAGTTAAGTTGCATATTAATGAGGATGGCTGTCCTGTCACTCAAAGACATAGGCAAATTGCTTTTTATTAACGAGAAGCTGTTGAACAAGAACTTGAATTGTCACTCAAGCATGATATCATTGAGCGTTTCTACTTGTCCAACGCCATGGGTTTCTCCCATAGTGGTAGTAGCTGTAAAGTGAACAAGCTGAATGCATATGCGTTGAAATGCGCCAGGCAAACAAAGCAATTTAACAAGAACGACATTCAGGTCCACACATTGCTGAAATGATAACGCCATTTGACTTATCATACAGCAGGGGTCTTCAAACTGTGGGACGCGACCCCCAGGGGGGCCGTGGAGTGATGCAAAGGGGGTCGCGCCTTCCCAGTCACACTTCTGCCCAGGCACAAGGGCTTCAGCCCCACCCCCCCCCGTCTTCCCCCGTCCTGTGTCTCAGTCCGGGCTGCTGCAGTGAAATTTGAGCTGCTGGGGCCTCAGCTGGGTAAGTGTCTGGAGTCTTATCTCCAGCACGCCCCTGTTTTTCACAGGTCTTTAAAGACCATTTGCATATTTACATGCCTTTGCAAACTGATTACAGAGGCTTAGGATTTTTACCTGGTTCCAGTACCCCCTGGGTCCCCACTCAGCCTATTCCTTACATTTGTATTTTACATTTACTGCTGTAGTGTGAGAATGCATTTCATGGAAAGGAATGTAAAGTAAGCTTGCCAAAAGAAAAATGCCTGACGTGTTTTGTTTAAAGAGCCTGCAAAGATCTCCTCTTGGCACTAAATAGACTTAGAAATAAAAAAATATGTATACATTCCTTATATGACTTTTCTGTCTTTGTTCTCTTTAATTATCAGTCATGGATCATTGAGGCAGCCCTAGAACACAATTAAAAGTGCTTTCTATTTATATTTAGGTGACTGCTTTTTTTGTACCGACTGGGCCATCAAAATAATGAGTAGGCAACCCTAACCATAGGACTGGAAGTTTGTTGCAGGATCAGCACATTATTTATTTCCTTCACCCTCGATTAATGCCGCAATAGTTTAACTTAGATCTTAAACTCTACGCCGCCGTCAATAACATGCTGAGTTTCTTCATGGGTCTGGGAATGCACCCTGCATTCAGACAACTCATTCCTCTTTCTCGCCCTTCAATTTCACGCTCACCCTGCACGCACAGCGATCACAATGCACTCACACTGATCACCATGCACTTACACCATTCACCCACTCTCCTTGCACTCACCGTGATCACTCTGCACTCACAATGCACTTGTGCTGCTCACCCTATACCTCACCCTGCAGTCACACGAGTACACTACTCATCCTGCACTCATGTGACACTTCACTCACCTGTCCCCCTCACTACTCAATATGCAACTCACTCAAACAAGCCCATCAGTAATCATTCATTCCATTCTGAACTTGCATCTGCGCCCAAATTCATACGCCACCTCACTCACCCTGCAGTCACTCCTCTTGTCCTACTCTCACACTGTTGCATCGCTCACCATGCACTCACTTGGGCACTCTTGTCACCCACACAGGGCAGAGGGTTAATGTGCCTGCTACAAAGAATATGTACCATGCAGATCACAGAAATGAGTGTGAGTAAACTATGAGTAGTGCTATAAAAAATGAAATGTTTGTCAGAAAGGTGCTATAGAGAGATGCGGTGCATTGTTGGTGAGTGGCAGTGAAGGAATTTATGGAGAAGGAGGAAACGGGGGTGGGGCATCAAAAAAGACTGTTGCACCGGGTGCGACCAGTGTTAGGACCAGCCCTGACTGGGAGTGTTAGCCCCCCCCTCTGAAGTTCTGGTCTAGTGGCTCCCCTGCTTCTGCCTATTATTATTTACATTTGTAATGCACTACTGTTACCAAAAGATGTCCTGGGGCTAATAACCATCGACAGCCTGAAGGCAAATGAGAAACACACAGAAGGAGAACCAGCCAAATGGGGTAACCTACAGAGGATAGAGAAAGGTTTTTATATCTTCCTAAAGGATAATAGATTCTTGGTGGAGCGAAGCAAAGGAGGGTGCACGTTCCATAACTGCGCGGCCTGCATCAAAACAGCGAGACAGACAACTCAAGCCTTCTTGAATTAGGGAACAATAAGCAGAGTGGCACATGCCAAGAGGAGCATACAGGTCTGACCCATATGCTTGGTGAAGAGAGATCAGAGGATGAGAGAGGACAGCAAGGGAGTGAGAGAATTTGATTGAAGAGGTCAGGGATGAGGAGAAATGTGAATTGCCGAAGAGAAGTGTGGACACGCAAGAAGTGAGTGTGAGCCAAAGGGGAGGGCTTCTATTAGAACAAAGGGGAGAAGTGAAAGATGAATGGGGGGACTGGAGAGGTGTAAGATACAAATAGACAAAAATGTGAATGAAGAGACGAGGTGAATGAGAAGTGCTGAGGGGCATGGGAAGTGACAGGGCCAGAGAGGCCATGAGATAAATGTGAGAGACTGTTAGAGATGAGGGCAGTGAAAAGACAGAATGGCAAGAGGTGAATAAAGGTGAAGTGAGAGGTTGAATGGGGAGAATTCAGAAGTTGTAAAAAGGGGTGAAAGAAAATGGCCTGCAAAGTGAGAGAGGGATCCGGGGTTAGGAGAGGAGAGAGGGATGGAAGGGAGGGGGTGAGAGGAAAGCTGCATGGGTAAACTGTTTAACTCTGCACAAAACTGCCAGGGTTTTAAGGGACCCCTGCTTCTCCCGGTCAGGGCCAGGTGAGCTTCTAATGTGGCAGCACGTATTGCTGCAGAGTGGAAGGCCCTTCACAAAGGTTGACTTGAAATCTTTCTGATGATAATTGCTGTATGTTGGCTATAAATGGGTACTGATTGGGTGAAATCTTTCCTCGGTGTTACTGTGTGTAAAAAATGTCAAAATAATGAAGCAATGCTATCCCAAAATACACTGCATCACATAACCTCATTAACATTTTCATCCCAAACAATTTAATCAACAGGTTTAGAAATTTTTGTCAGGAGGGGGTCCTTACGCCTCAAAATGTTGACAGGGGGGTCTCGGCAACCAAAAGTTTGAAGACCTCTGTCATATAGCCTGTCATGAATGCGTTCAATTACAGCGATTACATATTGGTTTTCTGAGCTACACAAAAGAAGCATGATAAAGCTGTCACACAAGTATGTTGTTTAATTGCTAACTCAGGTCTGACCTTGAATGTAGATAAGTATGCATTCCATAAGACAAACTAAAATTCTTTTTCCGTATCTTTTCTGATGAGAGTATGACACCTCATCCTGCTAAAGTACAAGCACTGCCAAATGCTGATCCCCCTCAAGATGTTTCTATGGTGCGTTCATTTCTTGGCATGGCTACTTACTGTCCTTGATACATAAAAAACTTTGTCACTGTAAGTGCTCCATTAAGAGACTTGATGGAAGAAAATGCTTAATTTAATTGGTCACATGAATGCGAAAAAAAATTGAGAAAATCAAACAAGCCATAGAGAATGCTACTGAAATTGCATACTTCAGTCCGAAGCTTCATACAGTGGTTGTTGTTGACACTAGCCCAGTCAGGTTAGGCGCTATCATTGCACAGCACAGTGGACACCCGAATGATCAAAGGAATATTGTAGCATATGCAAGTAGAAATTTGTCCCAAACAGAACGTGCTTATTCACAACCTGAAAAAGAAATCTTAGCCATGGTATGGGTTTGTGAACATTTCCATGTATTCCTGTACGGAAAGTCGTTTGCACTGTTTACTGGTCATTAAGCTTTACTGACTGTGTTTGGCAATCCTAAAGCCAAAATGTTTTCTCGCATCGAACAATGGGGACTATGATTAAAAGATAATGATTATACAATTGTGCATCATCCACGGAAGGATCAGAACCCTGCTGACTACTTTTCCAGAATGCCTATAAAACATCATGGTACTCCATCCAAGACCTCTGAAGCCTATATTAATTTCATTGTAAAATCAAACGCATCAGCTGCTGTTTCGTTAACCCAAATTATCACTGCCACGAGCCATGCTAAAGTTGAATAATATAATTACAGTCATGGACCCAACACATTGGACCTCTCACCAGTGATGGTGAATATCAAAAGTACAAATATTTCAAAGATGAACTGTCCATAACTCAGGAAGAAGGTATACTGCGAGGGTCGAGAATCCTGATTCCAGAGAGCCTGCAAGAGAAAATAATTGAAGTGGCCAATGAAGGACATCACTGAATCTTTGCCACAAAACGAGCTCTTCGAGACCAAGTCTGGTTTCCTTAGCTCAATGAGAGGGTTTTAGGCCTGTCATCTATGCAACTGCCTTACTACAACAACTACTCACCACACCTTAAACATGTCAGAACTCCGGAAGCATGCATGGGAGAGAGTAGCCATTGACTTTTTCGGTCCACCTGATGGTGATGGTGGGTGAATGCTCACAATTTCCATTAATGGAAGATCTCTCATTACCACTCAAGACTGAGTCATTGAAAGACTAGATGATATTTTTGCGACATGGGGTATTTCAGCCATAGTGAAAACTGAAAATGGCCCGCCTGGCAATAGTCAAGAGTTCAATGACCTTTTAAAGCATCTGAATATAAAGCATAAGAAGAGCACACTCTGTGGCTACGGGCCAATGGACTTGTTGAACGCTCTATGAGTATGCTAAAGAAAGCTGTGCATTATGCTACTCTTAAGAAGCTCAATTTAAAAACAATGTTAAACTCTACTTATCGTTCAGCACCTCACTTGACCACAGGTGAAAGCCCTGCAACATTGATATTCGGAAGAGAAATGCCAAAAAAGTTACCACAGTGGAGCAACCAGAGAAAGAACAACAAGAGCCCAACTCATGAGAAAGACTTGGTTAATAAACAGAAGATGAAAATGTACGCTGACAAAAGACGACATGCTAAGAATCTAATCTTTAAAAAAGGAGATCGAGTGTTCTCGCGCCAAAAGTGGAGAAGAAAATCTGATGGTCCATTTGATGCAGAACCCTTTCAAGTAGTATCTAGAAAGGGACACAAGGTGAATTCATAGTGCACTGGGAGCTTTATCACCAGATATTCTCCTCATTTTTGGCATTTGACTCATCGTTCATCCGATCTAGATGTTGAGAGAGAGACTGGAGCCTCCGAGACTGCTGTTGCCCCTACACAGTCAACACAGATCCTGGAAATTAATGGTGACAGTTCCCAGTTTCCAGTGACAAGATCAGGTTGAACAATTTGAGAGCCAAGAAGATTGATTGAGGATCTTTAATTGTATATATCTATATGTATTTTGTAAAGGGGGGATGTAGTGTCTTGCGAGTTAACAATGACAGAACCCTTTTGGCTCCTGATGAAATCAGCTGAGCTGTAAAATATGTGTTAGAGTGGAATGCAATGGAGGCTGGTTTAGAATGTTGGTTCGTAGTTGCATGAAGACAAAAAAAAGACCTGTAATACTAAGCTCCATGTGTGGAGTAGTCATTGGCGGGTACCCAAGCTGGGGGAAACGCTACAAATAATGCTGTTTACCTTTGAACCATTTCAGAGAGACAAAGCATTGTCACTCGTGTCAATTGCTTAGGTGGTTTGACAATAAAACAAGCGTAAATATCCATAGAAGCAATTCACTGTATTAATGTGTCATGACTACTTGATATGAACAGAACAATGTAATCCTCAGTTAAAAATAGAAAATTAAATCACATGATGGTATGTTCAACTAACTTGGCACAGCTAGAATTGAAAACTGAGGTAAACAAAACACTCAGGACTTGTTTAACATGACTGGCCTTAAGATAAAGTAGAAGAACAATGCAAAATGGTATGTAAAATATTAATCACAAAGTACTTCTTTATAGTAATGCAGGTACCTGAAAGCCAATAATAAGAAAAAGGTACATGATAAGGAGTTGCCACCATGGTGACACCTCTGAAGGCACTGAAGCTTGGTAGTGCAGGCACCATGTTCAATGTGCTCTGGCAGCAAAGTGAAAATAGCACCAGTTCTGCAAAGTTATTTTTTTGCCAAAAATAAACTCTTGAAGTGGGAGTTTGTTCTTAAAAAAGGAAGGTCTCAAGAACACAAGGATTTCTTTGCACCCACATTCCCAATTAGGAATAAAATAGGTCAGACTATCCACCTTACTAGGGCAGCTAGTCTAAAAGCACTGTGACCCACATCCCAATGTCAGATGGGCTCTCAGTCAAAAGATTCCACTGGTGTTGTTACCACCTATTCTAAATACAGTGGAGGAACTGCGATTTTGATGGACACTGTACTCTGCCATATTTGTGTTGGAGTAGCCTCTCTACCACACTTTTAAAAAGCCTCTTGGTCTCCATAAAGAGACACACAACAGGAACAGAGAAGAGTTCAAGTTGAGAGTGAGGTTCAGTCTTATCAACACATACACAAACCCCACACCACTTAGCTATGATAAGAACACAACAATCATTTGTAATGCAATAGGTCTCACATTAGTGAAAGTTTGATATATTGGGGTTGCAAATGTTAATGTTTGTTAGAATTTGTTTTGCTAAAATATATACCAGAAGTATTATAAGTAATAAAATAAAATCCAGGAAGCAAGGAAAGGGTGCAGTACCACAGGCTGTTACTAGGTGTCCCTGTGGATTTGTAAAGGGGCCTCTACTAGCCACATAAGGTACTGCAACCTTTATAACTGCATTAAGGGTACAGTACCTTATGTGGCTAGTAGAGGTCCCTTTGTGAGGAAGGATTAATCAGTGGGAAGGACTGACCTGATGCAGTGACCCGGGTGTGATGGAGGACACCATGCGTAGCAGTGGAAGTGTGGCCAGTGGCGTAGACAGAACAAAAGCAATAAGCAGCGGGGGTGCTAAAGTTAAAATGTAAATGCAAGGCTCTGGCCAATGGGAGGAGGTGTTGGGAGGACACCATCGCAGTTAAAGGAATGCTATTGTTATTTTGAAAGCGCGGCATGGAGCCAAAAAGAAAAATGGATGTTGCTTAATGCCCATATTCTGAATACAGCATGTCTCAAAGAGACAGTGCAAGCCCTGCATACGCGAGAACAAAAAACTACCTACTCAAGGAGCAGTTGAGAGCATGATCAATGAAAGATAATTTCCACTCATCAAACTGGCACAAAGAAATTGATTTGGCATCACATGCACCCGCTCATCAGTGGAGGGACAGAGAGGATGTTTTTTGCATTTTAGGCTTGTAGGCTACTCCTGTCTTGTCTGCTATTTTATCTACTGTTAATATGGGTGGGGTGTTATGAACCAACCATAAATTGGCTCCGTCGCCCCATAGTCTCCCCTAGGGCTCTGTGGTCTGTGACACATCGCCTTGGCACATGGCTATGCGATTAGATGTGATGACAGAATGAGCTAGGTGAGTACACCCAAACATCTTAGCCTTAAGTTTATTAGTCTTGGAAAAGAGAAGATTCTGAGACACCCGCACCAGCTTTTTCATTCTGATTCTTCAGCGACACATTGTGAGATCCAAAGCAGTCTGGCTTAGAGTGCCACTCCATGTCCATCACCAGCTTTCAACAAAAGAAGCACATCCTATTCACAGATTTATCTACTGGAGAAGACCTGAAGGTAACAATATTTGTAAATATAATATACATATCCTTTTTTTAATGTAGTGTTACATTTATTTTATTGGCATTACTTATAATATGCAACATTAGCTCCAAAGCGTTGCACCTGGTAGGAGGACACATAACGAAGATGTGAAGATACAGGGACATACAGCTGTCACTTCAGAGTGAACAAAGAGAAATAAGTGACTAAAGATGCAGAGAATCTCAGAAACATCACCACACTGGAGAGATGTAGGCAGTGGTGGCTGGTGAAGTCTGACAGTAGTAGGGCGTAAAATCAAAGCCTCAGTATTTCATTTTTGAGCGAGGAGAAGTAGGGAAAGTGTAATTATGTATGCTCACGGTCCACTCTTTGCAAAAAGATAGGCATGCTATTTTTTGACTTTCCAAGCCTGGTCTGGCAACAGTGCTGCAGACTAAAATCACTAGTTTTAGTAAACAAAAGAATAAACTAAGTGCTAACTATAGGTCTTATGAAATGTTTTATGCCTGTCAGTATAGGAAAGGAACAGGATACAAAAAAAATATTGCAAGCATCCCCATTTTAAAATCACATTAAAAGTGCACTTCATGTAACATGTCTTACCATGCTTCTCTATTTGTGCCTGTAAGAAGCTAATGTGGTGAAAGACCCATAAATCAGGTAATTGGCATGCATGCACAGCCATGAAACATTTCAGCCATGTTAAACTACAAAAGGAAAGCTCACTCAGCCCTGTCGGTTTGCTGGCTTGCTATAAGGAGCTCCTTTATTTTTCTCTGCTCTTGATTCTCTCCACTGCCAAAAGGAACACGGAGGGAAAGCTCGGGTGCCGTTTCTCAAGCACAGGAGGCATTTTAAGTGCAGTGCAGGAAGCAATGCACTGAAGTCTGTACAGCATCATCAAAACTGGTGGTGATAAACTGCGCAGACTCCA
The DNA here is from genome assembly GCF_964204655.1 of Triturus cristatus. Taxonomy (NCBI): domain Eukaryota; kingdom Metazoa; phylum Chordata; class Amphibia; order Caudata; family Salamandridae; genus Triturus; species Triturus cristatus. The sequence goes on along the minus strand of NC_140585.1, from coordinate 1,202,096,812 downwards.
ATGCTCTGCTTGCCACTTGCAGCCTCTAATCCCACCTTCCACGACTTGTCACAGGGTGAGGTGGGGACAGTAAGGCGTGTTGGCACCACCCTGACCAAGTGAAAGTGTAGAAAGGCTGGGCTCTAGTCCCTGACTGACTGACATGACGCCCCTTCCACTACAGGGCTTGTGCCTGGAGCGAATAGGGCCATCAGGTGTCAGGGGGTGGAATTTAGCATACCAGGCACTACATTTTCTGAGCTGATGACCTCACAGGCATTAGGGCTGTGAGCTCGTCAGCCCAGCAAATTCAGATTAATGGCACTGTCTGCCGGAAGCTGCGCATGTGCAGCAACAAAGGAGATCCAGGAAGAAATACAGTGCAACAAAGGATGAGTGCTTTTGAGTGTTGCTCTTGGTATATTGTTCTTTTTTTAGAAAATTGTTTTTCATCTATTGAGGGGAACAGTAGAGGGGGCGTGGCCCAGAGTCTATATGAGGAACCGTCCATGGATGTAGGTGAGAACTAGTGACAAAGTCAAGGATGGTAGGCCAATTGTGAAGAGGCGGATTTTCGGACCTTTCCCGAATTACAACAAAAAAAGGAGCAAGTCTGACGCAGAAAAGAAAGTTGCTCTAAAGTCTTGGTCTATATGCAAAGGAAGAATGTTGGCATGTGCATTCTTTGTAAGTCTTTCGCTACTTTACCTGCCATCCAGACAGTTTGTAATGTGCTTGGGTAATTAGGATAAACATAGTTCCTCAAAGTCTGCCCTAGGGTGTGGGGTTGTTTGTGCCCTCAAGATTGGATCCAATGTGAGAAGGCACCAGTGTTTATAAAGGTACCAGTGTTAAGGAATTCTACTTACAAGAAATTTTTCAATTCAAATTAAGTGCAAAAATATGTCATAATAAAGTAAGTTAGTTCTAGTTACCCGAGATCCATACCACAAACAGCTTGATTAATATCTCTATCAAAAGCGTTTTACAAATGTGGACAACATTGTAACATGTGTAGGGAGGCCGATGTTAAGAAGTTTCTGTTACAATGGTGATAAGGAGTGTAACATTAACACCAGCATTAACTATGGCACTACATTTTTTGTATAGATGCTGAGATTCATATCAGAAATATGAATAGGCCACTCCATGAAAGAATTGTAGATCATTTTAGAGCCCTTAAGCAAGAGAATACAAATGATCCAATTACTGTACATGCCACTGAATGTGAGTCGCAACAATAATCTTTGAGTTTTTCATTTCATGGAATAGAAAGCAAAACTGTAGATCCAAGGGGAGAGAACAGAGGAGCTTAAACTCAGAATATGTGAGGCAATGTGGATTAGAAAACTGAATACAGTCGATCAGGGACCATGAAATGCAATATTTTTTAGGCGAATGGATTAATGGACCTTGTAAGTGATAAAATCTTGTAATTCCGTTCAAATTTAAGTCTGGGGAGTTTGGGGTTACTTTGATGCTTGAGAAGTCTTACAAATTATATGTAAAGGTGTTGGATGCAAGATAGTGTATAAATGCTGTGATGGGGTTTGTTGGAAAATAGCCCATTCTGCAGGGTCATCCCCAAACTATTTGCCTATCTACTCATATTTTTACAGAATGTTTTGTTGGCTTTAGGACTCTGAGCACTTTACCACTACTAACCAGTGCTAAAGTACATGTGCTCTCTCCTCTACACATGTTGATATTGGCTCATACCAAAACGGCTTATTCAATTTACTTATACATCCCTAGCAAAGTGCACTACATTTGCCTAGGGCCTGTGAGTGGGCGTGCAGCACTGCTTGTGCCACCCACTTAATTAGCCCTCTAACCTAGCATCAGGCATGCCATTGCAGAACCTGTTTGTGCAGTTTACACTGCCATGTCAACGTGGCAAAATAAACCTTTTGCCAGGCCCAAACCTTCCCTTTTTATACATACATGCCACCCATAAGGTAGGCCCTGGACAACCCAGAGGGTAGGGTGCAATGCATTTAAAAGGCAGGATATGTATTTTAATGTTGTACATGTGCTGGTAGTGAAAAACTCCTAAAGTCGTTTTTTAGGTCTCGGCTAGCGAAGGCTGCGCTTGCGCAGTCTCGCTCGCGAGATTTAATGACTTGGAGAAGAGGGGCTTGAACCCGCCCCTCTTCTCTCCTCTTCTCCATTGGCTGGCCTCTTAAATGCTGGCCAGCCATTGGAGAAGAGGTTTGTCTCGCAAAACAAGCCCCGTCCTTTTCGGATTCGGGGGCGTGTTTTTTCCGATGTTTTCTCTGGGCGTGTTTTTCTCTCCTCCAGTCAATGGCAAGAGGAGAGAAAAAGAAAAACACGCCCCCGAATCCGAAAACGCCACTGCGTTTCTCCGAGGCATTTCTGCTTCACCTCGGAGAAAGGCGGTGGTGTTCCTGGCGTCCTCTCACCCTGCTGTCGGCTCCCGTGTCTGGTGCCGCCCTCTTGTTAAAACACATGCCATTGTCGACTTTGAAAATGTATATCTTCTTGCTCTGTTGCCCTTTCTTGCTATCTTTCGCTCTACCTCTGTCCGTGTCGTCGGGTGTGCCACAGCGGCCTTGCGTATCTTTGATGCTTAAGCTTCCACCGAGCCCTTTGATTGGGCAGCGTGTGCAGTCTGGTGAGTGTGGCAGCCAATGGCTGGCCGGAATGCTGGGAGGTGGGCCGGGCCTTGGAGCAGTTGCTCTGTTCTCCTCACACACTCACACAGAACCGGACAGACTCTTGGAGTATTTTCTGGCAGCAGCACCCCCCACCCCCCGGCAATGCACACCGCACCCTAGTGTCCGCATCGCTTAGTCCCTCCCTAGACCAGGGTCTCCATTTGTATAAAATCCATTCGCAAAGACCCCAGGGCCAGCGCACCCTCGGCATAGCCTCTCTTTCACATAAAGGAAGGGTCCACGATCCCACCATAGGGGTACTACCGGTGCCTGCCCCTCTTCCGAAAAGCAACTATTATCTCACACGAGAACATTTGCGTCCTCCTCTTTCTAGCGGTTGAGAGACGACCCCTTCCCTAGGGGCTTTATTGGGGCATATCGCCCCCTCCCGATCTGACCCCCCCACAACGGGTCACACCTAGGTGAGGGGGTTCCTTTCACAGGGGCCGACTGACCATCTTCCCACAGACCGGGGAATAGGCCTTTCCGTCCCCTATTCCGTTCCATAACCTATATTTAGGGCCTGTTGAGCTCTCATGATCCTTGCCATCACATGCAAAAGAGTATACCCATACCGAGAGTAATAGTTCTGAGCCAATATTTTATGCCGAATGTCAATTGATCTGCAACTGCTCCATTATGGAGACCTGCTACCCCCATGGTTCCAGTTGCTGTCCTGTCTGCCTTTGAGTCCTCTCTTATGCTCAATCTTCTTGCTGAAGCCTGAACCCCGTCAGAGGATTACGGTTTCCGAATGCTGCGAGTTATTCCCAACTGGGGCTAACTGTTCTCTCGTGTTCTTATCTTTTTGAGACCTCTGCACCAACTTGCATCCTCGTTCTCTTGTCTCGTCATTATATCACATTGCTACCCTGACTCTTAACGTGAAGGACAGACTGCATACACCCGAATACCCTCCCTTGTTCTGTTCCCAGCCCTAGTCTCCCTCGACGACTCCTAATGGGGTAGAGCAGCAGGGAAGGTAAGTCACTGATACTGCTTCATATTTGGAGTTGTCCATCCCTGTTGACATAGGTGTTAATTAATACCCAGGGGCATGGAGAGGCAGCACAGTGCTGAAAAGGGCTTCTTCTAGGTAGTATGAGTTACAGAAATGACCACTGTTCTAATTTATGGTGTGGTTATGTTTAGTTCAGGGGTTTATTTTATTTTCATGTAGCTTTGAAAGTTATTCTTTTGGTGTTTGAATGTTGTTGTCTGTCTGCCTATCCTGTGAAGAAGACGCCTTATGCAAAAGGGCCTGACCATCTGCGATTCTTTTAAATGAGGCTCTAACCTAGATACTTTGCAGGCTAATTTGAGGCTGTTTTTTAAATTGGTATTCAGTTTTTATTCAATTGTAGAAAAAATATTTTGCTAAACAATTAATCTCCCAGAAATGCTGTACATGCAATTTAGACCCTGGTCATAGCCGACCATATTCTTTTCAGCAGCTGGTTCCGCCTGGACCAGCTTTCAGTTTCACCCCGAGTTGAGTGCCCCATGCCGACATATCATTATGCTGATCATGGTTTTTTTCATGAGCCGTTTCCGACTGGACCAGCTTATTGCTTTACATCTTATATCGAGTTCAGTGCCCTATGCTGATATTTAATCGATGTTTTCCTTCTCGTGCTGGGACTACATTTCCCTAGGCGCGCGCTTTCAAAAACTACAAATCCCAAGCACCCCGGTTTATCTACACGGAAGTGGACACGCCGTAATAAACAACAAGTTGTTTCTCAGAGTATCCTGCTGGTTGGACGCACACTAGAGAGACACCGCTACATCAGAGCGGTAAGTTACTTCGCCTATTTTGCCCGGGTTGCGTTACCATCCCTGGCTTGCTTGAACCGCGACCTACTTGGTCTAGGCTTTGCCGTGCCTCAAGACTTGTAGACAGGGACCATCCCCCAGTTCACTTTCCTTGCTGCGGCGGCTTAACTACCCTAGCCTTGACCGCACCATTGAAGCGCTTTGTCGTGCCACGCACTCCCCGACTGGGCCCCGCATTCACTTGCCCATGTGCAGGGCCCCCATTAAGGTTGAGCATCCTATTCGGAGCGTCTTACACGCTCCCCAGAGCCACTGCAAGCTCGCCATTCCACTGTCCTACAATGGGGCTTCTATCTACATGGATGCACCAGTTTTCACTTCTCAGGGCGTACTTGTATGGTCACAGTTCCTTCTGGTTTCTCCCCCTCAAATGGCACCCATACCTTGTCTGGGTCCACTCATGCGCAGCCTCCCTGGGTTTATCCATGAGTTCACCTTGGATAGTTGCAGTCTTACCCCGGGTTACACATAGGGGGGTTGTTTTGACGCTACACTATATTGCCGTGACACGTCACTCTGTACACAGCTCCTTTAAGAGCAGACCCTCATTATGATATAATCCTGGCCATATCTGTACTTCTGTTTGAACAAAACAGACGCCCTCTGTTTACCCCATTTCTGACTAATGAATATCGGAGCTCTGTCGGATCTCTGCTCTCCTCTTTCTCCCTTGCTGACACCACCTATTCCCCTTTCCAGGTTGGGTTAGCATGCATACCTCTGGCTAAAATAGCCCCGGACAGAAGCGGTAACTACATCAACCAAATTAGGTAAGTGCCGCCCTGTACCAATGTTACAATACTTTTAATTGTGTCTCTACCCAGCAGTGGGTAGTTCAAAAGCCTTTTTGATCTGTATATGGCATAACCTAGCACTTACACCATTGGTGTTCTTTGATTTTTGTTTCAATATAGGTCCTAGTGATGGACTCACTGAACACGCGCAGTCGGCTCTCTAATTGGTTGGCAACTACCAAATAAGCACTGTGATTGGTGGACCTTGTCAACCAATCAGAGAGCCTACTGGCACGTGCAGACAGCATGAGCAAGACACGCTGTAGACTCGTGTGGTGCGATGCAGCCATTTTCCCCCCATCGGCTGGCCTCCTCGAGTAGATTAGTCCCTCGCACATTCCCGCATGACAATGGGGGTCCCTGGCGCAACGCGCCCTCACCAGCGGGAAGCCACGCAGAGAGGCGTTTGTTTTTCAAAGTAGTGGAAGTGTCCGCGTTAATCTGTAAGTGAAGGAGGGAAAAACATCACGAACAATTAACTGCAAAGTGCAAACAAACCTAGGGGTTTGCCTCTCTTCGTGCCGGACACACCATCTCAACTCGTCATCTGTACTTGTCATCTTGCGTCGTGCTCGCTTTGCCCCAGGACTGCGGGAGCATTGAGGGAGGTTGCCGGTGAGTCGTTCATGCCCCCCTCCTACCCACATGCCTCCGCCACCCACCCCACCCGAGTGGTCACGGGTGACACTGGTGCTTGCTCTGGGCTGCTCTGGGGGACGCGGGCTCTAGATTGCCGGCCAGCTAGCAAGCTGCGGCCTGGCACTCTGGTTTGGGGGTGCATGGGCCTTTAGCTATCTAGAGTCCCTTGCCCCCGGCACTCTCCGGTTCCCCCTCAGGGGTCTACCCCTTAAGAGGTGTTCAAGTGCTTTTTGCCGGGTAGCACGCTACTCCAGAATCCAAGCACGATTAGTGGGGAAATATTAAATTAATTTGAGCAGTGGACATGCCTCACTTGCCTTACTACAAGTACCAGAAGGCCCTACGTCTGCACGAATTAAACTGGTAGTCCAGTCGCTCCATGTTGACTGTACACAAGCACTACAGTATTGGGCTATGCATTTAAAAACAGTGTATGACTTGGTTTGTAGAATCCGTTGATTTCATGATTAAAAATCAGGCCCAGAAACATTGTCATTCTGACACTGAGTAATCTGGCAACTCTGTGTGTGGGAGGCTCTGTGTGTGTGGGAGGCTCTGTGTGTGTGGGAGGCTCTGTGTGTGTGGGAGGGCGGCTCTGTGTGTGTGGGCGGCTCTGTGTGTGTGGCTTTTTTTGTAGGTGGCTCTATGCGTGGTGGCTCTGTGTGTGGGTAACTGTGTGTGTAGGTGGCTCTGTGGGTGGCTCTATTTGTGTGTGGGTGGCTCTATTTGTGTGTGGGTGGCTTTGAGTGTGTGGCTCTGTGTGTGGGTGCAAATGCAAAAGGTCTCACATTTGAGAGTGATTAAGCTATTGGCATTGTAAATAACAATGCCGTTTCTTTAAATGTTTTAAAAACAAAAACATAAACAAAAATCATGTCATCAGCAATGACAATAGCTCTAACTTTAACAATGCCGAGACCATTGCATTGTAAATGCTTGTTACTACTGCAAGGCCTTTCTCTCCCATAAGAGAACATTAGGATTACCTTATTGCATTTTATAAGTTTAATTCTTAATTGTGAAGAGATGTACTGTTCATGTTTGGTGTCTCGAATCACAATTTAAAATAGAAACTTGTGATGAAGTCGGATTTTAAATTGCAATTCTGAAAATGCAAATTTTAGAGAGTTGGCATTTTCTTATTTTAGACATTTGGAGCCTGATGCTCTGCTGGACTCCTGCCTTACTGAGCTGCCCTGCTACCGGCTGTTCTCCTGCCTGGGTGTGAATGACTGGCCCTCACCACTTGAATCCAGAGTGAATCCAAGGGCTAGCTGGCTGACATCCTGATGTGAAGTCTCAGGGACATAAAACACATCCAATCACCCTGCTTCTGCACCTGGACTCTGCCATCTGTGAGTCTGAGCTGCCAAGTGGTGCCATCCCAGTCCTGGAACATTGGAAGTGGGTCTAGGTGTTTGCTCCAGCAGAACCCACTCATCTCCTGTCAAACCAGCACATCACCGAAATTGCGTGGATCAGAACCGGCGCATCACCCTGTTGCATGGATCAGATCTGGCATATAACTCCGCAGCTTCTACACAGATCCGGATCAGCGCATTTTTGCTGTTGCATGGATCAGCTCCAACACATCACCTCGTCCACAATCACATCCTCAATGTCAAAGGAACTAGGATCAAGGTACGTTTGTTCAGCAGGCCCCACTGGGTCCCTGTATCCGGCTCGCGCTTAATCGTGGTTGACCTGAACCTTTCTTCTCGTAGGGATAAGATAGAAAAATGAAGTTTGGTATCCCTAAACTCAGAATTAGATAACACATTTTTTAGTAAAGACGGTTTTTAAATTGTGTGTTTGAAAATAACACTTTTAGAAAGTGGCTATTTTTCTTGTTCAACCATCCTGTGTGCCTCTGTCTGGTTGTGGATTGACTGTCTGGCTTTGGAATCAAAGGGGCTGGGGAGGTGCAGTGGCTCCAAGAGTCTGGATGAGTCAGCACTAGGTTGAATAGGCCTGATCTGCATTAGGAGTGGTGGGAGGAGTAGCACCTGTACCTGAATATGGCTGTGCCTGCGTTCCACAATGCTAGCTTTCCCCCCCTGTGGTGTGTCTGGAGCCAAGGCTCACACTGACAATGGATGTTGTTGTGCACTTGCAGAGTGTCCCCACAAAACTGGTTTGAACTGGGCTCAGAGCCCCTAGCACAAAGAGAACAAAGACATTCTAGGGTATAATTATCAGACCCAAAACCCCAGACTTTAGATCATTCCTGGGATTCAAGAGGAACCTTAGCCAAGGAGAAGAGCTGGAGAGACTGAGGAGAAGTACTGCCCTTGCTTTGTATATGGGGTTGGCCTGCAGTTGCTGTTTCTGCCAAGGAAAGGAGAAGGACTTTGCTGTGTGCTGTGTCCCCTGCTTAAAGGAGATCTCCAAGGGCCTGAAGTGTGCTGGCCTTCTGTTCTGAAGTCTCAGGGACATAAAAGACTTCACCCCCAGCGCCCCTGAACTCTGCTGCTGTGAGTTCTAGCCTGACAAGAGGTCCTGTGCCAGTTTTGGGCCTCTGGAGGTTGTTGCTTCTCTTTTGGAGCTGGAAGAAAGAAGAAACATGAAGAGCCTGCTAAAATCAACAAATCGCGTTGAAGAGGACCGAAGCAGCGCCACTTGACGTCGCTGCATCGATCGCTGACGCATCCTGGATTTCCACGCATCGCACCTGTGCGGCAAGTACTTCTGAAGCATCACCCGCAGACCGGACCGTCACGAAGAATCGACGCATCACTCTCCGTTCAGACCGGATTTGACGCAACCCTTTCTATGCGTGTAGCGGGACTGTCGCATCACCTCCCCAAGGTCTCAGGAGTGTCGCATCTCTTTGTTTTCCGATGCTGCGGCTCTTTGGCTTGTGAACTTTGACGCATCTACGGGTATTTTGGTGAAAGGTCATGCATCCATAGTTTTCTATGGTACAAGTTCTTGAAACCTTTTAAAAGTCATATTTTTAACTGTGTATGTTGGACTTTTGTCGTTTTGGTCTTGTTTAGTTTAGGGAAAGATACTTTCTTTTTCTAAACTGGTGTGGTGTCCTTTTGTGGTGTTTTCACTGTGTTACTGTGAGTGTTGGTACAAATACTTTGCACATTGCCTTTATGATAAGCCTGTCTGCTTGTGCCAAGCTATTGAGGGGGTGAGCAGGGGTTATTTAAAGTGTGTTTCCCCATTACTCTGACTAGAAGCAAGGGTCTCTAGAGATCCCCATTTCTAACAAAGTGATATCTCCCCCCATTGGTTGTATTTATATTTCTTCCAGTGGCCCCGAAGAAGGAACAGAGATCCAGAAATGCATTGGGCAACGGAAAACATGATAGATTCCTGCCCCCCAAAAAAAGAATCTTTGTGATTTTGTTAAATAGGCCATTTGTTTTCTTGAAGTATAGTTTTGAGCATATTTGTGAACATAACTGTATGAAACTTTAAAAAGAATGTACAGTAGAGCTGGAATATTTACATGAATTGCTCTATTAAAAATGTAATTCAGATGATTAATGTGTTGAAACATATCTTTTGAGAAATTCTTAAAGCTGTGCGCTCAGGTTGTAAGTAACAAGACTTACTTGAAACACAGATGATCATTAGTCGCAGAATGTCAGGCAGTCAGACTACCCTGAACAGCACGTTATTTGTTACAAAAGTTACTGACAATTACTAGTATAGTAACGTTAATCTTTCAGAATAACACACTGGTGTGTTCAATACACATAGATTTATCATTACATTTCCTTACTTCAGCCATTTAGTGCCTGCTGCCTGTCTCTGATCCCACTCTGATCACATGCCTAGAGTGGGTGACAGTGGACTTCCTGTACTTCCCCTCGACTGCCACACACAATGGTAGCTTAGGTGTATCTTGATGGGCCATCATGGCAAGATGGGAAGGAGGACCTGGACCCAGCCTCATACACCCACCTGAATAGACTGAGCCCTGCCCCTCACAAAAGGCTGCATACCACCCTGTAGTGGGTCTTGAGCCAGGGCAAGAAGGGAGCATCTCTGTGCACTTCGAAGGCATGTCTTTGAAGTCCCCCCCCCCCACTTCAAAGGCACATCTGGGGATACATAGTGGACCTCTGACACCACCACTTTAGTACACATCTGGACCTGTGAAGACTCTGCCAGGAAGAAGGACTGCTGTGCTGCTGAAGGACTGCCACTCTGCTGGCCTGCTGCTTTGCTGGCTCCTGCCTAGCTGTACTGCCCTGCTGGTGACGGTTCTACTGCCTGGTTGTGAAGGACTGGCCCTGCATCACTTGAACCCAGTGACTCCAAGGGCTAGCTGGCTGACCTCCTGATGTGAAGTCTCAGTGACATAAAAGATTTCCAATCACCCTGCTTCTGCACCTGGACTCTGCCCTGCCAAGTGGTGCCACCCCAGTCCTGGCCCCTTGGAAGTGGGCCTATTTACTTGTTCCAGCAGAACCCACCTATCTTCTGTCGAACTGACGCATCACTGCTGTTGCATGGATCAGAACTGGCACACTCCCACTGCTGCGTGGTCAGACCATTGCCTTCGGAACAGCCACTGCACGTCGTTCTTCCCACCTCAAGATCTTCACATCCCAGTTGATGACAACAAGCCTCCGTATCGCAGCACATCACTCATCGGAGCCAATGCATCGCTGCTGGTGCGCAGATCAGGACCAGCGCATCGCCGCCGCTTGGTAACTTGGCACCGGTGCATCACCGTGTCTGCACCCTGCATCCTCGACTTAGATGCAACCAGGATCAAAGTACTTTTGTTCAGTGGGCCTCAGTGGGTCCTGTATCATGCATGCATACCATTGTGGTCGGCATAAACTCTTGACTTTGTCCCAGTCCGGTGCGGCCAGATATCCCAAGTAAGTACTTATTGCTTCTTAGCGCCATTTTACAGTTTATTATTTAAAAATTCATAATTCAAGTTCTTCTTATTGCATTTCTGTTGTTTTGTTCTTATTTTATTTATTAAATTAAGCTCTGTTTTTTTAACCTGGTATAGAATATTTTTGTGTTGTATTTTTATTGTTTTACTGTTTAAAGTGTTGCACAAATACCTTACACATTGTGTCTAAAGTTAAGCCTGACTGCTCTGTGCCAAGCTACCAGAGGTTAAGCACAGGTTAATTAAGGGTTTATCTACTTCTTACCCTGACTTGGATTGTGGTTGTTGCATGACTAGGCTCATACCTCAGTCAACCTACAACCCAATTTCTAACAGGGTTCAAAACTCCTCACCCACCCTCCGCGATTCTTTATACACCTTATGAGGTCAGAATGTTGTTATACATTTCTAACTATGGATATAAGAGGTCAGGACTGCAATATAATAGTGCAGTGACACACTTTGGAGATGTCTATTGCACTGGGCATATAATGTTTCTATTAGGATTACAGTATTGGTAGTTAGTAACCTCCCTTTCAGCTATTTGTTATAATATTGTTCTTCAAAGTATGCGACACAATTGTGCTCCTAAATATATATTACTTTATAAGAAAATGTGGAGCATTGTGATAGGTTCTTCTGATTGTGTGCAGGATATATGGATATAATAATACCAGGAACCCATGTGGTAAGTTAGTGCCCATAGAAAGCATCATACTGCAGTAAAACTCCGTCTGAACTGATGACTGATGGTTATTTAATATGTGTCAAATGTTTTTTATTTTCGTGACTATGGCTTATGTAAGATGATGATTCTTTGGTACATAGATATAGACTACAATGGAATCCATATGCACAATAAGATCATGACAATACTTTATAGCCTCAAAGTGCCTGTGATAGTCCTCTAACTATTCAGATTACTCATAACCAGTACTAAGATGGTGCCCGAGTTAGATTACCATATGAGGGGATGTATATTTGAAGGAACACTTTCTTCAGTAATGTTGTGTTTAGGCACTAGTACGTGCTTGGTTTGAATGTTGGCAATAATTTGGATGTGAAAGAGTGTAGAGACATATGGTCTTATATCAGGGGTGCAGCTACGGGAGGGTAGGGTGTTTGGGGTGTAACACAGGCTAAATAAGTACATTCTTGGCTTGGTAGTTGGGTCTGGTGGCACTGAGTCGTCAGAGCTGCTTTCTCTATGTAGGATTTTGTTGTTGTGAGCCAAGAAAAAACAGTAACCTTTGAACTGGAGCGAGACATCTGATGGCTGAAAGTCAAATTGTGAAATCCGACAACCTAGAATCAATACCGGCATCCTCACTTGATATTCGTTAGCCCTGCAGCAGCAGTGAATATAGGGCACCCCCTCTGCAAATCCTGACTCATATGTCCACCTGGTGGTGGAGGGCTTGCAAAGGCAGGTAATGTTTTATCGAAGACGCTACCACAGAGGATGATAGGCTGCACATTGCCATCAAAGAAACCCATTCAGGATGGTGGAAAGCTGCTTTTCACCATTAGTTAGACTAAACAGTGTCAGCTTGGCAGACTCTAACATCACTGCATCCTGATAGGAGTGAACATGCAGGAACCCCAGTGAGATTACCTCTGAGGGACAACTTCCTGGTAATCCCATCAGATCTGATTGATGAGCAAAGTCTGGGTCAACCAATTTGAGATGGTAGAAACAAAAGAATAAGTGATAAATGGATACTCGATATGCCAAGCAGCTCCTGTCATCGCCGAAGAAATTGCTCCTCACTCATGGATCTGCGTCAGTGTTGACTTTGGGTGTCTTCCTGCAGGAGATATTTCTTCATGTTCTTTGATAATTATCAAAGCAGTGTCAACCACCTCAGCGGAAGAAATGATTCCTAAAATATAAAAGGATCCAGGCCAACCAAGGGCTGGAGAAAGAGCTACACTCTGGTAGTAACCTCCTATTCAAAGTCAGGAGTTAGGAGATGGGCAGCGCCCACATTAAGTAGATAAAAAGTCACTAAAGATTATAAGTATTTCCATCATTTGGTCAGTCATTCCTTTCAAATTAATATAAATCAAACCTTCACTAAAAACCCTGACAAGCTTCATGTGGATTAGATGATTAATTCACATAGTCTGCTACAAATAACATCTGCCAGTGACTGACCGACTTGATCATTAGGCATTGGAATGTTCAGAGATCCAGTGAAGACAATGGAGTAGCAGTGGCTTATAGAACCTCGTATAGGCCCACCCCTCTCTGCATTCCAATATCCTAATACATAGTCTCTGCCTCTCTTTCCCCAGTCTCTCCAGAATATATGGATTGGGCAGGGGAAAGCAAAAGACAGAGCCTGTGCAGTAGGGCGCACAGGAATCTCCCCCCCTACCTCCTCTCGTAGCTCACAGTGTCACTGGAGATGTTGAAGGAGGGAGGGAGTAAGGCTGCCGAGCTCCTGGCACACCTTCCTGCACAAAAACAATCATTTATGGCATTTTTCTCTTTCTATGCATACTGCAGAATGCAGCACACAATAGAAAGAGGAAAAAACAAGGAGAAATAAAATATATTTCCTCGTTTCACCACTCCTACGCCTCCCTCTGAAAGGCGTAGGATTCTGACACATTCCCAGCTTTACAAAACTTTGTAAATCTTGTAATGTGTCAGGTTTCAAGTATGTTGCGGGGAACACCCACAGCAACACCCGTAGTATGCCCTGTTCACCCAGAGTACAGGCCCATGAAAAGTCACGCAGGGTGACTTTACGTGGCCTTCTGAATATGGGCAGGCACACTGTGCCGCTGGTGCTTCAAAAAAAGTGATGCACCAGCAGAGCAATGGCATTATAATGCGGCCCTAAAGTTTTATAAAATAGTAATTTTAAAATATTTATCTCAGAGGGACAAAAACATTAACATTAATTAGAAACTAATAATAGTATTAATAAGCAATATAATAGGTAATCACATAAACTACTGTTTATAGCCAATTAAAATGTTAGCAGCTCATAGCTACTTCTAATATTTAGAACAATCTTAAGGAAATTTAGAATTGCATGGCACAAGTCTATTGAGATTAATTTTTGTAAGTACACCATTGCAGGCAGATAAGACGCGATTTCTACCTGACACAGTACACGTGCTAGGAAGACGACTCTTGGTACTGGATATAAAGGACAAATTAAGTGACATGTGCTCTGTAATAAAACATTGTTACAATGACACAGTAGTAATACATTATTCCATGTACATGGTGTTGGAAAAGCAAATTTAAAATGGATAAGATTTAGGGCCTGGTTATGACTTTAGCGGCCACGCCAGTGCCCCATGGGAGGATTACCAAAGCCGTACTCACACGGCCCACCGGAATATGACTGTATTCCTTGGCAGGCGGGCAGTGCTGCGGCGGGGTCACTGAGGTGCCTGTCTAAAGGTCCATGGGTGAGCTTCAAGCAGACACTACTGGGACACCACCACAGCACGTTCGTGCATGGTATGGCATGCACCATGCAGGAACTGGGGTGCACATTCGCAAGGGTGCACAACATGTGCTCCCCTGCATCCATCCCCAGGTCCCAGAGCGGCAGGGAGCCCTCTTAGGGCCTACTTTGTTGCCTCACTGCCAGCCTTTCTATGGCGGGCTCACCGCCCTGGAAAGGCTGGCGGTGAGCCATGGAAAGGCGGGCGGAGAGGCAACTCGTAATATGCTCGGCGGTGCCGCAGCGGCACCACCAGTAATTACTCAACCTGACCGCTGTGCCACTGAAGTGGGATGCAGGATTCCCGGAGGCCGCAGCAGTTCAGTAGCAGTCCAACCACCAAACCTGGAATAATGCAAGTGGACCGTCACCATGGGTTCCGCAGTCCAATGGACCACTGAACACATAATTACCCCCTTACTCTAAACCATGTTAGCAACACACGGCGAAATGTATTGTCAGTCCAGATCAAGTCAGGTTCGATGTTAGTGCCCATTGATACATGGGCATACAAATCAACAGACTTCATTTTAAACAAGTTCCGTAATATTTCGTCCCAACAAAACTCTGCCTTAGTGTCCCAGGGATGTGTGAACATATCAATAAGGCCCAATTCCAGAAAAAGAGATTTAATACACACCAACCACGAGATTTTGTTAACTTCATACAGGGCTTTGCAGTCAGAGATGCACTCTCATTCTCCTCTTAAGGACAATATTTGGTAAGTTAATTTCCCCTGCGGTCCAAAGCACTCACCTAACCCATAAATTTAGGATATCACTACCACAAGATACTCCTTCTGCAACCTACCCGCTGGGCAAAACCAAGGTAGGTAGATATAGGTTAAATTCTATCCTCCCAGGAATAGATTACATGACAGGTGTTTGGAAGCTTCCTCCCCTGTCCTGAGAAAGTGAGGTTTCCTTGAGCAATAAATTAATTCAGTGGATCAGAGAGGTGCTCAAATGTAAGGATGTGATCTGTCCAGATGTTCTCAAAGCTACACACCATCTATCGCCACAAGATAATACTGATTACATTCATTTAATTTTGAGATGCCCAATCCGCTCCTGGTGTTAGATGCCCATTCAAGTCCACCACCAACTTCAAATATGCAGTTCAAGCCAACCCATCTTCAGCACCAAAGGAAGACGGAGAAGAATACCCTCTGGTGTCTGTAGACTGACTAGAGATAAGAAATCCTATCCTCCAGAGTATGACCAACAATGACAATATTGACATCTTGGCAACTAAAGTTATGATAACAAGTAGCGATTATCCAATCGTATCCCAAGAAAGCCTCTTATTGAAGTGATTATAAATAATACTCACCAAGATTTCAAGGAGAAGATAGTCTTATTGCAGATAAAATAATTATAACTTCCTGGAATATTGCAGGCTGAAATCTAAACTCCACAACTTCCAATGGGGCATGTTTATAGACTCTGCAGATATTACTTTGCTTCATGAAACCTGGTCATTGGAACCACTGTATAGGCCAGTATTCAAAACATTTTATATCTCAGCCGCAGCTATTAGATCAGGAAGACCATCTGGCTGGCTAATGTTTTGGGTGAACATTATAATAAAATGCCCCAAGTTAACAACTAAACCACTTCTAACTTACTAAGAAAACCTACCTTCACCAGAGGAATTTACAAGTGTAACATTGATTGCTTTTTACTTGCCTTCAACTATGGGCTGAACGAATGGATATTGAAGTAGTAGACAGATATGAGAGTGATCACTATCCCCTAGTGTACAACTTAAAGGGAATAGAATTAAACCTAAAGTGGAGTTAATGTAAAGGGAGACAGTGATATACTAGTTACTTATAATAGGAAAAACATTAAATGGGGTAACATCATTAAAAATGACACAACATTAAGTAATTGTAGAGAACTGGACTTTGTTGTATTCACCCCCCCCCCGCCTTCCTTTTGCCCATATTTTTAGCTACTAGATTTTGGATTCTGACAGTGCACTGATATTCGTTAACCAGACCTCAGAGCCAGTGTTCCTTCCCTAAAAAAGGGTAAAGTCTAAATGTGCAACAATTGGCTAAGGACTTTAACACCACTGTAAGTCCCTAGTAAATGGTACCCCAGGTACCTAGGGCAAGGGTACTAAGGAGGGTCCCTAAGGGCTAAAGCATGTATTTTGCCACCCTAAGAGACCCACATACAATTCCACACAGACTAAGAGTGCAGGCTGCATGACATGGTGCAAACCATGAATTAAAACATGGCAAAACACACTCTTGGGTCTCATGCCAAAGTCATGCATCTAATACATGTTAGTCACCCCTACAGAAGTCCCTTGAACCCTGAGGCAGGGTGCGCTATATTTTATTTGAAGACATATCTGCATGAGCAGATATGTCCCTGAGATGTCTAGTTCCTTAGCTAGATATTGCAAGTGAGCAAAGAAGCCATCTTAGGGTATGTACTGGGCACTGGTCAAAAAGAGTTCCCCAAGCTACATATTGGCTTCACTGAAACATTTTTGGTGCCGATTACGATCCGGTAAAAATAATCCCCGTACGACTCGTATCCGGTCTTTTTACCGTACGAATCGTACAAGTGCCGTACAAACTGCCAATTACGATTCGCATTGTAAAAAGTCCATACAAATCAGATTGGGAATTATTCCCCACACGTCCTCGGGTCGGAAAATGTGTCCGACACGTCCACGGACGATTTACCGTACAAATGTGAAAAGTGAAGTCCGACCGCGGAATTACGATCCATCCCGTGCGTCCGATGTTACAACCGTATGGAAAAAACACCGTCCGCACCGAACTCCCATAGCAACCATGGAGACATGTGCCCGCATACGCGCCGAATCCCCCCCCAGCCCCCGTATGTATGCGCCGACCCCCCCCAGCCCCTGTACGTTCGAGTCGTACCCCCCCAGCCCCCGTACGTACGTGTCGAACCCCCGTGTATGTACACCTGTGTACGTTCGAGTCGTACCCCCCCGTGTATGTACACCCGTGTACGTGTCGAACCCCCCGTGTATGTACACCCGTGTACGTGTCGAACCCCCCGTGTATGTACACCCGTGTACGTTCGAGTCGTACCCCCACCCACGGTGCGTACCCCCACCGCTGGGGGTACGCACCGTACATACACGGGTGGGGGTACGACTCGAACGTACACAGGTGTACATACACGGGGGGTTCGACACGTACACGGGTGTACATACACGGGGGGTTCGACACGTACGTATGGGGGCTGGGGGGGTCGGCGCGTACATACGGGGGCTGGGGGGGGTCGGCGCGTACATACGGGGGGCTGGGGGGGTCGGCGCATACATACGGGGGCTGGGGGGGGGTCGGCGCGTACATACGGGGGCTGGGGGGGGGGTCGGCGTGTACATACGGGAGCTTGGGGGGGTACGGCGCGTACCGGGCCACCTACTCTGGTCGTTTCGCGCCGTACTTCGCTTTTCCGGCACTTTTTGGGTGCCGTGAAAATATTGCCGTCCGGACTGCTGTCGGTTCGAATCGTAGTTCCTGGGTCGTGAAACGCTGCCTGAAAGCGTCCCGACGTCACGTCGCAGCATTCCCGGATCACATTCGTATGTATATTTTCGTCGGTCGGTGTTTTTTACGAATCGTACGGAAATGGTGTTTCCGTGCGAATCGTAATTCCATGTTTGTAAAGTTTTACGACCGGGTACGAGTCGGACGGAGAAAACGCTCCGACCGACGGTTCGTACCCGGTTTTTACCGGATCGTAATCGGCACCATTGTGTTTGGTATCAAACACCTTATGTTATTAAACCCACACTGATTTCAGTGATGGATTTATTCATGCACCCAGAGGTACCTTAGAGGTACCCCCTGAGACTTACCAGCCCTCCAGTGTGCTGCCACAGACAGGTTTCTGACCCCCAGGGGTGACTGTCTTTGCTCTCAGTAGGTTAGGAACAATGCCTGCTTTGGCGAGAGGTGTTATCACCTCCTCCCCCAGGAAAGACTGGTAAATTAGCATTTCAAGCCTGGGGGGCCTAAAAGAGCCCACCACCTTTGAAATGCGAATTTGGCTTCTCTCACAGGAGAGGAAGTCGACCTCCTTGTTTAGAGCCCATTCGCACCTGGACAGATGGGAAAATTAACTATGCAGGTGGCGGGTTGCACTGCCAGACTGGGTACACCTCTAGGGGGACCCAGTCTGACATGAACACAACTTTATATATTCCACCATATTTTGTGTGGTGAAATAAGGAATTCTGGGATAGGGTGATGCTCACTCCCCAGAGGAAGTGGTCATCTAGGGGGTGTAGTGACCCCAGGGATAAGTAGCCCATTGGCTACCACCCCTCACTCTCCTTAACACCCATAAATTGAGTATTTAGGGGACCGCCTGATACCAAGACATCTGATTTCAATGGATCAAGAGAAGGAGTGGACAAAGAAGAATCCTGTCACGAGAACCAAGGAGCAACTACAGATTTGGCACCAACCCTGCCAGCATAACTGCTGCCTCCAACAATTGTGGCAGAAGCAGATTCGTCCTGCCGCTGTGCAGTCTCCAGGAAGCTCTGAGGGCTGCCAGTGCTTCAAGAATTGCCTGAAGACACTCCCTTGGAATTAAAGGAGCTACTCCCCTGCGCCTGCAGGCACCAAAGATGCATGGTGCGGTCCTCTGAGTTGCGACTCCCTCGCCAGCCCAATGCAGGAGCTTCCCATGAAGAGGACCCTGTGCTGCGGAAGGTCCGATCTGTCTTCCCATCAAGGACACCAGGACCAACAGGAGCCGCACAGGACCAATACCCCGATACGGACACCTTGCAGCAGCCAAGGCTTGTTGGACCCAGTCCGAGCACCAATGACGAGGACAGCCGACTTGCACATCCAGGGACTTCACAGACAGTGAGACCCATTTCATGAGTGGCCCAGCTGTCCTGTTTGCCCCTCTACTACAAAACAAAGACCAAGACGTGAGTTTGTGACCACGGCCACCCAATGCCTTCAAGCACCTATGCACCCACGCTCCCATGTCCGAGTCTGAGGGAGGGGACGGTGCCAACAAGGTCCCCAGACCCACAAGAGCCTAGTCCATGCTTGGATTTTGCCCAGACTGGACTTCCAGTCGCCGCCTGCAGCCTCTTTCTGCCGGTCCCTTCCAACCGCAAGTGACTCCAGCACAGAGTTCCGACACCAAAAGACACCACTGCACCCGAGTTCAACAGCCCAAGGAGAAGTAGACCAATGGTATCCCCGCAATCATGAGGATCTCAAGGGTCAAGTCCCCCTGTGGGTTCCCAAAGACTGGTTCCCCAGCTTGCAACCTCTTTGTAACCGGACCGTACTCCCTTTGAAGTGAATGGGACACTTGACGCAGTGACACACCTCTGCACCCGGATGCCACAGAGCCCCTCGAACAGTCCCGTGAGTTGTTGGCAAGTGCCTGAATGCAATACATGTTTTTCCTCCATAGGATAACATTAGGGATCCAGAAATTGTACTGTGCCTATTTTTGAAAACTGTAAAAATTCATAACTGGAAAAGTACTGACCCGATTCCGATGTTCTTGGTATCTAAATTTATATAAAAGTATGTGTTATTTTTATAAATTGGAGTTGGGTTTCTTTAGTGGGTATGGTCTCATTTACTGCTTGTGTGTGTGTATTAAATGCTTTTCACTACCCTCTGATATGCCAACTGCTCACCCACACCACCACAAACTAGAACATTTGGGGAGTCATTTGTGCCTCTGTAATTTCTTTGGGGTTTGCCTGGACTCTTTACACAGTACCTCTTTTTGGTCCACTTGACTGAAACTGACCCGCAAGATGAAATGTAGGTCCTATAAGGACTAATAAACCAGGAAAGTGTCCATGGTTTAATACTGACTGCAGATCAGCCAATTCTAGGCTGCCAGTATCCATCAAACAAGAGAAACAACCTGATCTAAGCTTTGCTAGGGTGGCTTATAAGGAGACCATTAAAACAGCACTGTTGGCATGGGAAATATCCCTTTGGGATGGCCTCCTCAAGCCATCACAAACTAAAAACCAGAATGGTCTCTGGCACATCATATGCACCAGGTACCACACACAAACGATGCAACTGGAGACTAACATCTCACCCCAAGACAGACGCCACACACAAACGATGCAACTGGAAACTAACATCTCACCCCAAGATTGGGTTATTTATTTCCAACCACTCTATAATGTTTATGACGAAGAAGAAATTATTTCATCACTTATTAATAATTAAAATATTGCAATGTCTCATTTATTTGTAAGCACAGAACTAGCTTTCCCAGATATTCAACATTCTTCTACGTTACCTTCCTCCCTGTCAGAAACAGTAAAAGCCATTAAATCGCAGAAACTGTTAAAGACCACGGGATTGGACAAGATTCCTGGCGATTTGTTACTGACAGAACCCATTGTTTGAGCCCCGTATATTAATATTATTAGTAATGCCATTGCGACTGGAGCCTCTGTTCCTTCATCGTGGAAAGAGGCGGAGATAATCATCATTTACAAGAAGGGTACCAGGTCTGATCTGGCTAACTATCGCCCAATAGGATTAATTGACAATATACAAAAATATTCTCTAAACAGGTATTGGAGAAATTGATTTCCTGGGTAGAGGATACCAACATTTTAACACATTCCCTGGCTGGTTCTCGACCGAAAATCAGCACAATCGATCAGGTCTCCCATTTCTTGATCATAAGATGGAAAGCCGTAAACATAAAAAAGGCAGCCTTTATGTAGCTTTTATAGATTTAAAGGCTGCCTTGACACAGTTCCCAGGGATAAACATTCACTGGGGCATAGATGGAAAGCAAGACTTTCACAGAGATAGCATTAGGATCAGAGGTGTTATTGAGAGGGTGGTCAAATGTCTGCTATATATAGCTTTGTCTAGTTTTATCCCCATCCCTTTCCTCGATCACTGTACCTGTAGAAAAGGAGGTGAGACAAGCATGTGTTCTCACCCTGACCGTTGTTTGCTGGTGAAACTCTTTTGGTGTCAAAAACACCAAAGGAAATTCAAATGTTATTAGAAAGGTTTAATTTATTCTGTTCAATCCACATCTTAACAGAGAACCGAAGCAAGACAACATTTATGACAATTAAACCTCATAAGCATTTTAGGGGCTCCCTTTCTTTGGGCAGTGCAAACTAAAATGGGTAAGCGAATGCGACTATTTAGGCATTCGCTTGTCACCCTCAAATACCGGGTATCCCAATTATCCAAGAGTACATCACTGTTTAAACAAAAAGCGGCTGCTATTTCTAGATTCGCTGATAAAACATAATTTTGCTCGGTTTCCCAGGTAATTGAGATCTGCAGGGCACAGGCAGTAGTGGGAGCTACCTACGGCTGCGAACTGTAGGGCAACAGTAACATTGACTATTTGGAGGTGGCCGAAAACAGTTTTGTAAGGCCCATTCTGAGACTCCGATAGAGTACTCCACTCATTCCACTAAGAATGGTTCTCAACCTAAATCCTATAGGAGGCCAGATTAAATTAAAGCCCATTCTTTACTGGATCCTGCTACGGTCCTCAGAGGAGTCGGAAACCTATAGGATTTGCCTCAATTCTAAATTGCTCAGGTGGTACTAGATTACCATTGTTAAACTATATGGGCCGGACTGGTCATTCCGGGCACCGGGCAATCCCCGATAGGCTGGATGGGGTGGGGGCCGGTTTCGTGACAGGGGGCCGGTTCTGTTGTTGGGGCCGATTTGACGGTCCAAATCGGCCCCAACAACAGAACACAGACAGTGCTTACAGCAGCAGTACATTAAACACATCCCAATCAGGCCGCCTGGCTGCTGTCTAAGAGGCCAGGTGTGAGCTACTGGTGCCGCGCCGATTTCACATAAATTATTTCGATCATGTGGCAGCCAGGCCGCCGCGTCGCCGCCCTGCCCAGCGGCCCCACTCATTACACTTATACACAACGTCACCACCTGACCTCACCTCCTGTCACCTGACCATGATGATGTTAGGTTGTTGAAGACGCGCAGCGCGCATATGTCACCGCCTCCGCGGCCCCGCTGTTTTTTTTTTAGGGTGGGGTCTGCAGTGATGCTCATGCGCGTTGGGAAGTGTGCGTGACTGAGGCGAGGTCAAGGCAGGCATTCAGAGCAGGACAGCCAGCAAAGAGATCCGCACCCCGTAATTTAATCTCCCCTGTCTGCCGCCTGCAGCGCAGGTGAGTGTAGTATTTGTTTGTTTACAGTGGTCAGGGGCCAGATCTGATTCATGGGTGGTGGGCGGCACAGCACTACTGTGCAGGGCTCGTGCTAAAAAGACATTTTTAGCAGGTGGGTGGGAAAGACGGAACTAGGAAAAACACAGCAATCAGCGGACATTGAAATTAAATCATCAGGATGGATTTTTTGACATGTTTATCGACATCGTTCAAAGTGTAAGCATGTATTCCTCTTCTTTTACTGTACGTGTAACAGGATGCATACACTCATTGTGTCCCTATTAGACTTCAAGGCGCGCTCATCTGTTTCTCCCCATGGATGAATGAAATAATTCATTGTTGATGTATGAAGCACACAGAGATGGGCGTCCTCGCGCTAGGGAGCATAGGGCAGAAGGAGAAAGTCCAACTCATTTAGCATCTAAAAGACATGTTCTGAGGACTTTGTGAAATGAAGTGTGGTTTGTCAGAGTTCTCAATAATAAAGGAAGCATGTTCAGTGACAGCGTGCACCTTTACTTTCCTGAATATAAAAGTGCTAGTGTGCAAACGCCTATTTCCCTCTGTAATAACTGACAGTTTGCTCTCTTGGGGGCATATTAACAAGACAGGCGATAAAATTATCGCCGCTTTAGCGGCAGAAAACTGCCGCTAAAATGGTGATGATGGGCTTGATAATATGCTCTATGGAATTCCAATTGAAACCCATGTTAGATGTGAAGGACATCTAACAATTTTTATCGCCTGGCTTGTTAATATGCCCCTCAGTTCGCCCCCATAAATAGAAAAAACGCGCACTTTCCTTTCTCACTTGACGGATTGCGTGAGAGGTTGAAATCCTGGGTTTCTCTCTTTAGTATAAGAAGGCTCGCACTGTCTCGTTTCTCCCTGTAGCACATGACCGGTTGCAAACTCAAGTTTTTCCCTATAACACTTCATAGCCTGCACTTTGCTACTGTTGTTATAGTATAGTCGCAAGCTTTCATTGCTCTCTACTCGCTGTCGCTGACTTGCGCCACCTCCTTGTTGTCAGCTCGCACTCTCACTGTTGCTCCCTACACGAGGTACTTGCTTGCAGTCTTTTTTTGCTTTCTATAGTATTCGATGTTGCTCCTATGAGTCCGGCTTGCACTCTCCTTGCTGCTGGAACAATTTTCCGAGTACGGCTCCTGCTGACCATTAACTGCACCAAATAAAGGTTCAGAGGTCGGAAAAAAACAAGTACTACTGAAAATTCAAGTGTAACACATGTCAAACCTGTTGAGAGAGGGAGAGGGAAAGCACACACATATCCTCGATGTGCAATAGATGGTCCAGATCTTATGCACGAGTTTGCCCTATGTCAGGACTTGGTGGGGTTCTGAGGAGCAGTTTGTAAAAATGTCAACAACACTCTAGAGTCGGCGGATGACACCATCCTGTTGTTAGATTTGTTTGGGGTCAGAGGAGTCAATCATGGCAAGGAAACATTAAGTTATGGTGTTTGCAGGTGTGGTGATTGCAAGACTGGGCATGGTTAAACACAGTTTAGATATGGATGGACCCCTTAACAGTAATAGGCAATAGTGATACTGTTCATGGACAACTTCAAAGTGGAAGCTGCTATATTGAATGGATCAGATAATAGGCATAACTTGACTAGTATATGGCAACCTTTAAAGACTGGGTGGACAGTGCTCTATATTAAGGGGTCTCTCCCTCTCCCTTTCTCTCTCTCTCTCTGAGAGGGATAGAGAGCGAGAGAGAGAGTCTCTCTCTCTCTCTCGCGCTCTCTATTTATCCCTCTCAATCTTTCTCTCTATACATATCGCTCTCTCCCTCCCTCTCCCTCCCTCTCCCTCCCTCTATCCCCCTCTCTCCTTCTCTATCCCCATATCTCTCTCGCTCTCTATCCCTTGCTCTCTAGCCTTCTCTGTCTCTCCCTCTCGCGCTCTATCCCTCCCTCTTTTCTATTCCTGTATTTCTCTCCCCCTCTCTCTATTGCTCCCTCTCTCTCTAGTCTTTCCATCTCTCTCCCTGTCTTTCTCTCATTCCCCTCCTTCCTCTATCTCTCATTCTCTCCCTCTTTTTCTCCCTCTTCTTCACCCTTTCTCTTCTTCTGTCTTCCTCTCTTTCTTCCCCTTCCTTCCCCCCCTCTCTCCTCCCCACATAAAAACATAGCCAGACCTATTGCTGCAGTGAGTGCTTGTTCATGTTCCTCCCAGCTATACAATATTTTTTGTCAATGAATGCATTATGCAGACATCTTAATTTGTTTTTCATGAGTGTTCAGACCTCTTGGCGGGTTCGCCTGGGGGTTGGGGTAGAGGGGGCAGGGAGCATCATCACTATTCAGAACACGTGTACCCGGAACAACTGATCTTGCACAAACTGCTTAAATTCAGAGGAATAATTATAATCCTTATTAAGAGTTACACTGCATGGGTGTGATATTTCCATAGTTTCTGGCCTCTGTGCCCCAGGTGCTAGTTAGCAGATGCTTATGAGTGGCATTTCCCAGTTTCTGGCCTCAATGCTTAATGTGTGACAACGTGAGTGACAATTAACTGAAAATACAAAAAAGAATATCAGAATGTAGTTTTTATGCTCTAAAGTTATGACGTTGAAACGGTCTTAAAAAAAAAAAAAAAAAAAAAAAAGCCTAAAACGCATAGCACTTTTTGTTGAAAAGACAAGAGTGGCCCGAAGGGTGCTGTGAGCCCCTTAAAGAGTCCTGGGCAGCATTGTATGCAATTTCATTTACTATGCTTTATAAGTTAATACAATCTAATATGTAATGAAAAATGTGTTGAAAAATGCTTTGTTTTGGCCTTTATGTCTCCCAAATTTTCTTGGGGGGGGGGGGGGGGGGGGGAGAAGTTCAAAACCCCAAACTCCCCCTAGTAGTGGTTGTTCACTTCGCTTGCTGGCTACACACCATGTGGGGGCTGGTCTCACTTTTACTTTGTTCTCTCTCATTCACTATCTGTGTCTATTTTTGGTGCTCTCTGAAAGAATGTCTACGGGTACATATGACTGGGTGGGTAACCTGGTGCTCTTTAAGGTCATCATCTACTATTTACTGTGCTTTGAAAGTTGATACAATTTGAATATGTAATGAAAAATGCGCTGTAAAATTCACCATTTTGGTCAGGCGTTTTCCAAAATTTTCATGGGGGAGAACCCCCCCAAATCCCCTAGTAGCGGTCATGCTCGCTCGCTGTGGGCCGGACAGGGGCTGGTCTGGCAAAATTTGCCAGGGCTGCTTTCAGTTCCCCGTCCGGCCCTGATATTAAACCAAGCCTGACCAATCTAGGATTTAGAAGCCTGTGGGTTAATACTGTAACCATTATCCTGTCTTCATGCAAGTTAGTCAAACCAATTTGTGGGCATCAGAATGGGGGGGAAATGCAGCAATCTGCAAGGCTGGGCACGTTGTCATCTCAATTTTTGGAACTCAAACCTGACCCAAATTTCAAGTTTTTTTAGATTCTATTTGTCCCCCATTTTCTTGGTCATATTTCTTAAATCTTATATTAGGGACCCTGTCTGTAGCTAGTTTTTCTGGCAGCTGGAGAGCATCCCCACATAATTCAAAACAAAGTTTTGCTTGTAGTTATGTCATTGAAACAGAGGAACACCTATTCTTTTGCCAGCATACATCAATTAAAGGGAACTCTGGATACTACTCCTTTATAGAATTTAGGGAGTCCGCCACCACATAAATGCTCTAAGGATATGGAAATACAACACTGAAATGCAATAGTATTTTCTGTTGCAGAGTACCTAGAATCAATCTGGTACATAAGAAAAAGAAAAAAGCTGCACTGTCCCAATGGTCAAATGGAATCAACTTAGATGGTGATTAGCAGTGATTTGGTTATTGATTACATGATTGGACCTTTAAAGCTAGCATCATGGTGGAAGTCTAGCCTATAGATATATTGTCTTGTAATAATGCACTTTATCAATGATTCAATTTTTACTTAGCTCAATTAAGTTTTACATCTTTAACAGTTGCTAGAATTTTTTCTCATTCCTTGTCTGTATTTAACGTAAACCTGATCGTTTATATTCTGTTGTAAATTTGCTGCATAGTGTGTTGCTGGTGATCTATGGGTCTTGTATATGTACATTTTATAATTGTTTGTCTATGGATTGCATCCGAAATGACAATAAAATTGACTCCTCTCACAAACCTTGGACAATACAAGGTAAGAAGGAGCCAATATTTCTTAGTTCATTGTTTTGAGAGAAAAGTGTAAGCTATGATCTTAACTGTGTCTGGACTACTAAGACTCACACAGCAAGACTGTGACGGGACTAGCATTAGGATCATATGCATTAATGAAATGATTGTAAAATGTCCGTTTTATGCTGTTTTTATCTTGTGTTTTCTGACCTGCACTCAACTGGTGCATGACAAATGTCCCATTTTTTATGACTGCAATTGAGGGGGCCTACTAGCGAAGCTCACATTCACATTCATGTGCGGAGGAACATCTATTCATCATCATGTAAAGCAGAGGGGATAAACTGGGAAGGCTTGAACAACCAAGAAGTGTATCTTGTGCACGTGAGAGGCCAGTAATTTCATTACAAGATAAATCAAAGTGAGGGCCTCCTCATTTGCCCCTTGGGACCCTTAGCACTGCCTTTGTCACCCTTGGCCTCAGAAGTGGCTAGATTGGTATCAAGAACACGGGTTATTTTCGCCCATCTTGTATTATGCTAACAGTGAATAGGTGCATATTAGTCACCAATAGCATAAAACTGAGGATCAGGAATTAGAAAGAAACCTTCAATGGCAGCTGAGATAAGTCAAAAATGTTTTTAAAGTATATTGTGAGTGTACTTTCAGGTGAGTGGGTTTGCTTGAGAGAGAGACAATTTATGTGTAAGCATGTATGTGAGCATGTGTGTGGGAGTAAAAATGACAACCAATGACTGGTAGTGAATGAGAATGAATGTCAGAATGAATGTCAGTGAGTATGAGGATGTAAGAGTGAGTGCAAGTCCATGTGAGTAAATATGAGTGACTCAGAGGAGGAATGAGTGAGTGTGAATGAGGGAGAACAAGTGAGTGAGGGTAATGCAGCGTGCAAGTGAGTGAGAATGAGTGTGAGTGACTGAATGCAAGTGAGTAAGTGGGAATATGGTGTTATGTTTGTTGTAAGTCTGCCTTTGGCCCTGGCATACCAAAAGCAAGTCTTGGCCTTAAAGGCACCCATGGCAAAATACTGGTGCTGACACACTGATGCCAATTCCTAACATGAAAGGGACATGTGTCAAAACACTGCCACTGGCACACTAGAGGTAATACATGACATATGGGACATCAGTGGCAAAAAGTTGGCATTGGGATGCTGGAGGTAATTATTGGTATGGGGCACCTATGGCAAAATGCTGATGCTAGCACACTGAAAGTGACTCTTGGGATACGGGAGAACAACTGTAGCTTATAGGAGGGACAGCCATGACAAAATATTTGCCTTAAACTTGTTATAGGTAAATGTTGACATAAGGGTCACCCATGGGGTATGGCTATCATTAATAGCATAATTCCTGGACTTACATAGCATATGTATTTGTTGCCATAAGGGGGCATCCACAAATTATGGTAAGCACCCATGAAAAAATGCAGACACAATGGGTGTCATTTTTGACATATAGGGGCACCCAAAGCACATTTTGGAAAAAAAGAGGGTCACCTCTAGGAAGTGTAAGGTTTCATTGGCTTGGCAAACCATGGACTGACATATATTTAACTACTATCCTATTAGATCCCCTAAATGTATGTAATTTTCTTTTATTTTCCTAAGTGCATTATTTAATGTATCCCTATTTTTAAGAATCAGGAGGGAGAAACCCCCTACCCCCTACCCCCCCCCCCCCCACACACACACACACACACACACACACACACACACCTTCCGCAAAGACGTCTGGCTCATTTGCTCCATTCACTACATTTTAGAGCAAGTAATAAAAAACAGCCTACCACTTTTAAAGATAACGTCAGCACCCTAATTTCAGTGTTACCAAAAGAGTCATTTCAGTTGCATTTTGTATGTTAATCACGAAGTTCTTATGGAACTTTAGTGATGTGAATTATTTTGATGTTATCCAGACAAAGGTCAAGTAATATTGCTTCCTATGGAATATTCAGATTCAAAAGAGCACATGATGTCACTTCTTTTTATGTCATTAGGTTCAAAGGGTATGTGATGTCGCTTCTGCTATCCCTGACATTTTGGTCAACTGACATCAATGAGGAGCTGCAGTACAAAGGGTGCCCTGGAAGCTGCAGCTTAAAAAACACCTTCACTCTCAGAAATGCTACAGTGCCGGAAAATAAAAACCTGTGAAAAAAGACCCTGAACCAGCCTTAGAAGGCAACATGGAGATGAATTAACTATTTGAATTCACGGGTTTTAGAATGTTAAACTTTCAAAGGGCGAGAGAAGCATCTCATTGTTAGTCTGCTGGTATTGATAATCAACATTGTCGTTTATAATTATAAAATATGACATTGGACAGGAAATTCTGTCACTGCAATTAAATATTTTTACTTATGCATTCCGTCAGGGGTAGTGTGAAGATTTCTTGTAGTTCTCAGTGAAATCTATTTTGACTGCTTTATCAAATTATTACCTTGTCTTAATTAAATATAGTTCACTACAGCCATCTTCATTGCAAAAAAAGTGATGAAAGAAATGCTTGAAGTAATCTCCGCTACTAGAAACTGCTCTGGGTCACATTCCAGACCATAATTTTTTACTGCAATTCCAGACAGGCACCCACCTTATGCAAATCACTCTTGATCCTGCTCCAATAGGAACAGCCCAGCCTGAATTGCCAGGCCAGAAACCCTCAAGATGGGAACACAAGCAACACAAGACTGGTTCCGACCTATATAGATCTCATCAGTAAGATAGGCATCACTGGTTGGTCCCTCTAGTTACTTCTATATGGTCTGTGACTTTACCATTAACCATATATGCACCGTCGGTCTTGTGTAGAGTGCTTGAACTAATTGCAAAAATACTTCTCCCGCCCAGATACGCCTCAGTACCACAGGTATAAAGTCCCATTCTACCGAATCAAATGTTTTTTCAGCGTCGAGGAATAAGGATGGGGCTTTCACCTGTGGGTCTATGCATGTGATCATCCAAAAAAGAGTGTGAATTTTATATGATGTGATAATGTTCTACCTGAAATGAACCTAGCTTGTTCCGGTACCACTATCCCCAGAAGCAATGGTGCCAATCGGTTGGCCAGTATCTCTGCATATATTTTTGAGTTCACATTGAGTAGCGACAGTGGCCTGTAAGACACGCAGCTGTCAGCTGGCTTACCGAGCTAAACAGGGTGACCGAACGTGCTTCACACATCCAGGGCAGCATACAAACATCCTCTACCATCTCTTTGTAGAGAGTTATTAGTGGTGGACCAAGCATATATTGATAAGCCTTAAAAAAAGTCACTGTCAATCTATTGGTTCCTAGTGCCTTATCACTAGGCATGTTTTTTGAAGCCGCAACAACCTCGGCTTGGGTCTCGATGTATACAACTCCTAATAGTACCGATGGAACCATTCAGAGATTTGATTGGTTGTATACAGTGGGGTGCCCTGTTCATCCCGTATTGTTAAAATTGTGCCTGCCTCACGTTTGGGGAGCAAACGAGCCCCCAATGTGGCTCCCGGTCTCTCCCCTTCCCCATTCGCCTGTGTCGTTGCATACTTCCCCAGATGATTAAGTTGACTCTGCGCTGCGTCATGATATTCTTCCATCTTGGTTTGCAAATCGAACTGTGGCTTGGATTGTGACTTGTCGGTTATGCCCATGGTGTAGTAGAGTTCCTGGAGACTTTAAGGCAGGTCCCAAGGAGCAACAGACATTTCTAGTTAAGCCGCACAGCAGGCGGGGTGGGAGTTCTGTTGTTGAATCTTGGAGAAGCAATATCTCACGAGCACAAGCCCTGACTGCCTTCATTATCCCAACGTGGCAGGACAGGGGAGGGAACCGACACACTACTCCACAGGAGGCGTATGCAGTCACACAGCAGTTTTTTGGGGCATGCACCCTGTTGCAGGGGTCTCCTGTGCTCCCTGTGGCCTACTACAGAGAGGTTATGTCGTTGGGTCTGTACTCACCCCTCAACACTCATAAATGCCTCCAAGTCGTTCTCCGAAGCTATGGGGCCCAGGAGGACCAGGCACTACACTTTTACTCCTACCGATGTCCAACAGGCTATCTCCAGCGCAAAGTCACTTAGGGATGTGGGATGTGTTCCACTACCAGCTATTTGATCTTTCCTCTGTCCAACAAGAGGTTGCACTCAGGGTAAATGAGTCTCCCACACAATCTCTCCTGTCTGACTCTTGTGGGCCAGTATTGTGTTTGTATGGGTAGGGCCTAGGCGCCAGTAAGATGAATAGCTTCCTCTATGACCTTACTGCTGCAAGCAGGACCTCACAAAATTCATCCAGCGTGTCTCCCCGCTCGGGCGGTGTACTGGTCATACTCCTAAGTTTTGAGTGTTTGATTATGGCTCCCACGAGGCAAGGCACCCCGACCACCAGCTACAGGCTTTTATGCGCCCCCGGAGACAACATACCTCAGCGCGCATTGTCCTTTAGCGTGTCTGATCTTCCGCCGGCCCCGGCAATGTGACTTCACAGAGTCGCCGCCCAAACTGAATTCAATGTAGGGTCTGATGCGCTCCCGGGGTCCCCGCTGCACTGCTGTCCCTCCACACACCTCCGCAGCTGCTGGAGTCAGGCGAGGCCAAACTCGTTCAGGCTAGCTGCTACCTAGAGCTGCAGCACCAGGTCAGTTCTTGGATCTTCTCTTGTTGCTGCAGCATTGTCAACAATTGCTCCAATTAGATAGCTCACAGAGAGAGCCCCAGCAGCACTTGAGGCCCCGTCTCCCAGGCGCCAGACACCCTTGGCCGCTGCTCATCTTCTCTGGCTGCAGACTGCGCTAGATACCATTCCCTTTGCCATGCTACACCCCTTTCAGGATCATTTCAGATCCTCTTTAATGGCTGGTCAGCACTTCTTTCAGGCTTAACAGGCACATAGGGTGTTGTGTTTTGCACATGGACGGTTTTAGCTGCCTCTCAATGATTTTTAACACCAGAAAAATAAAGGATGAGTTTACGGCCATCTTCAGGCCGGGTCAGCTCCGCTCCCCCGTTTTTGAGATATTTAGTACCATCTGGTTCTGTCTCTTGTTTCTTAATGATCTGGTCCTGTAATAGCCATAGTGGCTAATCTTGTCTGGTCTAATCCTGATCTGTCTTTATATGTAGACTTCTTGCCTTTCTGTTTTTATTCTTGTTTGTCTGCATATTTCCATCTTGTCTTCTTAGGATGCAGAGTTTTCCTAATCATGTTTTCAGTATTTATATTTCTGCGTATTCCAGTCCTGTTCCTGACCTTGATTCCAGTCCTCCTTTTCCATGAGCTCAGTTTTTATTTGTGTTCCTAGTTCTGCTCCGGTTGCCCTGTTTTTGTTTGTATTATCATTGTTACCAAGGGGGCCAGTGTGTTTCTGAGGCCTAGTGCCTCTGATCACAGAGATCTACACAATGCTAAAGAGCTGCTGCGTGTCTCCCTAAACTT
Organism: Triturus cristatus; assembly: GCF_964204655.1. Classification (NCBI taxonomy): domain Eukaryota; kingdom Metazoa; phylum Chordata; class Amphibia; order Caudata; family Salamandridae; genus Triturus; species Triturus cristatus. The sequence goes on along the minus strand of NC_140585.1, from coordinate 1,202,064,737 downwards.
TGTGAGATTCATTTGCTCCTTGCCTTCTTATACGCAGTGGCGGCTGGTGACATTTGAAAGTGGTGAGGCGTTAATTTATGACAGTTCTGCACTGAGGCAAGCGAGCCTAGCGAGCGAGCCTAAACAACCTTCGGGGGGGGTTCGGGGGTTCTCCTCCGAGAAAATTTTGAAAAAATAGAGGATAAATGGAGCATTTTCAAGCAAATATGAGGAAGCGGGAAGGTTATTAATGCAATGCCCCAGCCTCCTCCTTATGACCCCTATTACCCTCCCATCTCTCTCCTTTGCTTCTCTCCACCTCTCTTAAGGACCGGAAGAGCAGCAGCACTTTAATCAGGTCCTCTGGAATTATGCAACAGGAAGTACCAAATTATGCAGCAGGGTTGACTACATTTTACAGTGTAATGCAGGGTAGTATTTCATTATTATGTCACTTTCTGCACATGTTAACACTATGTAAGTAAGAAATGTGCCGGATACATTGGCATCAAACTACACACTTTCCCTGCTAACCGGAACGGTAAAAGGAATGAAAACGATGCCACGACACGCAAATCTGACATATATCATCACTTTATTAACAATTACTTCTACTGCCGAGACCTAGTGCTGGAAAAATACACTCAGAAATGTGCCTTTTAAATGTGTTTCTGCGTTTGAATGAATCTTGCCCATAGCTATGATGGCATTATGGAAAGGTAACACATTCTATACATTTTCTGCCCTCTGTTTACACATAAATCCTTCATGTTCTTCATCTTTACCCTTCTAATTTGATACTGCTGTTTCCCTTATCCTGTAACACCGAAATAAGTTTGGTGACTTATTATTCATGGCCATTTGATAATCATGACTTACAAAATCAAAGACACATTTAAACCAACAATTGGTTGCAACAAAGACTGAATACCAAGAGCGTTACCGAGTTCACATGACCTAGAATGTCTATAAAGCAATGTATAGAGCAAACCCCATGGTCCTCGTGCAGCTATGGTGCAGCAGGTAAAGTGACATTGCAGCTAGATTATCTCGTCCTTTACAACCAATTGGGAGCTGGTGGGACAATTTTCACATACTGATGGCACAAAGCAACCTTATTTTGCCCCTGCTAGCTATAGTAAAAGCTCTCGATTACTAATATGGAAACTTTACAAAAATAAAATGTCGTCCTCAAAGATACTGTAGACCAGATCGCTTTGCAGGTTTTCTCTCGTGATGAGAAACTACAAAATGTGCTCACTCCTTTGTAGCAATCCTGCATATTTTTCAAGACAACTCCCCATCCCGCCACCATCACTAACATGTTTGCATTGATTTGTTCAAGTCTTGAAGATACATACAATTTATCTATGCACTCCCATTAGAATACAGGCGGTAGACTACACTAATAGTCAATGACGTATTGTCTTGATTGAATTTTTCAAGAGAACACAAAAGAACCTCGCCATTAAAATAGTCCTTTCTTATCCAGCATGAAGGCTAAAGGTTTTTAAAGTGTTGCGATGTTCAGTAATGAGCCTCTATCTAAATTATCATTGGTGACAAACTCACAAAGCACTTTTTTTTTTGAGGACACATAGTTATGAAATGCCAGAGCGGCCACTTTCTTTCCTGTAATTATAGGCTAGCTTGCATCCCTTCAATAATCATTTTATAGAACAGCCTCTAGTGGATTACCGAGAACTTGAAAAACACATATACCAGTCTGCCACGACCCTCTTCTCCTTCCCTCGCCATTGTTTACCGGTGATATGTAAAATAATGGCCCCCTTTCATTCCCTCGCTTAATTATGCCAATCACGGTACAGGAATAGTGCAAGAAATAAATGCATGCCATGCGACTAAATAAATAGGGTGAACATTGAATTATGAATGCGCGCACTTAAAAAGTATTACCCTTTCAGGAGTTATCTGTCCACCTTGCTCCATGTTGTACGACTGTAAGTACCAGACTACTCAAAACCCTCACGTGAGCAACGGAAGGACTAGCAGAGCGCAGGGTTCTTTAAGGTCACAGGAAGCTGGATATATTTATCCTAATATCATATAGCTGGTATTAGGAACGCCCTCCTGCCAGTTTTTACAAGTTGGTAAATCCAGGAAATGCCTGCCACTCTGGAATTGCATGCTACTACATCTGAACAGCAGAAAAAAACAGAGAAGAAAAAAAACATAACACTTCTTCGAAAAATCAAAGTGAGTTAAATCGTTGTGGAGGTGATGATGTTTTTATTTGATTACACGTAGATAAAATATCAATGTTACAGATGTAAATATAAGCTTCTGAGAACTCCCAGAGCCCTTTCTCGGATGTAAATTAACTCAATTATCAAATCAGGCAGTTTATATTATCAATAGCAGCCGCGGCTCGTGTCGTGTGGGGGGGGGGGGGGTGTCGCACGGGGGTGGGGACGTTTTTTTAAATTAAATCCTACCTGTCCTGAGCAGGTCCGAGTCCACCGTCCGCGCCGCCTCGGGTCCGTTTCCGTTACTTCTGGCGCCTACTCACTGGAACAGCCCATCAGTGCTGGCATGCATTGCAAGACCCCTCTCAGCCAATCCTGGTGCTGGAGCAGCACCAGGATTGGCTTAGAGCAGGCTTACGCTCCGCCCGCCTACCCATTGGAGACCGAGGTTTGAGCCTTGGCTCAACCCTCGCTCTCCTAATGGGCATGCGCCAGCCTTTGTAAACACGAGTGCGCATGACTGGGCACGGTGCAAAAATCGCCCTCCGTCCCCACTCATGCGCACTTGTGTGCTGCTGGCTGCCTGTCAGTCAACATGACGCCAGACCGCCCACCCCCTTCAGACTCTGAAGGGGGTGGGCGGTCCAACGTCATACTGACTGACAGCTCTCCCTCAGCGTCTCTGAACGTAAGTAAACTGAGAGTTTACTTAAGTTCAGAGACGCCGAGGAAGCTGCGGGCACGGGGCGCGGGCAACGCCCCAACGCCCCCAATGGACGGACCGCCACTGCTTATACGATCTCTTTAACTCAAAGAGAGATCACTTCTGAGGAGCAATTCAACTTATTTTAGATATGTGTCAAAGAAAAGGGGGCCTTCAGACCCCAACAATCTTGGCTATTGCTATATTCTATCTAATACAAATATCAATAAGACTGTGTGCATATCCTTTTGAGGGTATGCACCAACCCCTCACACTGTAATTGAGCAAAGTTATGCTATTGTACAAGGGCACAATGAACCAAGTTATATATTCAATAATTACTTATATAGCATCTTTATTTGTGAGTAAGTAAAGCACAAATGTTATGGTACAAATAGTTATGTTTCATCAAATGAACAATTGTAATCAGACATTAATTTAAATGTGGCAACGTAACAAGATCCTACTGTGTTCTTTGACAGTGTGGGGCTGATTATGATGGCGGTCGGTTGAGCGTCCGACCGCCATTGTTGCAGGAACGGGACCAGCCAACAGGAAGTCAGCGGTCCTGCCCACCAAATTACGATCCGACTGCCATGAGGCGGTCGGAAACATGCCTCTGAGCACTGAGGCTTGTACTGCAGCCCGGAAAAGGGCGGCAGCACAAGCCTCATTGCTAAGAGGCATGTTTGTGAACATCCCTGCACCCTTTGACAGGCACAATCCGGTGCCTGCCACACGGTACAGGAATGTTTAGGGGGAATGTTTAGGGGGCACCATATCGGAGGGCGAGGGGAGAAGGGGGGCCCGCTAGGGCCCCCCAAAGTCACTTTCTGCCTGCCTGCCTTCTCATGGCGGATGAACCACCATAAAAGGGTAGGCAGTAAGGGACATTGTAATTCCTACGGCAGTGCCTGCGCAGGCACCCCCTCTTTCAAGGGAATGGGAGTCCGACCACCACCCTAACGTGCACCTTGATCCTCTTGGATGTGGCACTCTTTTCCCCCCAACAGCTGAGCTCCGACTGCCTGCATGCTAATGCGGCGGTTGGACCAATGGGCTGGGTGGCGGTGGAACCGCCACCGACGGCGGCGGTTGGACGCCATCATAATCAGGGCATTAGAGGCCACAGCCAACAAGTGTTTTGTCACGCGGTGGCACGCAGGCCTGGGGTCTTTTTAAGGCTGTGAGGTTCCATCCAGTAATTAGGGCTGGGAGATGCAGAAGAAGCTGAAAGAATAGTCAGAAATAAGGCTCTATGTCAGAAGGGCGGATCCGTGAGCATCCAAACATCGCATGCGGTCTGAGATTCAGAAACAATCAGGAAGAGGTTCCCTGTCAGGAGGAAGTTCCGCGTCTCTTTAAGGTCCATGCGTGTGCACAAATCACATGGAGTCTGGGAATCCGAAGCAGAACCACTTGTTCTCATCTTAGGCGGGATCTTGTTACACTGTCTTATTTAATTGGATGTCGGATTATAATTGTACATTGGATACAACAAAAATAATTTTATTAAAGCATTTGTGTTTTATGTGCTACCAAATACAGATGCTATTTAAGTAAGTATTGAATATATATCTTGGTGTATGGTATCCCTGTACATTAACATAATTTTGGATTGTTTATCTGATGTTTTCCTTACTGTACCTTCTTGTTGTTTGTACTTGTGATATCTTTCCCTTGCAGAATTCCCAGTTCCAAAATTGCTACCTGTTCCAGCCTGTTTCATTACTCAGCTTCTGTCTTGTTTTCCTTCCCAGTCTTCAGGAACTCTCTTGTCGATATTAAACCCCTTCTCTGGAAATCACTTGTTCCTGCAGCGAGCAAGCCTTCAGCTGTTACTTTGCCCTGTCCAGAGCTCAGCAGGATCCTTGACACTGCCTGTTATCCAGCCTCGTCCTTTACTCAGCTAGTGTCCCTGACTTACAGGGATGGGTGTGGCAGGCATAACCCCAAGGCTCAGAGGGCTTCCCTCTCCAAGGAATTGCCACAGTACTGAGGACCCTACCCAGGATATTATTAACAGTGTTTATAACCAGAATACTTTCCTAACGCTGGAATGAGAAGCCATGTTGGACTGGCTTTTTGGGAAGTCTATCAGCACCAGCTGTGAAAGGGCCAATGTGTGGGCTGGATTTTGCGTCCAGTCATGGCCCACTGGACCAATAAAAAGAAATGGCCCACACAGTGGCCTTTTCAAGTTAGCCCATCTGGCAGTGCCAAACTGTCAAAAAGGACAGTCCAACACTGATTAGAGGTCACATCTCCTAGCATTTGACTAAAACTTACACATTTGGGGTGTTGGTGCCTTTCCCCCCCCCAAGTGGATATCCCACCTGGTTGGGGCGGTCATTTTTAGCTCTCACCTACCAGACAGCTTGTACTGCCTGATATACAAACCTCACACCTTCCCCATTGTCGATTCCCCTACCTGCTCTTCCATTGCTCCCCCACTCTTATGGGTGTTTACACATTTGTTTACCTTTGTGCTGAGGGTAGGTCAGCTGCTATCTTTTCAGGGCACTGCATTTCAAAGTGCTTTTGTGCCTTACATTTTTATTTATTTGTATTTACTGATGTAAGTAGCGCCTTCCATCTAATATCAGTCAATTAAAAAAATGGTGCCAGGGTCATTCTGTAGGTGTGCGCATGTTTGGCAAGGCATTCCCATGCATACAGAACGACGCAACCATCAAAAGTAGCTACGTCTTAGCACCTTTTTTGTTGTTTTTTTTTTGCATTAGCAAAGAGCATTTTGCTTTTTACTCATGCTGTTCAGCATTGGCAAAAAGCATTGGCAAAGCCAATAAATCCCAAATGGGGGACCTACCGATATTGCCATGTAGCATTTTGGCAGTACCAACTACTAGGGATTAAGGCTCTTTATATGTTTTCCTAATATTTGCAGATAGGGATAGAAGGACCTATTTTGGGCTACCAACAACTTACAATGGCTTAGTACCTGCCCATTCCTCACCATTGCTTGGCTTTTTTGTCACTCTCATTTGCAAGCTTCTTATTTGATGGCTTTCCATGTCCCATCGTGTGTTTGCCCCTTCCCAGGAGCATAGACTCTTGAGCATTTTTATGCTTGCTGACTCATAATATTTTCATTATTGGTAGTAGAAATGTTTAGTCATTACTAGGCACAATGTCACTGCCTCTTCTTCCCTTGAACCTACTCCTTATGGTAGGCGTGGGGCGAAACGTTGGGGCTTTTTCCGGAATCTGCGAATTCACTGATCCTGACACCTACACATATAATTTCCAAACTACACCAGAGCTAGAAGCCTGATATTAAGGAAGTTTCAAACAATATGCCATGTGAGTTTCAACCTGGAGCAAGTGTGGATGCTGAACCATGCAGGTGAAAAGTTTTCAACACTGGAGCTCCTCTATCTGAGAGCCAAATAAAACTACAGTTTTAAAATGCTCATTATGAAAGTGGGCAATATAGTTATCTAGCACTGCATCCTATGCCTGTCAGTCTGGCTCCCTCTGTGATCTGCATTCAGCCATTTGTCCACCATTATTCACGTGTTAGGTAGCACAGTAGCTCAGTAGTTTACCTTCCATCCATCCATGTAGCCGCAGGGCAGGCTTACTTCAAAGTCTGTAAATATGTTTTCTGTAGCAGTTTGGGACCATGACATGCTGCGTTTATATGACATGTATAAAATGCCTCACCACCATAGGGGTTTGCTGGTAAAGATCCTTTAAAATGGATGGCCCAGTCCGTACTCCGCCTGGGTCCACAAGAATCAGAGTTTCTGTTTTAGAACTTCTGATGGTCACTGCTGTTAAGTATGCCCCTACTTGCTCACATGACTTGTACGTTGGGGAGCCTGGTTATCTGGCACAGACACTACTGGAGCTCGTTGAGGTCTAAGGCGGCTACTAGAATTTGAGATGATATGCGGTGCAATCAGTTCAAAATCAAGGAGTTAACAACAATCTAGCCATGCTCCAACCACGCCCCTAAATTTTACCTCCAGTCTTTCATCACAAACCATCCAGTTAGTGCTTTTGAGGCGAAATCTCCAAAAAGTCGATACTTGGCAAAATAATACCTTTTCCTTCCATCATCTGAACGTCGCTTCTATGCTCAATAACACTTTCAAGTGATAGAAACATAAATAGAAATGTCAAGTCTCTGTACTAAGGAAGAACCTATGTTTCCTCTTGCTTGTTCTGACAATAAGGTCACCAGGCTCAGAGCCTGCTTAGGGAAGGCCCCACTCACAGTCCCATCACTCACATCAATTCTATTGGGCAAGCCATAATCAACCTGATACCTGATATAAAAACAGAGGTGGTCAGATAGCTCAGTGGGCTAATGCATCTTTTGTATCTATTTGTAACAGGAATATTACATTCTCGAACCCTGGCAGTTCCACTTAGCGTTCCATTCTTTTGAGGTGGACAAAGTAAGTTCCCCCATGTTGGGTAATATTGAACTCTAGTGATGTGTGCCTAAATAAAGTGAGTTCCCCTATGCTGGGTAATATTTAACTCTAGTTATGTGTGCCTAGATAAAGTGAGTTCCCCTATGCTGGGTAATATTTAACTCTAGTTATGTGTGCCTAAATAAGGTGAGTTCCCCTATGTTGGGTAAAATTTAACTCTAGTGATGTGTGCCTAGATAAAGTGAGTACTCCTGTTCTGGGTGAAATTTAACTCTAATTATGAGTGTTAAGAGACAAGACAAACTGTGCTGCATTCGTGTAGTAATCATATAATCCTTCATGTAAGAAGACTGTATTCTAGAGTGTCCTGTGGTAGCGTTTCCACCAGGACATTTTTCTCTGGCCTGGTCTGTATTTTTATTTCTCTGAGAGCAAAAAAAAAAAAACGGGAATAAACAGCAACAGCCAGCATCTTTTACCTTTTGAAATCTTAACCTAAAAAGTAAACAAATGAAGAAAGCACTTGAAAAGTGTCTGAGGGCTGTTTAAATAATTTCGAAATTATAATTAAAACAAACAGAATGGTAATTGCTATCTTACAAATGAATACTTGGAATTTTACACAAATTGTTTTTTAACTACCAGCACTTGGCCCTTCCCGTATATCACAACATCAAAATGACTGATATATATTTTCCTATAAACAAACCCTCAGAACTACGAGGGAAGGTAATAGAGGGATCAGGGTATGTGCCCTCCAACACAGTGACACAATAATATAAAGCAAACCTCGACTAGTAAGTAACATGCCAAACTATGGATACTTTATCCCTGGAATGGGAACAATTACTGAAGGCACTGTGTGTCAGACAATAGTGGACATTTAAAAAAAATGTAAAAAACACCTGTTAAGGTGCCATGCTTCATCATCGGGCTCCTTCGCCCACCAAAAATGTTTCTAATGGTGAACGGGTTCCTTGAGTAAGGAAAGCACTTGTTGGAACCTCAAAATATGAGATACAAAAGAGGGAACCCACAAGGTGTGTAAGCAAATCATCTGGATATCTCAAATGTATTTCTTGAGTGTCAGGCGAATTGCTACAAACAAGTGTATGGTGCCATAGAATAATTAGTACTCCTGCACCCCAGTGGTCAACATACTTCTGCCAAGTGGCCCTACAACAGGGTCCACAGCATTTATGACCTAGATCCCTTATTTATTAAGGACACTCTCCTTGCAATAACTCGAGCATCATGCAGTCAATGCTTTCAAATACTTGCTGTGCTAATGTTTTCACTTTGAAAGAGGAACTGTAGCCAACATAGAAGTCTAAGGAAAGTCACACAGGACAAAAATAAAATGGTAAAATCAAGCATAATAAAGTAATATACAAACAGTTTAGAAATCACTGTTCGGATCATAATAAGCTTGTAACTGCATGCTACTGTGGTAAATGATACCGCACAGCACACATGCGTAGAATAAAATCTGTGAGTCATGGTGCACAAAATGAGGCACACAAAACGTTGACACATACAAAATGTCATAGGGCTTTCCCTAGGTTTGGGATAGTAGTGCCCCGTGGAGGAGACACCAGGAGGCTCCCTTGTAGTCACACACTGGGGAAATCTACATTGACAATGAAAATAAATAGAGGACCCAAAGTCTAAGAAAGCCTCCAGTATAGTGAGTAGACCCCCCCCCCCCCCAACTTACTTTGCCAAAGGGAGGTCTCTGCTGATTACCTATATTGTGGTGTATCAGCCTAATGTTAAGATGTGATGACCAGGGCCCTATTTAAAAATGCAGGAGTGCGCTTAAATTATGTGCACGTCACAGGAAATGGTGTGGCATTTGTTAGCTTCAAAGGGTGGCTGGATACCAACCCATGAAAGCTATAGAAAGGTGCACAGGTTGCTAGCAAGCTCTGGAGACAGTCTTACGCCTTGTTGCCAGTGTGCGATTCATAGGGTAAAAAAGGTTCACAAGGTATAACAAAATGAAGAAAGCAGGTTAATCTCTCTGATTGCACTGCCAAGATATGAGCACTTCAGAAGCATTGGGATCAGGAGCCAAACAGCGCTTTAGAGGACAAAGAAACCACATTTATGTCGCACACTCCATTGCCGAATGTTCGAAAAGCGAATCTAGTAAATCAGATTATCATCATTGGGGGGAAAAAAAACAAATATGGTTCTAGAGATCAGTACAGAGGAAAAAACCAAGGGGCATATTTACAAGCCCTCACCACCACCAGAGCGTCAATTTTTTGACGCTCTGGTGGCACAGCACCATTCTCCATATTTACAAGGTGGTGCAATGCCACTTTGCGTGGCTTACCGTCAGTTTGAAAATATGCCCTTTTCCGCCACAGTCCTCTGCGGTAAAGGGGTGTGCAATGGGTGTTGCTGTGGGTATTCCACGGGAAAACCTATTGCTTTTTGACACTGCCCCAGATTTACAAGGCTGAGGCTGCGGCTGCGCCAAAACAAAACACCATGGAATGGCGGGCATTAGAATGGCGATACGTGGAAAAATGATAATTTCTCCTAGTTTCTGCAGCACACATAAAAGGTGCAAATTGCCATTATTGATTGTTTATGTGCAGGAAGGTTTCCCATCCTTGAAATAAACAATCATCCCTCCAGCGTTGGCACCCTTGCAACATGGGGGTAGGGTGCCTGCGCTGGCGCTAAGCAACGTTTTAGCACCAGCTTCAGGGGAAACGCAGGTGTGTACAATAATCTTGTGAATATGGCCCATCCTTGCATTTTCAAAATGGCTGCCAAATTTGGTGAAGCTCCGCTCTCCGACATTTTATTGTAAATATGGCAAAAGTTTTGCCAGATCCATTTATCCATTAACATGCAGAGACTGATATAAGACAAAACAAGAATATAGTTTGATACAAGGAAGCATCAGTTCCTTAAGATCAGTTTAAGAGAAAGAACATGACTATAGCTAGAATGATTGCCAACGTGGTTTAAGCACAAGGGACAAACAAAATGATGTCCAGCATCATTGATTTCCAGAAAAAATACGGCTACAGATCCAACACATGACTGTAAGCAGAACCACAAATATGGTTAGAATCTCTGATTCCAGAAACAGGTATAAGGGAGAAATGCTAATATGGCTAGCTATATTGGTTTCCAGAACTGAGTATATCGGAGAAACAAAAATTTGCCTAGCAATATTGGTTTCCAGAAAAACATACAAGAGAGAAGGGCAAATATGGCTACAGTCATCAGGTCTCACCCCAATCAACTAAGAACAGAAACCCAAATGAATGAATGAATGAAATTGGATTTCTATAGCGCGTGGCTACCCTGAGGCCTCCTAGCGCTTGTGGAGCGAACAGACAGATAGGTATGTCATGCTAATTTGAAGTACTGAAAAGATGAGTTTTGAGAAGTTTTCGGAAGGCCAGTATGTTTGGTTCCCCTCAAAGGGTAGGGGGGAGAGAATTCCAAAGATTGGAGGCATTCAAGGAGAAAGAGCGTCTACCCCATCTGGATCTTTGTACTTTCCTTGGGGTGGCAAGAAAAGCGGAGCTGGAACGAAGACTCCTGGAAGGTTGGTAGGGGGTGACCAGAGACTGAATGATGGCTGTGCCTGATTTCCACATAGCTCTATGGGCCATGCACATGGCCTTGAAATGTATCCTGGACCGAATTGGAAGCCAGTGAAGATTCTTCAAGGCAGGTTTTGCTGATTGTCTCCGAGGAATCTGGAGCAGTTGTCGAGCCGCACAATTCTGGATCAGTTGTAATCTCTAGATTGTGGACTGAGGGGCGCCCAGATACAACGCGTTCCCGTTGTCCAGGCGGGATAGTATGAGGGCTTGCACCATAATCCTCCTTGCCTGGAAAGGGAGCAGGGGGAGGATCTTTCTTAACATTCTCATTGGGCCAAAACATGTAGCAGAGAACTTAGTGGCTTGATGATTAAAACAGAGAGAGCTGTCAAGCCACATGCCTAGGCTCTTAATCTGTTGCTTTGGGGTGGGAATAGGGCCAAGACAGGTCGGCCATTTAAGTGCCGAGGAGGGTGATGGAGAATTGCCCAGAAACATCAATTCGGTCTTGTCCCCATTTAGCTTCAGGTGGGAGTGATCCATCCATTCGGCTACCGCCTCTAGGCATGTACCTAGGGCGCAGGATGATCCCTCAGGGTGGTTTAATGCCACAACCAATTGGGTATCATCTGCGTAGGTGATGATCTTTATGCCGAATGAAAGCACTATCTCTGCCAATGGGGCCATATAGGTTTTAAAAAGCGTGGGGTTCACGGAAGAACCCAGGGGGACCCCACAGCTAAGAGGCCACTGGTTTGATGTGGCAGTTCCTTCAAAGACTTGAAAGAACTGATACTTTAGAAAGGACTGGAACCAGGTAAGAGCCAAGTTTGTCATTTCAAGATTTTTTAAGCGCTCAAGCAAGATGTTATGATCAACAGTGTCGAAGGCGGCACTGAGGTCTAAAAGAATGATTGCTGCTGAGCCGCCATGGTCCAGAAGTCTCCTTGCCTCCTCTGTTACAGCCAAAAGGGCCATCTCAGTCCCGAGCTGAGGACGGAATCCTGTTTGAGATACATGAAGCAAGTTGTTGGATTCCAAGTACTGTACCATCGTGGAATTTATGTCTCTCTCAATCAACTTACTCAGCCATGGAAGGAGAGAGATGGGACGGTAGTAGGCCATATTGGAGTCATCTAGATTGGGTTTTTTCAAAAGGGCTCTAACCTGAGCACATTTCCATGCCAGGGGTCCCGTGCCGGAAATAATGGAGGAGTTTAAAGCATCTAAGATGACTGGGCGAATAGCATTGGGGACTAATGAGAGGTACTGCGAAGGTGCGGGATCCATGGGAGAGCCCAAGGTTACCCTAGAAATAAGAGAATCCAGGGTATCTGCGTCTAACAGAAGAAACTCTCCTAGAGAGCACTGTAGTTCGGGGTGCAAACTTCTAGAGCTGTAGACTCAGTCAGATGGGGAGGAAAATGCAGACATATCAAATGGATTTTTTGATGAAAGTATTCTGCCAGGTTGTTGCAACGATCTGGCGCTTCCTACGTTTTGGGAGGTTTATGTGGCATGGTGGAGAGGGATTTAGCGATACGAAAGATCTCTTTAGGAGTGTTGACAGCTCTTTCACATTCCCTGCAAGCTCCCTTAATTTAGGAGAAAACTATGGTGCCGATTTTTGCTTGAATCTCTTATGAGAGGGTTTTTTGGGAAGTATAGTGTCCAATGAGCTTTGGATCCATAAATTGAAGTTATTATTTGCCATCTCAGGGTTAGGGTCACTTTGAGGTCTGGTGGCATCAAGAGCTGTAGTCCATTGGCTATTAGAGAGATTCAACCATTTCCTTTCTAATGTCAAAGTAACACTCTGGGGTGGAGTGGGGGCCAAGGTCTCCCAGACCAGGGGAATTAGTGAGTGATCAGTCCAAGGGAGGGGGATGGGAGTGCCAACCAAGAGATTCTCATCATTACTGAACACAGGGTCAAGGAGATGGCCTTTGTCGTGCGTCGGGGCGAAGCCTTTCTGCTTAATTTGGAGTGCCGAGAGGCTTGTTGATAACTCATTTGCCAGATGGTTGGAGGGGTCATCCATGTGGATGTTTAGATCCCCCCCAGTATTGTGAAGTTAGCTGGAGTTAGTGCTAAGTTGGCAACAAGTGTGGGAAGTGCACTACGAAATTGACCTATGGGACTTGGGGGTCGGTAGAGCAGTAAACCGGAAAAGGTGCTGGTAGGTGAAAATTCTAGGGAGAAATTCATGCTTTTGCAGTCTGGTGTCCCGTCCATAGAAGACCGGCAACTGAAGTTGTCTTTGAATATTATAGCTAGTCCCCCACCTCTTCCAGTCTTATGGTCCACTCTGTGTATTAAATATCCAGGTGGCAGGGTTTGAATAATGACTGGGTCAACTTCGTCTTGTTGTTTTTTTATTTTTTTATTTATTTATTAAATTTTCACAACAGCATAGATAATTGAATGAGCTTAGCAGGGCATACATACATATAAATAGAAAAAGAAAAATTAATACAATTGAAAAAAAAACAAACAAAAAAAATGTTTGTCTTCTCTTCTAAGACTGAATCGAGTTGCTAATAGGGGCCCAGATATTTAAGCCTAGAGCTCTCTTTTTCTTCCCTTTTAACCGATACACAGCTTGCTCTAGCTGATAAATATTCAACAATTTCGATTGCCATTGTATAAATGAAGGAGAGTCAGAATCAAGCCAGTGGGAAGTGATACAGTATCGAAAAATAGACATAGATATAAATAAAAAGCCTTCTTCAGCAATTGTCCACACTTTAACAGGATTTGATTGAACACCACAAATGACAAATTCAGCAGAAAGAGTAACGGATAAATTCATAATATTATTCAAAAACATTTGGGTTTCGGAAATAAATTGAGTTAAATTTGGACAGAAAAAAAACATATGTGCGGCATTTGCACGAAGAAGATTACATCGACTACATTTATCACCCCTATTAGCTTTCCATTTCATCAATTTAGCTGGAGTATAATATAAATCAAAAATGCTCATAAAGAATTGGCTTTTAAAAGATCCATTAATTAGAACTAAATCAGATAAATATAAAGCATCAGATAAGTTAATAGTCTCTATACCCAAATCCTTTTGCCATTTTAGATTGAACAAATCAAGATTGTCTTCCATCCGGGTCAGCATAGTCTGATAGATTATGCCAATTCTATTTTGTTTCTTACAACATTCGAGTATATCGATTTTCCTAATGTTATTAGTATCTAACAAGTTCTTGGTGAGTAAAAAACTACGTATTTGCAAGTACTTAAAAAAGACTTTTTGAGGTACATTATAGTTTTGTTGTAAATACAAAAATGAAACAAATCGTCCTTCTTGATAAAGATCGCCTAAATTAAACATATTAAGTCTTTGCCATTGCTGAAGAATCTGGTCTGAGAATATTGATGGCAGAATCGGATTATTATATAATGGTGTATAATAGGTAATGTTATTGAAGCAAAATCTTTTCTTACATTGTCTCCATACCTGAAAAATGGTCAATATAACTTTAAATCTTGTTTTTTTGTAGTAGCTTGGTTCTAAAATACGTACAAGGCATTGACGTGCTTGCACACCTAAAATCATTTCATAAATAGTTGGGTAAGTAAGGTCCTTGGGTGGTAATTCTTGAAAAATTAGGACTCTCATAAATTTAAGTGATATCGCCAAATAGTATAACCGGAAATCTGGTAATCCCCAACCTCCTCTATAAGTAGGGAGTGAACACCACTTAAAAGATCGCCTAGCTCTCTTATATCCCCAGAAAAATCTTGAAAATATTCTATCTATTTTTGTAAATAAAGTAGAAGGAAATAATAAAGGTATGGTGCGAAAAAAATAAAGAAATTTGGGGAAAAAAAGCATCTTGATTACATTGGTACGACCATAGAGGGAGAGATGGAGATTATTTAACCTTTCAAGAGATCTAGAAGTTGAGACGAGTAGTGGGTCGAGATTAAGATTGACAATGTCCTCGACCTTAGCAGAAAGTGTTACGCCCAAATATAAGGCCGTTTTAGCATATGTCAAGTCCGTTGGTAGACTAGCATTAGAGTGAATTATTTGTGTTTTGGCTATATTTAATTTATATCCAGAATATAGACCAAATTCTCGAGCTGCCTCTACAATTTTAGGAAATGCTAGACTAATATCTGAAGTAGCGATCGCGACGTCATCAGCATATGCGAAGATTTTATACTCTACTTGATGAATTATAACCGGTGGGATATTTTCCTGATGTGTTAGTTTTTGCAAATAAGACTCAATATAGAGTGCAAATAAAAGAGGCGAACATGGGCACCCTTGCCTGGTCCCCCTTGTTATTGATAATATAGTAGATGTCTCAGAAGCAATACGTATTATATCCTTAGGTTGATTATATAAGGCTTTAAGAGCAGATACAAATTCAACCGGAAACTTTTTCCAGATCAGTACTTGCCAAAGGAAACCCCAATCAACCCTATCGAATGCTTTCTCAGCATCAAGTAGGACAATTCCGACTGGGGATCCCGTGTCCTGCGCCCAGTCTAACAGAGTAATGATCCTTCTAACATGATCGGTTGTATCTCTCTTTTTAATGAATCCGTGTTGCGACTCAGCCACTAAATTTGGCATTAAATCATTTAATCTATTAGCTAATATTTTAGAGAAGATTTTACTGTCTGATGTTATTAAGGATATAGGTCTGTATGATCCGAGATCCATAGGATCCTTCCCTTTTTTTTTTAAATACGACAATAGTGGCTAATGACCATGATGGAGGCGGCCGACCATTAAATGCTTCTTGGAATATAACTCTGGTTGTAACATGTTACGGAATGTTCGATAAAATTCTAGAGGGATGTTATCTGGTCCGACCGCTTTACCAGATGCCAAGCCTAGAATAGCCCCTTCTATCTCTTCCCAAGTAACTGAAGCGATTAGTGTATTTTTTTGAACTTCCGTAAGAGAGGAGAGATGTTCAATTTTCGGAAGATAGTTGGAAGCATCTTCACAGACACCAGTACCGTCATTTGATCGATTGTACAAAGATTGATAGAAATTTCGAAATGCTTCTAAGACACCAGACTTGGATTCCTGAATAACCCCTTCCATATCCAATATTTGAGCTATATCCGTAGCGGTTGCTTTCTGTCTCAATCTTTGGGCTAATATTCTGCCAGTTTGTTCACCTAGTTCATAACATTCCTTTTTAAATAATTTGTACTTCTCAGCTACCTGATTGGCTAAGAAAGAGTAAACTGTCGACCGTGCAGTGGCCAGCGATTTTTGAGCTTCTTGTATCGCTGAACCCAGCCTAACACAAGAGGCTAATTTGATTTCTGCTTGCCTTATTCGATCCAGACTCTCTCTGAATGCAGCTAATTGTTTCTTTTTACAGAGATTCGAATAGCTCAGGGTCTCACCCCTTATTATTGATTTGAAAGTATCCCATACCATTTGTACAGAGGCAGTATTATTATTCTTCAAAAAAAATTCCCTGATTACCAGGGCCATATGAGCTAAATAATCTTGATCTAGCAATAAATTTCTCTGAAATGTCCACGGTCTTTTTTGTAAATAGGCTGAATGAGAAAGCAACAAATCTAAAACAATAGGATTGTGATCAGAGATGATTTGGGGTAGGACTTCAATACTGCTATTACTGACAAGTTGAGTAGAAATAAAAAAATAATCCAAGCCGACAAATTTTTGGTGTGGGGCCGAGAAGTAAGTAAAGCCTGATTCTAAAGGTCTAAATTTGTTCCAGACATCAATCAGTCCGTTATTTAATGTTAATTCTCTGAGAGCTTTAAACGTTTGAGGTTTCCGATCTCTGTAAGTCCTAAAATTCCTAATATTACAATCAGCATTAATATTAATATTGAAATCGCCTCAAAGGATTAAAGGATGATCCCAAACTGCTAGTTCAGAATTAATTGTATTAAATACCTCCTTATCATCTAAATTCGGGCCGTATAGAGAACAGATAGTCAGTTTGTTCCCGTCAATAATAATTTCTGCAATCCCCCATCTCCCCCATTTGTCGCCTAAAGATCTGATACATTTCCCAATTCCGCGTTTTGTAAGAATAGCGACACCTCTAGTTGTTCCCATTTGTTTAGAACAGACTAGTAGCTCTAGATCAAGATTTTTGAACACATTCCTCTTGGACCAAGGAATATGTGTCTCCTGTAGACATAAAATATCAATTTGGAGAAGTTGAATCAAGTGTCGCAGAATCCCCACCTTTTTAAAATCATTCAGACCATTAACATTAAGAGAACAAATTTTAATTTTTCTCACCATATTGAAATTTTTTTTAAAAGTACCATCAATCGTAACCTATTTAATTGAATCAAAAAAGCCTTTTGCCGATAAACTCTCACATAACACATAAAAATCAACCCACCAAGGTTTATAAAGCCCAGATCAATCATCATTGCTGTTTTATGCCACACCACCCACCACCAACCCCACCACCCCCACCACCACCTCAACCCCCAGGTTGAGGACCACCCACCCAACCCCCTCCCCCACACATGAGGCTCAGGAACTAACAGTTCCTGTGTAAGATGGAATGCCATATCTCTCTGGCTCCGACCCATATCAAAAAACAGAATTCTGAAAAGCAGAAAGCGCTATGCTAGACAGATATATATAAATGTCCAATATCTAACACTGACCATATGTTATAACATGAGTAAAAACTCTTTAGCTTTGATCTCTGAGAAAAAGAATTTTGTTTGATCTTTACATATAACTTTAAGTTTGGCGGGATTCTGAAGATAAACAGTGGCCCCTTTCTGCTGGAATTGAGGTATTAGCTGTCTAAACTGCCATCGCTGGGCCACTGTTGCCTGACAAAAATCTGGCCGTACAAAAAAAGTACAGCCTTTGGCAGATATCTTCTTCTCAGGTTTTGCTAACATTGAGAGTTCCTCTCTTGCAAGAAAGTTATTAAAGCCGACAAGAATTGCTTGCGGATATGACTGGTCAACCTGTCGAGTATTCTTCATAGAGAATGGGAAGCGATGGGCTCTTTCAATCTCCTTTGTCCAATCCCATGTTTTTAAATCAGGGAGGGCCTCCTTTAGAAGTTCAATAATGAATTGTCTAGTATCTGATCCTTCTTTCTTTTCAGGAATGCCCAAGAATCGCAGGTTGTTTCTTCGAGTCTGATTTTCTAGCCCGGTTAATTTATAAGATAAATCATCCCTTTGTGCTTTGACGTTCTCAAGTTCTGTTTTCTGAGTTCGAGACTCCTCCTCCAGCACCGAAATGCGAGTCTCGGCTTCAGTGACTCTATCAGCGGTCTCCGTTGAGACCTTAATCACTCGGTGAATAGAGTTCTTTAGTTTAGCGCATGTAGCTTGAGTACGTAAATTTTCCGCTTTGCTTTCTGCACGGTGTGTCATCATGGTATTGTATATAGTGGTTAGCGTAATTTCTGGAGGGCTTTCACTTAGATTAGATCTGTCTTGAATATTAGTCAATATGTCTTCAGTTTCGACCTCAGATCTGTTTTTTAGTGCTGGATTGTCAGGAGCTGAAGAGGGGGATCCCCCAGACTCGATTCTGAGTTTAGTTGTCGCTCGATTATGAGATCCCCTCTTCTTTAGTTTTTTAATTGTCGCAATACTTGTACTTGGTGAGACGCCATCATCATCGTCTTCCCCGACGACACTGCTCTCAGCAGTATAATCTGCCCATTCCTTGCTGTGACTTGGACTTGGACTGTCATCCGATGTGTAGTCAGATAGGGAGTAAAAGTTTTCACCACCTTCTTGACTGGTTATGGCTCTTTCTAGGATATTTAAATCCAAATTAATGGGATTTTCGGCTAACCCATTAGATTGTAAAATATTACTTAGAACTCCAACTCCCACAACCCCTTGCGAACCAGAATCCTGATTGTCTATAAGTTGCGCCGCTGTGGTTGAAGCAGCAAAATTGGTTTCAGAAATAATATCTGCAGTTGCTGACTCAAGAATTTCAGATATAGGTGTTGGTGAAACAATATCTCTCTGTTTCTCATTTTTTTTCTCAAAGAAATGATGTATCGGAGTGAGCCCTTGATTTACAGCAGATTGAGGCAGGGAGCCTTTATCCATAGTGCCTTCAACGGTAAGACTTGCTCCTTTGTCAGCAATAACGGGTATAGATTTATTCAAATTTGGTTGAGATGAGGCACCCTTTCCCTCAGCGGGTTGTTTAATCCGCACACTCCGAGTATGAGGCTTTGACTGGTTTTTTGGTGGCATACTTTGAGAACTCGGCGAGGTACTACCCCCGTGTATTATCGACCCGTGAGCGCCAGTAAAACCAAAATAGCGCCAAAGCAAAAAACAGTTCCGGTACTCATGAGCAAAAAGCAACATCTAATGCAGATTTCTAATTAATTAGTGCTATAGATAGATTAAAGTTCAGGAGATTTTAGTTGTAGAAGACGCTCACTTCCTCTCCTCTAAGTACAATGTCCGGATCAAAGCAACTATCAGCTGCCAGGTTTAACAGTGAGTCACGAAGTGTGTATCCATGCAACGAAACAATGTTGCAAACCACTTCGTCTTGTAACCAGGTTTCTGTCAGGAATAAGGCATTTGGTTTGAGGTCGTCTAGTAGGAGTGCAAGTTCAACTGAGTGCCTAGGAAGGGAACGACTGTTTAGGAGGAAGAGTTTTTGGGGAGGGCCAAGTAAAGGTGCGTCCTTGCTGTGGGGTTGAAACTTAGCAGCAGGAGGGACAGTTAGCAATGTTCATTGAGTGTAAACAGTTGATACCAGTGGCCCCTCTCAGATCAGTCAATGTCTGAGCACTATAAATGAGATTATTTTTAAAACTGCCAGGGGTCGTGGCCCCTGGTCCCGGCTGGGTGCGGACGGGCGCAGACTGGCTTGCCTTTGGCGCTGCGCTGCATCCGCTGCACGTGTCCGCTGCGAGTGCGATCAGGCATCCGGTTAAGTAGCAGTGAAGCGCGAAGACTAGTGCGCTGACTGCAGCCGGAAGTGTCCCGCCCTGAAAGTGACTCCCGAGAACGCCCTCCGCTCAACGGCACTTGCCGAGTCGGACCGGGGCGTGGGAGCAATCAGATGCGGGTGAGTGAAACTGTGCAAATTGCAAATTTAAAAAATGTGTGCAAAGGAACATGCGAAAGCAAAACAGTACAGATTTTCTTTAAAACAGGCCAAAAAGATTTAAGCAACAGATAAGCATCTTTCAACAGCTAGCAGCACTACCTCTAATCAGGTTCTGCCGCGTCCGCTGCGCGTGCGATCGGGCATCCGGTTAAGTAGCAGTGAAGCGCGAAGACTAGTGCGCTGACTGCAGCCGGAAGTGTCCCGCCCTGAAAGTGACTCCCGAGAACGCCCTCTGCTCAACGGCACTTGCCGAGTTGGACCGGGGGGCGTGGGAGCAATCAGATGCGGGTGAGTGAAACTGTGCAAATTGCAAAATTAACAAATGTGGGCAAAGGAACATGCGAAGCAAAACAGTACAGATTTTGTTTAAAACAGGCTAAAAAGATTTAAGCAACAGATAAGCATCTTTCAACAGCTAGCAGCACTACCTCTAATCAGGTTCTGCCACGTCCGCTGCGCGTGCGATCGGGCATCCGGTTAAGTAGCTACAAACATAGGCTCAACAAAATATATACAAGAGAGAAACACAATATGTGTGAGACTAGTTCCTTTATAACATATAATTACGAGAAAAAGTCAAATATAGCTACTTTCATAATTTTTTTCAGAAGTATTATAAGTGGGAAACGGGAAAAAGAACACGCGTAATTGCTAGTCATTCCTGAAAAATTATTAGTATGGAGTGACACAAATGGGACTAGAATCAACGATTCCCTAAAAAACATAAGGGAGGAATACAAATGGCTAGAAACAATGATTTTTATAAAAAACAAGGTATGCACATTAAAATGGATAGAACCTACAAAAAATTGTTTTCCACAGATTGGTGCGAGTGAGAAACATAAATACAGCTAGATTGTCTGAGTTTAGAAATTGGTAGGGAGAAATAGGAATCTGGGTAAAAATCATGAAAGCATTTGTTGTCATCAATTTGTATAAGGGAAACACAAATACAGAGACAGTACGAGAAGCATAGGTTCTTACAAAAAGTACTGGGGAAATACGTGACTATTGTTAGAACATAATAAAATTGGTTGCCAATGATCATTCAAGCCTTAGCATGCCAAAGGATGACTGTGGCACACAAGGGAAAATAATCAAAGAGTACCAATATGCAATAGAAAAACACAAGATGGTGCCAAAGGCATCAGTTGTTGACAAGGGTACATTTCTCAAGCTTACCTGGCCACTGCCAGTAAAAGTAATCAATGCCAACTCATAGGACTGGTTACACTGACATAAAGGCTCACCCAGAAGCCCAGTGTTGGTACGAAGACAAGCACTTGTTTACCTTTGTGATTCGTAGCACACACAAACAGAACCCACTGGGTTTACGTACATGGTCTAGTCTTGTCACCTTGTGTACACCAAACCCTAACTAACTTGGAGACAGTAAACACACTCCAGACTGCTTGGGATCAACTTAGAGCTTCATCATTCAAAGAGGCATAAAGATTAAACTGACACCACCAAACTCCTCTGTCATCACCTGCACCGCCCAACAGGGAAGGAATGAAGGACGCTCCATTACAAACTGGTTACGCCGGTCCACCCTGAAACTTATCTTATTACAGATTGTTCTGGTGTGTGCTGTGGTGGGTGGGTACGATGTCACATTGGTCCCCCACCCTCGCGACTGTTTGACAGCACACTCCCCATTGGCTGGTTACCTAGAAATGATCAAGAGATGCCTGTCCAATGGTAATCGCACGCACACACCTAATCTTTTTTAAATCTGACTGGTCGAACCTTCTCACAGTCCGCAGACATCTGCATGTGCTAGGCCTTTTTTGTATTTCTTTGTGGAAACATTCAAAGACCCAGCACTGCCTGGTTTCTGATCTCTTTTCATTGCTTGACCCGGCCTCTAACGGAAGAAGCACCTTTGAAGTGAAGAGTGAAGGTAACAATCTCTTCATACAGCTACTTGTTAATTATATTGTATTTATTCATGTTTGTATTTTCTCAGGGGTATTTATGAAGCGCAAAGTAGCCCAAAGGGCAGCAGTAGGAACAGGATGGACAGAGTGGGTGCGAGGAAGATAGAGACATGCAGCTGAGTTTACTCTGTAATATAGGGGGGAGCATTTATGTAAAACACAGAGGGAATCAGAAACATGTCACTGAGGAGAGCGCAGGAGAGCAGAAGAGGGAGGGGTATAGGCTGGCATGGTCGGAAGCCTGCACGGAGGTGGATTTGGACAGCATTTCGCTAATACTCCAAGAAAGCAGCGGGCCTAGAGAGTGAGGGGAGATTTCTGCAGGAACTCGGTCCACCTGAGGAAGCCTGTTGGCATGAGCATTTTTGAAAGAATTGTGTTAAGTTCAGGCACAATATCTGAAAATCACCAACTTGCTAAATAGCAGTTTTTAGATAGAAGCCTACTAGACAGCGCAGCTGCCTGGTTTGCCAACAACATCTTGAGGACATGCGGAAACCTTTCTTGGGCACGCATTCCGCCCATTCCCCACCATTGCGGTTTTGGTTTATAACTCATTTACTTGCTTTCTATTTGCTGGCTCTATTTGTTTAAGGCTGTCCAGCTCGAGTTCATCAGAAGGATTGATGAGTGGGGTGATCTAATTTTATTTTGTTATGCACTGTATTGTCCTGATTTTATATTTAATGTAAAAATGTAGTGAATTTATGTATGAATTTTAAGTATTGTACTTATGACAAAGTCCTTTCTCAAATGAAAATAAGAAACATTGCCATAAAATAACTCATGTCAAGTGAAATAAACATGCGAATGTCCTTTTGGGGTCCCTCACATGGGATTAAGTCCATTGATGCATGTATATAGGTTAAGCAAGAAGTGTGGTTACTAATGGCTCCTCGTGGTGTGCAGAACGATGTTATTTTTTTCCTAGCACAAAACAAAATTTAAATGCCTTAAATTGAACTGTACAGATATTACAGAATATGAAAAGCACAGATGATGCACATTTTTTGGTAATTCTGAAGTGTGGTTACAAACACATATTTTAATACGAGCAAAACAAATCCGTAGACTAGGTGCTCATATTTCTAGACATTATCGTTTGTGTGCTTTTTCTTTTATCAGTAAAACTGTATGTCTGTGCAAATATAATGGTCATTTCAATTGAAGATGTGTTGTCTGTTATGGCAGTGTGCTACCAAGCCATGCATACTCCACTTTACTCCACTCCTCTCTACTTTGCAATCACTCCACACTATGCCACTCCACACCGCGCCACTGCGCTTAACTCTGCACCCCTCCACTCTACGCACTTCAACGCCTCTCAATTCTACACTACTCCACTCTATATCAATGCACTCTACTCCACAGTACTCAACTATGCACCATTGCACTCTTTACCACTGTGCTCTACGCTAAAGCACTCTAATCTACTCCATACCACTGCACTCTACGACATTGCACACTACAAGACTTTACTCCGAAACAATCTACTCTGCCCCAGTGCACTCGACGCCACGCTATTCCACTCTGCCCCATTCCACTTTACGCCACTGTAATCTACCCTGCGCCCCTGTACCCTTTTCTATGCCACTTAATTCTACGCTGTTGCACTCTGCATCAATGCACTCTACCCTACTTCACTCAAAACCAATACAAACAATGCCAATCTACTCTGCACCGCTGCACTGTATGCCACTATACTCAGGGGCATAGATTCAGGGGGGTGTTTGGGGTGGAACACCCCCCCCACCCCATAATTGTTCAGTCAGGTCACACACCTCTCAACTGCCAGTCTGGCTTTTAGTCCAGATAGGGTTGGGATGAAGAAATTACCCCAGTGACCCCTTGGAATGAGTATTGTCACTTAAAGTGTTTTTCACATTCGTCACTCTGGAGAAAATAATTTCCTACACCTATCACATTATAAACTGTACATAAATAAATAAATAAATCAATAAGACATTTTTTTGCTGTACAAAGTAGAACAGTTCTGTTTTTCATTTGGTCGAGAGATCAGCAGTTGAGTGGAGTACATAGGACTGGGAATTGGGACATGTACCTTGTGAAGGTGCGTGCCTCAGCGATGGAGGCCCTTTCAGTCTTCTATTTAAGAAGATTCCGATGGTAAATCCGGTATGTGGACACATCCTTAAAATAGGCCAATGGGATTCAGTCATTCGGTAGAGCTACACACAGACCTTAACATGAAAGTTAGCAATGGTTTGCAATAAAAGGATACAATTCTTGAATATCTCCACCATCAGTTTACACTAAGAGCACCTCAAAATCAGAAATACTACTTCTGGTTGTTGGGGTTGCTATTTGGTTGCATTCTTATAAAAATGGAATACAATTATCAGTGCCACGAGGCTTGAACAGGTCAACGCTTGCTTTCCACAATAATATAAATTTCAACTATAAACACTATTAGTTTTGCTGGGGTCCAGCGTGAGTCCTTTCAGCCGCATCAGAATTACTCCAGCCCCTATAGCTGAATTTGCCTTAAAGTATGCAACATAGTTGCAACCTAACCCACCCACGGATCCTTTCAGCTCACAAGATACTCTTCTTCTGTTACACCCTTTGATATCATCTGTAGTTCACAAAATTATCTTCTTTAAATACCATTAACTTTGCCCGAAGCAGAGAAAGGCAAAACGTGATGTGGATAACACTACTACCCTAGATGATCGGAAAGGCCATGATATGCAGAGACCTGCCAACACGCCCTAAACTGACGTCTTTCTGATAGTCAAAAGCACAGTGGCCTGTCTTGATCCTAGCCAATAGTTTTAATCCCAGAAAGTCACATCACTCAACCGACCTTCTATGTCTGGGTTTAGTTACAAGTTTTGGGGCAGGTGTCACTGTAAAGAACACCGAGAAGGCTCTACTTTTTATCTACAATAGGGGTAAGGGGTTAATCAGTAGTTGAGTTCAAGATGGGTAACAAAGGCCCTTGAATTTGCTTTTTTTTGGTGTTGCAGCTCAGATGGAGCGAAGTGGTGGGGGGCTAAAGAGTCTTATAGATGCTTTTTCCCTATTATTATGAATTATTGTATTTGGTCTTACAGGTTTTAAGAGTGTGTGGGGGTACAGTGCTTCAGAAGAATGAAGTGAGCACAGTAACTTCAAAAGAGTGGCTTTTCCATGCATGGAGCTGCAGTTCAGCTCAAATAGAGGAACAGGACAGGATGTCCTTCACCAGATTTGGAAGATTGTAGCTCAGATAGTGCGCATGGGCAGGCACATCTTAGTAAGAATTTATTTTCAGGGTTCGGTGGACTTGCTCAAATGGAGGAAATGGATAAGGTCGATTTTGTTTTTTATTTAAATTCCATTTAAAATTATTCAAAACTAATATCCTTACGCATCTCTATCAACCATACACTCAGCTGCACAAACCTGCCTTCTGCCCTTTTAGTTGGGTACACTAAGTATCTTGTTAGGAATTTTCAGACTCACATCCCCCTAACAATACTGCCTAAGATATACCCCTGACTATACTCTGCTCTGCATCACTCTGCTCTACACCAATGCATTCCACAGCACTGCACTCTACATTAATGCACTATACGCCACTAAACTCTACACCATTACACTCTACAAGACTCTACTCTTCAACATTGCACTCTGCCATTGAACTCTGTGGCACTCTGCTGTGCACCACTGCACTCTACTCTGCACCACTCTACTCTAAGCAACTCTACTGCACCCTACGCCAATGCACTCTACACCACTCTACTCTACACCAAAATACTGTACACCACTCTAATCTACAGTAGACCACTGGACCCTATGACACTGCACTCTATGCCTCTCTACTCTTCACCACTCTATTCTATTCCATTGCACTGTACCCCACTAAAATATGCATCATAGCACGCTTTGCCTCTGTACTCTGCACCTCTCTACTCTATGCCAATGCACTCTATAGGACACTACTCTTCAAGACTGCACTCTCTTCCACTGAACTCAATGCCACAGATACTCAGAGCACTTATTTACTCGTCCTCATTGACTGCTACTTTGTATGACAGGTGGGTTGAATAACTTGGTGATACTTGAACTTGGTTTTTCACCTTGGACCCAATGGTCCCATGATGGGTCGCTACTCCTCACAAACGTATGATATACTTATGTTTGTGCTAATTTTCTGTTGGTTAGGAGAATTCCTGAGACGCATGCATGACTCTTGTGTTTTTTAGGAAATCCATAGATACATATCCATTGTGTGTTTATTGATCCTATTTGTTCCTTCCCTAAGAATACTTCTGTTTGCTCGTAATTCGTTTGGAAGTCTAAACCAGATATACTTGGTTATTTTGTTTACTTCTGTGACATTCAACACAAAGAGAGGTTTGTGTTTTTCTTCGTAGATATCTTTCTTGTAACTGGGGGATGAGTGTGTGGCACACCTATAGCTCCAGCCAAACCCGTGAATGACCTGCTAAGGACAGGTTCCCACTTCTCAGTTCACTGTATATAGGAGCACTCGAAAAAATGATTTCCCTATATCTCCTATTTCCTTAGTTTTTAACACAGCCACACATTCAGATGTCAGTCTTACTCACACTTTCTATGGAAATTGGGACTTTTCCATCTCTCTTGGTTTCGTTACTCTACATTTAAAATGCATTAGAGTTCCTGACACTGATATATACTTTCTGTAGAAGATAAGTGACTTTTGACGGTCTCTTTATGTGTTGTTAATTCTTGCAGCCTTGAAGAAGTCACATGTGTGACAACACACATGTTGGCTGTGCTTCTTGATGTCACTTGTCTTATGTTATTGAAGATTTTGAGTTACATACGCTAAACAGAATTGGATTGAACACTTTGGGACCCTTACTCATTGGACCACCAGAACTATTAAGCTGGACTTTGCATGCAAACTGTTTATTGGACTATATTTTGAGTGATGGGATATCTTTTGTATACAACACCACTCTACTCTGCGTCATTGCACTATGTCACTCTACACCAATGCACTCTACTCCTCTCGAATGTGCATCACTCAGATCTACACAACTCTTATCTATTCTGCACCACTGCACTCCACACCACTGCCCTTTACATCATTCTACTCTATGCCTCTGCACTCTACGCCACTCTACTCTATGCCCCTGCACTCTACGCCACTCTAATCCAGTTTGCATCACTTCACTCTATGCCATTGCACTCTATGCCACTGTAATCTGCTGTGCACCACTCTACTCTCCGTCACTGCACTCTACACCAATGGACTCTTCACCACCTTACTTGAAACCAATGCACTATATGCCAATCTACTCTGCACCACTGTACTTTATGCCACTTCACTCTAGTTCACTCTACTCCACCCTATGACACTCCACTCCACTCAATTCAATTCAATAACTTTATTCGGAGGCAATTAGCCATCCATAAAAGCAATATATAAAACAGTACAAATATAAAAAGCATATAAGATACAATTCATAGCACCCACTCCAAGTATATGCCCAATTGGATGGTAAGAAGACAGAATTTGAGGAAATTTGTATTCAAATAGCGATACCGCAGTATAACAATGATCAAAAACAGTTGTGCGACAATTATAAATCGAAAATACACTCTACTCTACGAAACCCCACTCCACTTCACAATACTCCACTCCATGAAGCTCTACTCCATTAAACTCGACTCCATTCTATGACACGCTAATCTCCTCTATACCACTCCATTGCATAACACTCTATTCCACTCTATGACACTACTCCACTCTATGACCCTCTACGCAACTCGTTCTACGCTTCTCCATGCCACTTTACCCCACTATATTCACCGACATGCTAATACTCTACTGCTCTATTCTATGCCACTACAATACACTCTATTGTGTGCCACTCATCTCTACAACACTCTGCTCCACACTATGCCAGTTCACTCTCCTACACTACTCCACTCTATGCCTCTCTATTCTGCAACAATCTATTCCACTCTACACAACACTCTCTATGCCACTCCAACGTGCTCTACACCACTCCACGACACTCTATGCCACTCCACTCTACAACACGCTACTCTATTCTATGCAACTCAACGTTACTCCCAGTCTATGCTCTTCCATTCTACGACACTCTACTGCCTACACAACACCCAGCAGCACTCTACTCTGTGCCACTCCACTTCACTCCACTCCACCCCACTCGACTCTACACCACTCTATGCCACTCCACTCCATTCTACAAGCCACTCCATAACACGCCACTCCATGCTACTCCACTTTACAACACTCTCTCCACTCGCCCTTATCCCACTTTATTTCCACGGTGCTAAACAGCAGCCACACTGGTGAACAAAATGGCTGAAACATATTGGCAAAGCCAATTGCTCTTGCATAGGCGAGACCTACTGGCTTTGCCAAAGTTAATTTAATATAGTCCTTAGGCACTGTGTGTAAGTGTTTCTGGAAGAATATTTCAAGGTAACAATCTCTTTAAATATAAATGGCTTGCCCGTTACATGGGAAGTCGTACCTTATGGAATGTAAAGTTGAAGCCTGCACCTTATTGTGATTTGGGGGTTGAAGTTTTGACCCTAAAGAGGAATGGGGGTGTCCTCTCACTTTGATATGGGATTTGGAAGCTCTCCCTTCAATTCACTTTTACACTATAGAAATGTTAGAGAAGGCTAATTTAGGCATATGAGGACTGGAGCCTGCCCCTTTACAAAGGGGAGATGGTGCGATGGTGCTGTGTCTTAATAGGTCACAGGAGTTGGCATATGCTACTTGTAGGGTAAGTGGTGGTGCTTAATTTGAGACGGTGATTGCCGGTGGGGGCCACTGCCACTTATGTTTGGGAACTGGTACTTAAGTTTCCTGATCAGACATTTCTAGAAAGCAAGAGAGACAAACAAACGACGTAGAATGACGGAGGAGGAGAAAGATGTCTCATAGGGAGAAAACAGGAACCTGAGTAAGAGGAAGGGGAAGGGAGTCTCTAGCGGTGGATTAAAGAGGCCTGAGGTGGATTCAGGACTAAGCAGCCTTGATATTCGGCGTACCAACATTTAATAGCACCAGCCACTGGCTTCTGAGCAGCATTTTGTGCACTAGCACTCATTCTTTTACAAATTAACAACTGTAAAGTGGAGTTGGTATTTTTACAGCTATGGGTACTTTGAGTCTGCTTTTTTCCAGGAACATTAAGTTAAACTGGGGCATGAGTGTGGTGTCTTAAGTGGCTGACGCAGATGAATATATACTGTATTTGGAAATTACAAAAACTGCAGTTCAAAGCTATTCAATCAAATGGTCATGGAGATACATAATTTCTAACACCCTTAATACAAGTGCAGTCGCTGAATTCTGATATATAAGCGGCAATTCTGGTTTTCAAGGGGTGGGGGGCTTATAATGAGCTGTATTTACAGAACCTGGTATATTCTGCATCCCAAAGGGCTGGATGTTACCAGGTGCAGCAAATATGGCACCATCGGGGACCCTCATAATTTTGACCTCAGTGTTTTCAATCTCTCAATCCATCTTTAGTTGGGCACACAACAGTGATGACCAAAAATGTCATAATATCTTTCATCAAACTCGGAGTCCAGCACTGTCATTGCCAACCTTGAAAGCTTTAGAGGATTAGAATCCACCTAGCTTCTTTTATCCCAATGAGCCCAATGATTAAATCTCGGACATTCATCTTGTGCATGCCTTGTCCTTCCTGAAGCAGACAAATGAATCCTCGGCTGGTTAACATGTGGGTGCATGTGCAATGTGTGTAATCAGAAGTAGTGTTGTGTGTGACATAAGGGATTGAGCGAGGCTAAGAAAATTCATGACGTACTATGTTCAGTTAACGGTTAGACACTACAGAATAAAGACGAGATAGAGGATTAAATAATTCCTGCAACTCAAACAACAGAGAGTGCTGTCCGAGAGAGTTTGCTGTGGTCCAGCAAACTGCTTGTGCGTGCCACTTGTCCCTCAGTCGAAGTGAAAAATGATTGGTTGGCATATGTGGAGTCAAAGCATCACTCAAGCCAGTGCAAGGCCTGTGAAGAAAGTGAAGGCCTTAACATAACATGCATTTCTAAAGCGCATATTCACCCGTAGGTCTCCTGGCACTGAATAACAGATGTTTATTATTACCCAACTCAATGGTACTCATTTTATCGACCTCAGCTGGATGAAAGGCTGAGTGGACCCACCAGGATTTGAACTTGTGACCATGAGGTCGAACACAGGCCCCTGCAGTGGATGCATTAGTCCACTGAGTCACCAGACCCGGCTGAAAGTTTGTAACTTGTCGGCTAGAAATTTGCTGGTAAAGTTGAGAAAAGAGATACTGCACCACAGCCTAACTCAGAATCATCATTCATACAGTACGACAACACTAAAGGCAGCAACAACCTGGTACAGAGTCGTAACAAAGGAAGTGCTCACCCAGTGGAAGGAAGTGCTATAAGCGGAAGCATTTCTGACACAAAGAAATGTTAAAGGCAGTAGAAGCCAGGTACAATGCAAAGAGGGGAGAGTCGTTAAGACCCCTTGCAAGAAACAATGGCGCTACTAACCGCCAAAGAAAAAGGCAGTGCTCACAACCGAGAAGCAAGCACAAGAACTAAATGTTAGCACACGGCTAGTGCTTAACTAAGGTGCCGGTCCAATTGAGCAGATGACGATGCCAGAGCATACTCCGCTCTCCACATCAGAAATGTTTACAGGTTATGACGCTGTCACATTTCTAAAACCACTGCCTCTCTTAGATACCGCCAAAGAGCAGAATAATGTTGACAGATTGACTGCTTGAATTGAAACCTTTGATGATTTCATTGATGCGCTGGAAGAAGCAAATTACACAAAGATCTTGAAATATGAGTGAAGTATTAAATGAAGTGATAAAGAAAATACCAAATGGTGATGTGTGAGGCATTAAATACCAAGTTTAATCCAATGCCAAATGTCGACTATGAAATGTACATTTCCAACCAAGAAACGCAGAAAGCTGAAGAAACGATGGATGAGTTCATAGAAAGACTTGATTCACTCATCAAGCATTGCAAGTTCAACGAGTTTAACAATGAAGAGGCCATGCATCTCAGAGTAATAGATGGTTGTCTCTCGGATTCCTTTAGGCGACGAATGCTGAAAGAGACACTCAGCTTGGAGCGAGTACTCATGGCTGCTAGAGCGGAAGAAAAACTGACAGACAGGCCGCTAACATTGACTCTGGAATGGCCAAAAATGAATCAGCGTTGAGTGTGAAAAGTAAACCAAAAAACAAGATAGAAGGCCACAAAGTAATGTCTCTCAAGAAAAAGAAATTGTGTTTTTGACGTCAATTTTCCTTTCTGCATGAATGTAAATGTCCCATCATTGAACATATATGCAAAGGCTCCGGGAAAGAGAACCATTTTGGAATGGTTTGCAAAGGAAAGATCATGTGCACCACGTCGAGAACATAAAATGGATGCCAGAAAGTTCCAGAGGCGTTCCAACCACGCCCAACAGGCCAAGTGGCAACATCAGTTGAGGCAAGTAGAAACTGAACAATGTCGATGGCCGTCAAATTCCTAGTCTAATAGTTTGTCACCATCATTGTCATGAGACAGTGAGGATGATGGATGTGCAATGTCAGTATTGACCCCTGGAGTGTGCATGCATGTAGGACTAGCTTCTTGCAAGAAAGAATGCAGCGGTTGAAGCAAGATCGACAAGAAAAAGTGCGAAATTTATTTGGACACTGTCCCAAAATCACACTGAAAGTGAATGGGTCCTCCATACCTTTTATCATAGACATCAGAGCATCATCAAACATTGTGCCAGTGGAAAAGTACAATGAACTGTCTCCGATGCCCCGTTTAACCCCATAGTAAAACAGAGTATATACGCGGGCTGTTTCAATGCCGCTGCAAAGTCAAGGTTAATTTAGAAAGTGTTTTTGCAACATGGGGTGTTCATTCCATTTTGAAATCTGGCCATGGCTCGCCTTTCAATAATCTGCAATTTAAAGAGTTTCTCGCTCATCTAAATGTCAAGCATCAGAAAAGCACACCACTTTGGCCACAGGCGAATGGTGTTGTCGAGCGATTTCTGACCACCCTCAAGAAGACAGTTCAAGGCGCTGCACTGGAAAGGCTTTGTAGGAAAGTAGGATCTGCTTCTTATGGTTACCCCCACATTTTGCTAAATGTGATACTGTTTTGACTAGTCTGACTGGGATCCTCTAATCAGGACCCCAGTCTATCTGCTTTCTCCCTAAACTGTTATGTCATACACTTAGGTACACTCCAGATTGGATACTGGGGTGCCCTTGTCAGTCCCTAGTATAGAGTACCCATGTACCCAGGGCATAGGTACCCCAGAGGCCTCCCATGGGCTGAAGCATGTGTTATGCCACCCATAAGAGGCCATGTAAAATGGAACTACAGGTCCAGCATGTGTAAGTTGGTGCATGCACCCCTTACTTAAGATATAGGTTTACTATATCTAAGGGCCACTACACTTGAAACATATAAGTCACCCCATAGCAGGCCTTAGAAATCCTGAAGGGAGGGTGCTTGTTTCTAAGTGAGAAGGTGTCACTGCATGAGCAGGACACCCCTGCAGCCTATTCTCCCGGGTTGTTAGTGCAGCAGCCATTTATGACATATAGAAGTGGCATTATGCGACTGACCAACTCTAAAACGGCTGAAAGTAACCCTATTGTGTTTGGGGTCAAACATTGTGGAATCATAACTCCCACACCGGTAACTGGTGTGAGAGGTATGATTCCCACCGGTAACTGGTGTGGGAGGTATGATTCCACCCCTCAGAAGCGAGCTTCGTTGGGTCCCTGGTGCTCCGGGGCATTTCATTAGCAATAATGGGGTGACCCTGTGTCACTCAGAACCTGGGTATTTATAATATATAAAACAAGTGGTTCTGTTGGGAAGTTACAATTGCTTTGATCTGTACCTATAATACAAAATGAAATTTCAATTCCAAGCTGTCCACAAGTGATTTTTTACAAAAGGGGAGAAAAGAAAACCCACCACAAGAACAAAGACATTTGTCAAAGATAGAATTGTTTATTATTTTGTTATTTACAATGGAAATAGATGTGGCTGTCATAGAAATATTGAATTACGGCGATACAGTAGTGACTGTAGTGCAGAATAAGTGACATGTAGTGATACGTCAGGTCAACAGTGTTTTATAGATATAACAAACATGAGTGACACAAATGCAGTTGATTCAAGAACTTATTTCTTTCTGTCCACTAGTTGAACATGAATACAAGACCCAAGTATGATTTTTAGTTAGGGTCAAGGAGACCGTATGGACTAGTATGACAGTAACGTCGACATTTCGACCCTTGAGGATAGCGCAGATTAATATGTGTCAAAAGCGGGTCTTCTTCAGGACTGTGAAGCGGGTGTGGACAGACACAAGGTCCCAAAGAATTGGAATCGATGCCTGTGATCCTAATAAATTATTAATTAGAGATCCGAGTACATAGACCCTGTTGAAAGGTCAGGGTATATTGTGGCTCCAACTTGATATGATGTAGTGGAAATCACCATCCGGTGAAATTCAGTAACCGGAGACCTGCACCATGAGGTTGTGGTCTGTGTTGAGGATAAATCTGAAGTGGCACATGAGCTCCACCAGCCGGTTGGAGTCATGCGGTGCCGAATCTGCTCAATCTTAGATGCCGTCGATAGCGATAATTCACTCTGGAGATGCGTTGTGTGCTCCGTCTGACTGTGCTAACGTCAAGGGAAGTCCCGGGCAGTGCAAAATGGTTGCTGCCGACCAGAGGCACATTTCTACCCTCCTGCTGCTGAGCCCAGCTCAAGCAGGGGAAGGCAGAACGGTAGCCATTTTGTCACAGGGAGGTGTGACCACCTTCCAGCCCGGATTTTGTTGGGTGGGTGCGCTAGCTAGTGACCAAAAGTCTGCATGAGGGACACATTTGGTGTCCCTGGGCATGGTCCAGTTCAAACCAGTCCTGGGAGCCGCGGGCTCCTGCTCTGGCACAAAACTGGACAAAGGACATGGGAGTAACCTCCCCACTGTCCAGACCCACCCTGGGAGGGTCCTTGAATCTGTACAGCCCTCTTCCGTGGGTACTTAAGGACTTACCTGGCTGTAGGACCCTAGATGCGATGTGGACAAGATTCTGAACCAGAAACCACTGAACTTGGACCATCTGGGCACTCTGGACTTCGCTGGACTTCGTTTGGGCCCGACTTCGTCTCTCTCTCAGACTGAAGCATCATCTGTGCCCATGCACCATACAAGATCCGTGCAGGACCTGTGGAGCATCAAGGACAACTGAAGATATCTCCCTTGGAGTGAAGGAGTCACTCCCCTGGAACCGCAGGCACAACATCACGACTGACCAGTCTGCTGATCCTGAGCTCCTACAGACTCCAAAGACTCCAGCAACACCGGAGGTGGGTTTCTATGTCCCTCGAGGTCCGAGCTGCCCTCTCACCAAATTTGAGGCCAGAATCCCACGTGGGGGCTGCAATTCCCATACCCCTGTGCACCAAGTTCTTTTGCAAGTGCATATGCTTGTTGGTATTTCCCGAGCAAGTGCATTGGGCTTCAAGTAGCCCCAACCTCTGGCACCATATCCTACCAAAAAATCCGGCCTCCTCGCAACGAGTGCTCCGCGGGCTGATTGGCTGATTTGGTGAAATCGCTCAAGGTCTTCTTGCGACTCCTATGCCTCCGGCCAATGGGTCCATTTGAGGGTCAACTTTGTTTTTCTTGGGCTCCCCTGTTTCTCCAGGCCTGGCCTGACTCCCCTGTGTTTGGTGAGTCTCCTGGACCTTGCTGGTCCGAACCATAACCTTCTTTGACTTTCTGCATGGGTTGCCGTTGCCAAGGCTTCTTGGTGCACCCGCCGGACACCGACCCCTTAGTACTCGACATCCTTCATGGGACAGTTTGTATCCGGCTCCTGGTCATCCTCGACGTCTCCTGGTCCCCGTGGCTGCAGAGTCAAGAACCCCCTCAACGCACCTGAAGCACCTGACATCAGTGGGCATTCGTCTACCGAGCCCCTGGTCACTCCTGAGTGACCCAGACTCTGTCCCCTCTGCGTTCAGGTACTCTTCGACAAGAATCCACCTTTGGATTGCAACGGACACTTTTCTTCCTTCCAGCAGCGGCTCTTCTCCGAAGTCCTCCATTGGGTTCGACCGCGGTTTACGACGCCACTTCAGACCTATGAACCCGGTTTTCCTGGGATAGGTAACTCAGGTACTTCGGTATCCACTGGTGGGGTGGCTTTCCAACCTCCTAACTTCCACTGGGTTTCTTCGAAGTCCACTGGGAAGGGTCCTTAAACTCTAAAAACTTCAACCACGACTTTCCCATAGAATTGTACGTAGCATGTGGTCGTATTCCCACACTGCACCCGTCCTCCTTGGGGTCCCTACTTACTCACCTTGGGTGGTTTCTTGGGGTCCCTGCAATTCTACGTCCTCTAGACTTTGTCTTGACTCGAGTCCTGGTTCTTATACCACTATTTTAGTATATGGTTCGTCCCCCCCCTGGGGCCCACTGTGTATTAGTTGTATTTCATATTGTTTCTTATCCTACAGTATTGTGTGCTTTGTGATTATCTCCTTGTGGGAGATACTGTGTTGAACTAGAGAGTGTTGTATTAATAAATACATATTTTTATATCTACTGTATAGTTCTCCTTTCATTTAACCAATACTATAAGGTTGCATTCTGTTGAAACAAGCTGCTTAACATTCATTCAAGACTAAGCCTGAAGGCTGCTCTCCACAGCTGCCACTTGCATAGCTTTCTAAGGTTATCTTTGACCTCTTAAATCACCATAAGGGTTATTTGGACTGGTACAAGGTGCCCACTTTAATTAGTGGATAGCATATACCAGGCCAACTTCTCACAGGCTTGAACTCAAATCAGTTATTCATTTTACTCTTTGTGCATACAGGTCAACTCCCCTTTGTACCACAGGTGAAAGCCCTATCACTTTAATTTTTGGGAAGTCATGGGAACGAAATTGCTACAATGGAACACTGAAAGATCTATTGACATTGATAAACCTTGCACTACTGATTCATCTCACAAACACAAAATGAAGATCAATGTGAATAGACACTGCAGTGCTTGGAGCACTGTGTTTAAAGGAGAAGACCAAGTCATTGTCAGGTAGAAATGGAAACGCATGTCTGATGCTCCTTTTGATGCTGACCCACTGAGGGCCGTGACTAGTAAAGGACACTTGGTGACTGCTCATCGTCCTGTAAAATCCATCATGAGAGATTCTTTTTATTTCAAACACCAGCCTTGAGGTTCACTGACTCCAGACGTTCAGAGTTAGACCCTTCCATCTGGGAGTCAGGACAGTCCAAAGACAGCACTTGTGTCTGTGTCACTTGTGCCTGATGTGGATGCCTCTCCTAAGTCTCCTCAACCTCATGCAACGAGATCTGGAAGATTGATTCAAGCACCTTGACAACTCATTAAGGAATGATTTATTGTTGTATTTTTGTACTTTTTATTTAACAAGGGGGAGATACAGTGTTGTGTGTGTTAGAGCTAGTGGGACCCCTCTGGTCCCTGACAGACTCTATAGAATAGGTACGTAAGAGATTGGGTGTGGTTAAGAAAATTCATGACTTAACGGTTAAACTCTGAAGAATAAAGGCATGCAATACTGAGCTCCATGTGTGGAGTTATCATTTACATATACCTGGGCTGGGGAGGACACTACACCAGAGCACAATACATAACTTATGTATTTGTAAAGTGCACGCTCACCCCAACGGGGTATCTTGGCGCTGAATAACAAATGTTTATTGTTACCCAACTAATTTTATCGACCTCAGATGGATGAAAGGCTGAGTGGACCCGCCGGGATTTGAACCTGTGAGATGAGGTCAAACACAGGCCCCTGCAGTGGATGCATTAGTCCACTAAGCTACCAGACCCGGCAAAGCGATCACATTGAGAATATTGGACGCGACAGTCTCTGCCAAAGTGGCAGCAATGGTGCAAGTGTCCATCACACTGAGAAAATATACAGCACAAAAAATAAAAGTCTAGGCTTCCCTTACACAGAGGATGTATATAACTGATTTCAGAAGCGCAAACCTCTCTCAAACAGAGAACATATAATCACATAGAATAGCAGAGCAAGCTTCCGGCACATAAAAAAATAACTTTAACAGCATAGACAGCAGTGTAAGTTTGCATCATGCACACAACAGGCACAGTCTCAGCAGCAGATGTGCAGGCTACACTAAAACACACAAAACAAGTGCAGCACAGAGAGCAACATAAGCTTCCTTTTCATACATAGAACATGTATTGCAATGGCCAAAGAAGGTATGTTTCACTCAACCTGAGAACCTATAGGCAAGACCACTGGAGTTATGTGATTGTGTGGCTGAGGCGTTTTTGACATAATTATATATTGCCATATTTGCTACATAATCCATCATATGTTGCATAACCTGCAATTCGTAGCTATCTCAAATGGCTCAAAAGTTACTAAAAACACAGTGACATGTTGCCACGCAGTGGAAGGGCCTTTGAAAAGGTTGACTGGTCACCTTTCTGTTGCTTATTCTTACATTTGGGTATTGAAATAGTACCAATGAGGTGCAACAAGTGCCCAGATAGTGTGAACAAGTGTACAAATGAGAAAATAATGCCGTAATACTATAACAAAATGTGCCCCATTACGCAGCATAATTTGTATTTTCTTGCTGCATAATTTACTCAACCCTGCCGCATAATTCCAGTGGTCCTTCTTAAGTGGCATGGGCAGCACTGTAAATGTCTCAGACAAAATAATATGTACAGGGCAGCAGCAGTGCATGCTTACCTCAAACACATCTAACATATACAACAAACAAAAGCAGTGCAAGCTTTTCCTCTGACAAACAACTGTTACAGCATCAACAGAGGGAGAGAAAATTTCCTTACAGGGAATATACACAGCCCAGGCAGCATCAGCAGTAGAACTGGCATTGCAAGCATCCTGTGTGTTCAGAACAGGCAGTTCACAGATAAAGCAGCAGACATGTCTCTCAAACACAGAAAGGGCAGTTCACTCACGGCAGCAATCCTAGATTTAGTTACACAGAGCAGGTGCAGCATCGGCAGAAGTGTGAGCTTTAGTCCCATAGGCAGAGGTAGAAGGAGGAAACCTGTACTGTGAAACAAGAGAAGGGACAGACAGCAAAAGAAGAAAGAAGCCTTCTCTCCAGGGTGCCTGCTACTTGAAAGATGTAATTGTGAACAATTAGTTAATATGCACATCTAAAGGCAATCTCATCTGTGCCTGTCCATGCCTAGACTGCACCCAGCACTAGGAACCCTCGCTCTACCACCACCAGATGCTACACTGCTGCCGAGCTCGAAGCCCTGGACCCAGAACTCCGCAACATCTGCTGCCGCACATCTCCC
The DNA here is from genome assembly GCF_964204655.1 of Triturus cristatus. Lineage (NCBI taxonomy): Eukaryota > Metazoa > Chordata > Amphibia > Caudata > Salamandridae > Triturus > Triturus cristatus. The sequence continues at coordinate 1,202,026,401 of NC_140585.1, read as the reverse complement.
CAATCCATAGTAGGACCTTTTACCTGCCAGCACTGCCTCTTCTCTCACCACAGCGAAACACCAGCACACACAGTGACCACGACCACCGCAGACAATCTTAACTGCCTCCTGCTCAACACATAATCTCTCTGCAACCAAGCCTCAGAGATTTGGGACACCATCACCACCTTCACCCCCAAGTCATCTTCCTCACCGAAGCCTGACATCGCCTTAGCTACGCACGAGGACTACAAGCTTACACACGAGACTGCATCAACAAACATTGAGGCAGAATCGCCAACATCTCACCCACAAGGAAACTATCCACAGCTCCACCACCTCAGATGACGTCACCCCGATCATGGAACACCTCAACTTCTAAGAACCAACAGCAAAACCACTAGGATTTGGCAGAGCTCGCAGAGTTACCCAAAAACTCCGCCAAATTCCACGGAGTTCCGAGAACAAGCTGTGCATTATTATAAACATGTCTTATTCCTTCCTTCATTGGGTTCTTCTATCCCATGACCACGTTATGCCCAGAAACCTCCAAGTGCCCTTCTTTCTACAACTACAAGCCCATGCATCTGGTAGAGCTATGCATGTGTACATGCATGCAGGTAGCTGACAGGAAGCAGGTACCAATATAGCACTGCTGCAGGATGTAATGAATACAACGACACGATCCCAGCGTCACCTGATGACGCTTTGAAACATGCCAGACTGCTCTCGAGTTTACGCCCACCACTATTTGTCAATACAGGAGTACCACTGCAGGCATGCATGCATGCATGTGAGCGAGACTTACCTGCTCCCCAGGATGCACCGGCTTCACCAGCTGTTATCCTCGTAAAGCGCCCACAGGCCGATAATTGGCAAGAAAACCAAAGCACAGTAAGCAAAAATCTCATTTGCAGGACTGCTATCTGCTCCTTCTTCCTGCGGAGGCGGATAGTGTTCTTTCTCAATCCAAGAGGGATCACTCCCAGGCCAGTGCACTGATTCCTCCTGACCAGTGACTGCTGAGAAACGTGAACTTCCAGTGCAGCTCAGTTCAAATCCGAAAGTGGAGATGTGTGCAGTCCATTCCATGACTTGCACCCCGGGCACTACCCACAGTTTCACGAGTAAGAAGCTTAGTTAACCATCCTGACGGCACAACTCAGTTGAGTCCTCGGTGCTGTTGTTGTCACTGTTCTGGCCCAGCTCCTCCCTTCCCCCCTGATAAAGTCACGTGAGGACTCACAACAAAGCAACACTTCACGATTTTATGTACACCGAGATTGGCTGGCGTGGACAAATTCTCCAATCCAAGGTCGCATTAGCAGTACTGCCCACTCCACAATGACACCCAGAATACGTTTGGCTGTGGAATTTCTTATATGACCCAGAAGTGCTAAAATTAAAACTGGTGGTATAGGGCTGTGCAGTTTTTGCTGATCTCCGCGTTCTCTGCACCAGGCGGAGTGCAAAACTTAATCGACTCTGCTAGCCAAGTGGAGCTTACTGCCCACTCCTAAGGACCACCATTGGAGGCACCCTTGCCATCAGACCTCCAGGACCTCACCCCAGTTTCTGCAACGCCATTCCCAAATGAATTGCTCTTGCTCACCATCGACTCAAAAAAACGCCATATTTCTATGTGACCTCAATTTTCACCTCGATGACCCCAATGATACCAGCATCGCCAACTCCCTCGAAAGCATGAGCAACATCGGCCTCACCCAACACATCAACAGTCCCACACACCTCGCAGGACACACACTTGACCACATCTTCACGGCCAGGGACAGAGTCAGGTATAACCATGTCATTGAGCTCACCTGGACAGACCACTTCACCATCTTGGGATCCCCTAGCACTGCCCCCGAGCTGCACAGCACTTCACACTGCAGCTGGAACAAGGTCTCAGAGAGCCAATGGACCGATGCCCTCAACACCTCCCACCCTCACACTGCAACCAACCCAGAACAGGCGGTCAAGAACTTCTCCCTCTGCCAGAGTCCCCCCCAGCAAACCCACCAAGCTCAATAGGTCCACCAAGCATGCCAGTTGGCACACAACAGAACCAAGAACCATAAAATGCACCTGCAAATGACTTTAAAAAGGAAATGGCGCACAAGTATGGAGCCTACAGACCGACATACATTCAAATCAGCCCTCAACCAATACCACCAACTCCTGAGAAAGATGAAAGGAAGCACCTTGACCAACCGCATCAAAGAAAGCTACAACCACATCAAGGAACTCTTGATCATCGTCAGAGAATTCTCCAGCCCCTTAGCCACCAAACATGTCATCACCCCTTTCCAGGATCTCCGCGACACCCTAGAAGATTTCTTCCATGACACGATCTCCACCATCTACAGAAACTTTGAACCCCAACTCACTGACACCCTCAGCTGTTTTGCCACATGAATGAGGAACTCAACCACCAGCTGACCACCTGGGACCAGTTCACCATGCAAGACGCCACAGCCACCATAAAAACCATCCACTCAGGGACACCCATTGAGCCCTGCCCCCTATCACATCTTCAACCTCTGGAGCACGACGATGAGCAGTGAGCTCACTGCTATCTTCAATGCCTCCATCACCATAGCCACCTTCCCTGAAGAATGGAAACATGCAGAAGTCAAGCTACCACTCAAGAAACCATCCACCGAATCCAACTCACTCAAGACCTACCGTTCCATCTCTCTGTTGCCTTTTCCCACCTAAGTCTTCGAGAAGGCCATCAACACCTGGAGAACTACAATCTTCTGGATGCCTCTCAATCCAGATTCCACACCATCCACAGCACCAAAACCGCCCTGATTGCAGCCACAGATGAAATCAGACTGTACTCGACCAGGGAAAGCCACAGACCTGATCCTCCTCGACCTCTCAGCAGGTTTCGACACAGTATCACACCACACCCTGATCAAAAGGCTTCACAACATTGGAATCCAAGGACACACCTTCAAGTAGATTGCTTCCTCCCTTCACCTCAAAACCCAAGAACACCATCTGTGGTGTCGCTCAAGGTCCATCCCTGAGCCCTACCCTGTTTAACACCGACATGACTCCCTTGGCCCATATCGTCAATCGCATGGACTGAACATCATATCTTATGCCAACTATACCCAGCTCATCCTCTCGCCATCAGAAGACCCCTCCATCACGCAGACCAACTTCCGCAGGTGCATGACGAGCATTGCCTACTGGATGAGAGACAGCTGCCTAAAACTCAAACAGACAAGACAGAAGTGCAGCTCTTCAGCAACAACACCTCCCTATAGGACGATGCCTAGTGGCCTTCCGAACTAGGATTCTCACCCACACTGAACAACCATGCCCGAAAACCTTGGCAGTAGGCTCACCATGAAAAAAACAGATCAATGCAGTTTCATCCTCCTGCGTCCCCACTCTTCACATGCTCCACAAGATTTTCAAGTGGCTCTACATCAACATCAAACAGACCATCGCACAAGTCCTTGTCACCAGTTGAATGGACTACAGCAATGCGCTCTGCGTAGGAATCACCTCGTACCTTCTCATGAGACTGCAAACAATACAGAACTCAGCAGCGTGGCTCATCCTAGACCTCCCTAAATGGACCCACATCGCCCCCCATATCAAAAAGCTCCACACCCATTCAGAAGAGATTCCGGTTCAAGATGTTGATCCACACCTTCAAAGCCTTCCACAACAGGGACCAGCTTACATCAACCACCAACTGAACCTCCACCTTCCCTCCATACACCTGAGCTCCAACTCTTTCTGCCTTGCTTACCCTTCCATCATCCGCTGTAGCCACAGTAGAAGAAGATGCTTCTCCTACTTCGCAGCAAAGTCCTAGAACTACCTACCACTTCATCTCTGGACCTCAACCTCTCTGCTAGAATTCAGGAAAGTACTCAAGACCTGGCTGTTCAACTGAGCCTCCCGGTAACAGTGCTCTCAGGGCCTCAATACCCTCACTGGTAATAAGCCAGGTTATTCAAATTCAGGTTGATTGATCGATTGGATTGTAGCAGCTACTATAGACTTTAATTGTTTGAGTGATTCTTGAGAGATACTGTAAAGGTGTTACTAGATCAGTCCTGCAGAAGTCCTTTTAACAAAAACTAATAATAGCAAACATTGGCAAACCCAATAGTTCTTGCCTTTTGAAACTATTGACTTTGCCAAGGCAGTTTGCAAAGCAGAATTATTTTTGTCAATTCTACACAATAGTGACAAAAAGAAGGAAAAAAGGTGCTTCAATATGACCTCTGTTTCCGGTTTCCTCCTTCTGTAGGTACTAGCATGTTCCACCATGCATGCGAACAATTACAGAATTACTTTGGCACCATTTTCCTCGTATTATTCACAGATCAAAGGTGGTGGACGCTATTTGGGTCAGTAAATAAAACATTTATTTTTTAGTGCAAAGGATAGCAACAGAGGAGTGGGTGGGAGGAGCATGTTTTGGAAAAACAGCACAAATGGGAGAGCAACGCAGGTGGCGGAAGAGAAGGACATGATGCAGGGAAAAACACGGAGGGGGAGAGGAGTTTGGCCGGGAGAAGCACACAAGGGAGAACAAGCAACACACAAGGAAGAGAGCAAAGTCGGAAGGAGGAGAAGCAAACAAGGCGGAGAGTAGCCCTTAGTACGGGACATGTATGTGGTTGCTTGAGAAGCACACAAAGGAGACACCTGGAAAACACATTCACTTGTTTTCTAAACGTGAGCAGTAGAAGGACAAAAGTTAGCTCATCAAATGGTTGGTAAACAGGCTCGGCTCTGAGGGAAGGACAAACATAGGAAAGGGAAGGTAAGCCATGAACAAGAAGCAAGCAAATACAACTGACAATAAAGCCAACCACTAGTAAGCAATGGGCAGTCTGTAAGCCCACTGTACATTCCCAATAGGTCTTTCCAATCGGAGAGTGTGCACTGTCTGGTAGGTGCAACCTAAAAAGCATTGCCACCTTCTTGCTGTACGCAAAATCTTAAAGTATACAGTTTGCAATTGCGCAAAATCTTAGCACACTTACCCACAGGAGCACACTGCAGCTTTAAATAATGTGAGATTCGTAGCAAAGACTGTAAAATCCATTTGTAAGCCTGTCTGTGCTATACTATTCGGCAAAAAACACGCATAGGCATTTAACATATCTATGTGGTTATTCATCAAAAAGGCCTGGGGCTATGGTAATTGAAAAAATGCATACTTCTAAAGGTAGAAATTAGACAGTCTATCTGAGCATTTTCAGTTTGAACAAATTGCGTTATGTGCACTGAAAGCAATAAGATACTTTGGAGTACAAGGGTGGAAAGTTATGATTTGCATAACTTTCAGAACCCATCGGATTAAACTGGAGCAAATCACCCGCAACGCTTCCACGCCCCATAATGGGTAGGAAGCACCATACCTTATAGTGTTATTCTTGCGTCTCAATGAGATAGCCATCGCAGAGTACATTGAAAACTATACAAGACTCCTAGATGCTGAGATGCGAATGGGACTGAATTCCAACATGATGTAACAGGCAAGCATTTCTCTGTGGAGTTATCCAAGCAAACCGAGAGCACAGTGGCGGGTTTTAAAGTGAACATATGCATCCCTACCTTCTTCACCCCTTGCCCTACCATCTCCCCACACCAAACACCAACAACCAGTGTCTCACCCTAATTTCACCTCAACCATGCAGAGCCCGTCCCTGACGGCCCACCCCAATCCTCTCAAAACTGCTCAACATAACTGTCTCATGTGCAACAAGCTCCTTGCATCATTCTCATACCTCTCTCAAAGAATGGACATCCTCACATCGGCTCTATACAATCTAAGTGACTTTCTGTCATCTCCTCACTGCTACCCTCATCTCTCCTTGTGGCCCTCCACCCACATCCGTCCAGCATACCAAGAAGCAGCTACCTACTTAGACCCAAACAGACTCAATCACCCCTAGATAACGCAGGCCTACCCCATCTCCTGAAGCGTGAAGCAGTCTCAAATTCCATTACCCCCTCCTCCTATCTTCCAGTAGGGGCTGCCCGATTTCCACCATTATCTCAGAATGCACTCAAACTCAAACACACCATCCCAGTGCACGCTCATCCCCTCTGAACTTGATACAGATCCCAACTACCCTCCGGGAACAGCCAATGCAGAACAGCTTCTCCCTGAACTACTTTACACAATTGTCGGTCTGCAGTCAAACACCATCTAGAAATATCTGAGGTGATCCATTCTCATAATCTTGACATCCTGATCCTCACAGAAAATTGGCTAAATGTCTCTTCTAACCATGCTCTAGACCTTTTTTCTCCATTTTGCATAGCGACTGGGAAGATAGACATGGTGGAAGTCGTGCACCCATTCACCGAAACTCCCTAAGATGCTGAACCCTCCCAATGACTAATTTTCAGTCTTTTGTATGCCTACATCCACTACCTCCAACTGCTGATTGAATGTAATATACCACCCACCGGTCAAATCAACATCTTCATTGAGGATTGCATGAAGTTCTTCACCTCACAAACTCATCAGCTCAGACAACAATATCTTGCTTGCTTGGTGACTTCAAAATCCACAGAGAAGGCATGGGTAACTGTATGTGGACACTTTTACTTCCCTTTTATTGCCAATGATCTCCAACAACACTGCCATAAACCCATACACCATAAAGGTGCCATTCTGGATCTGATAATCTTCAACTCCCCCAACCTTAAGACATATGACCCCATCCCGGTAGACTCTTCTGATCACATGCAGATTCTATTCTCCTTAAACAGCGCTCATACCAAAACATACACAACCCAAGAAATATGGTTCAGGGACACATCCAACCTTGACACAATAGTCATGCCCATCATGGCCTTTCCCACCCTAATTTCGATTACACCTCATCTGGTCATTAACGAGGCCACTGACAAATACAACTCCTGCATAAAACCTCTTATTGATAATATTGTACCCCTGGAGTGCAAATTATCCAGACCAAAACCCTGCAGGCCATGGTTCTGTAAAGATTTTAAAGAGCTTTAAGAAGAAAGAAAGCTCATCAGAAAATATCAGAAAGAGGAGACAAGCGCCAGCTCACCTGAGTTTGACAAAGTGAGAAAACAATACTAAGACCAGATCCTCAAAGCTAAATCCTCCCATATCAGAGCTCTTGTGAATTCTGCAAACAATAGAATGAAGCACCTGTTTGAGATCATTGCACAGACAACTAACCCCTTCACCACTTTGGCTCCTAAGTCATTTGTGGCCTGTTGCTGGGACTTCTTTGATAAAAAATTCAGAGACATCCATATCTCGCTGCCCATCAACGACTCTCTTTAAACGGTGGAGAATCTACAATGCAAGGCACTAAAATCATGGTCATCCTTCTCTCCAATCTCGGAACAAGACGTAGAATGAGCAATCTCCAAAGTAAAACCCTCAAACCACCATCAGGACACCATTCCAGGTTCTATCAGCAAATCTCTTGCCACACACCTTCTCCCCGTATGGACTACCATGGTGAACTCCTCTCTCAATCAGGGCCTCTTCCCAAAATGACTAAAACTGGGTCAAATTCCCCCTCTACTGAAGAAACATCTGCTTGATCCAGAGAACATAAGCAACTACTGTCCAGTCTCCACACTATGAATCCCTCAGAATCCTCAACTCCGGCAACTTCTGTCTTGTGGTCCTCCTGGATTTTTCCACTGCATTCAACACTGTTAACCATCTAACCATCTGAACTTTCTTTGTACTCTTGAACTTCGCATGGGATGTGGAGGCACTGTACTCAACTGGTTCTCCTCATACCTCCAACCGTTGCCAAATAGTGGAATTGGGCAACTAGCTCTCGAGACCAGTTAGAATTCACCACGGGGTACCTCAAGGCTCGATCCTCTCCCCAAGCCTCTTTAACCTCTACCTAGTACCTTTATGTGTGAGTCTTAGAAAGTCTCTATTCTGAATAAACCCAAATATACTTGAAAATCTCAAACCCGGAAGACATTGCCCTGCTTTCAAAAACACCATTAAAGATTCAAAACTGGATTACCAATCACCCTTTAAAACTCAACCCAACTAAAACAAAATTTCTTCTGATCTCACTTCCGAAAGCAAAAACACCAGTACAAGAACGATGGCCGAACCTATCGCCCTGGATGGCTACTCCACCATTGTCCAGAGTGCCAGATCTCTATGCATCACCCTTGATAAACATCTCAATCTTCACAGCCACATCGCAGTAATGGCCAACAGTGCATGACACCAACTTAGGCAGGTTTGGGGCATCAGGCAATTGATTCTGGAACAAGATCTCAAAGCAGTGGTGCAGTCTCTAGTTCTCTCTAGACTAGACTATGGAATTGCCCTTCTCTCAGGCATTCCAAAGGTTCAACTAGGCCTACTGAGAGCAACGCTGCAGCATTCTTCGTTTTAGGTCTCAAGAAATGTAACAACATTTCCCCTGCCCTGCTAACCCTCTACTGCCACCCCATTGAAGGGTGGACCCAATTCAAAATTGCTTGTATTAACCACAGAGCTCTGCACTCCTTCTCACCCTACTATCTAAATGAGAAACATGAAAATATCCAGTGCAAATAGGAACCCCCCACCTTCAGTCGAGAATGATACATGAACCAGTCTTTCTATGGAAGTGCCACGAGAATCTGGAACTCTCTGCCTCCCCAAGGTCCTCCTTTTTGACAGACATCTTGGTTAATTCACCATCAACCTGCGATCCGATCTGCCCTCGTTATATTAACCCACTATCTAAATAAATACTTTATCTGTGTTTTCTCCTGCCCATTTGCTGTAACTGTTTCTTGTGATAACTTCAGCACACACCCACCAATGTAAAACAAAGTTTAATTACTATTATTGTAACCCGCTGTAACCCTTTTATCCTTTGTGTTGGAAAGTGCTCTGATGGCTCCGGCCCATTGCCGCGTTATATAGAATTTCAAAAATAAATAAATAATAAATCAGGTGATGCAACTCCTTGGAAAGTGAAATAAAATAGCAAAAAGAGCTGTGAGACATACAAAAACATTTTCATCAACACACATATGAAAGGGTTTGGTAGCATGCACTATATGTAGGGTGACCAGACGTACCAGCTTCCCCTTGACAGTCCCAGTTTTGTTAATTTTAAATACATGTCCCGATTTTTGGGACAAAGGTCAGGTCATCCTGTAACAGTGGCATAGCTAGAGCTTTTGCCGCCCAGGGCAATCCCAGAATTTCATGGCCAGGGACGACCAAGGGAGAGTAAGCTTACCTTGCGCCGGCCGCCGCCCCCAAAAAGTACAGGCCGGACCACCATCACCCCTTCCTAGCTATGACACTGTCCTGCAAATCATAAGTGAAAGTTATGCTTTCCTTTCACAGGTGCCTATGAAGTCTAAATTATTAGTATTTATCTGTTTCTGCCAGGTGGCACAATCCGCACTCTGCTCCCAGCAGAGAGACAGGGTGGGGAGGAGTGCAGGGTGGAGGCAAAGTCATAGCTAATGTTATATTGTTGTGTAAATGTAGTCTTGTAAATGTGTGTGTGTGTATATATACACGCACACACACACTTACAAAGCTACGCAAACATGGCACATATAAAAGCAAGACCAAAGGCTTTAGTCTTTCTTTTATGTCTGAATTGTCCCAGTTTTTGCTTCTCAAAATCTGGTCACCCTAACTATATGACATAGTACACGTTTGGAAAATCTTGATTTTTTGTAGAGTTTATTAAGGTATTATGGTGGAACCACGGTACTGAAACGTTAGGCCTTTGCATGTTGAAAGGGCCAGCATGTGTCACTGTCATGTGTCGTCATGTGTCTTTGTTTCACTAAAGCATCAGCCTCAAAGTCTGACTTGCACATATGTTGCATGGGATGAACTCTACACAACACTGCATTATGTAATATTATAGAACAAACATCCTTACGTCACATGATTAATCTCAACATAATAACAAATAATAACATAAAGCAACACAGCCACAAACAGGACTGCAGCGAGTAACGCAGTAGCACACTCAAAGGTCGCAAAGCTTATCTGTCTCACTTTGCTGACAGCTCATTGTCTGCCTTTGTTTGTTCTGCTCTCGCTCCAGGACACAACCCTCTCGTCTACAATGTTCTCCTGAGAGAAATTCGGTGCACTGGATACTCGTGAGGAGAAGGATTCACCTTTAAATAAAACACCTCCAAGACAAGCCTGCCCTCTCTGTTTTTCTGATTTACCTTGCCAATTTTCTTCACTGGCTCCTTCAATTCATTCTGAAAGAGAGCTGCTCAAGCTACTGAAATATAAAAATACACGACCCGGCAACGAAATGGGGAGAATAGGACAACGGAGGAGCTGGGGGGAAAGGGAATGACAGTAAAATAAAGAAGGCGGGATAAAAGAAAAGGCAACAGGTGAGGGAGAGAGCAACACTGGGTAGTGGTAAGGCACAAGCACAGGAAGAAGAGCGCTTGAAAACACATGCAGGTTCTCGGAGTTCTTAACAGAAAAAAAAAGAAGTTCCCTAAAAGTGAGCAGTCGAAGGACCCATGTAAAGAGGATATACTCCAGGGGAGGGATAATCACAGAGGGGGAAGGCAAGCCATTGAATACGAAACAATTAAATGAGAGTGATAATAAAGTCGACCAATGGTAAGCAATGGGTGAGCTCAGAGGGCCTTATTATGAGTTTAGCGGTGCCGAACCGGGACCGCCCTAATCCCGCAACGCCAAACTCGTGTAGGAACCGCCTGCCAGAACAGGAGTTTTCTCCTGGTCTGGCGAGTGGTTCTTTGGCGTTCCCAGGATGGCGCCTATGAAATAGGTACTGCAATGGGAACATCACAGACAGTACCTGCACAGCATGGACTGCTGCAGTCCATGCCGGACAGACACTGGGGTGCGTGCACAAAGGGGGGCACAACTTGTGCCCCCTGTGTGCATCCACATGACATGAGTCACCAGGACCCCCTTTGTTTACTCACGCCACACTTTTCATAGCGGTCGCACCTCCATGAAAAGTGTGGCAGTGAGAACTCGTAATATGCTGTCCGGGTCCACAGCGGCCCTGCCAAGCATATTGGGGCCTCTAGACCACTGCAACACCATCATGGATCTCTGATCCCTGGCGGTTGCGGTGGTCCGTGGAGGCCCGACCGCCCTGGTCATAATAGGGCTGTCAGAAAACCACCACCTCCGTGGCCCTGCAAATCTTGTGGTGCGTTGATCGCCAGAGTCGTAATAAGCCCCTAAGCCTACTGTATATTCACATTATTTTTTTCCAATTCAGTCAGCTTGCATTGTCTGGTAGACTCAAACTGAAAAGGTTTTCATTAGGTACAGACTACTTGTGAATTAATAAAAATAAAAATGTATTTTGAAAGCACATGTTTTACCTTACATACCAAGGTGGCTATTCACTCTAAAAAAAAAAAAAGAAATTTTATTGCACATTTTTTAAAAAGACAAACCAAACAATTCACCCATCCCACCCACCCCCACGCTCAGATATAACAACAGCTAATCCCCCAATTTAACACAAAAGATAATTTAAATTCATTTATATACATGCAATTAAGATCTCAATCTGACACGTTATCGAATAAAACCTTTTTCATATGATTTAAAGTGCATTGTACTAAAGTAAAGGGTAACTGTGAGGCCATAACTGTGAAACCAAGAGCCTACACATAATAAATAATTTCATCCATTTGGTTAAGGGTACGCATATTTTTAATCCTTTCTTCCTGGCCTGATTGCCTTTTCTATCATACACCGCTTTCTCCAAATTAAAAACTGATCGTAAACCGAGCCAGTCATTGTTGAAACAATGGGGGTTCGGGTCCAGCCAAGCAGAGGCAATTGTTAGTCTTAAAATAGCCATCGAGATAGCAAGACAGTATTCTATTTCCTGAATCTCTTCTTTTTGCACTCTCAATAGAATTACACTAAAAGTCAAAGATACTTCTATCTCCAATTTCATTCTTTAATGGTATTAAAGAAGTACATGTAGCAAACATGTAGCAAACATATGAACTATATCTGCACAGCTGGCGTATAATATAACAAAAAGCAGGTCTTAAAAAACTGTGCTTATAAATTGGTCAACATTAAAACAGTTTGAGATAAAGGGAGGGCTTTAGAAAAACCTGCTTCAGATATTGTCAACTTCCCTTGCCACTTCCGAGAGGATTTATCAAGATCATCTTTCATTTCGGCATTTAAAATATGATATACTGTCCCAATGCTGATGATGTTCTATGTTGTTAAAATATCTAACCGTTTCTTTCTGTAAACGCCTACAGGACCACAACCTTTGTCCTGTAAATTATCTCTTATTTTGAGATACTTGAAAAACTCCCTATGGCTAATACCAAACACTTTCTTGAGGACATTGAATGCAACAATGCAGAAAGGAGAATAAAATGTACCTAATTTATCTATGCTAACTTGAAGCCACTTTTGAAAACATCGATCCCTTAAAGTTTCTGGCTAAATCAGGTTATTCTGAAGAGGAGTATAGCAGTTCAACCTTCTTAGTTTCATCAGTCTACGAGCCAATGACCATACCTTATAGACTCTGAGCAGACACTTAAAACTTTCTTTTTTATAATAACTAAGCTCCAACTGTCTCCAAAGGCAGCACCAAGCCTCCCTGCCAATTAACAACTTAAATGTGGATGGGATATGTTTTTGAGACTCGTTCAAAGGGTGGTTCTCTAAGTAGGATGGAGCTGTATTGTAACGTGGTGACACAATAATACAGCTTAAGATTTGGCAATGCCCAGCCTCCTCTTTCTTTCAAGAGTGAACGATATTTCAAAGCCCTTCTTGGTTTAGAATAGGCCCATAGAAACCTTGTGAAAATGGTGTCAAAGACCTTCAGCCAATAGTTCGAGAATTCCAAGGGAATAGATCTAAAAAAAAGTATAAAATTTTAGGGGAAAAAATAATCTTTATTACATTACATCTTCCAACCATTGTGAGATGTAGATTATTCAGTCTAACAAGCCCTTTTTTAGTCTTCCCTATAAGAGGCTTCAAGTTCTCTTTTATAATTTTGTCAGCATTGGATGAAATGCAGACGCCCAGATATACCGCCTGTTTAACCACTTGTTTATCTACCATCAAGATCTTATCCTTGTTAACAATTTGGGTCTTGTCTATATTTAAGGAGTAGCCTGAAATCTCCCCAGAATGTAAGGCTTCCTCTTCAATTATCTTAAGAGCAATTTCTGGTTTCGGTGTCACTAAAGCTATATCATCTGCACATGCTAGAAATTTATTTTCATACCCTTGCACTAGCACAGGTGGAATTGCAGAGTTTTGCTCTAATGTTCGTATAAACAGATCAATGTATAGTGCAAAGAGAAGTGGAGAGCAAGGACCGCCCTATCGCGCCCACGAGAAATCTCAAAAGGCTCAGTCTTATCCCCTGAAACAAAGATATTTGCTACAGCTTTATAATATAGGGCCTTTGATTCCCCGTATAAACCCTACTCCAATGCCCATTGCTTGCATTATCTGCCAGAAAAGGTGCCAGGAGACCCATGTTAAATGCTTTTTCTGCGTCCAGCAGAATCAAGCCATAGGATCCCCTGACACTTGCACTGCATCAAAAAGCGAGATTACTCTCCTAATAAGGTCTGTGGTGTCCCTGCCTGAAATGAAGCCATGTTGTCATTCGGAAACCAGCTTTGTTATCACTTGCGCTAGTCATGCAGCTAAAACTTTGGAGTACATTTTAGAATCTCCATTAATTAGTGTTATTGGGCGGTAGGACCCCAGTCCTACAGCAGGTTTGATCTTTTTTAGAAAAACAATAATTTTGGTGGAAGACCAAGACCTTGGGGGGAAGCTCCATCATAGATTTGATTGAATAGTGCGGTCATATGGTCTTTCAGTTGGGGCACGAATATTCTATAAAATTCCGAAGGGATTGAATCGGTCCCTGCGGCTTTGCCGGAGGGAAGACTAGACAATGCGGAATAGATCTCCTGCCAGTGCAATTCCCCTTTCAAGACCTCTTTTTCATCCGTAGTCAGTTTCTTCAAAGATGCTGCATTTAAAAACTCGGCTGCCTGCGTCTCGCTGCTTTTAATATTTTCGGAATAAAGGGTTTGGTGCATATTCACAAACTGCATTTTGTAGTACATTTAGTAGCACTACAGTAGTACTACTAAAGCACTACAAAATGCTATTCACAGACCTACGAGTGTAAATCTCCTCCTCTACCTCACCTCTCTTTTCTATGGGGAGATCCTCACACATGTAACTTTACTACTTAGGGGCCGATTACGATGTTGTCTGGAAAGCAGTCCGACTGAATCGGTTTCGGAATGCTTTCCAACCGACTCGGTTTCAAGCAGTATGACCAACTGATTATGATGTGTCCGAACACCGTTCGGTCGGACTCCCATTGACTTCAATGGAAGCCTGTGTTCCGACCGACTACAGGCTCCCATTGAAGAAAGGGGTGATTGGGGAAAATCGTGCACCCTGTGGCGGGCTCCCAATGGTGCCTGCCACACTGTGCATGCATGGAATGGGTCCCCACGGGCCCCATTCGGATACCCCCGGGTGAAGGGGGGCCTGCTATGGGCCCCCAAAGTCAGATTCCGACAGCCAATCTGTGTCAGAACAACCAATTAGGAAAGCCTGTCTAATTCTGACATCATAATTGCTCAGCTGGAAGCGCAGTCCGTACACCAATACAATTCAGCTCCGACCGGCTCAGTTACTCCGAATGCCTTTCAGAACCGAGTCGGAAAGTCCGAACGGTTTCCAGCCATCGAAATCGGTTGTTCGGAAAAGTGTCAGAGTCAGTTGGAAAGGCGGGTTCTGAATTGGATTTGGACAGACAAAATAACATTCAGAGCCTTTCCGAACGACATAGTGATCGGCCTCATAGTAGTAAATGTAAGGGAGACCAAGGGGAGTGCCGGGAAAAAGGGCATATTTACTACTAAATGGGAGTGATTTAGTTAGGAGTAAGTAGGGTTTTAGGGAGGGTTAAGAAGGGGTCTATGGAAGGACGTGCATCTATCCACGAGACAGTAAGGCCATTGATATTCACAAACTTGCACTTTTAAAATTACTACAGCCAAAAAGGGACCCAAAGCAGTAGTAAATTACTTCAGCTTAGAGCTGGAGTAAGTCCAGCACCACACATGGTCAGCCACTGGTACTAAAACACCCTTCCACCCATAGAAAATAAAGGCAGTAGAGACTCAAAATAGAACCTCCTTTGAAATAATGTTAAATTAAATGATATTTAAGATAGTTACAAATATAAATATGTTAATGTTACAAATCTAAAAATACAACATATTTATTTTAATATAAATTTTAACAACTTTTTTGAACGTAACATTATTTTTTATTAAGATATATTTACATTACTTTTAATTAATTCTATACATCACTTTTTATTATTTTTTACTTTGTGGGAATTGATTTTATAATTTAAACGTCAGAAACATATTTTCATTTAATATAATATAGTTAAATTAATGTATTAAATGTTTAATTCATTTAGTACTGTAGAATGTTTTTTTTCACATTCAAAATAAATAGTTACCATTAATTTACATTAATATTTAATCAAACAGTCCGGGTGGATTTCTCCTTATGGTAACGTAGAGGGAAAATTTAAGAAGTTTATTAAACTTTATAAAAAATTCTAAAAATGTTTTATATTTAATATTATTGGCAATTAATGTAATACATTTATTTTAAATGTAGAACAAGAGAAAAAAGCTACAGCACTATTAACTTCATTTGAACTAAATCTCTAATTAATTTCAATGTATCTTATGTCAAATGAAAAATACTTTTGTGAAGTTTAAAATTATAAAAATAAATTCCTACAAAAATGTTTGAGTGTACAATATTTTACATGGAATTCAGTGTATTTTCAGCCTTGGCCTTCACTTGTAGGAAAGGCATGTTTAGAGCAACTTGGTGAATGTATAGTGATTTAGTGCACAATATAAAACAAAGCATATGCCCATAATACTTGAAATCATAGTTTTAATTATCAGATATTCATAATTGCATATAAATACGTTTCAGCTTTGCATTCTTGTTGGAAGCTAAAATGGAAGCTCAGAGGATTTAAAGCATTTCATGGGGTTACATCTAATGGAGTAACAGTCTCCTTAATAATTTTCCTTTGCCAAGTCCCTCCTCTTTTCTTGTACAGAGCTTTGGTAGGATAGTGAAACCTGACACTGAAGAAGGAAAAAGCTTGAAACTGGAAAAGGACACAGAAGTAAAGAGAGAGGTGTAGTGAGAGAGATGAAGTAGAGGGAAAAGGGAGCTAGAGACAGAGGAGTTAGAGAGATAGGTGAGGTGAAGAGATATATAATGTAAAGAGAGGAAGGTGAGGTAGAAAAATAAAGTGGTCCAGAGTTTAGAGTGAGGCAGAGAGACCTAGCGATAAGAAGACCGAAATTTGAAGACAGGGAGAATGGTGGTGTACTCTGAGGGGTGAGATAGACAGCGAGACGTAAAGTAAAAAGATGTGAGATGGGAATAATAGAGAAATGCAAGGTGGAGAGAGTGTGGAGGCAGAGAGACAGGCAAACTGAGAAGAGGCACAGAGAGGGAGCTCAGGCTAAGAGAGTAGTGAAAAGGGAGCTAGAGAGAGGGGTGGATAGGAGAAAGCGAGATGAGCTGCAGAAAGAAAAGAGTTGAATTAGAGACAAGTGGGATAGAGAAAGAGAGGGGAGGTGATGCAGAGGTAGAAAGAGAGAGAAGGCGATGTACAGTTGTTGGGTAAAGTGAGGTATAGATAGATCCGTACAGAGGCATATAAAGAGAGAAGCGAAGTATGGAGGGTCTGTAGGAAAAGACAGAAATACTGAAACACACAGCTAGAGAGAGAGGTGAGGTAGAGAGAGGTGCAGAGAAAGACGTAGAGAAAGGTGAGGTAGTGAGGGTGAGATGAAATAGAGATGGAGGTGCAGAAAGAAACAGAGAGTGAGAGAGTAAGCGATAAAGTAGGAGAAGGTAATGATAACAAAAAAAGAAAGAGAAAAAGGTAGCAAGAAAGGAAGATGATGATGAGGGAGGCAAGGTAGAAGGATCAGAGGTAGAAAGAGATGGAGAAGGGAGGTGCATAGATGAGCTACCAAAGAAATGGTTAGGTAATTTGTGAAGTTAGACACAGTGGTGGGGGGAGAGGGAGAGATGAAGTAACGAAGGGGGATGTGAGGTAGAGGGAGATGAGGTAGAGAGAGACAGGGAGTTGCAGGAGATAGGAATACATAAATATGTAGAGAGAAGCAAAGAGAGGCACCTAAAAAGAAGTAAATAGAGGGGTCAAGTAGAGGATGTAAGTAGAAGGACAGAGAGAGAAAGGACGGTCATTTTCAGGTTTGATATTAGCCAAGACCTTTTGTGTTTACTAGTTATGTGTATGATATACTTATAGGGGCTTTCAGCAAGCCCTCTTCATCCACTGGTCTGTTATTGTGTCACTCACTTTTGTCTTCTTCCCAAAATAGCTGCCGCCTAGGGCAGTGGGTCACCTCACTTCAGCCATTGGCTAAATTCACTGAGAGTGAGGGCATTCTGCCCTTTCACAAACGCACTTTCTTAATACATGTATAAATTGTAAAGATGACAAAGATGCCATTCTAAATGCATCTGCCTTAAAATAATTCTTGTTACACGTATAAATGTTAAAAGTTTGTTTACACATTCACATTCTAATGTATTAACCTTACAATGGGGCACATTTTGTTAACTTCTCCTGTCATATTAATATATAAATATTACAAATACCTTTATGAATCACGTTCTATCCACAAACTCTTCATTTTGCAATACTCCACTCTTCTTAGTAACACTAATCACACAGAACATATTTGAGTGCTGACTGCTCATGATTATGATGCACTCCTACAGTATCTCAAATGGGATCAAGAGTACACTTCTCCAGCTCCCTCCAGTATTTAGCCGGGTAGAGTGTGCCCTGGTTCATCCATGGGATCTAGCTCCTCTGCGCATCTCTAAATATTCAAATCTATCTGTGCATAACTTGAACTACATTTTGTATACTATTCACATTTGTATATAACAGGTTTTCTGCCTATTTTATTGAGTTTTACATTAGAGGTACATCATTCCTTTCATCCCTTCCTCCCCACCCTCCACTTGACCCCAAGTAGCACGGAATAGCAGTGACATCCATTGTGGCGTAACTTAGATTTATCTGTGAGTTTTATAATACAGTGTCAAACCTAGGGTCTCATTTACAAGGCCCCTGCGCCGCCGGAACATCACTTAAAATGAGGCTCTGGCTAAGCCCATTGCAGTGCCCTATCACAAGACCACATAAAGCCACTATTCATGGCTTTCCATGGCCTTGTAGATATAGTGAGGCCATCACAATGCAGCGCAAGTTTCTGCATTGCCTCACACTGCGATGGGGAGGCATGCTGTGTGGATTACGATGGGTGTGTCCAGATAACACCCATGGCATTTGACACATTTTACATATTTACAATGTTCGATAAACCTTTAAATGCGTCAAAAGCCTACCCCCCTCAACCCCCTGCCCTGGGAGGCATAAGAGAGGGCACAACAAGGAACTAATAACTTTATTTCTCCTCGTTTTTTCCTCTTTCTATGTGTGCTAAATTCAACAGCACACATAGAAAGAGGAAATTACCTCCATTTATTGTTTTAGTGCAGGAAGGTGTCCATTCCTGCACAAAAATAATCATTCCTACAACGCAGACACCCTTGCACCATGGGGCAAGAGTGCCTGCATTGGCGCAAGGCAGCCCTTTGAGCACCAGTGCAGGAAGAAAGGACAGGCATGCCACATATCTTATAGATATGGCAGATTCCTGCCCCTTTCTGTTGATGTAGGGCAGCACAGCAGGAAGGTTTGCAGCACTGCCTTACTGAGTCATGATTGTCTGTTTGAGTGTGCACTGCTGGTGTGTCAGTGGTCCCTTCCTCACCCCTAGTGCCTAGAGGTAGGTGGTTGTGCTGCCATGGATGGATTACCCCCTGCTCCATGGGCCTCCCATGCCGTCATGTTCGCCCCTGTCAGCATCCCAGTGCACTATCTGCCCATTACTCCCAAGTTGGGTACCTCCAGTAGCATTTCATTCCAGGCTTTTGTACAGCTCGCAGGTCTCAGACCTGTGTTTGCCTCCCTCTTTGGCGTCGCTCCCTCACAGATAACCCACTTTTTGAACCCTAGGGTCCGAAGGACTTCTCCAGGCCATTGCCAGATAGTGCCTAGCAAGTGTTAATGCCAAGTCTGTGAATCTAGATATGACAGCACCTGATTTTCTTAGAGTGAAGCAGACAGACAGATCCCTCCCTGATGTTTTGGCCAGCGGTCTGCCCATCATCACCGTGGCTATTTAAATCACCCTGCCCCAGCATGAGGTGAATGCTGGGCACAACCAGACCATGTGAAAGAATGCAACCTTATCCTGTCCACACCTAGGGCAACATGCCCTCACATCCGGGAACATCAAATTCACGCATTTAGGCATGATATTTACCCAATGGAGGTAGTAGTAGTCTATAAGCTTATATCTCATATTGAATGATACCCTAGGAGTGTGGGGTGATATTTTAGTCCAGGCAGAGTTGGGAGACCCCATATCTAGTTCCCAGCCTTCTCTGAGCAGCTACAGGTCCCTTTCTGATTGGCCAAGTAGTGCCCCGTAGAGCAGCGATGTTGCTTGACAGCATCTAGAGATCTCACAAATACATGCAGACCTTTCTGAGTTGTCGGTTTAGCCGATCCGGTGTGCCAATATTTGCGCAATACCGCTGCAAGCGCCCATGGAGGAAGAAATGGTATGCTAGAGTCTCAAATTGTTCCAGTAGGCTCTCAAAATCCACCAAAGCGTCATTGATATAGTGATCGCCTGCTCTGGCGAGTCCCAGAGCTATCCAGTCTCTGAAATCATTGCAATTGTTCCTATGCGGGAGGACGAAGATGGATGTCAGCGGAATCTACAGGAGCCCTAGTCCTCATGCGCTGCAGCTTTCATCTCCATGCACAGCAGAGAGTTGCCATCAGGATTCCCACCTCTCTTTGGCCAATAGTAGGCGCGCCAAGATGGTGCCGGAGGGGAAATCAGGGCTATCCCCTTAGCAGTCTCCCCAACAGTGCTGCAACTGAGGCATGCAATTTCAATTTGGCAAGTGTTGTTCTCTTTCTGTGGGCACCCCAGACAAGCTGCAGGGTCAGGGCAGATATGTCCCAGAAACACATCCCCGGACATTACTTTTGGGAGAGCTGTGAAGTGGTGTAGCCAGCTGGGGAGGTAAATCATCTTTGTCTGGGCTTTCCTGGCCATTATGGATAGCGGCAGCGTCTGCCAGAATCTGGCAGGGTAGAATGGGTCAAAGAGGCAACAACTGCAAGAGCATTTCTATCTAGGAGTTGGTCTGTAGTACGGTAGATGTGATCCCTAAATATTTGATTGTGGCAGGATCCCACTGCAGGGAGTCACCTAATGCTGCAGGTTTGGTCCCATTCCCATTGACCGCAATAGGGAATGCACAGGATTTCTCCCAATTCAGCTACGGTCTAGCAAGTGTTCCATATTGCGCTAATGCTCCATATGCCACCTGTTTATCCTTAGCCACACCTCGCAGTTATAGCAACGCATCATCAGCTTACAGTGACAAATACAGTGGGGCACCATTAATACTAAACCCTTGAAAGTGAGCGCCCTTTCAGATCACATTAGCTAGTGGCTCCAGGGTCGTTGAAAACATCACCAACAAAAGCGGGCAGCCTTGCCGGGTACCTCTGCCCATGTAACTGTTGGATATGATACAGCCTGTCTTCACATGAGCCATTAAATTTGTATATAGCAACTTAGTCCAGCTAATGAACCCACTGCCAAGACCCATGCCAGTCATTGTGACATAGAGGAAGTCACAGGACAGGGAGTCAAATGCCTTATTAATATCTATTGCAATGCCAAGGACGTCGTGGGGACTCTTGTTGGGTGGTGCAGTATCTGAATTAGTCACCTAGTATTTTGAAAGGTGCTGTGTGGGGGTGTAAACCCTGACTGATCACGGTGGATCAGTCTATGTAGGCAGGGCAAGAGTCTGTTGGCTCATATCCGACTTAGAATCTTGTAGTCTACATTCATTAAGTGAAGGGACCTACATGATCCAACAAATTCAGGGTACCTTACCGGCTAGGGCAGAGCTGTTACCAGTGCCTCTTGTATGCTGTATACAGGGCCTGACTGGCCGTAGCAGACACCGGGCATTTCCCCGGTGTCCTGCAAGGGTGGTAGCCGGTTTTGGGCCCCTGGGGGTCGTTTTTGTTACAGGGCCGTTACAGCAGCATAGCTGCAATATCGGCCCCTGTAACAAAATCGTCTGAAACCGGCCCTGGCAAATAGCTCGGCCCCACCCCCAACCCCCGGGGGGCCAGCCAAGCACTTTGCCATGGCCAGTTTTGGTTCCCAGTCCGGCCCTGGCTGTACAGTATCTCTCTGGCCTCCCTAGCAGCTTTAAACATTGAAGACAGCCAGGGAACTAGTTAATTTGTGTACGTCATATAGAATTCAGTAGGAAGTCCATCCGTGCCTGGCACCTTTACCCTGCCGTGCCATTGATAGCCCCCCTGACTTCTTGTTCAGTGATGGGCTCACCTCCCTTGCCTGGTAGTGCTCCAGCGGCACATTGGGAATATATTTGTGGATCAATTGAGCTCTGCGCAATGTGCCCAGCGCATACGTATTTAACTGTTCATAATCTGTTTACTGTTTTTGAAACTGTGTTATATCTGTGTATTTCTAGAGATTACTATGTGAGCCGAGAGCCTTTCATCTCTAACCGGGGGAAGGTTAAGAATCGAAGTATTCCAACCTATTGTTTGGTGTTCTGTTTGGTTGCTGGTTTTGGATAGTTAGAAGGTCCTGGCCAGGGTGCATACAGGCGGATGACAGAGCAGCAGTTTATAAATCAAGACATGGATCATTATGTCTTTAAGATAGTGTTTGTTGTAACGCTTTTCGCCCTAAGTGGGATGGGTATTCCCAGACGTGGGACCCGTGCTCACTACGCCACTGGAGTCAAGCTATCCTGGCTGATGACGGCTGATAGCCAGAAACCGGTCCTAGGATGCTTGATTCCGGTCCAGGGAAGACATGGCTTGGCAGTTCGGGCTGGACTGTTCCCATGAGGCACAGGGTCAAGACTGATTTGCATATGGCCATGTCTAAACTGGGGTGGTGTAGTGGGCAAAAGAACGATGATGGATTTAACCCAGATCTCTTGACTGGGGGAGAATGTCTGCATTGTCAGCATTCCGTCCATCATTTGTTTGTTGTAACGCTTTTCGCCCTAAGTGGGATGGGTATTCCCAGACGTGGGACCCGTGCTCACTACGCCACTGGAGTCAAGCTATCCTGGCTGATGACGGCTGATAGCCAGAAACCGGTCCTAGGATGCTTGATTCCGGTCCAGGGAAGACATGGCTTGGCAGTTCGGGCTGGACTGTTCTTATGAGGCACAGGGCCAAGACTGATTCGCATATGGCCATGTCTAAACTGGGGTGGTGTAGTGGGCAAAAGAACGATGGATTTAACCCAGATCTCTTGACTGGGGGAGAATGTCTGCATTGTCAGCATTCCGTCCATCATTTGTTTGTTGTAACGCTTTTCGCCCTAAGTGGGATGGGTATTCCCAGACGTTGGACCCGAGCTCACTACGCCACTGGAGTCAAGCTATCCTGGCTGATGACGGCTGATAGCCAGAAACCGGTCCTAGGATGCTTGATTCCGGTCCAGGGAAGACATGGCTTGGCAGTTCGGGCTGGACTGTTCCCATGAGGCACAGGGTCAAGACTGATTTGCATATGGCCATGTCTAAACTGGGGTGGTGTAGTGGACAAAAGAACGATGGATTTAACCCAGATCAATTGACTGGGGGAGAATGTCTGCATTGTCAGCATTCTGTCCATCATTTGTTTGTTGTAACGCTTTAAGATAGTGTTGTCATTACCCGGAAATTCTGGTGGCGAGTCGGGCAGTCATCCGTCAAACCTATACTACATCCAAACTTCATTATTCCATTCCTCTCTTTCTCATTTACTGTTCTGCTGTCCGGAAAGCAGGTTTTGATGGCTTCTTTATAGGAACACCTTCGCAGCCTAAATCGACAGGATCAAATGCTGAAGAAAGAGTCGAGGTAAAGTGCATGTGCAACTGACGAGGTATGCACATGTGCAGTTGAGGAGTGCGAGGCTGCAACAGGGAAGTTTGTCACCACCATCTTGTGGTGTTACAATCTCTTAGCAGCCTTTAACACTGTGTACTATCACAACTTGATCAAGAGGCTTAATCAGATCGGAATCCAAGAGGACGCCTTCAAATGTCTCGCATTTCTTCCTCACTGGAAGAACACAGGGAATCCACCTTCCACCATTCACCTCTGAGCCCAAGAACATCATCTGCGGCTTCCCTCAAGGTTCATCCCTACTCTGTTCAACGTCTATATGACCCCCCCCCCCGACCAACATCGCCAGAAACCACAAACTGAATATTATCTCCTACACAGGTGACACTCTCTATCCGAAGACCAACATCTGAAGACCAATCCATCCCAAGGGCCAACTTCAACCTGTGCATGACCAGCATGGCCGACTGGATGGAAAACAATGGCCTCAAGCTCAACACAGACAAGACTGAAGTACTGATCTTCTGGTGGCCTACTGCACTGGGACCCACTCCCACGCCCATGGACCCCTGGAACCTCTGCATCACCTTGGACAGCAAACACACCATGAAGAACCAGATCCATGCAGTCTCCTCTGCCAGCTTCCTCACCCTGTGCATGATTCAAAAGATCTCGAAATGGCTTCCAGTCTCCACCAGATGCACTATTACTGAAGCCCTTGGCACTAGCTGCTTGGACTAGAGCAGGGGTACTCATAGAACGGCCCGCGGGCCGCCAGCGGCCCGGCAAGCCTTCCCTGGCGGCCGGCGGACCTTGCAGACATCGTACCTGTGCAAGCACCGCCGGTTGCAGCAGCGCGGTGCTATGGGGGCCGGGCGATTCTTTTAAAAGCCAAGTCTCTTGTTAATGAGGCTTTGTTGTATTTCACCTCTTCTTAGCGCCCCTGCATCTCCCCTCTGAATGAGTGGAGATGCAGGGGCGCTAAGAAGAGATGAAATACAACAAAGCCTCATTAACAAGTGACTTGGCCTTTGAAAGACCTGTGAAGTACTTGGGTGCGGCGGCTGTTTGTGTTCCAGGGAAGCTGAGTCAGCGCCGGGTGAGGTTCCGGACAGGGGGGGTGGGGGGGCTGGCGGGCAGCAGCTAGTGAGAGCAGCCGGTGAGTGCGACGGAGGGAGGGAGAGGGGGAAGACAGAGCAGGAGACAGGGAGGAGAGACAGCGAGACAGCGAGAGAGAGAGAGAGAGAGACAGACAAGTTTGGAGAGGGAGGGAGACAGAGGGAAGGAGGGGGACAGAGGGAGAACAGATGGAGAGGGAGGGAGACAGAGGGACGGAGACAGAGAGAAAGGGAGACAAACTGATTGAGAGAGAGGGAGAGAGAGAGGGAGGGAGGGAGGGAGGGAGACAGGGAGAGAGAGGGAAGGAGAGAGAGGGAGAGGGAGGGAGAGAGAGGGAGGGAGACAGACAGAGAGGGAGGGAGACAGAGAGGGAGGGAGACAAACACAGTGAGTGAGGCAGAGGGAGAGAGAGAGAGAGATAGAGGAAGAGGGAGAGGGAGGGAGAGAGGGAGACAGAGGGAGGGAGACAGAGAGAGAGGGAGACACAGAGGGAGGGAGACAGAGGGAGGGAGATAGAGGGAGGGAGAGGGACTGAGACAGAGAGAGGGAGGGAGACAGAGTGAGTGAGACAGAGGGAGACAGAGACTGAGAGAGGGAGAGAGAGAGAGAGGGAGACAGAGGGAGAGAGAGAGAGAGAGAGAAATAGAAGATAGAGAGAGAGAGAGGGAGACAGAGAGAGGGAGAGTGATAGAGGGAGGGAGGGAGACCGAGATAGACAGATAGATAGATAGATAGATAGATAGATAGATAGATAGATAGATAGATAGATAGATAGATAGATAGATAGATAGAGATGTGTGAATGCCGGGTCTGGTGGCTCAGTGGACGAAGGCATCTGCTGCAGGGGCCTGTGTTCAACCTCATGGTCACAGTTTTTTTTTGCTCTAGCCCCGCCCCCTCCCCACTGCCCCCGCCCCCACCGGTGCGGCCCTCGGCCACAAACCACACTGTAAATTTGGCCCCCGAGAGAAAGTTTGAGAGTACCCCTGGACTAGAGCATTGCTCTCTACACAGGAATCACCACAGACCTCCTCAAGAGACTACAGATAATTCAGAACGTAGTGGCTAGACTCATCCTCGACCTCCTCAGATGGGTCCACATGACCCCTGACCTGAATAAACTCCCCTGGCTCCCCGTCCACAAGAGATTCCAATTCAAGATTCTGATTCACGCCTTCAAAGCCCAGCACAACCAAGGACCAGCATACATCAACTACCGCCAAAGCGTCCATCAACCCACTAGACCCCTGCGATCCACCTCCTTCTCCCTTGCTCATACTCCAGCATCTGCCAAAGCAAGAGTGGACGGTGCTCCTTCTCCTACCTCACTGCAAAGTCCTGAAACAGCCTCCCCCCTCCATCCTTGGACTTCACCCTCTCTTCAGGAGTTCAGAAGACTTAAGACCCGGCTATTCAAGTGATGCCCTCAGGCAGCTTAGAGGTCAGCGCCTGGAGACTCTTGTAGGTGATTAGCCGTGCTTTATAAGTCCTGGTTGATTGATTGATCGGTGTACTCTCTCTGACATCTGGAACGTACGCATGCTGCATTGTGGGATAGTGACATAGTTGGCTGCCATTTTTAAGCCAGGCACCTGAATCATGCACACGCTGCATTGTGGTGTAGTGTCATTGTTGGCCGCCATTTGCAGCTAGGCACCATGCTGACGACTATATTTGAGTCTAGCTCGCTATTTGAGCAGTCATCAGCGTACATGTTTTGAGTGAGGCTTATAAATCCGTGGCCTTGTAACTGAACTTTGGGAAAATCATCGGCTGGCTTGGCTTCTGATGAACAAGGGTGTGTACCTTAAACATTTTGTTTTTGGTCAAATCTCCATGACGATATGCACACCAAGTCAATAATGATAGTCATAATTGGTGCATACACTTCCCAGTAATATGTTCACCAGTTGAAATTCAAAGCTGCATATATTTCACGGTGATATGCACACCTATTTTGTACTATAAGTGTGGTCCATGTTTACTGCTTTCCTTGCTGGCATTGTGTTTTAGGTTGGGCACTATATCGCTCTGTTTAGTAGCACACTACTTAGAGATTGTTGAATCTTTTTTTTAGTTGTGTGTTTGTTTCTGTGTGAGTTATACAGTTGGTGAATCTACCACCACCATTTTGGGAGATGCCTGGAAATCCCAAATCTCATGTAGGCAATGGTTCAATGCTTTTGAAACGTACTGGGGGCCCATAGGTGCATCAAGATTTAGCGCTGAAAGAAAAAAATGCTAAATTTCAAGAGGAGTGTCAGTTTGAAAATGATCAGCTGGTTTGTGATCTGTTTATTAGTCAGAGTAAAGATAAATCTATTTGACAAAAATTGTAGTCTATGGGCAATCTGTCTTTAGAAGAGCCAATTAAGACTGATAGACACATTGAGATTTCTCAAATTGCAGCCAAAGAGCTTGAAGATAAACATGTGGAAACAGTGAATGCAGCCCGTCCAAGTGCTGTTTTGCAAAAGAGACCTGAATGTGATGTTCAAAAAGCTGATTCTAGGATTTGTTTTAAACATGTGTTTCCGTTGTGGTAATACACCACATAACAAAATGGTTAGACCTTGTCCAGCTCAAAAATGTCTATTGTAGAATTTGTAAGACGATTGGTAGCTGGTTTAGCTGAATGTAAGGATTAAGTTGACAAATGTGATCAGAACACAAATGTAATGTGGATGTAGTTCTTGTTGTTACTGATAGTCAGAAAATTGGTAGAGGTGATACCTCTCAATGCATTCAGCCTGCGGTTGATATCCGAGTTGGGGTCTTAGTCTTCTAGCTGTATCAGGGGCAAGGATTACAATGATTACTCAAGAATTATTCAGAAATACTTGGAATAGTAGAAGCTTGATGCCACCTAATCACTTGCCTGTGTCATGTGAGGGTCGTAAAATTGAGCTTCAAGGTTATTTTGAGCATGTTCTAGAATTTAAACAGGGACACATAGAAGGGAAGATCTATGTAGCAGTCAAGGGATTGAATATATTGGGTTGGTTTAATCAGGGGCTATTTGGAATGATTATCAACAATGGTACTGAGGAACAAATTCTAAGTGTCAGCGGTCAAGACAATGCACAGGAGTGGGCCCAAAAGTTCCCTAATGTGTGCTCAAAAGAACTGGGGAAAACAAAGGATTTGAAACATAAGATTAAAATCAAGTCAGGGGCTGTTCCTGTGAAGCATAAACTAAGGGAGTTCCATTTAGCATGAGAGAAGATTTGGAAAGAGAGTTGAAAATGATGGAAATTTGGATAAACTCACATTGGTTTCCTAAAATCATGCCCAGTAGTTCTTTACTGTGCTTCATGGAGGAAGGAGAACAGTTGTACAGTATAACTTTCTGTCACAAAGTCCTCCATAGGTGTCCGATTATCTCAGGCTCTCTGATAAGCTCAATCGATCATGTCAATGTCCAGGGCTTGTTTGCTCTGCCAGTAGTCAGTGCCTCCTACTCATATGAACTACTACAGCTTTTCATAGCAACTAAACAACAATTTTCCTGTGCCTAAGGGAGACTGAACCATGTGTGCCTATTATGTACAAATCACCCATTGGTGCCCTGTCACTACAGAGCTGAGATCAGGCCATACATAATGTCGACTCGGTATCGAGTGGGGGGGAGGTGGTACCCGGTCTACCCTCTATGCACTCTGAGGAATGTTTTGTTGTTAATAACGCATAGTGGAGTGGGGTGACATGGGGTTACCTAAACTAATCTGAGTGTACAGTCAGTGCATCGCCCACCGACAACAGGAGAGCTCATCCCTCAGCCCCCACTGGCTATCTAAGAAGGGGTCATCCATCAATATGCGCCGTATCTCAGGGTGGTTGTTTGTCTGTCTTTGCGATCAGTTTGTCAAGGAATACATCCCATGCATCCCATTGTGGCACCTCTCATCGCCGTGGCGGGAGTGAGCGCCAAGTTGCTGTCTCAGCTGTTGCCCATTTAAGAAGAACCCCAAGCCACAGGCACCGTTCAGGAGACCCTGTAAAAACTTCCATGCCATGTCAATACAGCGCTTCAGCAAAATGAACGGCTGGACCAAAAACTTTGTGATGTATTTGTTCTTAAGTGTACGGGAAGCTAGCCCCAGTAAGTAGCATAAGTGGTCTACCTGTATAGGCCGGTCTATTATGTCCGTCAGTGTCATCACTGCTGTTGTACAATAACATTGAATTTCTGGACAGGCCCACACCATATGGTAAATATCTGCCCCGGGACATATACACCGAGGTCATTTCAGGACTATTCCTGGAAAGATATGTTTTAACAGTGTGGGGGTGAGATATGTTTGATGTGAATAGTTGAACTGTGGGTATTTCAGTAGTTAGTTCCTAGCGCGAAGGACCATTGACTATCCGTAAGCTCCTGCCTGAGAGATAAGGCCCATTTTTCTCTCAGGATATGTAGGGTCAGGCTAAGGGTTTCCAGCAACTCTTTGTAGAGTGGAGTAGTTGCCCATCTACCCAAGCCAAGCTGCATTTAACATCAATGGCAATATTAATGATATGATGGGTTATGTGTGGTCAGGCCCCTATAGAGACCCTATCACAGCCATCAGTGCAAAGAGGGTGAAGAACTGGCCCTAATTAAGAATGTGGCGATCCATAAGATCCTCAAAGGTCAGAAGATTTTTATGTTCATGCAAATCCCCTATCTTAAGAATGTCCTCCTCCGTCCACAATCTCACATGGTGGCAGACTGCCACTCTGAGGAATGCCAGGAGTACCCACAGTGGTAGGGAGGGCCCAAATGGTGGTGGACAGTGCCTTGGTTGCACATACGCACTCCAACAATGTTTGGCCACTTTGGCAAGATGACCTGCATTAGGAGCATCTCTTCAGGGGTCCATAAGTCAGTTTAGTCTACAGCAACCCCATGACTCGCATAATCGATTATAGCTTACGGGTAGGTGCATTTGACGGCCAGCGCTTGGGCCACTGGAGCTGCACCCTTGTATAGCACAGCTTGTAATGCTGAGCCCCCAGCCCCTCTCTCTCCAACAGAGCATACAGTTTGTAGAGGACTACTCTCTTACCCCCCTTGCCCCATATAAGGTGGTCTCCTGAAAGATGCATCGCAGGAGGGGAATCAGAAGCGCAGAAAAGTGGTAGGGAAAGCGGGGCAGAATTAGCAATTTCGTTATTGCACCCCTACCCATTGGGGAGAGTTTTAAAGAACCCCAGAAGGGCAAGGACCCATGCCCCCCTGCCTTCACTGCCCCATGTTACCCTGCATCAAGTCATTGTCCAAATGGTAGATGTTGAGACTCAGGTACTGGAAGGCATCCTATGGTCGTGGCATCCCCAAGTGCTGCTGTCTTTCCCATTCTGGTTCTGGAAGTTTACATAGAATAAAGAGGAAGGATTTGGTCCAGTTCAGTTTCAAGCCAGAGAACGCTTCAAACTTTTCCAGCACTTCAATCACTTGGGGTAGGTCTCTATGAAAATGTCTGAGTTGATTATGGCATTATCTGCATAAAGTGAAATCGCCTCCCATCTATCACCACTACTGTCGGCCCTGTTGTAGAACCAGTCTCGCTATTGGTTTCATTACCAGGGCAAATATGATTGGTGAGAGTAGGCAACCCTGCCTAGTGCTCTTGCTCACCTGGAATTTCGCAGAGATTTCCCTGCTGGTGCGTACTCAAGCAACTGGTTCTGTGTATTGGAGATGAATCCAACATTGTATCTCAGGTGCTATACCCATTATAACATACTCCCTGAAAAAAAAGGCTGGTCCAATGTATTGAAGGCTTTTTCAGTGTCTAAGAAAAGTGCCACATACAGGGACGTCACTGAAATATCCCTTAGCATCAGTTGAATCTTTATTGTCACTTGTACTCGCACCCCTAGGAGGAACATATAAAGGCGCAGCTTCACGCATTGGTTTCCCATGAACTACAGAAATACTGGTTTCCTTTTGTCCCTGGATCTTCATCATGTGACACGGGGGTCTGAACTGTTTGTTCAGCTGGAACTGTACCAGCTGTCTTTTTCTCCCCTCGCAAACGGAATGCTTCAGTTCGTAGTTTAACCACTTGTCTAATTAAAGGGAGAAAAAGACCATCATTCAATTCTTCATGATCAGATTTTATATTAGCAGGCTCTAGATCATCGGAATAGTTCCTAAAACTAAGTATTACTTCCCCTGTAAATGACTCTGCAAAATATAACTGCTCAGATTCTAGCCATTGCTGAACCATCGCTATAAGGTCTGGAACAGAGGTGGTACCACGAGATGCTTTACAAGCAGCGGATCTAGGAGCGGCCGCACGCTCAGCATACAACAGAGAGCGAGTCTGCCGTCTACCTTCTGCAACTGTCCCTTTCTGACCTGAGAAAGATGTACCGATATCTAAATCGTCCTCAGGGGCAGAGGGAAAAGTATATGGAGGCGGAGATTGATCTAAAAAAATTGAATCATCCTGAGGTTTATTAAGTACAGGATAAAGGGGGCGCCGAACAGGGTATTGGCCATTTACCTCCAGACGACGCTCCCTATCCTCTTTCTCTTTTATTTCTTCCATCTCTTTATTTTTCAGTTCCAGCGCTTTCATATCGATATTTTTGCGCTGTTCTTTATCTGCTATAGCTTGTTCTTTTCTCACTGTCTCATGCGCTTCTTTCTCCCACATTCGTACACAATCAAACATATCTTGTCTGCTCTTATGCTTGAACACACATTGTTCCACATACTGAATCTTTCTAAGATCAAATGACCCATTCAGTGGCCATCGTAAAACATGATCCTTTTTTGTGTATTTATTCCACAATGCACTATACATTATGGAAGAAATACCGTATTTAACGTACCTGTACCTATTCGGCGTCCCTTCAGGGGGAGCCGACTGACTTCGTTATAAATCCATTTTGGTACCGCCAAGAAAGCAACACCTCTTACGAAGCGTGCTAGAAGCAGGCATGCCAATAATATTATAGTAAATATAATATTATAACAAAATGGTACTAATCACAAATACAGTACCGTTCCAAAGTCCAAAAGTTAGAGAAAAATCTCTTCATTGCCTGCCTATGTATGTTGCAATGTACATATTACCCAAACCAAACCAGAATCTTGGCCAAGCAAACTGGAAATCAAGAGTGGGGCTGTAGCGACCTTACCAAACAAAAGTCTCCAGCCTCCAACTGCCAAGTTCTGAATTCGACCTAATGGTCACTGTAAGACAAACGCCAAAGGGATCTCAGTCAGGGACCGGTCACCACCTGGAGGGTCAAATCAGGAAAAGCTGAAAAGCACTTTGGTCTGCAAAGAAATGGGTCTCCTCGTGCAGCATACGTCCTCAGCAAGATTCCAAACCTCCGTCTAGACCACTCAATCGGGCAGCCGTGTCTCCGATGAGCCCCACATGGTGGGTGCCAATTTGTGGAAGTGAGCCTTTTCAGGGGCCCACCAGTGCAAGGGTTCGCCCTTCTTTGTCGTTTAGTCTTCAGACCAACAAAATAGAGATTGACACGGAAGCTGTAATATCAAAACAGTAGTTTATTATCACGCATGAGTGGGACTACATCGAACTGCTGGGACGCTGTAGGTATTTGGCTGGCGGTAGAATCATGCTGAATTTTGCTCCTTTGATTCCCGCCACACAGTAGTACCCAAGGAGCCGTGTGATTACTATTTACACACATTCTGGGCTTTTGGGTAATACGTGAAACTCTACTACAAAACCGTGAGTCTTTTCGGTTTATTGCACCACAGGTTAGGGTAAGCCTTAGCGTACTTACACCGCCGTCGTGCTTTTTTCTGGGTCCTGAAGAAATCTTCGTGTAATACGGATAGAAGCTGAAACATGTCGACCAATTTGAATTAAGTAGGATGTATCTGGTCAATTTAAACAAGGAAGAAAACATCCATCACACTTGTTTTTATTAGTGCTGGGTTTTTCCTGCCATTAAATCTTTTTGGTTAAAACCTTTGCACTTTTTAATTTTACACACTTTTTCACTTATCACATTAATATTCCCCTTTTTTTGATAAGCACACAACCGTTATCGAGCTCCGCTCTAATTCAGCGTTGAAGCACACCAGGGTGGCAGTAGGCACCCCTGGTGGAACCCTATGATGAAGCATGTCACCAACCAGGTTGGTGAGAGAGGGTTCTTTTATCAAAACTGAGTGATTTGTCATGTGCATACACACTTAAACACGTTAGACTAGTTCTTCTGTACTACACACTCTTTTGTTGTTTAGTGATACATTGCCCAGGGGGACTAAGAGTGTTTTTTGTCCCCTCTCTCTCTTGTTGTTTTCTGAATGTATGAGGCAGTACATGGAATACAGAAACCAGGGTGCTTTTATTCACCTTTTGTTGCAGTGTAAGCATGGAGACTCAAAAAGAGGCGGTACAAGTGTACACAAGAATAGCTATTCACATATATGGACATACAGAAATCACTTAGTCAACAGAGTGGGAGGGAAAACTAAACTGCTTACATCAGTTGGAATAGCCTGACAGTTACACTCTAAACAAGTGCACTCTAGCAGCTACAGGCCTTTCTGAGCATGCACAGTGCTCTGGCTCAGTACTGAAGAAGTTAACTATAGTTGATGACTCAAGCAGAATAGCAAAGCAGGCGACATTGAAGATGGAAACAGCACATGGCGAGCACTTGGCTAACTAAAATGGATGCTAAAACACATTGGCTTCAGCTCATGGTAACAGCTATTTCTGTCGATTTCCACAAACGACCCTTTGTAGCATTAGCTGAAGACATCTCTTGATTTTGAAGGACAACATCTTGCACATCAATTTTCATCATATCGCTAACTTCTTTGTCTAATACATATTGGGTATTCATATTCTTGACGTTGTGTTTGGTGGGTAAACAAGCAGAGATACAAAGGGAACAAAGCATCGGGCCACATTGTATGCAGACAGCATGACAGTAGGATTGCAAATAGTATACATAGTATTGTCAACAGTTTCCAGCCCCAGGTAACAAACAATGTCCATAACCAGCCAGTTAAAGTCCATGTTCCTGAATCGGGATGAATTTCAGCAGCTATCTTATGTAATTTAGAGATTGCATCAAAAACTGAAGGGGCGTGATCAGGGATATAGACACAGCAACTGCTCCCAATAATGCGACATGCACCACCACGATCAGCCAACACGACATCAAGGACCATTCTATTTTAGAGCACCACAATCCTCGCAATATGCAATTCTTCTGTGATGTTTCCAAGTGCCATAGCTGTTTGGTTGGTTATAGCCTCTACAACACGTGTCAAGCGTCTGATTTTCCGGCTGTTTAAGGCAGCACCAACAAAGAAGAACGACCCCAAATTAAAGTCAACATATTGCTGCAGTGCAGTGTCAGTCTGATCCACCTCATCATGATTTATTGTCCTCTTAAATCTGTTTTTGGAAACGCCATTAAATAGTTTATAGTCTTTATGGTAGGATACCGGTGCCAAAAACACAGGTGGTAGCAGAAAGGACACATAACAAGTTCCTGACCAACCAATGGGTAAATGGTAGTATCCTTTATTCCCACAGATAAAGCATGTATTTTACTCCAGTAATATTCAATACCAGAGTACAGTCGCTTTCCCCCATGGGAATACTACCAACATTGTTCACACACAGGTCTGCTCGAGCTCTAGTAACAGCTATAACAAAAGGTCCATTACCCTTGGCAGTTCGAGTGTTTGGGAAAACATAATGTGTGTG
This sequence comes from Triturus cristatus, assembly GCF_964204655.1. Lineage (NCBI taxonomy): Eukaryota > Metazoa > Chordata > Amphibia > Caudata > Salamandridae > Triturus > Triturus cristatus. Next base: position 1,201,992,438 of record NC_140585.1, on the reverse strand, counting down.
GGAATTTCCTCTGCGATACTCCTCCATTTCCCATACAGTTCCTTTGGCCTGTGGATCTCCTTCCTCATCAGGGTAACAGACTCTATTTAGCTGAAAGTTCAGTCTTCCTACCCCGTAGTCAGTGATGTTAGCAACATGAGTAGCCCATAGCAGCGCAAACCAGGCTCTGCAGGAGCCGTTGTGTGAAAATGGCCTCCCTTCTTCTGATGAGCTGGCATCATTCCACACACCCAACAGTTGGTAATGTTTGTAGCATTATGTGTGTGATGCAACATTTGAATGAACGTGTTGTTGAGATAAGACTGTCTATGCTTCTGCTCATGATAAGGGAGGGTGAAGTAATGGTGCTATATGGGGACAGGAGTAGTAGCAGTCAGCAGATTTCGAGCAGGAGCTACTCCCTCTACAACCCATGTTATCGTAGCAGTGATGACAACAATGGAAGTAAGCCCAATGATAAACACAATTTTTCGATCACAAACTTTTGCAGCAGTCGATGTCTTCTCCATAGACCTATTTATGTTGACGTTGAACAACAAAGCAAATGGAACCCTAAAGTCCTGGGCAGCCGTTGGTTTTTTCACTGAGTTTGAGACGAGTGTCCCAACCGGAGTCCCCCCCTTTGTAGCTCAGGCTTCACTAACTCAGGACGGTGGCTCAGCCAGTCTCTTTTGGCAACAAACTTTCTCTTTTCCGGGGTCGCAGCTGATATCGAGATGCACCAGGGAACGTGTGGTCCGGGAAGACTTCCTCAGGTTGTTCAGGTGACGTAGCTTGGCCTCTCTCTGTGTCCAGGATGTCCCGATAGTCCTTCAGCGCGGCAGGTTCCACCAAGGTGGACGGTACCTTCTTGCAGTGGGTGGAATGGACCCAGTTCTTCCGACTGGTCACTCGGACTGCAGTTCTGGTCGCCAAGAGCACCTTCTCAGGTCCGCGCCACCTCTGGGCTAGGGAATTGGCTCTCTGGAAGGACTTTGTCACGACAAAGTCACCTGGCTGCAGACCATGGTCCTCACCATTTGACCTGTCAGGAAGAGCTTCTCAAACCTGTTGATAACTAGAGGACAAGCTGTCAGTTAACTGAGACAGGTAGTCACTCATCAATACACAAGGCACATCATGTATAGGGCGTGGCTTAGGAATCCCCCAAATATTAATTGGCCTTGCGAAAACCACCTCATACGGTGTGAGGCCAGATCGTGTATGTGGCAACGATCAAATGGATAGCAAAGCTAAGGGCAGTGCACTAGGCCATTATCAAGATGTGGAAGCCTGTATTTTAGCCAACTTAAGCTTGAGGATAGAATTGTATCGTTCCACTAATGTGGAAAGCAGCATGGAACTTCTGCTTGATTCCCCATCCTTTCATACGGTACTCAACAAATTGCACAATGAAATGGGGTCCGTTGTCAATCCACAAAACTCGACAAACACCGAATCTGGGGAAAAAATCCTTTAAAAGCACCTTTGCTGAAGTAAGAACTGTATTATCTTTTGTAGCGAATGCCTCTATCCATTTACTAAAGGCACAGACCACTACTAGAACATACTTCAAGTTATTACAGCGTTCTAGTTGGATATAATCCATTTGCAGAACCTCAAAAGGTGTAGTTGGTATTGCAAACCCTCTTGTTGGAGTTTGTGTTCCCTTTCCAGGATTATACGGGAGACAAATCAGACAAGACTGGACTATCTTTTTAGCCGTGCCGACAATCTCTGGATGATCCCAAACTTGCGTAAGCAACTTCGCTATGGAGGATGCTCCAACATGTGCTGGCCCATGTGCCATATGAATCGTGCGGTGTAAATAGCCCTTATCATCCAATGTTCCCTCCTTGGACCATTTGTCCAGTTCATCAGCAGAGGCAGATCGCTGCATGTCCAGCACTTCTTACCTGACATCATGCCAAAGTTCAGCCTGTGACTTAACCACATACATGGATGTAGTACTTCACGGGCTGTGTGATCCGCAAAAGGCATCGCCCTGTCCTATTTTATCAGTCACTTTCTTATGCGCACTACACTTAACAATCGCTACTTTCTTAGGGTATGTCAAGGCAGTAAGGAGATTATGTACTAATTCACTATGCACTATTTGTGTCCCGTGTGATGTAAGGAAGCCTCTTTCCTTCCAGAGTAGCCCAAAATCGTGAGCACCTCCAAAGGCATATCGGCTATCGGTGTAGATGTTAACAGACAGGTCTGTGCTAAGCTCACATGCTCTTGTCAGTGCTATCAACTCAGCTGCCTGAGCTGACTTCTGTGGGATGCGAACTGTCTCAACAACCGTCTGAAGTATCGTAATTGCATAAGCAGCCGATGTCGTGCCATCGGGCAACTTCAAGCAAGACCCGTCAACCCACAATTCCCCATCCACTTCAGAAAGAGGCATATCTTGTAGGTCAACCCGACCCTTTGTTTGTTCTTCAGTAAGGAATATACAATAATGAGTCTCTTGTTACTTAGACTGAGTAGCTGGAAGTGGTAATAGTGTAGCGGGATTTAAAGTCGAACATCTTTTCAATGTGATATGATAGGCCAAGAGTGTCAATTCATATCCTGTCAAGCGAGCACTAGTTAGGTGTTGCGTTTTTGTCTGGTTTAAAAGCGCATAGACTGAATGAGGCACTAACACAAGCAATCTGTGTGATAAAACTATTCCCTCACTTTGACGTATGGACACAGCTGTTGCCGCCATCGCTCGAAAACACCCAGGCAGCGCACGGGCGACTGGATCAAGGACAGCTGAGAAATACGCACAAGGACGCTGCTTATTCTAGCAGCTACAGGCCTTTCTGAGTATGCGCAGTACTCTGGCTCAGTACTGAAGGGGTTAACTATAGTTGATGACTCAAGCAGAATAGCAAAGCAGGCGACAGTGAAGATGGAAAGAGCACATGGCGAGCACATGGCTAACTAAAATGGATGCTAAAACAAAATGGCTTCAGCTCATGCTAACAGCTATTTCTGTCGATTTCCACAGGGCCATTGAAAGATGTCACCGTTATATTTGGGGAAGACGCTTTGTACCGCAAACTGACCACAAACATTTAGTGTTCATTCTTAATGGGGAAAAAATGAGGGACTATTCTCCAAGAATTGCCAGAATGGCCAGCACACCTCTACAATATCAATTTGATGTTGCATATATTTCGGGCAGGAGAAATACTAGAGCAGGTTTTGTTCCACGATTTCCCTCTGAAGGAACATTGGACTTTTCTGGGTCTGGTCTTGATATAAAAGGTTCTTGAAGATTGTATAGGTGCTTCTATTGAAATTTCCAATGTAGTTTATTGCTTAGAATCTGAGTGGAGAGACTCAGTCTCTAGTGAAGAGGTTCTCACTCAAGTAAAAAAAATATGTTGTTAAAGGATGTCCTAAGGAAAATAATCTTGGCTTTGAGTGTCAACCGTTTGTCAAAGTGGCTGATGAGTTGTCTGTGGACGAAGGGCTGCTGTTGAGGTGTGATACATTAGTTCTTCCTACTATTGTAATTTGGGTGCTACTTTCAATAAACACAGGTTGTGTGTTTCTCTCCGGTGGCCACATATAGACCGTGGCATTGAGAATTTTGTTTAAAATGATGTAATTTGTTGTACTTCTGACAACAATTTGAAGGTTTTTTTTTACACCTCCTTTGACATCTATTGACATTCCCACTAGCCCTTGGCAAAAGTTGGGTATTGATCTTATGGATTGCTTTCATGCCCATCCTTTAAACTCATTGTATATTTTTGTCAGGATTGACTACTATTGGAAGAGGCCTGAACTGAAATTTAACAAGCATTTGCAATGCAATAGGTCTCGCATTAATTAAGTTTGAGCTATTGGCATTGCTAAAGATTGCGACACCAATTGCAACAAAGGTCTATAAATTGTAGGCCAAAAAAATGTGTATTTATTTTTGTAGCAATGGTGGCATGCTGCGCTTTAGATGAATATGTTTAAAAGTAAAGTGCGCCTTACTGCGATTGCTACAATAGTTAATTGTGGATGCGTTAACAATTGATGTGTGCACTGATGGCTGGTGGTGTGTGTGCCGGTAGAAATTGTGCACTGATGGCTGGTGGTGTGTGTGCCTGGTGGAAGCGTGCACTGACGGCTGGTGGTGTGTGTGCCTGGTGGAAGCGTGCACTGACGGCTGGTGGTGTGTGTGCCTGGTGAAAACGTGCACTGACGGCTGGTGGTGGGTGCCTGGTGAAAGCGTGCACTGACTGACGGCTGTTGGTGTGTGTGTGCCTGGTGAAAGCGTGCACTAACGGCTGGTGGTGTGTGTGTGCCTGGTGAAAGCGTGCACTGACGTCCGGTGGTGTGTGCCTGGTGGAAGCGTGCACTGATGGCTGGTGGTGTTTGTGCCTGTAGAAATTGTGCACTGGTGGTGTGTGTGTGCCTGGTGAAAGCGTGCACTGACATCTGGTGGTGTGTGCCTGGTGGAAGCGTGCAGTGACGGCTAGTGGTGTCTGTGCCTGGTGAAAGTGTGCACTGATGGTGTGGTTGTGTCTGTGGTTGTGTGTGTGGTTGTGTATATGTAGTTGTGTGTGTGGTTTTGTATGTGTGGTTGTGGTAGTGGTGTGTGTGGTTGTGGCTGTGTGCTTGTGTGTGTGCTTGTGGTTGTTTTTGTGTGGTTGTGTGTGGTTGTGGTTGTGTGTGTGGTGTGTCACGGGGCAGCGAAGGGGACAGAAGGAGAAAAAGGCACCGAATCACGGGGGCAGCGAAGGGGACAGGAGATAAAAATGCACAGAATCACGGTGGCAGTGAAGGGGACAGAAGGAGAAAAAGGCACCGAATCACGGGGGCAGCGAAGGGGACAGGAGATAAAAATGCACAGAATCACGGTGGCAGTGAAGGGGAGAGAAGGAGAAAAAAGGCACAGAATTACGGGGGCAGCGAGGGGGACAGAAGTAGTGCCATTAAGAGAGATGAAATGATGAGGTGAAAGGAGGAGTCAGGTATGAAGTAGCGACTCTGGTAAAGGGAGGGGCAGGATGAAAAGGTGGAGCCTGTGAAGTGCTGGTGGAGATGAGAGACTGAAAGATAGTGATGAAATAAGTGACTGGGTGAGAAAAGGAGAGCCACTGGTAGAAGGAGGGACAGAATGACAAGGGGCGAGATAGCCCGTGAAGTACCGGAGGGGAGTGCTATTAGAAGACAGTGAAAGGCTGAGGTGAAAGGAGAAGTCTACTAAGAAGCCGAGAGACTGGTGAAATGAGGGACAGTGTGACAAGGAGAGCAGAGAGACATCAATAAAGTAGTGGTAATGTTTTTATGCATGTTATTTTATTTGCAGTGGAGGTTTTTTTTTTTTAGTAAATTAGAGTTACAGCTATTGAGGCTGTAAATCAAGCGATCGGCGCTCAGGAGACAGCGGGAAGGGAAGTAGCTCAGGGTGGAGGAGGGGTGTGGAGATGAGATGCTGGGGCAGAAGAGCAAGTTGGGTTAACAGTGAACAGCGGGAGGGGGTGATCTGGGTACGGGAGTACAAACAGCTGTTGGCCCATCACCTTCGGAAAAGCCAATCAATTTGTTTGCATGTATGAAATAAAGAAATGCAAATACATAGTGAAAGCGACTCCGTTCTTAAACAATGACAGGCGTGTTTAAAGTCGAAGCGTCGCCATTTAGAAACAATAGGTCTCGCATTGATGCGAGTTTGAGCTACTGACATTGTAAATAACAATGCCTTTTATTTAGGTTTTTAAAAAGAAAACAAAAATAAAAGGCATTATTATTTGCAAATGTCAATAGTTCAAACTCGCGTCAATGCGAGAACTATGGCATTGCAATTGCTTGTTAACTTCTAGTCTTCAAGCCGGAAGTTAGGTGCCCTTGCCCGGGACGTGGGCGGGGCCTGCTCCGGCAAAAACAGAAACCGGCGTGCTGTGCTAACGCGGGCTCCCATGTTGAAGGGAGAGCCCCGCAGTGGCGGCCGGACTTAAGAGAAGCCCCGGGTCCCAGGAGTGGGCCCGGGTGAAGAATGCGGCGGCAGAGGATGACCACAGCAGCGCGGGGCTCCCAGGAGTGCAGAGAAGCCCCGCAACAGAAGTGCTGCAGCCGCGAGTTGGAGACCCCCCCAGAAGAGCAGCCCGGTGAGTAAAGAAGGGCTGGGGGGGCTCCGTGTGGGCTATTGTTGCTCAGAATTGCAAAAGTACACTTTGCACCAACAATAGCCCACACGGAGCCTCCAATGGGGCTGGCATGTTATCGGAAGCGGGACAGGAGATGTGCACATCGCGTTTGTGCACGTGCGTGTCAAGTGCGCGTACACCGGCTCAAATCCGCCAAAAGCCTTGCGCGTGCCCATCTCCTGTCCCACTTCCGAGGCAAGTCAGCAACAATAGATCTCGCTGGCGGACAGCAGCGCTTTGCGCTGCGTTCGCAGGAGAGACCTAAAAACGTGAGTGTTGGCATTGTGTAGAAAGTTACTGCAGCCACCATGGGTACATTATCAATTGTCTCTGCCCAAGAGCATAAGTGCTTTCTACCTCGAGGCAGCCCCAGTCATGGTGCATGAAATCGCATCAAGATGATGGCAGCACCTGCGATTGAGGTCATCTCTCACAGCCCACATTCATGTGGACTTTTAGGGGTAATCAATTTGATGAAGACATTTATCATTAATTAGTTTGCGCCAGGTATTCATTGATACCTTTTCAGTTTGAGTGAGATATTTCTTTTCTGCTTCTCAAGTATTGTAGAAACTCCTCTTAATGAACATAAAAGTGATGAGGTTGCATTTTTTAGCGCTCTCCAGTGTCTGCATGTCCAGCATGAGTAGCTTACCGAGCACTGTCTCACAGACAATAGTAGTGTATTCTAGCAGTGTGTTGCAGCCTAACACTTCAACTGAAAAGTGCAACAGTTTGCTGCATGGCTAAATATTTAGGCCCCAAAGGCGAGACCGATTGCATTGCAAATGCTTGTTTTGCTTTGCATTCCCTATTTTAAAATGAGAAAAATGGGACAACCCGTCGCAAAATGCACAACAAAAACAGGGGTCTGGCTGAGGGAAACCTGGGAGCTCTGAAAATGTGGGCAAGTGACACAAATTAGGATAGTCATCTCGGTTTGGAAGGCTCACTAAGTTGGAAATACATACAAAATACGAAAGTGAAAGGTAGGCAGCGAAGGATACTAAAAAGAGGAAGCAGCAGAGATGGGACAAGCTGAACAATGATTACTTGGTCTTGGAAGCGAACTTCATCAGCAGGGTCGTCTTCTTGGAATTCAGGACTGGGAAAAGATGCAGGCATCTGCGAATACATAAATTGGCGCCCCCCACTCGCAGTGCTGCATGAGACCAGCACATCGCCATTCTACCCTTACTAAGCCAGGGTGCTGTGGACAAGGATTGACACTAAAGAAGGACTGAAGAAAAGTTCACAGTCACTGAGCCAATCACTAGAACCACGATGATAAAAACAAAAGAAGGACGCGCTGAAAGAGTAGCTACAGCATCAAACAGTTCTGCTTTCAGGGCAACAAGAATGCTTTAAGAAATGCGAGTTGATTAAGGATTTGAAAAAATGTACACAGAATTTGAAGTTGGTAATATTTTATAAACTTTCTTCACAACAAGTGACGTGGAATTGTATTTTCTAATAGAAATTATAGATAACTATCTTTTTATATACAAATATCTACGCAAACACACTTAATATTATAGTTAGAAAAATAATATTGTAGGCCCGTGGTGAATAAAATACCTGATATAATTTTGCTTAGAATAATTAAAAAAGACTCAGTCTAACATGGCCACTACTGTAACATGCGATCCGCCCATTAATTTTCACTGGCAGATTCCCGTTTTCGGTTCTCTGCTGACTAATGACTAATGACTATGTAAATCATTCAAAGCAAAAGATAAGCTAAGGCTCACTAACGAAAGGGTGACTGATTAAATGCATGTCACGATTTGCGACACGTTTAGGTAGGCCTGCGTTTAGTTAGGATGACTTTCCATGCGCGAGGGTTTTTTAATTCCCGAAGTCTAATGAGAACAAGCGCTAGTAATGTTGCCAGTTGTGGGTGTGCTGGCAGAGGAGGCTGGGTCTGCGCAGCAAAGCGGCCGTGCGGCCGCGAAATTGAAAGTGATCGTGATCAAAGCGGCCGTGCGGCCGCGAAAGTGAAAGTAAGCGCGGCGCGCGCGCCCGCGCACATGCACTGTAGCTTTAGGCCACGGCAGCACTTTGTAAAGCCCAGATATAAAATGTCTCTTCGAGCCTTTGGCTCGCGAGACCTAAAAAGGAGTCAAATTCTCAAGCAGTCATTGAATTTTTTAGAACACATTTTTCTGAGAAAAGGTTTTCCAGAAAAGATTGTCTCAGATATGGAGTACAACTAATGAGTAAAGATTAGAACCGTTTCCTGAAGAAATGCAGTGTTATTCAATTGAAAAGTTCTCTTTATCATCCTTAGACCAATGGCTTGGTCAAACGCATGAATAGAGTGGTTGGGGACTAAATATGGTTGGCTATTGAGTGTAAATGTGATGTACAAAAAGCTGTTAAAGCCTAGTTGTGGTTTTATGGGACAACTCCACATTCATCTGCTAATGTTTCCCCGTTTGAGTTGCTGAGAAGAAGAAAAGTTTCTACTATTTTCTGGCTTGCATGGATGTCTGGGGGGTTGGTGATGGTGTTTCTTTATAATATCTTCATTGTTTAGTTAGGAAGAATGCGTCAACTACTCAATACAGATAAAAAGTTGAGTATGACAGTTGGAAGAAAGTTAAAGAAGTTTCTTTTACAGAGGAAGATATGGGCTAGATTAAGAAATCCTTATTTGTGTTGAAAGGAAAGAAAAAGGTCCTTGATCCAGTTTGTGTTGGGAACATTTGTGGGAATGCAGTGAGGGTGAGTGGAGGATATTGGTGAAAATGTGGTTAACATGGTAAAAGTTAGTAGTTTAAAATGTTCCACTCCAGATTTATCAATTGGGAGATTATCGGTGTCAAAGCAAAGTGTCCATGCGGTGTTAAACCAGAAGTCGCGATCTGGACGCCAGGCGCTCATCCAACTTCTGGTTTAACACCGCATGCAGGAAGTCACCAAATGCACGCTTTATGAAAATGTCCCCTGACAAAAGGCTGAGTGCTCGAAATGCATTGGGATGAGCATGAAGTGAATGGAGGATAATTATGATGTACAACTGTTTATTTGGATTCATCGTTACCATTTCAATTAAAAGAGCATATATAATTTCCTCCATGAATATTGGATAAACCTATTAAATATCCAACTATAAACTGTGGATGATCTTTCTTGTTGAGATACAAAGTGTTGAAAACCCTTCACAGGGTTTCGGGTTGTGCCTAGGGGGACAAACCCAACTCAGGGTGTGCACCCTCATGTTTTGAACATTTGACGCTCTAGATCGGAGTGCAAAACCCCAGGAGCACGCTGCAAATAGGGAAACTTGAGTTTTCATTTATCGGATACACAGGTTGTGCGTGTTCACCATAATTCTCGTATCATTACAGATTGGCAACAGATTTCATTCTGTTTGCATGCTTTTACCAGGTCTTTCTCTGTTACAGATGAAGAGTGCTGCATTACACCTTTTTGATTTTCATCTACAATATGAATACTATGTCTTTGCATTCCTAAAGATTAAAACATGGAAATAATACAGACTTTTCAGACCAAAAAGTTGGTGGGCCAGACATCTGTTGCTGGTGTACTTTGCATTCCTAAAGATTAAGTCTTGGAAATAATACAGCCTTTTCAGACCAAAAAGTTGGTGTGCCAGACATCTGTTGCTGGTTTACATAAATATAGTATACGTGGCAGAATTCATGTACCTGCCTTTGCTTGTTTGTTTCTGATGCAGCTAGAAGCTAAGGGCGCAGGATGTGGCTTTACCTGGCGATTCTGACGGGGCTGTACTTTGTCTTCCTGTGGCTTCGGGAGAGGCAGACGGTCCCAAAACTTCAGGACAAATATGTTTTCATCACTGGCTGTGACTCCGGTTTTGGGAACCTCCTGGCACGCTGTCTGGACAAGCGAGGGATGCATGTGCTGGCGGCGTGCCTGACCCAGAAGGGAGCTGAGCAATTAAAGGAAGTCACCTCTCAGAGACTGCAGACCATCAACCTGGATGTCTCCAAGGGCGACAGCGTGGCTGCCATGGCGCAGTGGGTGAAGCAGCAAGTGGGAGACAAAGGTTAGATGTTTAATTGCCAGTTAATAACTATTTTTATTATACTTCATCCGATATTTTACTGAAAGTGTTATAGCGTGAGTTTGAGGATCAAATGATGGTCCATGCACTTTTGCAAGGAACAAAATAGCTGTGTGCTTCATTTGGGAGGGCAGCTCAAACAGATAGCTAGGATTCATTAGACGCTGACAAGGTAAAATTCATTAAATGTCACAAGGTAGCACATGAATAGGGATACAATATCCATAAATATATATTATACAGGAGGGTAAACTGAGGGATTCATGAGTGTTGGTTAATGAATGGATTATGAAAATAATACACATATTTTTCTTGTGAGCAATTTGACTTATTTTGAGGCCTATCTTCTTGACGATAACCTAATGCGCACCATAGGGATTTGCTCCTTGCTTATCATTGGATAACTTTCTTGTTATTTGTTTGTTAATTTTGTTTGCTTTCGATACATTTTCTGCCCCTTTCTGTGTTTGTTCCTGACCTGGAGAATAGGTTATTTATACATTTTTTTTGAACAGTTGACTTGTATTCTTCTGCGGCTCTACATCAGGGAATTACGTTTTTCTTTTTCTCTCAGCGCTCAGTGGGAGGGCATGTATTTTATTGCTCTTTCTCCCCCATGTGATGTTTTCCTCGTGGTATCTCTGCACTCTGTGTTGCTTTATTCTCTCAAGTATATCTGTTTCTTTCCCTGTTCCTCCCCATCCTGCTCTGATTGTTTAGGGGAGAGGGTGTTTGTATCTATAACCCCACCCAGCTCCTCCATTGCTTCCCCACCTACTCCTCCTTGCAGGGTTTACTTGCAGATTCCCAACGTGCTGTCCACTCCACCATTGCTCGCCAGTCCCTCCCCATCTCATGCTTTTTATGGTCTGGCTTGACAGCGCAGTTGTCACCAGACAAATTATGTGAGTATTACCAGGAAGGGGCTTTGGCTCTACCCACATGTTGGAAGCCAGAAGTACCTGTTTTAACTGTGCAAAAGATTTCTGCTTCAACAAAAAGAACTTGCCCTTCAGACAGCTGTGATCATTTTGTTTATTTATAAAACTGCCTGAGATTGAACTTAAGCGGCACACACACACACATGCCATTGAAATGGCATTGAAGTGCCTTAGATAATAAAATAATTTATGGCGCTTGTCTCAGGCAGCAGCACAGATGGGAGGAGAGCAGTCACGCACATGGATTTTTAGGTTTGACTTGACAGTGTATTCATAGGCCAGACCTATTGGCATTGCCAATGCTTGTTTAAAAAATGCCCTTTTGTTTTTTTGTGTTTTTCAGACTCTGGCAGGCCCTGGCATCTGCAACTTCCTACCCCAGTGTTTCTTACTGAATTATGCACTTTTGTATACTTCTTGGAACAACGGTATTCAGACAGAAATCACACAAAATATTTATCAAGCTTTGCTAGAGGTTTCTTTAATCCTCATATTTTTTCTTTCCAGTCTTGTTCAGCAGCAGCAATAATGCATGATTTCCATCATGACAGGAAGCAGGAGTACGATATGTACTATTTGCTGCCCGTTGGGAAATGAAAAGAATGAGCCTCTTTCATTGTTAAATTGTGGTGCTGACCTAAAGGGAATCTTGAGGCTGAAGTAATTTAACTTAAATTAATACAGACATAGCTTATTGTGCAAGATCAATATGGAAGGCGCCAAATCTTCAAGACATGATAAAACTCCAGTGTCTCCCATGCGCCTAATCCTATTGAAAATGAAGTGCAAACTTTTAGTCATAAAATATATACACACATACAAATACACACCGGTGTAGATGACATTTAAATCCCAAAATATTTTTATAATGTTAACAAAATTATCTTGTTTTGTTTTACTGTTTTAAAAGATTGAATATGCCCCTAAATTGAAACGGCAGTTACAAAACACAGTTAACTGTTTCTCTCTCTTGTTGGTGACCATGCCCCGATCAAAAAAGCATGTCCTAATATCGACAAATTGGTATTTCATTGGATCAGCTTTTGCAAAAATGGGTCTCATGTAAGGCACTTCTCTGAAGGGGTATGAGGTACAGTTTTTCCCAGGAGCCAGTGCTGCATCACTGCTCTGAAACACACATAAGCTATCACAGCAAATGTATGTCAGCAATGGTTTCTGTTTAACTTGAATTTCTCATGAAAAGCACGGCCAATTAAAACATCAGATGCATTCTAACCAACTACAAAATTAACACCTTCACCCAGCACAGCGTTCTCCATTATTTCCCTTTAATAAAGCATATGTCCTGAAGAGTCACTGGAAAGTGAAACCTAAAAAACAGGAGCGCCGATTGGACTCTAGAGATGCATCTTTGTTTCCTGCATCTATCCTGATCACCCTGGGTAGAAGATATATCTCCAAGCTTCCTAAATTCATGTGTTTTACATGGTACAAAGTACTGGATGATAGTTTAAATGGAATTATCTCATAGATAAACCAAATTACATTTTGGAATGTAAGATTTAGCCAAGGCAGCCTTCTGGTTAGGTGATAGATTATTAGGGAGACCTATAATTGAAGAATTTGGGCATAGAACAATAATTTTAAAAAGAGTAAAGAAATTACAAAGGAAGTTACAAAAACTATTTTATAAATAGTCTACCAAGCATTTATCAGCTGTTATCTTTGATGCTTTGACTTGATATAAATGATGACCCTGGACAGCTATGTTTTAAGTGTAGCGCGGAAAAAGTGGTTCACTTCTGCATTAGGGATTGGTCCACAGTTTTCCAGAGTGTGAGACCCCAGGACTTCCGACGACAGACGTCTTTGTGACTTTATCTCTTGAAAAAGTATTAACGGTAGAGTTGTGAGGTGGTAAAGTGTAGGATTTCTGGTTATTGAGTAGAAGGTCATAAAATAACAATGGTACCCTTCAATGTTGCTCCGTTAACGTTGCGCACGAGGCAGAGTGTTTTGAACTTAGTGCTTGACTCCACTGTGAGCCAATGCATGAATTTTCATCACTTTAAGTACTTTTGCACATTGATATGTTTCCACAGAGTGTAACGCATCCCTGTGACCCCGCTTTGAAGTCTTTGCAGCCCATAGGTAAATCATTCTCATAGGACTATGTAGACCACAGCATTGACCTGTGGCTCAAATGGAAGATCTATGTCAGAATATTATGTGTTTGTGGCATGTCTGGAATGTTCTTTATAATTCGCAGAAGTATACATTCCAAGCACTTACTGTTGTTTGCCAGACTTCTCGATTTTTTTCAAGTCAGATGGGGATTTGATGGTCAAGGTAGTTGGCATTGCTATGGCACCAGTACTAAAAGTAGGAGTACAGGCTAGTGGCCAAAAGATGGGAAATGGAGGGTCATTGCGCCCCTTCACAAATCAAAATTAATGCAGATATTTCCTCAGATCAGGGACAAAAAACACCAAAGCCCGTTACCAGATGAACTAAAAGAAATGGTGGAGTCCTTTGCGAAACACCAAAAAATTGCATCTGGTCATATGCCAAGATGCATAACCTGCCAATAGATTTTTTTTAATGAGTTTCCATCAGGCAATGAGAAGGTACTAACTACAAATACCCATTCTGATAAGCTAGAAACAGTGATAAAATAGGCAGACTTGTATTCTTGCAGTGGTTTGAGGTTTGCTACATGATTATCAGGTGCCTTCCACCTTTTTTTTCCTTTCATGGTAGACAGAAAAAATACAAATTAAGGATTCGCACTGCAATCCACTTACGCTTACTGCAGATTGGTGTGCAGCTATAAATGGACGCATCGAGCAAGAAGCATAATCAGCCTAAGGCAAGGGCTCAGCCAATCTTTTTACCATTTCCTGACACACTTATCTTCCTTCAGTGTGGGTATGAAAGATTCAAGGGGATGACTGCTTCACTCTATTTTTTGTTCTTTTACCAGGACTCTGGGGTCTGGTGAACAACGCCGGGGTTGGCTTCCCCATGGCACCCAATGAGTGGTTGACCAAAGACGATTTTGCAAAAGTGATCGACGTGAACTTGCTCGGCATGATCGATGTGACCCTCAGCCTGGTGTCCCTGGTGAGGAAGTGCAAGGGCAGGATTGTCAATGTGAGCAGTGCTTTTGGGAGGATCTCACTTGTTGGCGGAGGGTACTGCATTTCCAAGTATGGAGTGGAGGCTTTCTCGGACAGCTTAAGGTAAGGAGCACGTTGCTAGCATGGCCATCCAGTTAAATGACTGACATGAGGTTGGAGGAAAAGATTTAATCTGTCATCGTTTTACAACTGCGATGACCAAATGATGTCAAAATTAAAACAAGACACATTTAAAAAGAAAAAGCAAAGGATTACTGCAGCTGAGTTGCTGCCCCTATCAAAAGACATTATATACGTAATTCAATTCAATATTTTAGAGGTCCACATAAAAGTACATGCATATTATTACAAATAATCAAAGATAACAGAACTCATTCCACGAACCATCATAAAATTATCAGAGGCCTGCATTAGCAAGGCTAGAGTTCCTTTAGATAACAGTCAATATTGTCAATTATCCCAATACGCAGAATACGTAAGATTTTCAACAATAAAACCATTTAGCTCACAGCAGAAACAGAGGCCCAAAACCTCTACTGTAGAAGATAGCGTTTGTTTAGGACCATATTAAACAATAGCAGGTACCTTTAAGTAAAAATAATATGCATAACCTCAGTGCTTAGAGAAACATTTTCAATGATTTGGGTAGCAGCACATAGCCATTTCGACAGAAAATAGCATTTAAAATTAGCAGCATAAGGATTGAAGTAACAGAGCATATCCTAGAATGTGCAAAGGACATTAGGTAGCTGCCAGTTCGGATACAAAATAAAATCCAAAATACAGCTTCGACTAAAAGTTCAATTTAGAATTAGCAGCAAGAAGAAAGGAATAACAGAGCATATCCTAGAATGCGCAAAGGACAGTAAGTAGCAGCCAGTTCATATGCAAAATAGAGTCCAAAGTTCAGCTTCGGCAAAAAAATTCAATTCGGAGTTAGCAGCAAGAAAAAGAAATAACAAAGCATATCCTAACCTGTGCAAAAAGCAATTCAGTAGCAGCCAGTTAATGTGCAAAATACAACCAAAATCCCACTTCAATTAAGTTTAAAAGTTAACAACAAGAACGGGAAATGAAGGCAACATATCCCTATTTATGCAAAATAGCAGTGAAAAGCAGCCAATTAGTGTGCAAAATACAATTTGACAAAGTGGAAAATACTAATACTTCGTAAGAAGATGACAAACAAGGGGGTTAACCGCCCAATTAAAAGAATATGTAAAAGATTTAAAATATATACATAAACTCCTTAAAATAATTTTAAAGTTTTACACACACTGCTTCGTTTTTTGGACAAAAAAGATGATCTCGGGCTGAAGCTAAATTTTTAACACAATTTTGTGAAAACATCGTCCGAAGCCAACGATGACGACTCGAAACCAATGCTGGACAGGCAAACAAGACATGGTCCAGCTTCTGAATGCTCAGCTTACACAAATTACAAGTTTTTCAATTTTTCAAATTCTGGGACCAGTTTGCTGTTAAGTCGTTTAGAGGTAAGAGATTCATACGACGTAGAATGAGCAAACGTCGAGTTCCGTGTTGTAAATTCCAAAATAAGTATTTTTGTGGAATTCTCGGTGAGTTTTTCCTCGCTATTGGCTTTAGTCTCTCTTTAGAGTTACAAAATTTAGTATCTCTATTAAAGCTGATTTTGCCACTTAAGGTTTATAAAAGAGATTTAAATTCTAATGGTGGAAGGGTGATTACTGATTCTTCTTGTATACCAAAGATTTTTAGTGCCAATGAGAAATCACGATAAAAAGAATAATTACCTGCCTTAACACCGAAGCTTTCATGACACATGAAACCTCTTAATGAATCTGGCTCGCTATTTTTTTAGCTGATATCCCCATCGTAAAACCCTGGATAAACCTTGGATATAAGAACTTATCAGGCCGAATTCCAGTCTAATTGCTGCCGTTGGAACTAACGTGTTAAAATTACATATTTTACATAGTATCAGACCTTCAATCCTATCTAAAAAACTCCAGTCCTTAATAGGGATTGATTCAATCACATAGAGCAGGGTTAGAGGAATCTTTGCTTTAAAAACCATCAGTAGATGTAAAAAATTTCTTCTGCCCATAGCACTGTAAAAAATACGCAATCATTAGCGTGGGATGTAGCTTTACAAGTGCTGTGTTCAATATGAGGTTTGTTCTTCGTACTACCTGTTAAAAGTTCCCTAAATAAAGGTATGAATCTACCACCTCCAGCTTTTCAGGACCAATTTGCCACTTAAAGTTACATGATTTTCTACTTTTGTTACTTTTCATAATTAAGATTTTATTTTTATAAACATTTATTTTCAAAAAATTGGCCCACTGTATAATTCTGTAGTGATATCAGCTTTCAATTCAACCAAATAGGGGTTAGGTACATTACTACTATATAATCTGCATATAAAAGGCATGCAAAAGGCCAGCTGCTTATCTTTGGTGCATCTCCATCTGTTTGAGCAAAGCAATTGGGTAAATCTGCTATATATAGAGAAAATGGCAGCGGTGCTAACAAGCAACCTTATATACGTACTTAAGCCCTCATTTATGGATTGTGAGACTGCACTCTGTTCTGCTAGGGCAGCAGAGGGATGTTCTCGGCTGCCCCGATGGACTACAGGTGCATTATTTAGAGACCCACTCCAGGCAGGCCGAGATCGGTGTGCCTTCAAAGGAGACTATACCATGGCGGCACCACTGAAAGTTCTGAAGGCTTGTTGTGTAGACAAAGCCTGCACAGAAAAAAAATTTTTGTTTCAAACTGATAAGCAGAAAATTGTTTTGAAAAACAAAAAAGAAATTGCCATGACATGGTGGGTGTTTTCTCTCAGTGTGTGCTAGTAATTTATTCGCTATCCTGTTTGGGATCGCCAGACTTTCCCTGGTAGTCCCAACAAGGGAAAAAAAGAAATCAGAACATCCACCTTAAATATGTTGAAAGAACATAGGCATTTTAGCTGTTGGCCCAATGTCAGTCGAGCCAGTGGTCAGTGGTTTATGCTGTCAAAGCAAGCAGAAGCCTTTCTGGTAGAAAAATGGCAGCTACCCTGACCATAAATGTAGTGGGGACCTACAAGTTTGGAAGCTAGGGTACCCTTCCACTTTTGTGCCTCAGTACCTGGTCCACAAAACTTTAACTAAGACCATAGAATCCCCCATTCAACTTTCCAGTTCTACAGCAAACCCCCCTCTCTCTTCCCTGAGTATGCTACTCAAGAAGACTGAGTAGCGGTGTGAGCCTAATAAAGTGTACAGATCTCGAGAGGAGGTATTTTAGATTGAAACGGGCATACCTTTCATAACACAGACTTTACTTCTTTTGAGATGTTTTAATGTTACTGAGATTTTAAAATGGAGTGTTACAGCAGCAAATGTGACCCAGTGCATCCAATTCTCATTGTGTGGTTTTATGCTTGGAGTACTGTTTTTTATATAGTGCCTTGCGGTTCAGAACCATTTATCAAACTTTTTTGTGTGTTCTCTATTGATTATTAGGCGGGATCTCCGGGCATTTGGTGTTAATGTCTCAATTGTGGAGCCTGGCTGCTTCAACACTGGTATTGCCACCAAGCCAATAGTGGAGGAAAGTTTGCAAGCCGTGTGGGCCCGTGTGCCGAATGATGTCAAGGAGAGCTATGGACAGCAATACTACAACACCTGTGAGTTCATTGGTCATCTACTGTGTGTTCATTCATTTTCTTATAAGAGTATTAAAACAACTATATTGCCTTGTTTATGAGGTGAGTTAGGTATACATTTGAAATTAATCTATTTCATTGCTGCATCTAAGAAAAGACAACTGCTTTTGGATCTAATAGCAAAGTTATTGCTGTAGGGTAGAACAATGTTTGTGCTATACAATTGATTGGCAGAGCTAATGCTGAGGAAAAGCATTTGTGTTTGGCCAATAGGATGCAGTGTTGTCTGTGCTCTATGATGCAAAAGTAACACTAGAACTGTAGGATCCAATGGCCCTGTTACTTGCCAGTAATCTTCATTACTCCGAGTCAAGTTGCTCCTCGCTGCAGTCCTTGCAAGCGGAGAAAATATAGGTTCCACAGAAGTTGTCCCCCAGTTGATGAAGATAGTTTCCTCATCATGGCTGCTATTACTCAGCAGTCTATAAAAGGGCAGGAATGTAGTGAATACTTCCTGTTGTACATCAAACCTTTAAAAAAGAATAAAAAATTAAACAATCAACTAGCAGTAATGAAGGTTTGATCATTACTTTTAAATAAGTGGCTAATGCCTTCTTGGCCATCTTCCTCAAAGCTGTCCTTATAAGTTGAGACAATACCCAAACAGAAATGATTGAACACTTTATTTCCCAGCACACTTAATAAATCAACGAGTCAACAGATATGCTGCAACACCTGTGAGCTTACTTCTTTTTTATCATATCTCCTCTTTCTAATGTTGATTTAAATGTGCGTAATGTGAAAGTTGTGAGCGGATTTTCATTTTACTGCCCAAAAGATGCCTTTTAATGATGTTGGATGCACATGATGTTGAAATTCACCTAGTGCATCCACCGCATACCTGAGTAGGAACCTCTGAACCTGACATTTCATAACTTTTGATTATGGTTGTCTTGATTCACCTTGAAATAGTTGAGTGCATGGACGAATACCTCTACTCAAAAGGCCAAAAGTAATGAACACAGAGTCTACTTTCCGAAAGGAGGATGCTCTCTCTAAATAGATGGATAATGCTCTTTGCAAGTCAAGAGTGTGTAGAGTTGTCTTGTCAGGTGAGGATGGAAGAGGATAGAACACAGGAAGGACAATGGCGTATGAGCAATGAAAAGAAGAGGATATTTTGGAAACTGTTAGAAATGGGGGTCTCTAGTTGGCAGAGGTTGGTACCTTTGTCCAAATAGGGGCCCTTGCTTCTAGTCAAGGTAAGGGGGATACACTTTTAAAATAACCCCTGCTCACCCCCTTGGTAGCATGGCACGAGCAGACAGGCTTATCTCAGAGGCAGTGTGTAAAGCATTTATGAACACATACAGTAATACAGTGAAAACACTACAAATGGACACCACACCAGTTTAGAAAAATAAGTAATCTTTATCTAAACCCAAACTAGACCAAACAACAAAAATCCACAATACAGTTATCAAGATATCCTCAAAAATAGGTTATTCAGTCAATTAAAGGTTGTATCAACAAATAACTCCACCTGGAGTTCTTATGACGTCATGACAGATAAAAATCCCAAAGTACGACGCCGACTGAGGTGTGCGGTGTCGGGCACGGAGTCAAGCAGACCCATAAAGAACAGTACCTTGGAATTGATGAAAGCAAAGACGGAGCACGGCATCGGGGAGGTGATGCTTCGTTGATGTCGGGCGGCATTGGTTTCTTACGACCCCCAGGGGAGGTGAAGCCTCAGTTCCTTACTGTGGTGCACGGGAGGTGAGACTTCGGTTCCTTACTGTGTCGGGGAGGTGACGTCACGATGGCGGCGAGGCGGCAGTTCCTTACGACGGTGCAAAGTCGAGGGATTCAGGAGTCACCCACATTGAGGAAGGGCTCCGCGTTGATGAAGCACCGGCGTCATTGAAGTCGGGGCTGCGGTGCGAGTCAGGCCGGTGCGTCATGGACATCATGAGCGGTGTCCTCAGCTCCGGTGCAGGCAGCGGCCTTGATGACTGCTTTGGAGTCGATGTGACACGACGTCAGCAGGCGGCAGGCCTATGGTGCAAGTCGGGGCAGTGCGTCCTGCTCTTCACAAGCGTTGCCCACGGCTTCGTTGCAGGTTACGGCGTCGCTCACCGGCGTCGGTGTTGCAATTTTCTTCTGTGGCAGCTGAAACAGCAGTTCCAGATGCAGAGAGACAAAAGAAAATAACTTTTTGTGTCCATGAGACTTCAGAACAGGAGACAAGCTCAATTTCAAGCCCTTGGAGATCTTTTTCCTCAAGCAGGTGACAAAACAAACAGCAACGTCCTTTTATCCTTACCTTGGCAGCAAGTAGCCACTGCAGGCCAACCCCAGACAGCAAACAGCAAAGGGGCAGTATTCCTCCTCAGCTTCTCCGGCTCTTCTCCTTGGCAAAGGTTCCTCTTGATTCTCAGAAGTGATCTAAAAGTCTGGAGTCTGGGCCCCACTTTGTATACACAAAAATCTTTTGTTCTCTGAAGGCAGAGAGTGTCTTTACCAAGCCAAAACCAGTTCTGTCCTCAATGGCTTAGCTTTCTGGTAGGAGGTGGAGACAGCATTGTTGCAGGTAGACAAGGCCCATTCAGGTGAAAGGAAATCTCCTCCCCCTACTCTAAATGCAGCCCAGCTCTATTCAACCCAGCCCTGACTCATCTGGCTCCCTAGAGCCACGGCCCCTCTCCAGCCCCTGTCATCCAAAAGCCAGACATGCAATATACAAACCTAGCAAAGGCACACTGGATGGTTAAGCAAGAAAATACCTACTTTCTAAAAGTGGTATTTTCAAACACAGAATGCAAAAATCACCCTCACTAAAAGATGCATTTTAACGTTCTGAGTTGAGGCATACTAAACTTCATTTTCCTACCTTGTTCCCAGGGGTAGTTATGTTTATAAAATGTTATAAACAAACTCCTCATTCTTCCCTATGGGAACAAGTAGCCTTCAAATAGTGAAAACATGGAATTGGCAGTAATACACAACCAGGACATGCCACACACACCAGGGCATGTTCTGTTTTTCACATACACTGCACCCTACCCACAGGGGTACCTTGGGCCTACCTTAGGCGTGACTGATATGTAAGAAAGGGGAAGGTTGGGCCAGGCACGTGTGTGCCAAGTCGACATTGCAGTACCAGACTGCACACAGGCTCTGCAATGGCAGGCCAGAGCTACATTTTACAGGCTGCGTCTGTGGGTGGCACAATCAGTGCTGCAGCTCACTAGCAGCACTTGATTTACAGGCCCTGGGCACAAACAGTGCACCATATTAGGGTCTGACTAGTAATTCAAATATGCCAATTTTGGAATCACAAATCCATAACAACAATTTACAAAGGGAGCACTTGCACTTTGGCACTGAACAGAAGTGGCAAAATACCCAAAGCATCTAGCCCAGCAAAACGGAGCCCAACACACAGCAAAAGCACAAGAGGAAAAGGCAAAAATGCAGGGGAGACACACGCCAATGGTGCCAGGTCTAACAGAAACGAAACAGGTGCTCACACAGACTTTACATGGGAAAAAAAGATGAAGGGAGCAATGCAAAGGAAAGTTCCAATTTCCTCAACCCTTCTCTCTGGACAAATGGCAACTAAAATTACTAATTAGAGGTCAGGTATTTTATGTCAGACATTTCCAAAGGTTCAATGGAAGGACACGTTAAGACATAAAGGACCAATGGTAAGTACCAAGATGGTAAAGGAAAATGGATCATTGGTCTTAAGAGAAAAAAACTCCTGAAGTGATACAATGTTAGAGGAGCCACTGTCGTAACACTGTCTCCCCCTATATGCTTGGATAGCTGCCCATTGGTCCCTAATTGTGGATACAGCTAGACCTCGTAAGAAACTAACTTGTAAGAAATCTAAAATTTCGACAGCAGAACAAGTTGTAGTGATAGATTGGATTTTCATCTCCTCCTCATCTGGGTCATTGATAGTGTGCCCAACTACTTCAACCCTAGGAATTTTAGCAGGACGCAGACCCTGTCTAACTCAAAAGGCCACCTCAACTGCAGCTTCAATCATGCGTTGTAAATTGGCAATGGTTGGGACCTCTGTGGATGGCCCACCAACATCACTCACTGGATTATCCATGAGTCACTATGCCGAGAAATAACTTGCCGACACACAGGAAAGTTAAAATGCACAACTATTCCAAAACAGCTGCCAGCAGAGTTTAGGGCACTCTTGGATTAGGGCACTCTAAGATCGAAAACCAACTGATACTTCCTGTTTCCGCTAGTTTCTAAATAACTGAAATGTTGGCCCCACTCCAACAGGAGACTACATCCTGGATTAGGCAGACTACCGATCGGTAAACTGAGTTGATACCTATTACAAAACGTGGCAAAATTATATTACACCTTGAAATGCGCTGAGCGGGGAGATTATGTTCAGCATAGCTGCATCAGTAAAAACTGCTCAAGCAAGTCTAATAGGTAGGTGCAGCAAGCATATGGAGCAGTCCCACCTGCTAAAACTAGGCGGTAATGACCGCACCTGTTTTTGAGCAGACTGCTGTAGCTAATCTACTATTTTAGAAAGAAAAACATTAACATTTACAAAGAAAAAGAAAAACATTGCTTTACTTGTTTTTCGCCTGCCAAAGAAAATGGAAATAAAGGAAGTATTTACTAAGTTCCTTCTCTCATACAGACTGCTGGGTATTGGCAGTCATGTTGGGGGTAGTATTTTTTATCAGCTGAGGAACAACGCCCGTGTTTCAAGTTGTGAGGACTGCTTCGAGGAAGAAAGACGAGGAGGCACTCGAGTTTGTGCTGTAGGAACTAGGAAGTGTTAAGTGTTTGAGCGTTAAGCTGTAGAATAACAGAACAAGAGGTAGTATGATACAATAGTGTCTGTGCTGGAGACTAACAGCAGACTGAGGCTTTCATTACGAGTGAGCCAGTAAGTATATGCTCAGACTCTTGTAGCTACATATATTGAAATACGGGTAAAGCGGTTGAATTCTCCCCTCCCCTGCCCTGACAGACACTGCCCACTGAAGGCCGCCGGGTTTACCACCGACCTCCAAGAAGCCAGACGCTCCTGCAGACGACTCGGGAAACGATGGAGAAACAGCAAAACAACCGAAGACTAGTCCGCCTATAAGCAGGCCATGACAGAATACCACCAACGCATAAGATCCACCAAGAGGACCTTCATCAGGAACAAAATCCTCACCAACACCAGCAACTCAAAGGAACTTTTCAACATCATACAGCAGTTCACCAAATCCCCCAGCGAAGCCACAGACATCATACCGTCCCAGGAGCTCTGTAACAAGCTTGGCTCCTTCTTTCACCTGAAAATCAAGGCCCTCTACAACAACTTCAGCAAACAGACCCCAGAAACCACCCTCCCCATCAGCAATAACAGCCAGCCCCCCATTACCAGCAGGACACCGGTCACCACCGAAGACACCACCAGAACCATGAAGAGCACCCACTCAGGAGTCCCCACGGACCCCTGCCCGCCTCACATCTTCCACAGAGCCGCTGCCGCCATTGCGCCCGAACTACGCCTGATGCACCATCAACGCCACCTTCGAATCTTGCATCTTCCTGCGACTGGAAGCGGGCTGAGGTCAAGCCCTTCCTCAACAAACCTTCGGCCAACCCAATGGACCTGAAAAACTACCAGTCCATTTCTCGCCTTCCCTTCGAACCAAAGTCACAGAGAAATTCGTCAACGCACAGCTGACCACTTTAATCAAAGAGAACGCCATCCTTGACTCCTCCCAGTATGGATTCTGCAGCAACCACAGCACAGAGACCGCCCTCCTCACCGCCACCGACGACACCCACGTGCTACTCGACCAGGGACACATCACGGCCCTCGTCCTGCTAGACCTCTCTGCAGCCTTCGACACTGTCTCCCACCGCACTCTTGCAGCCAGACGCCACGATGCTGGCATACTGGGATCTTCCCTCAACTGGATCCGCTCCTTTCTCACCGGCAGAACCCAAAGGATCAGACTCCCACCCTTCCTCTCCGAACCCACAGAGATCAACTGTGGAGTACCCCAAGGCTCATCACTCAGCCCCATGCTCTTCAGTATCTACATGGCCCCCCTCGCTGCCATTGTTAGACAGCATGGGCTCAGCATAGTATCCTGTGCCGACGACACCCAGCTCATCCTCTCCCTCACGAAGAACCCCGAAGACACCAGACTCAGCTTCTAGGAAGGAATGAAAGACGTTGCAGACTGGATGAGCAACAGCTGCCTAAAACTGAACTTGGAGAAGACAGAGGTCCATGTCCTTGGACCCTCCCCCACTGCTTGGCACAGCTCCTGGTGGCCCCCTGCTCTTCGAAACCCACCCACCCCATTGGACCATGCCCGGAACCTCGGCATCATTCTAGACTCCTCCCTCACCATGACTCGCCAGATCAACTCCGTGTCCTCCACCTGTTTCAACTCCCTCCGCGTCCTCCGCAAGACCTTTAAGTGGATCCCCCCTGAATCCAGAAAGACCGTCACCCACACACTCATTACTAGTAGACTGGACTACAGAAACGCCCTCTACGTGGGAATCAACAAATCCCTGCTACACAAACTCCAGACCCTCCAGAACACCGCAGCCAGACTATTCCTCGGAACCCAACGACATGAGCACATGACCCAACACCTGCGAGACCTCCACTGGCTCCCTGTCCAGAAGAGAGTAATTTTCAAGCTACTCACACACGCCTACAAATCCTTCCACAACATCGGATCCAAATACCTCAATGAAAGAATCTCCTTCCACGCACCCAAAAGAACCCTCCGCTCTGCCA
Source organism: Triturus cristatus (assembly GCF_964204655.1). Lineage (NCBI taxonomy): Eukaryota > Metazoa > Chordata > Amphibia > Caudata > Salamandridae > Triturus > Triturus cristatus. Next base: position 1,201,967,766 of record NC_140585.1, on the reverse strand, counting down.
ACGCCGCTCTGGCAGCGACCCCGCGCATCCGCAGAACAAGAGCCGGAGGAAGAGCCTTCTCCTACGTTGCAGCCAAAGCCAGGGACGAGCTCCCAGTCACCATCAGACGCTCCCCTACCCTGCACACCTTCAGGAAGAGCCTCAAGACCTGACTTTTTGGCTGACACGGAGTTGCACCCCCCCCCCCCAACACCCCCAGTGCCTTGAGACCCTCATGGGTGAGTAGCGCGGTTTAAAAACCCCTGATTGATTGAATACTTAAAGGGGTGATCACCATCGCAATTTCCTTTGGTCAGTTGTGATGCAGCCCGAGGAGGCAAAGCTGCACTAGATAGCGGCCTGCAGGAAACCCATACCGGCGGCAGGATCTCCAGGAGCACGGCTGGTAAAGCACACAAAATAAGACGCATGGTAATTGGATGCATCGTTTGAAATCGCAAACCACCCAATGGAGGAAAGAGAGCAGGGAGACCAAGGAGGTCAAAAGAGGGCAGGGCCCCTCCTGACTGCAATTGACTATCGCCTCAGCAGCTCGGAACCCACACCGAGAGAATACGGTCGTCATAGCCATAAGGACAGTGTAGAGGGGCGAGGCGGAGGCAGCACAGAAAGAGTCTCAGAGGGAAGAGTAACCTAGGTAGAAGAGCTGCTCAAACAGTGTCCTTAGAATGCCTCACGGCAGGGACAAGGGGGAGTGGGTGACAGCATACAATGAAAGCCAGAATAGATGAGCTGCTCAGACATTGTCCTTGGGATGCGTAACAGCAGGGATGTGGGAGAGCGGGCAAGTGGTCAACAAAGGTACAGTGAGGTGGAACAGCACTTTCAGCCCCGGCTGGGTCTGTCGGCTGCCCACAAGGTTGGTATCAAGGGAATCCTATCATCCACTGAATCCGAGACACCTGCAAAAGGGGCCATCGCCCATGGCCAGTGCTGTCAGTCGGAAATAGATCTAAAACCGTTGGGATAATGTTTTGACTGATAAGTGTGATATGTAACAGCCAGACATGGGTCTTGAATGACCAACCGGTAAGTTGCTAAATGTATGATACATTTTTGTGAAATAAACGGCAGCCTTTATGCAACATAAACTGTGGTCACTTGAATGAATTGAAGAGGGAGGGTGCATGGTATGGCCAGGGAGGAGGGGGATCTCGCACGCCTGAGAGGGGTTTCACTGGGGGGAAATGAATGGCAATTAAAAGAAATATGCTGATTTTGATGCAGCTAACATATATATATGCATGTTAGCCCTCACTAACGGGGCAAAAACCTGGAGTTGGGGCTATTTATCACACCTCCAGGTCACTCATAATGAACGCCTTGGTGTAATAAGTTAAAATAGAATAGTCATAATTAATAGCAGAGGTAGTACCACAAGAGGGAATAAAGGTGTTAGTGCTGAAGGAGAGGAGCAGAGTTGGGTGATCCAAGAGCAGAGCCAGTGCTGTACTGCAAGAGTTGCCATATGTAAATGTACTGTTTGCTCATGTTCAATATTCTTTCCTTAGACGTCCAAAATCTTGTGGACCTGTCGACCACAGGCAGCCCTAGCTTGCACCTTGTGGTGGACTCACTACAGCACGCTGTCACTGCTGTCTACCCACGAAGCCGCTACTCCCCCGGATGGGACTGCAAGTTTTTCTATATACCCTTATCATACTTTCCAACTATCATCATGGACTACTTGGCAACCCGCTCATGCCCCAGGCCTGGCAAATGAGTAGTCACATCTAATGGGCTGATTGCAGCCTTGCTTGTCCATTATCTCCCAGGCATTAACAACCAGTTACCTTCCACTCCAGCAAATGATCGAATGCTAATTTTATATGTATTCCCCTTACAAGTTGGACAGAAACAAGGTAAGAGTAAAATAAAGATCTCTGTGTGTTCTGCTTGCTACACAGAGCCAAAATCTCTTAAAGGCACTAAGAATTTTTTTTGAGGTAATGCGACAAGTTTGATTTGGGTCGGTGACCTGCACATTTTATGTTAACAAATTTGGGACTACATTTATGTTTGTGGATTTGCCAATGGTGCATGTTTGTGGATTTGCCAATGGTGCAAGATAACTGAGAAAGATGGTCCTTTGAGTATTCCAAAATATCGTACTTTTGAATTGCAAATTATTGTCACATTATGGAAAATGTTATGCGAAATAAAGTCACCATCTAGAGCCACACAAATTAAAACCTTGAGTGTGTGGGAAAAGACAGCAAGAGGCAAGGAAAGACCGAAATGCCTGAATGAGTCTAGCAGATAAGAGGGTAGTTTTGCAAATGCTCATTGGGATGAAGCACTCCAGAGATGGAGGAATGTTCTAGTTGAGGGAACCAGATCATACAAAGCTGTTACTATTGAGAGACCAAAGGAGCAGAAAAAGGATCAGATACAGGAGAAGGAAATTAAGGATGACAAAAAGCCTCAAACCAATAGTGATTTAGGGAATTAAACATTGAATGCATTGTTAACTTAGTGTCTACCACCTTATGTGGTCCCCACTACAAATACTGATAATAGTGTACCAGCAAGTATTACAGTGGCTACTGCTTATGTTGAACCAAGAGAAGTGCAGATTGAGAGTACTTTACAGACATTTCAGATTGCTCAACCACCTCTTGACTCGATGCTGACAGTGATACCTCCAGGTGTTACTGCACCATTTGTCACTAATTCAGTACAAATGCTGCAAACTGTAGCTGCACAAAGAGTGCCTAGACACATGTGACTGTTCTAATTAATATGGTTGAAACTTAAGCATCTCAAAGAGCTGTAGAAGGAGTAATTACATCAGGGTTTATTCCAACATCTCAGAATTAACAGATTATAGAACGTAAACTGCCCCAGACAGTTCAAGCATTGAAAAATGGTGGATGGATTGTCTTTACAGCACCATAGCCCAGGGAGAAACACATTTATTTGAAGTTGGGATTTTTTTTACCATGGTTTGAGGAAACATCAGGAAATAAAAAGATAGAGAGCATGGTGGAACAAGCGAACCCAGAACCCGAAAAAGAGAGACCACTTAATGTTTCAAAGATACAAATTGAACTTGAAGAAATGTTTAAATCTTGGAAATTTGAACAAATATCAGGAAAACTAATGAATTCCCTGAGTAAGGAAATTTTTATATGTGGAGTAACTACACATGATAGACTGACTGATTCGGACAAAAAATATGAAATTGATGTTTCAGGAAGTTTTCCATTACAGAAAAGTTTCAGGGTACATATAGATGATGAAGCAATTCAGACAAATCATTTTTCAGGAATGCCACTACCATTACAGATTTGTAAATGGAATGGTTTAAGAAATTAGGAAACAAGGGGGTTAGGAAACATGAAAAGCAAAACAAACCACCAGACCTAGTTGAGGAAAATAATACACAAGATGAGGGAGAAGCTTCAGCTTAGCCCTTGAGAAAAATAGTGGAAGGACAACATGTTCATGCACCATGCACCATGGAACCTAGGTCAGTTTTCAGTGTTTGTGGGCAAATTTCCAAAATTGAGAGATAAACCTGTACAGTGATACCTAACACGTTGATGGATTTGTTGAACATTTCAAAGGTGTTGTGGATTAATTAAAAAATGTTCTTTGACACTGCAATGCCAATTGAATTGAGGCCTGAATGTGAAGGTGTTGTGAAATGGCCAGGCTGGGAGACAACAAGAGATTTTTGCATTAATGCACCATCCTCTGTAGTTATGGAGAAACATGAAGCAGTGATTACTGAAGGGCTGGGTGCCACCAAAAGATCTTGATTGGGTAAAGATTAAAGGGACCTCACAAGAAATAGAAAAATCAGTTCATGAATTTTGTGAAACACTGTTTCAGGAGTTACAATGCCAGTGACATGAGATTCTTGTGCCTCAGTTTGTTACTGGGATTAATGATCTCAGGTCAGATTAGTGTGCACATACAGCAAAGTGTGGTCTGTTGGCAGAGAAAGTTTATAAATGGGATCCTGAAGGAAGAAGGGTACTGTAGTGGTGGATAAGAAATGAAGCAGAAGTAGTGTAAGGAGTTAGGATTGTTCAGAGGAAGGCTGCTCAGAGATGATTTCAGAATAAGCCTTTTGCAGGCAATGAAGGTGAGATACAAAGGGTGGTTCCACAAGCAGGAGTACAAGGCGCTCAAGGAGGATTTGATATTTCACAGAATAGAGGTAGAGGAAGTTCCGTTGGTCCAAGTTCAGGTATGGATGTCGCACCGCTGAAGAAAATTACCTTGTGCCATCTTTGTAACAGATTTGAGCATTGGAAGAGGAAGTGTAGACTTAAACCTGATGCAGTAAATGGAAATGTGCAAATACAAGAAGAAATGCAGATGAAAAATGTGCCAGTTCAGCAAAAGCAAATGTCAATTAAAAAGCAGGTCCCAATAATACATGTTCTCCAAGCCCAGATGGCCCCACAAAAAAGGGAACCCCTAAATCTAATTTAAATCAGTTGTCCAAGGCAAATTTGAATTCTTTTCAGAACCAAAATCAGAACCCATTTCAACAGTTTGTTGTATTTGAAAATGACAGTTTTAGCCCCAACATTTCTGATATTACCAGATCCATTGTGAGAACAGTTGAAGTTCCAGAACAACCTGACTTAGGAAAGAAGATCCAAGTTGTAGGAGTTTAAAACAAATTGAAAATCTAGTTTTAGAGAAGGTTGCATTTAAAATAGGTTTGTTTGAAGAAAGTTACCAATTTGTTGTTTGTGACTCAAGTCATGTAAGCTTGCTAGAAAGACATCTGTGTTGCAAGTAAACTGCACAATTTACTGTACACCATATGATGTTGAATATCAGACTCCTGATGAGGATGTACAGCTTAAAATTATCCAACAAGAGACAGCTGTAGGATTGTTTTCAGTAATGGAAATTGAAAAACTACCTTCTGATTTGAAAGAAACAGTGAACCCAGGCATATGGGAGTTTACAGAGAAAGATCTCAGATTAATAAAAAGAGCAGAACCAGTCCGAGTCATGTTAAAACCAGATGAAGTGTTTCCAAGAACACCATCATACAATATAACATGAGACAGTTGCAGGAATTATACCCGTAATTGAAGATAAACTGAGCACTGCATTTTTCAACGAATTGATTGTAAGTCTATGTAACTCTCTGATTATGGGTTTACAGAAACCCAGTGAGATATACAGAATAGTGCAGGAGAGCAGCATAATTGTCCCATGTTGTCCTATGGTACCGAATCCAGCCAACATACCTTTTCAAATTCCATGTACTGAAGAATGGCTTACTGTGATTGATTTTTGCCATGTTTATATCACAGTGCCATTACATGAGAATAGTCAGGAGTACTGTAAAAACAGGAAGTGCAAAATCTGGGACAAATAATTGAAAAAAGAGCTAGAAAGGTGTCACCAGACAGAGTGGAAGCAATTCACCAGATGAATCCACTTCGAGCTCAGAGAAGTCAGAATGCTTTTGGGAATGGTTGGCTACTGCAGACAATGGATACCAAACCTTTCCCTAGTGGCTAAGCCTTTACTCAGGCTAACACACAAGGATATCTCTAATCAGCTTTCATGGGACAACGATTGCACAAAGGTGCTCCTAGAGTCGAAAGAGAAAGTGTTTCATGCCCCAGCACTAGGGATGCCAGCCTATTTAAAAGAATATACACTAATTTGCAGTGAGAGGGAAGGCTGCACTCTCCCAGTGTCTTTTCAAAAGCATGAAGATGTTCAAAAGTCTGTGGCATTTTTTTCCAACAGCCCTTGACACTACTGTCAAAGAAATGCCCAGCTGCCTTAAATTAGTAGCCGTGGCTGATGTAAGTCACAAAAAGAGTGAGAACATAAGGATGGAATGTCGAGTAACTGAAATGGTCTCCCTTACTTTGTGGAGTTGCTACTGAAAAATGTTGTGATCAACAGGTGTCTAATTTCAAATGTATTGAGTCTATTGCCAGTAAAGGAAAATGCTTGTGACATGAATGTCTAGGTGTCATGGATCTTTGCATGAAGCTACGGTTAGACACTTAGGATGAACCCCGGATTGAGCCCGACCATGTCCATTTTGTAGATGGCCCATGTTTAAGAGGTAACAATGGCACATTAGGAGCAGCATATGCCGTGTGCACTATAAATTATGTCAATGCTTCATGGCTTCAAGAAGTTACCTCAGCACAAGATACAAAATTGATTGCCCTTATCATAGCCTGCAGTCTAACTGCTGAAATGGGACTGACTATTGTCATGGGAAAGAAAAATGCTAATTCAGTTGCACAATATTGTGTCCTGCTAACCTACACATTTAAGAGAATTGCTACGGGTGACTCTGAGATGGACACAGTCTATTCAATGTTGATATCAATAACTTACACTTAGGAAGAGTTAAAAGAGGTACAAGAAGAGTTTCAGAGGCAGAACAGCAAGTTTGGATCAGAACAGATTTTGAGATAAACACAAATAACACCCAAATGTCAGCTGATGGGAGACCAGTATTGCCAGATAGTTTGTCGTTTCCAATGACACGATAAACACATGAACACGCACAATTAGAGAGGGTTTAATGACATATCTCTTTAGACAAATTAGGTACAAATCGCAGCTTAGAACGCTTGCACAAGAAGAGTGTCATCAAGATGTGAAATGTCAAAAAATTAATGCAGGGAAAAGAACACACGTTACAATGAGTCACATAGGGAGATCATAAGGTCTCTTCAATAGAATGTAAAAGAACATCTTCGAAATGCCTGATTACAATGACCTGAGATACGTCCTAGTCATCTTGTGCATCTTCACGAGATTGGTGAAAGCCTACACAAGCAGAAAAAATTGCAACCAAGCAAATGTAGCAAATGTATTGTTGCTAAAATCAATGCCCAGGTATAGATTGCCAGTTTCTCTTAAATCAGATCAAATGACCAACTGTATCAATGAGGTCCCAAAGTTGATGTGTGCCGAGCTACTGTTTGAACAAGGATTGCACTGTAGCTATCCACCTGAAGTTTCAAGTATAATTAAGCAAAACAAGGACACCATAGAGTCTCGCTTAGCAAAAGTCTGTGTCCCAACATCACTGAAGTGGCTTGATGCTGTACCTGTAAAAGCACTTGTGAAAATTCCAGATGAGAAGATAGGCGATTGCGGCACAGGATTGGCTGATGTGGTGTGTACAGTTTCTCACCAGGTTGAAGCTGCAAAAGCACCACCCTATCAGGAGCAATGTCACGACCTCAACATCGGAGAGTAGATCATTGTTAAAAATCATGTGAGGAAGAACTTCCTTGAGCCCATCTGGCATGGTCCGTTCCAAGCGATCCTGGTCACAATCACTGCTGTGAAGTGTGGTGGCCTTACGAACTGGGTCCATGCCTCCCACACTCATAGGGTCCTGTGTCTCCTTGATGAAGCAGCTCCTCTTCCAGTAGAGATGGCAGCAGTGGTTGAAAGGCCATAGGAGAGGGTCAGTCAAGTTGTAGGGGAACACACTGAGTCTGAAGCAGCACTAGAGCAACCCGAGGGGGGTTTGAGAGAAGAAGAAGCTTAAGCTGACTCAAATGAAACTGATGCAGTTGTGTTGAATGAGTTGGGTCCAGATCCCGGTGAAGGGACTACTGCTGTAGGACCACGAGTGGGAGTGAGAGAAACTGGCCAAGAGCGCAAAGGAGAAGCCTGCAGTGTTCTCTTGAAGGAACACTTGCGCCTATACCTAAAACATCTGAACTGGAACAAAGTGAAAAAAAGGCAAAGGGCCGAATCCAAGGAGATCAAAGAGATCGAGGGTGACCTATTGGAGGTATTCAGCACCTGAGTGGTCATATTGCGTGGACAAAGCACTGAACGTCACATTGGATGAACTGTGTGATACAAGATTTGAAAGGTCTGAGCCACCCTAATTTCAAGCTTGAGACAAAAAAGGCTGAGAAAAGCTGAAACCAATAACTGAAAACTATCAAAAGCCGAAAAGAAAACAATAATTGATCAATGAAAAAGAACTGTCCGTTAGACCTTTATTATTTTAGTTACTTATTTTCCAGAAGATCAAACTAGGCCCGAGAAAAAAATTACAAGAATAGTTAGGGATAACAGGACACATGCATCAAGCATTTTTGCCTTCACAAATGGGCCGATTCGCAGAATCGGCTCGTTTCCAAACGCAAAAAAATGCTTTCCAGATGCAGCAAACCCCAATTTGTGATTCGGTAACCTGTTACTGAATCGCAAAATGGGTTTGCGATTTTTGTATGTGGAAGGGGCGTGTTTAGGGCGTCACTTCCAAATACCGAATCCAAACAGTATGCATGAATGTTTTGTGACCGTGAATGTGGTCGCAAAACATTCGCCAATTACCACCTTCTTCGAGTAGTTGGTAACCCATTCGCAAATGGGAAGGGGTCCCCAAGCGACCCCTTCCCCTTTGTGAATGGTCTTAAAAAATGAAAAGAAAACTTTTCATTTTACTTTTTGTTAAGCATATCGTTTTCCAATTAAGGAAAACGGGCTGCTTTACAAAAAAAAATTGCTTTATTTAAAAGCAATAATGGACATGGTAGTCTGCTGACCTCAGCAGGCCTCCATCCCCCTGACTTTTGCGAATCCTAGGGGGTTGAAAATCACGATCTACCACATTAATATTAACGAGGTAGAGTGATTTGCAACCCCCTAGGAATCGCAATCTGAAACTCTTTGAGTTTCATGCATTGTAAATTGCGATCACCTAATTGCGATTCTCAGGAATTTGCAATTAGATATGCGCAATTTACATTTTGATGCATGTAGCCCAGCATTTTTAGAGGAAGACTGAATAAGTTTAAGGAATTTCTATTTGGAAGTCTGAACAGCTAAAAACTAACCGTTCTAAGAAGCTACGTAAAAACTCTGCACTGAACATTTGAACTTGGCTATATATGATCTGATTACAGGCAAAATTTGTGTTGCCTTTGAAATAGATGTAAAATTATTATGTGCTAAAATTTTGTAATAACGGTGATACTGATCATAGTAGTTTTAGTAGGGTTCTTTTACCCACTCAATAGAAATTAGGTCTACTATTAGATTATCAGGTCTACACACACCACAGATGACAGATGGGTAGCAACAAACTAGGTCAGAGAAAATAAATCTCTAAATCTCTCTCTATCTATCTATCTATCTATCTATCTATCTATCTATCTATCTATCTATCTATCTATCTATCTATCTATCTATCTATATAAAAATCCTCAGAGGGAAGGTTGAGTGTGATAATTTCCTTAGAATTAAGCACTACTAATGACAAATCTGCCTTGGGCTTCAAACATAAAATGCATTTCAAAACGTGACACACAGACATTTAGTGCTGAAATGAAAACATGAGGCTTTGATATTCACAAGCCTTTAACCAGAAGCTTTCCCTTTGCACAATTAATTTATAGTTTGACCTTAACGTGGCTAGGTTAGATTTTGTCTTCACTGTAGAATGTGGTTTTACATTACAATTTTTATTAAACATATGTGCAGTAGTATCATAAAGTTTGGATTGAATTAACACAACATTTTAAAGTGTAGAAAACAAAAAACAGCTAATGGTTTAGCTTGCTCAGAGAGCTCCAATTTGACCTTCCAGATAAAAGAGGAATGTGCCTCTCTCGAGAAATAGAGACGCCTGGCATAGTTTACAGCATGTAACCTCGGAGCCTTATCCTAATAATTGCTGGTAAAATGTGTCAAAAACAGAGCCCCATTCATTTACTTGCCTTAGAGAACAGGAAAGCACATGTATTGCGAAATGTATTACCATATTATGTTTTAATCATTCCTGCTTAAATAATAAGTTCTCTTACAGCTAATGTATTGTGGTTGGTTAAAATAACATGTTTCTTTAACAGAAGGTTAGGAGATAACTCATTTTAAATGAGATTCAAATTTGCAGTGAGAACAGTGCCTGATGGATGGCGTGTAGAAAGCAGAGAGGGGGGAAATGTGCCTTTTGGAGAATTTTGGAGAATGCTGGATTTCATTGGAGGAAACGAAGATCGTGCAACATAATTTTAGCAACAGCTTTACAGATTTATAAACGTGTTTCTAGTTTTTGATTTTCAGAGCGATCTGTAGAGGAGGAGAGGGCAGACTTTGATGGAGAGCAGAACTGATACAGGCAAGGGAAGATTAGATGCAGAGTGTGTTCCATTGGACTTTTATTAAAAATCCAAACTTTATGCTTTGACTAATTGGCTTTGCCAAGGCTTATTTTCTCTATGCTTTGTTTCTCTTTATGAAACATTCTGCAATTATTAGTTATTGATGTAGCTTCATATTAATCTCACTCTTGCCTTTATTTTGTAACTCTTCATGAGTTCTCACTGACATCATTGATCCCCATTTCTTAAACTAGGGATACTTTCCTTTATAGAATGCACTGTATGCACATTATAGAATGTTCTGCGCTAAATTTATCTTTCTATAATCAATTCTGTAACCTGATTGATATTTGACTACTGAGTGAAGAATCAGGGAATTCTAAACTTTAATTAGAAAATAAAACCCATCAAAACTACTCACAACCTCTCATAATTGACTAAAATACTTATTTGCATTTGATTAATCATAAGGCACAATCCAAATGACATTGTGAATCAATTTTTCTACAGTCTAAATATCAATTTTCTGATGAAAAACGATGACCCGTGACCTGTCAAACTTTCTCTCAGATAGGGTGAGGGACCGGTTCCCACTAGTAAGGATTGGAAACCTGGATTGCTGTAATGACTGGAGGGAGATATATAGTAAGACACTGCCTCCTCCATTGCAGCCAAGGACATATGTGGCTCCCTCCGTGAAACTGTCTCATGCGAGCTCCAATAGTGGGGACAATCCAAGAGCGGGTAATGAACACATTGGGATTAATGGCTAGGAGGTATTGGAGAAGGGGGATGGGTAGATAAGATGAGGGTAGTAGATATCTAGGGACCCATGAATATAGTTTGAACATAATATGTCTTGATGAAAGATATGTGAGCAAATGGACCCTCAATTTAGCATTATCACTTTTGTGAACCTTTGAACTATTCATCCCTGGTTTGAAATGTATGTATCTGTCTCATTTTTGTCAATCTTACTGCAAATGTAACTTTTGATCGCAATATGTACTCTGCTGCGTTTTTTAGATAAACTCAAAAATAAAAGATTAAAAAATATTTCATTCATCCTTCACGAGCTGTCATTTTTGTAAATCAAAATACATATACTGTGATCTATAAATGCAAATAGTAAATGTATATTACATGACCCGCTTGTCCTTGGAATGTAGCATCTTGGAAAAAGCAAAAAGTAGATAAAATTAGACAATTTTGGAGTCTAGTGCCATGAAACTTATTATTTTTAGGATATTAGCCTGCTCTTCAAGTGTTTTTTTCAGACCGTTGTGAGTGGCAGTGAATCCTGAGACAACATTTTCTTTTATAGAGGATCTCCTTCGGTCTATGACAGGCAGAAAAAAAACACGGACAGCAGCAGTTTTACCAGTGATCCCCACAGTTGCAGGCAGTTCTCAGGGCTCTTCGGATTGGCTCAGGCTTAACCATAGCTGGGCACAATTCACCTACATTCTACCACATTCAGGATGCACAACAGACCTTTCTTTCCAAGCCAAAACTGGGTGGCATAGAACTTACTGGCCATGTCATTTTGAGAGACTGAAGCAAATGTGAAGATCTTAATGCTGCAACTCAATCCGATAGAGCCACCGTCCTGCTGCAGAGAGTGGTCACCTGACCTAGGGCTACTTATCAGAGGGAGGGAACTTTTTCTAGGCAGTTGGAGTAACGCAGACCTGGGGAACCCACGCAGGAGTTTTAGGCGGTAGGGCCTAGTCAGGGACTTATGCCTCTGAAAGTGACAGGGCTTAGGTGCTGCCTTTTAAGTGAGTGAGGTATCCTGTACTAGCCCACTGATCTAGCCCAGCGGTAGGGGAACCCAGGGGCCATCTGCCAAGCTTGACTAGGAGGGAACTAGTCACCAACTCAACCCCCCCCCTCAAGGAACAGAACCCCTAAGGGCGCCAGAGCCATCTGCGCCATTAAGACTGCTGACACCTATTGCTGAAGCTTACTGCTGAAACCTATTGCTGAAGCTTACTGCTGAAACCTATTGCTGAAGCTTACTGCTGAAAGCAACTGCTGAAACTGAATGCTGAAACTTAAAGCTGAGAATTACTGCTGGACTGCTGGGGGATCGACCAGGTACTAGCGCCGAGACCCCTGCGCACCCCGACCTTGCCTGGGATCCCCCGAGTCAGTCCTATACTGGGCGCTGAGCCCACTGTCATCCCCCCTTAATTTCTAACCCCCCCTGTTGCGGGGACTGGAGGTGCACTCACCGCTGCGGCCCAGGGCCAAGAAGCCTGCCTCCGTCGTCACCGGGGCCCGCAGAGAAGCCCGGGGCCCAGCCGCTGGCGTCGCAGCCTGCCGCCTGCAGCCGGAGTTCGGGAAAGGCCTTGGGAGGCCGTGAAGCTGCCCTCCACCCTCACGTGACGGGGGCGGACTACGCGACGCCGCTCAGCAACTCGTCCCCCTGGGCCGCGCCCCCGCAGGCTGCACTGCCTTTGGCGGCTGCGGGCGCGGGCCCCTGAATCAAGGAAGGAATTCCCCCGGAGCAGCGTCGTTCACGCGGAGCTCCCCGGCCACGTCTGGCCCGACCGGGAGCCCCGCGCCCTCGGCCATCGACCCGGACATCGCCGGGAGCGCCGGAGGGCCTGCCACACCAAGGGAGTAAGAAACCAGGTAACCCCCTGGGGAGGCGGGCGGACGGCCGTGCCGAGGCCTTGGACGTACCCTTCCCCCCGGGGGAGGCCCGGGTGAGAGTCGAGTGGGCCCCCACTGATGCCGATGAGGCGCGAAACGCTGGCTCGTGTCCCTTACCCCTGCAGGGCCCACTAACTTACCAATTGGCCGATGAGGCGTGAAACGCTGGCCCAGAACCCTTGCCCCAGCACCTCTCGCCCTCTGAAGGGCTCCCGGAAAGTACTTTGGGGCCCTCTGGAGTAGTTAGTCGCTAGGCTGAGGCGCCAGTCCTGAAGCGCTCGTGATATACGGAAACACCACTCTGCTGGAGGGCCTATTTGAGGCGCTACGCTCCCTGAAAGCCCCGTTGAATGTGCCAATGTCGCTAGGCCATGTTTTAACGCGCTGGAAATTGGCTATGTGCAGCGCTATGGTCCTAGGTCTGATCTAAAGCATTATTCAATTGCTATGTGCAGCGTTATGTTCCTAGGCCTGATTTTAAACGCTGTTTAGTTGCTACACGCAGCGCTATGTTTAATCAATGTGTTTGACGCTCCCCAGGATCACCAGGTGTCGCGTCTTGCTCCCATACCAGGGTTAATGTATTCAGGTATTGCCAGTTGAACCATAATGAAATGCTTTTGAACCTGACGTTTAATGTATTCATGTATTGCCAGTTGAGACATAATGAAATGCTTTTGAACCTGACGTTCAATGTATTCAGGTACTGCCCAATGAGTCATAATGAACTGCTTTTGAATCTAACGTGATTTAGATAAACCTGATTAATTTTCATTGAACCTACTGTGTGGTGTCAGTTATTGCGTGCGCTTCCTGCTTCAGGGGATGTGTGTGTTGTATGGTCGCTTTACACTTAAGCCTTCGGGTGCCTACCTGCTCGAGTCACGTTACCCCCTTAGGGCCTGGTGACCCCCGGTCCTACAAATGTATACTGTGCATGGGTTTCCACACAGATGTCACGGATAGGGACATCAGACGATGTATATTTTTGACACCAATGTCACTACATTAAGAGTGCAATTGGTAATATAGAGAGCAGTAATTTTACAACCAAGATCATTTTCTCTAAAACAAATTATCTCTGAGGAAGTCGTGGGGTAATCCCCTTTAACGGCGAAACATATTTTGGCTTTGTGGATAGAAGAAAGAAGTGATCAACAGGCTGAATAATTAAAATCAACTTGGAAATACAGATTGTGATTTTTGGACAGACGTTTGTGGACTATAAACATTTTATATAAGTCAGTCAGTCAAAAAATTCTTTATTTGGCTGATAAAAGCACAAAATAAATACAAAGAAGAACAATTATTTGAGCAAGACAATATATCACAATACGTACACAACGTATACAATTTACACATATATATTTCCCTAAAACCATATTTAAATAAAGGATAAAATAGATATGTGGATCATTATTAAAAACAAAGACTATAAATATAGGCATGTATAAAATTCATCAATAAAAAAAAAAATTGTGCATTTCATCAGGGAAGGTACAAATTCACCTACAGAGGAGACTTTTTTCTCTTGAGTTGAGACAAACCATGGGTGAAGAGTGCATCTGCAAGTATAATAATGCTGGCCTTGCTTGGACAAAATGGCACGGGCTTAAAAGTGGAAGAATGTATTTTTTGCGCAGTGGGACAAAAAACTCACAAAAAAGAGTGAAAAAGATCAGAACAATTGTCACACGGAAATGCCCGGAGTCCCTGTGTTTCAAATAGCCCTTTGGAAAGTCTAGTAGCCAATGGATACGATTCAGTCTGAAGCTGGTTAACAGGAAACAATGATGTACGTTATTGACAAGACACAGGTAAGGGTGCGTCTGTGGGCAAGGACTAAGTGTGATGTAGGCTCTCACCGTAGGCTTCACAATTTCCACACCCTCCCTGTCCTCCTGTTGCCTGGCTAGAAACTGAGATTTGATCCTCCTGATGTTAATATGTCGTAATAGTTTGGGGTGTGTGTACAGATCAGGACAGCCTAGACCTCATCTGCTCCGCTATGTGTCCTAACCAAGATATACACAGAGCCCACCCAAAAGCCATACAGTCCACTATAACAAGTTGATTCAAAGTTGGAACTGGGGAGGGCCAATTTCTCATCCATCGTACTAAAGGTGCAACTGTAGTATGATCAGAGATGTATCCCATGCCAAGCTCCTCGTGCAAAGTAAAAGCAGGATGCAATGGGGGACAGCAAGGAGCCTACGCAAAAATCTCTTTTCCCCTGCCTGTAGATCTTTCACGCCCTTAAGTCCCCATACGTCACAACCATAGGCCATTGGGATACATTTTTCCCTATATACTTTTAACAGTGCAAGGACAGGCTTTGTTCCCAACCATTTTGCAAAATCCATGGTAGCCCCCACCACCCTTGCCAAAACATTCTTTTTGTGTGCTCTCTGCACCACCCACGGCCCATTACCATCAAACAACACACCCAGATAGGGGAAAGTTTGGACTTTAGTGAATTCAGCCCCCCGCAGAAGAACTTGCACCTTGCAGCCTTTTTAAAGCCAATTGTCATGGTATGTGATTTAGAAAATGTGGTTCCTAATCAAGCAAATTCAAAAAAACTATAAAAGCATCTAAGAGTTTTTGTAGTCCTACACCTGTCCTGGCAAACAACACGGCATAGTCAGCATACAGCAGTGTGGGTATAAATTTGATGCCAGCTCTCGGGATATCTCAACTAGTAGCCGAGAGGATGTCTCCTAGCTGGTTAATCTTGAGTGTAAACAGGAGGGAGCCAGGATACACCCCTGCCTGACCCCTCTCTTGACAGCCCACGAGGCTGTTACACAGCCATCCGCATTGTATCTCACCACTGCCCTGGTGTTATTAAGTGTGAATTGGCCCTTACTTACAACCACCTTGGGCCTTAGACAATTGTATCCAGAAAACAACATCAGGTGGTTGTGAAATTTAAACACATCTTTACTTATGCATGAGGTACATTTTACTTAATAATCATAACCTCAAATTTGTTTTAGTAATGATTGAACACAAAAGTTTTTTAAACTTTCACATTTGGTGTGATAAAAGAAAGGACAATCCACATTCCACTCGATGGAGTGAAACATTTTTGAAAAACACGTGTGAAATATGGAAAGATAAATCAAATATACATTGTGATAACGCAAAATATATACATGAACTAGGCAAAAATTGCATCTTCACCAATCCAAGATATTACAAGACCAGAGCATTACATTCACAGAAAGTGCTCTTTGTATTGGAATGTATAAAGGGTCCAAAGGTATCTAATATGGGCTTCCAATAGTTTCTTTAGACAAATGAATTTATACCTCTATATAGATACTGGTTGAACTTAGATCCCCTATTGATCCTGGTCTACGCGTTTGGAACCCACAATTACTTTGGGGCTTCTCTTCAGGACAAGGGTTTGGTGAATTCTTAGGAGGCACGACAAAAGGTTTTGATTCCGACTTATCAGTTGTCAAGGGTATTTTAGTCAATTACTAGGATATGTTACTCTATCGGGATGCTGACGTGCACCCGCCTCCCAAAACGTTATGTTTGTTAGTGCTGGGAGTCAAAATTGCCCTCCTCTGTATGACGCTGGGCGAGTCAGTGCCTCGCCCTGGCAGGTACATTGCTCTGTCAACTCCTGCAGTGCGACCAGAGACCCTTGTCGAGTAAATGCAGTCATCTTGTGGTGGCAGGCTGTCACTCGTGTTCAAGGTGTCCTCCCCTCAGCTCCCCTTTTCTCTGCTCCGTAGTGAGGTGCAGGGGGGAAGGAGAGTCGCACTGGCTGCCCTGGCAAGCCTGGAACCCACACAGTATAGGGTGCTTCCCTCATGACCAGTGGCTGCCCTATGCAGTTCTGCCACACTTACTTGACTGTAGATGAATGAGCCGAATTTAAAAGTGGGTAGCGGCCTCCCCCGACATTCAGCCCGCTGCTCTGCTCCGCTTGTATAATGCCCTGCAGGTGTCTGAGATGCCAATCACTCTCCCCTCCACCATCCCAGCAGGGACGAGTTGGGTTCACCCCAGCCAATCTCTGGGTTCGGCACCCCCTCAAAGAGATGCACTCCCCCGCTGGGCGATCAGGAGAGCAACACCGCGTTCATTCCTATGCCGTCATCTTGGGAAGCAGCCTCACAGTGCTCCGACGTGGCCTCTGCAAATCAGCCCTAACAGGGCATCTCTGTGCCACAAAGTATGTCTCGAGGGCTCGGCAGGTATAGCCTCTCTGTGGGAAATTATTCATACACTGAAAGTTGGGAATTAGTTTTAGGCAATGGAATTTGTTGAATCAGCAGTTTTACACTGACTTACTTAACAAGATTGGATCATTTAAACACTCCTACACCCTGTCTTTTGTTGAATAAACAGTCCATTGAACTTCTCTTGAAATTATACAATTTGATGCTGGTTGTGAGCATGTTTCAACTGATGCTGAATTTGTTTTGAATTGGTAATGTTGCATTTTCGTTCTGCGCAGTACATGATCAGTTGGCAAACATACAGATGAGGACCAGTCGTGACCTGTTGGTGGTGACTAACTCCATGTAACATTTTACCACAGCAGTGCATCCACGCACCTGTTACTCTGCAGGCTGGGATACCAAGCTTGCCTTCATCCCACTCTACTACTTCCCAACATTGTTGGCAGAAGCCCTGCAGGCATGGATTCATATAAGACCTGTCCCGGGAATTTGACACACTGTAATCTGTGGTCTTCTCCTTTTCTAACTCTCTTGGCATGTTCAGGCTCCTCCCCCACATCTCCAGAAATACTAGGGGGTACAAACCCTGGTGAAATCAATACAGGCAAGAATAGCAAGGAAATCTATATGGAGTGTCAGGTTGTGTTTTAATTGAAGAATGTTTGCTAAGGAATGCGCTTTGAACATTGCAAATCTGGCAAACTTGGTGATAGGGAGTTGAAGATTTAATTTGTTGTCATTTGTCCATTGGCTGCAGGGTCATACTGACCTAGAGTGCAATTAGGCAGTGCCCGATGGGCTGGTCTGAATGGTCAGTGAGTTGGCTGTTTTATGGTTTTCCAAACCGGTTTTTAGGTTTTGCCTGAGCAGCACGCATGCGCTTTCTGAAAAATCTATTGTTAAAAAAAAAGGCTTAAAGTCCGCACATTACTCACCATAGCTTACCATTGGTTGGCTTCGATGTCACTCTTGTTTCCTTGCTTCTGATTGGTCCTGTTCCTTCTTTGTTAGACCTGACAGCCTTAGGGTGGTCTTTCCCAAAGTTTTGCCTGCTAGCCTCAAATTGTGCTGAATGTTTGCTTCTGTTGGCCTTAGGACTCTGTGCACTTCACCACTGCTGACCAGTGCTAAAGTGCTTGTGCTTACTTCCCTAAACATGGTTTGATTGGCATACTCCTAATTGGCATATTTATTCACCTATAAGTCCCTAGTAGGGTGCAGTACATGTGCCCAGGGCCTGTAAATTACACACTACTACTGGGCGTGCAGCAGTGATTGTGCCACCTTAAGTAGCCCTTTAAACATTTCTCAGGCCTGCCATTAAAGAGCCCGTAATTGCAGTTTTAAACTGCCATGTCGACCTGGCAAGTTAAACCTCATGCCAGGCTCAAACCTTTAATACATATAAGTGCCCCGAGGGTAGGCCTTGGACAGTCCAGGGGCAGGGTGCAATGTATTTAAAAAGTAGGACATGTACTTTTAGGTTTTAAATGCGCTGGTAGTGAAAAACTCGTCTTTCACTTCTGCAAGGCCGATATCTCCCATAGGACAACATTGGGATTACTTTCTTACATTTTATAAGTGTAATTTCCAAATTGAAAGATATAACTGGTTCATGTTTGGTGTCTCTGGAATGCGATTTCAAATCCTAACTTATGGTGAAGTCTTATTTTAAAGTTGAATTCTGAAAATGCCACTTTTAGAAAGTAGGCCTTCTCTTGCTTTAGCCATTTGGTGCCTGCTGCCTGTCTCTGGTAGCATGACTAGCTGTAGTTGCGAGTTGGGCTTTGTGTATTCCACCTAGACAGGCCCATAGAATAGGAGCTTAGGTGTGACTGAGTGGGCTATCTTGGCAGGATGGGAGGAAGGAGCTGGACTCAGCCTGACTTACACCTTAATAGACCATGTCCTGTCACCACACAGAGGAATGCCTGCTGCCTGTAATTAGTCTTTAGCCAGGGCTGACAGGGCAGAACACCTGTATTCTTCTTTTTATTTATTTTTTATTTTTTATTATTATTATATACCCATAGAGCCAGTTTACAGAACATCAATTCATTATTACATACAAATAAGGCAATGCATTACATTTATACAGAATGAATACATCAAGGCTTTTATAAATATTAAAATCAGGCTTAAAAGGAGCTTATCATAGATATTATAAACATTATAAATACAGTACAGATGAAGCAGAACATACACTGAGCAAAACCAATTAAATAGGTGGGGCTAGGTAATATCCCTTCCTAAATACATGTACTCCCTTAGTAATCATAGTTTATGACATATCCCATATTCCTTCGCTTCTTCTCCTATCAGAACATCCTGCGTTCTTTCTCCACCCTGCAATGGGTGACCAGATTGCCCACCCCAGTTTCCTGGTCTCTCTGCCCCTGCACGCATATAATGCACTCTCTTGATTATAAAGCCCCAAGAGGCGAGCTAGCCACATTTGAAATGTAGGGGGGATCCGCATTCTTCCATCTTGCTGCTATCAATAACCTAAAAACAGCTCTGCAAATAAATACAAAATATTTCTCCGTGGTATCCAGACCTATGCCGCTATCCTAGCCCATAAGCATCAAGGTAGGGGATAGGTTGACCCTGCGTCCTAGCAGCCCCTCCCAGAAGCTTACCACCTCGTTTTTTACAGAAAGCAGTCTAACACAGTCATAAAACATGTGCACTATTGTTGCGGGTCTTTCCCCGCATCTTGGACAGCAATCGTCGGCTCTCTTGCCCCAGCTAAAACGTTTAGCTGGGGTGAAATACATGTTGAACAAGGTCTTCTAATGTTGTGCCTAAAGATTCGTTGACCGAAAGATTTTACCCACTAATAGCAGATCCACATCAGGATTGTTCAATTAACCAGCCCAATTAGTTTGTTTTCTCCAAATCATCCTGAATACTTTTTTGCAATATGCTATAGATATTCTTAATCCTGTTCCCTCTCCCTACAATTAGCTTGAGTAGCGGTATTCTTCCCCCGGAGAAGCTACTGGTCTTCGACGGTTGTATGTCATTACAACGCATTCTGTTGCAACGCATGCCTTTACTACGCATGCGTTACAACACGAATGCCGTTACCACGAATAACATTTACCACGAAAATGCTTTTACCACGCATATCGGTAAAGGCATTTTCGTGGTAAATGTTCTTTTTTTTTCTTTTTTTTTATAATACCCATGTGCGACCCCCCCGCCCCTATTTCTTCTAATAAATTCCCCTCCCCTCAACTTTAAAAATGTTTCCCTGTGCGATTCCCCCGCCCACAAACCCTTAAATTTATCCCTTCGCTACACCTCATTAATTCCTTAAACTAAATTCCCCCTTACCTCGCTAGTTCTCTCCTCTGGAAGCTCTTCCGATCTGCGTCGCACGTCGTAAAGAGGAAGCGGAAGTGTCTCCGTTTCCTCTAACGACGGTAGGACTCCGATTGCCTCCACATCGATGGAATCAGGTTTGGGTTTTTTTTGTGGGGGGATACCCCCCCAACCCCCCATTTTTTAATATTACATTTAGCACACATGCCTTTACTACGTATCTCGTAGTAAAGGTATGCGTGGTAAAGGCAATCGTGGTAACCACGCATGCGTTGTAATGCATGCGTGGTTACTGTTATACGTGGAAATGGCCGCGTTGTAGTGGCCGTTTCCCGTCTTCGACTAGCAAGAAATTCCCGAATTTTTATATATTTACAATATTGTCTGGTCGTAATCCTATACTCCTGTTGTAGGGCACCGAAGGGGCGTAGCTGGCCTAAATCATATATATCACCTATCATTGTTAGGCTGAGTTGTTTCCATTGCCTACCCATGGTATCATAGGAGGAATGCGGAAGAGCTTGTGATTGCCACAATGGGTTATGCTAGTTGATTTTTGGGATTAGCAAAGCCTTACGCACCTTAGTCCATACTTCCCAGGCGCTACGTAGGACCTTAGATCGCACCTTCCTAAAATAACTTGACTCCCCCTGACGTAATAGCAACCCCAAAGCCTCCATCCCTTATGATAAGTTCATATATTGTTGGGGTCTTGCAATTTCTTGCCTCCTCTGTTTCTTCGCTTATAGCCGAGCAAAATAAAATCGACATCTGGTGTAGAAGACACGCCCAATGATATAATAGAATATTAGGAAATGCAAGCCCGCCTTGTGCCTGCAGAAGTGCCATATATTTCAAAGAGTGTCTAACTTTTCCATATTGCCAAGTAAACTTTGAGATCACGGCTTCTAGCGTTTTTAAAATTTCTGCATCTATCATGAGCGGAATAGAGCGAAACAGATATAAAACTTTTGGCAGCATTGTCATTTTAAGAATGTTTCCTCTTCCTACAATAGACAGATGTAGTCCATTTATCCTCTTAAGATCTGCCGAAATTGCCTTTATCAGAGGGTTAAAGTTAGTCTTAACTATTGGACTAATACAAACCCTCAGGTAGATAGTATTCTCAATGCACCGAGGATCATTAAAATGTATGTTATCAGTACATACTTTCAACGTCTTCCCTTCGTTCAGAAAATAGCCTGATGCCTGCCCAAATTCCTTGGTAATAGCCGTAGCCTCCCTAATTGCATAGGCTGGGTCAGTAGTTAAAATAGCTATATCATCTGCATACACTAGTACCTTGGTTTCAAAGCCTCTAGAGACAATTGGTTTGATGACCTGACTTCCTAAAAAAAAAATTCTATCAGAGGGTTTATGTATAGGGCAAATAAAATAGGGGCGCAGGGACACCCCTGTCTTGTCCCCCTTGATATAAAAATATTGGCTGATGTTTCCCCCATTAGTTGTAACCGGGCTCTGGGGTTCATATACATTGCCTTAATGGCCCTGATAATTCTTGGCCCAAATCCTTTTAGCTCTAGTAACCCCCATAGAAACCTTGAGGCCACCCGATCAAACGCTTTTTCAGCGTCGAGGAGGATCATGGCCATCCGCCCCCCCCCCCCCCGTCGCAGCCTGTATGTCGAATAAAGTTATAGTCCGCCTGATGTGATCAGTCGTCCCTTTCCTGGGAATAAACCCATTCTGCCAGGGTGAGACCAGATGGCCAATAACCCTCCCCAGCCTGGTAGCCAATACTTTGGAGTACAACTTTGTGTCTGCGTTGATCAATGATATAGGCCTGTATGAGGATGGGTTATCTGATGGTTTGCCTTTCTTAGGAAAGATAATAATGTCTGTCTCCTTCCAGGATTCAGGTACTAGCCCATTTTGTTGTATTCCTAAAAACAGATCCAATAATTAAGGAGCGATCACTGTTTGTAATTGCTTATATATTTCTAGGGGAATACTATCAGGGCCAGCATCCTTCCCTGATGGTAACTCATGCAGTGCAGTTAATACCTCCTCTAATGAAAAGTCCCTGTCTAGCTCTTCCTTAGCCTGACTATTCAGGTAGGGGCCCCAGTTCAGTGCCTGTTATTTTAGGTGTGGCTTCCTGAATTGTCCCTCCATCTTTTTTATAAAGAAGCTGATAGTACTCCTGGTATACCCCGAGTATATCCTTAGTCTCTGTATATGTTTGGCCATCTTTCCTTATGACGGATATTTGATTCTTACAGTTTTTCTGCCAGATGCATAGTGCTAGCAGTTTCCCAGCTTGTTCCCAGGTCTCATATACTTTGATCTGTTACGACTAATATACTTTGGCCGATTTCTGCGTAAGCCAGCTGTTTAATTCGGCTTTAAGGGAGATGATTCGTAGTTGGAGATCTGCTGCTTCCCGTCCCTGAGTTATTAAGGCTGTATGATCTTCTTCTGCCTTGGCCAGCTCTGCTAGTAACCGTTCATTCTCTAGCTGACACTCTTTCCTTTTGCGTGCTACAAAGCTAACTGTCTCGCCATTTAGAGCAGCTTTGAAAGTATCCCATAGTATGTTACGGCTGGCACTATATCTATTAATATCTAATAATTCCTGAGCCCATTTCTTGATGTGTTCTATATAGGGCTTATTAACTGGGAGCTTCCTATCAAATATCCACTTATTACATGTCTTTTTAGGTGTATCAGCATCGATATCCAGTATTAGCGGATTATGATCCGAAATCACTTTCGGGAGTTTTTTAATCCCCACTTTATTAAAAAGACTTGTTGACATAAAAAAGTCAGCAATATTTTTTATGGGGACAAGAATAGTAGGTATGCCCTGGATTATTTTTACTCCCCAGATGTCAATCAGGCCATGGCTTTTCATGAGGGATGTCAGTGCTCTGTATACTCTGGGTTTTCGCCCCAGGTATCTTTGATATCTCCCCAGTTCGACTGATATACTAAGACCACCACAAATAATTAGAGGGCTGGGCCAGGTTGCGAGTTCTATCTCGAGATCCTCGAAAATCTCTGGGTCATCTTGGTTTGAGCCGTATATTGCGCATATAGTATAGCCTATCTCGAGCTCAACCACTGCGCCTATCGCCCAACTGCATCTGTGGCTTTATGCTTAGCTTTCCCCATAGCAACCTTTGCAAAAATCGCAACCCCCCCGAATATTGGAAGTCTGGGATGTACAGGCCAGCATATTGTACCCTCCCATACTAATCAGGTTCCTTTTCCCCCAGGGGATATGCTTTTCTTGTACACATACGATATCCAAAGTATTTAACCTAACAAATTCGACCATTCTTTGTCTTTTATTACGATCATTTAACCCACCCACATTTATTGTGCATATATTTATTTTGCCCATTTCTACTTGTTCTTTGAGCCAGCCTGATATGCCTTGGTTGCCTTTACTACCTTAAGCCATTCACAGCATAATGTTCCTTCAGTAACCTTAAATTCATCTCTGGGTATATATTGTTTTAACTTTTCTCCCCCCCCACCACCACCCCCTCCCGCCTTTGTCCTCCCCATCTCCCCGATTCCTCCCCACCCCCCACCCACCTTCCCTTACCCACCACCACCCTTGTGAAGCGCTCAGACCTAGGTCTGCACGTGAGATGAGCACAGCACACTTGACCAGGGGCTGTATATTTAAGACAATATTCATATGCTACCCTGTGATATTTTCTTCAAAAGATTGCTGTGTTGTATATACATTGATACTTATATTTATATTGTATTTTACTCATTTCATATATATCACCTTATATATGTATATTGCATCCTCCCCCTTTTTTTCCCATATATATATATATATATATTCACTGAAAAAACCATAGGTTTCACACACGTTATAGTTAGGAATTAGCATTTAAAAAACCTTGCAAATTCACTGAAAAAACCATAGGTTTCACACATGTTATAGTTAGCGGAAATTTTACTGATAAAAAACCAATGAAATTCCCCCGTTATAGTTAGTGCAGGCAACTATAACTCACGCGACCGCAATCCTCTGCTGATGCTAATACTGTATTTAGACACTTATTTGCCCATGTCTTCTTCCATACATTTTTAGCTATACATATATTACAAATATTTTTTTTTCATAAAGACACATATGTCATCAGCAGAAGATTGCGGTCGCGTGAGTTATAGTTGCCTGCACTAACTATAACGGGGGAATTTCATTGGTTTTTTATCAGTAAAATTTCCGCTAACTATAACATGTGTGAAACCTATGGTTTTTTCAGTGAATTTGCAAGGTTTTTTAAATGCTAATTCCTAACTATAACGTGTGTGAAACCTATGGTTTTTTCAGTGAATTTGTACGGTTTTTTAAATGCTAAGTTACTTTACGCCATTCGTGGCGTGCGCGCCCACTTAACGCAGTTCGTTCCGTGCGCGCACGGTGCGCTTTGCGCACCGTGCGCGCACAGTGAGCACGCGGTGCGCTTCGCGCACCGCGCGCCCACTTTACGCAGTTAGTGCCGTGCACGCACGGTGGGCACGCGGTGCGATGACAAAGCAAGAAAGCACGTCAACAAATCTGTTTCTGCTTTCCTCCGTGACTATGGTAGGCCTGGGCAAAAATTTCGTTCCGTTCGCGGAAATTGCGATAATTTGACATTTTTGCGTTCCGCGGAAAGCGCGAAAATGTCAAAAATTCCGGTTTCCGCAGCTTGGCGATAATTTGTTTCTTGCTCGCGCTGTAAAATAATACATTCTCGCGCGCGCGCGATCGCCTTACCTGAATCCCTGCGTTCGCCGACAAGTTTTCTTGATCCGGTCGCGTTCTCCATGAGATGTTGTATTGTTTTTAGCCATTTGCGCTGTCTCGCGACAGTTCGCGCCCGCAGTGACGTCATGCGTCGCGCGATCACGTCTTTCTTCTCGCGATCATGCACCGCGAGAACAACTCAAAACAAGATGGCCGCGCCCGCAAGCAACCACATGGGTAAGTTGGCGACCCGCAACCATGCAGAAAATCTCGCGAACATGCCGGAAAAAAACTTCCGCATCTTCGCGATATTTCTGCTTGTTTGCGATAATTTTAAACATTCTCGCGATAATTTGCAAAGGTTAATTCCGCAAATTCCGCCCACCCCTAGACTATGGTATGGGTGCCATTTACCACAACAACTTGCTTTATGACATGCAAGACATTTATAGAGGAGATGGTGTGCACTTCAATGATGAAGGGAACAGAGTCTTCCTCTTGAACCTTAGACTCTGCATCGGTACTTACTTGTAGGTACCACTAAAAAATCATTTCATAAACACAACGGCTCTTTTTAGAGCCCCCTAATATCTAAACACTTAAATCTGATTTTCATTTTTTTTTTCTTTTTTTTTCTACCGTACGCTTACCGTAAGCTTACCGTACGCGTACCCCGTGATTTTTTTTAAAATCAATAAATGTTTTCTTTGTACTTTTCTGTCCTTCTTTGACCCCCTTACAAATGTTAGGGGGTCTGTAACTCTCCTCATTGCCCCCTTTCCTTGTTTTCACTCTTTTTTTTCAGAGTGAAATACACAAAATGGCGGCCGCCGCTTCCTGGTTTCGACCGATTCGAATGTTTACTAAGATCTAAGAGCCAATCAGAATCGCGCTCGCGCACGCCACCGTACGCTTACCGTAAGCGTACGGTAAGCGTACCGTAAGCGGGCTCAGATATATATATTGATTTAAAGGCTATTTTCTCAGAATCTACTGAACAGATTTACACCAAACCTACAAAAGGCACTTCCTTGACCTAGGGACTACCTCTCTGCCAAATTTTGAGTAATTCTGTTCAGCCGTTCGGGCTGTAGCTCGTTCTAAAGGTCCTATGGAAAAATGCATGGGAAAAACGCGTTTTGGGACCCCCCTTTTATCTCAGCCCCCGCTTGACGGATCCCCCCGAGACTTTCAGGGTAGGAGCGGAGCGTAGCGCCCCACCTATTTTGAGAAATTCGCGAGGATTCGTCGACCGGCGCCAAAGTTATTCAAAATAGAATGTTGAGGTTTTCCTATGGAAACGTGGTCCTAACTATAACTACCTACTGGCGACCGCCAGTAGGTAATATATATATATATATATATATATATTGTTAGTGATCTTATACATTCAAAATTCAGTCGTATATACTCCTGAAAGGCGATGCTTTGAGCCTGTAATCATGCCCCCCATCAGATTTCTACGCCTCTTTCACTTGGATTTATCCAGACCGTCCAGGAATTCTTTTGCCTTGATTTCGGAGGAGAAGAATCGCGTCTGACCCTCCCAGACCACTTTCAGCTGTGTTGGAATGATCAGGTAAACCTGTAAATTTTTTTCCTGGAAGGGCTTGATCATCTGTCTCAGGCTCCATCGTCTCTCCACTGTAGCGTGGCAAAAGTCGGGGTGCACAAAAAAGGACACCCCACCACTGGACCTTTTCAATTTGGGCCTGACTTTTTCCGATACCTCTTGGTGAAGCAAACATTTTCCAAAATAACAAGAATAGCCCCGGACCTTGCATCCTCTTTTATAGGATATCTTATCTTAAAGGGAGTTCGGTGAGCTCGCTGTATCTCGTGTGACCAGTTCCATTCAGATAATTCAGGAAAAGCGACCCTTTGCATCTCCCCTATGTATGTTCGAGTATCGGACCCATCCACACCTTCCGGGCCCCCTAGCACATGCAGATTGTTCCTCCTCTGTCGATTTTCATGGTCCTCCAGCTTCCACTGAATGTCCTTTAGCTGGGCTTCATGTGCTTCAGTCTGTACCTGTGTTGCTGGTAGGTCCGACTCTGCTGTGACAATCCTAGTCTCGAGGTCTGACATTCGCTCCCCCATGGTGTTGCAAGACTTGGTCAGTTTCTTGACCACCCCCTGCACCTTGCGCAAAGCAGACTGGGCCTTTCGACTATCCTGACGTGTCTCTTCTCGATGCATCAAAATCGCCTGATAAATAGCATCCAAGGTTGGGGGGTCCGGGTTGGCTAGGGCTGTGGTCTCCCCTGGGGGAGAGCATGCCAGTTGGGTCACCGACACTTAAGGACTTTGCCACCCAAACGTTGCGCAGCAGACTTTCTCCTTATTTTCCGAGCAGTTAGGGCTTGAGCTCCAACACTTTCTTCCGGATCAGTCTCAATGCTTCTGAGTTCGGAGGAGGAGCCAAGGGCGTCCTCGGACCATTCAGTCCCCCCTGAGGTTCTTTCTCGAGGCCTCCTTTGTTTCCTTTCTCAGTCTCCTTCTCGCCTTGCTCACCTTTCTGACAATCCAAAAGGTGCTGCCACCGAGTAGGGATCCGTACCTTTCTTTATTTCCTGTTGATTGATATTATTGCTTAGTTGTATGAGTTTTCTACATACTGCTAGGGGGGGAATTTTTCCCCTGATCCGGGGGTGTTACAACGTCATTCTTAAGCAATGTCTCAGTGCTCCCCCCCGCTCCATCTGATCCTATAGAACCTCCGCCTGACGTTATCCTGGCAGGGGCTATGGTCTCACATGCCACCCTCCCAGCCTGCAAAGAATCGCTCAGGGTCAGTGTCAGTGTTTTTGTAAGCTGCGTATTTGGCTCTGGCAGCCTACCTTCAAGGAGCGGTAGATCTGAAGACTCTATTGCTGGTTGATCTTGGAAACATGCTGGTCCAGGACACTCCTCCACTTTCTGCTCCAACCGAGGCTTGCTAGCTCCTCTGCGGTCTGCCTCAGCTCCCGGCTGTTGTTCCCGACCTCTCTGAAGCAGATCAAACACCAAGGGGCCGGCAGGACGTTGTTTCCCTGTAGTCCCGCCTCTTCTCCTCTTCTCTGAGGATTGCTCACTGTGCTGGTGCAGTGTCAGACGCCGGCGCCCGGGCACCGACTCCACCGGGCTCTCCAGGTCATGTTCCGCCGCGGGTCCGCTCTGCATCTGTCGGCCCCTCCTGCCTTGGGGGCGCCTCCAATTCCTGCGTTCTTTGGCCCCATTACCTCAAGCAGCCAACTCGGCCCACCGCAGTCCACACAGGGTGAGAGCGCAGTTGCGATTAGCTTCAAAATGTACAGCGCTAATCTGGCCCAGTCCGCCCACACACAGCAGTGGCAAGGGCGGGTTCCGATTGCGGGGGGTTTCAATTCTTTGTATTATGCCTTGTTATTCAGTTATCACCGCAGGGCACAGGGCATTCGTAATTTCTGTTGCAGCCCTTCGGTCATTGTGCTGCTACCGGCCTCCTAAGTGGCTGCTATCTTGCTTCCTCTGCCAACGTGATGTTTCTCCTAACCTTTACTCCTTCCCAGGCCCTGAGTCAGGAGATATAAATCCCTGCACAGCTGCTTCTGCCTGTACACTTCAAAGGCACCATTGGGTTTAAGTACTGGACCTCAGGCACCATCACTTTAGTACACTTCTGAACCTGTGGATACCCTGTTAGGAAGAAGAACTGCTATGCTCCTGAAGGATTCCCACTCTGAAGGACTGCTGCTCTGCAAGAACTGCTGCCTTGCTGTGCTGATCCGCTGCCCTCCTTGTCTGGGTGAGGACTGGACCTGCATCCCTTGAGCCCAGAATTACTCCAAGAGCTAGTTCGCTGGCCTCCTGATCTGAAGTCCCAGGGACATAACAGGCTTCCAACAGCCACTCCACTGTGCCTGGAATCTTCCACCTGTGAGGAGTCTATCATGCCCAGTGGTGTCACCCCAGTCCTGGACCCTTGAATGTGGGCCTAAGTTGCTTCCCAGTGGCTGCTGAGCGGCGCATCCTCAAACCACACCGATGCATCTCCTTTGCTGAGCGGCGTATCCTCTGGCAGAACTGGCACATTACTGCTGCTATGTGGATTGGACCTGGTGCAGAAGGCCCGCATCACCTCGTAGTACTCAGAACCAACGTATTGACAAAGGCGCAGTGCATCTCTGACTCAGGTCTTCGCATCTCTCATCTACAGTAGCTTGACGTTGACGAGAGCCTCGGTATCGCAGCCTTGTAGCTCTTCGTAACTGACTAATCACCATCTGCGCCCCGCATCCTCTCAACCTAGACTCCACATCACAAGCCCCTTTGATGGGTTCCTTGTCGTCGACGCAATAGCACCGCAACCCCCACCGCATTTCGGAACCAATGCATTGCTTCGGCTATGCAACGATTCGTAGCCTCGGATCCATGCAACACTTCACAACCAAGATTTGTCGTACTCTGTTCAGCGGCCTACCTGGGTCCCTATAGCCTGGCCACACTCCATCATGGCCGGCCTGAACTTGTGACTTTGCACTGGTAGATGCGACCAGATATCCATTGTTAGCGCTTTGTGCTTCTTAGTTCTATGTTACCTAAAAACTTAAACAATGAATATCTCTGGGTCTACTGATAGGACTTTTGTCATTTTGGTGTTATCATATTTATTAAAATCTACTTTATTTTCCTAAATCACTGTTTTTAATGTTTGAAGTGCTGCACAAATACTTTACACATTGCCAAGTTACCAGAGAGTGAGTACTGGTTAATTTAAGGTTTGCATGCCTCTTACCCCGACTAGGATTGTGGTTGCTGTTTGACCAGGGCTCATGCCCCAGTCAACCAGTAACCCAATTTGTAATATTCCTGCTTCCTCCCAGGGCTTCAGTGTCATTTCTGCAGTTGAGCATGGACCTAGTACAGCTTCCTGTCTGTGGCCAATGTCCTATCACTGGCCGTAGGCAGCTGCATATACTTTATTTACATGCATTACTCTAGAAGGGTGCATGCGTCATAACCCCTTTCAGCCAGGCCTAACTGTGGTGATACAAGCCTTTACTCCTGATGTCCCGGGCCTGACCTACTATGGAGTCAAGTACCCCTTTTGTATTGACTATCAGTGGTAGCTATGGAACAAGCAGTCAAAGTATCTCCCGGGGTTGGTGGTGGGGGGGGGGGGGTAGTTTAATTACAAGTAAGTGAACAAGACTTATAGCTCAAAGTACAAAAAGTGTAGAAAACAAAGAAGTATTTAATTTCTAACTCTACTCAATTAAAGTAATTACAACATTCATGAGCAATAACACAATCCCCTTGAGGTTAGAACACTAGTCATTGTCAGACAATTCCCTGTCCCAACCTCCTTCTTATAATATGGTCGGGATTATTCCCTATTCATTGGTGGCTGCATCCAGGGAATGTTTACTACTAGGCTGTACACAAGAGTTCCCCTTCGGCTCTTTATGAATTTGTCAAAAGTGTCTATGGAGCTGTAGCACCATTAGCAGTCTTACTCACTCCTGCAGCAGGGAATTGTTCACCGTTGTAGCAGGTGCCCTCAGTGTAAGCACCTGTGAGTTCTGATCCTGAACTTAGAAGTCTGCCTGCTCGATCCCACACAGCAGCACCCAGCGGTGCAGGTTTTCTCTCCTGAGCAGCCCTGCCGGAGTATTTCAGTTAATGGAGCAGCTTCCACCTTGCAAAAATGTGGTACGTCGACCTTCCCCAGCGGGTTGTGGATGGGGATCCTGTCTTCAGCTCCCGACTGGAGCCCATCGAGGGTGCATCATCCTCCATGGTGCCCTCACCAGTACTTTGGGTCTGTCAGGGGCAGTTCTCTCACTGTGCGGGCTCAACCTGCCGAATGCAGCCTCAGTCTTTTCTTGGGCGACGACCCACAGTTTCTTGGTGCAGTTGGTACTGCAGCCCCTCCTGGCATTCAGGGTTGCCGTGGGACTTTACAGTATTGATGCAGACTCCACTGGTGCAAATGCTACTATGGTGATAAAGAGGCCCCTCCTGGCATTTGGGGCTCACCTTAGCGCAGCGGTAAGGTTTGGCAAGTGGCACTTGGTGTTATCCCACAGTTCAGTCCAAGGTGGCCCTCTCCTCATATACAGGGGTCGTCAAATCGATACGGCACATGGGCAACGACCCAATCGGTGCACAGCCATTTCCTCACAGCTCGCTCAGGGAGTCTTTCAGCAGGGCTTCCCAGTGGACCTCGCTCCCTCCAATGCTCTTCTTTTTCTCACAGGGTACACTAGTCTTGGCAAGCAGGCAGGTGCTGGTGATCCAGGGCAGTAGATCTTGATTTCCCTGGGTGATGTCCCAGCGCTCCACATGGACGCTAGAAGGCCTTTGCTCCTAGTCCTGGTCACAGGCAGAATACTTGTAGAGTTTCCCCTCCTTACACAGTGGTTATGTCTGCTTGGAAGATGACAACATTTAGGGTCTAAGCCACCCCTTATAGTCCATTTCCAGGTACCAAATGTGATTTAGGATCTGAGCCTGTAATGTTTTATGTTGGGTTTCAGCTTCTTTTGAAGTGGACACTTCTCTTTTTCTTCTTTCCTCTTGAATGGATGTCTGTCCAGCAGGCAAGATTCCGAAGCTGATTGACCCACAACACAATTCATGGGAGTTACCAGAGTTCACACCTGGAGGTCAGCCACAGTGATATGTACTTTAAAATATTGATCCCAGGCTCCAGCACCACTCTTTATGATTCTCTTCTCCTTCCTCAGATGTGTCCAGGTTTCTTTGTGGTCTATCACTGAATCAAAGAACACCCTTTGAAGTGTACAGGAGAAGCCCGACTCTCCTCTCCAGTGTGTGTCCCACCCAGCTTACAGAAATGAAACAATACACACATCTGTCTGGGAGCATTCCTCTCCACTCCATGTCTTCTCCAGGCAGGCAGGCCTGGACTTCCCAAAATTGAACTCCGGGTCCTCCATGTAATGTACCATTTCAGGCACACTTACACTCAGTGCACATTCAGAGCACGCTCACTACCCATCACTGTTACCTCCTTGCATTGTACCATTTCAGGCACGCATAGATTCAACATGCACATTCAGTCTGCGTGCACAGTTCAGTACTGTAGCTTTTCTGTATTATAACAGGATGTGCTATTTACAAACACACACTCTGCCAGCATACACATTCACCATGTGGGCGCTGCACAACAGTTCACCTTTCATGCATTGTACTTCACGCAAGCACACATACACCCAGCACATGCTTTCATTGCGCACTCACTGCACAGCACTCCATCTCTCATGTAATGTATACCTTGCAAGCATACATTCATACAGTACATGCACTAACCACACATATACTGCACAGTACTGTCCTATATTGGTACTGTACCATTCCCAGGCACACATACATCCAGTGCAGAGTCACTGCTCCTGCGCTGAGCAACACTTCAGAGATACCTGATGTAGGCCGAGGGTGAGTTAATCACACAGCAGTGGAATGTTCGAAAAGGCGAGTGAGCCTGTAGGCCCCACTCCAGTGGCACAAGGTAACAAGCATTGGCAAAGCCAATGGGTCTCGCATTTGTGTTAAATTTATTTCTTACGCGCATGTATACCCGAGGGTGTCTTGGCGCTAGCTTGAACTGAGCCAGAACCCCCAGTGTTCATGGGGATTCAATAGTGCTTACAGGACCGAAAAAGGTCGTGTTTAAGAGCTTTTCTGAATGGAAGTAGGTTGTTCAAGAATTTAATGTGTAGAGTAAGGGGGGTTCCAGTTTTTTGTTGTACTAATCACAAAACTTCTTCTGCCCCAGAAAGCAAGTTTGAATTTTGGGACTATCACATTCTTAGCTGAGGAAGAGCATAGTGTTCTGCGTGGTAGATAACATTTGAATTTGTTCCTCAGGTAGTCTGGTCCTATTCCATGTAGGGCTTTGAATGTGAGACAGAGAGCTTTGAAAGTTATCCTGTGTCTAACCAGTAGCCTGTGTAGCTATTTTAATGCCCTGAAAGCAAATGTAAATTTGGGGATTCCTAGCAACATTCGTGGTGCAGCGTTCTGTAGAATTTTCTGATTTTTTCAGGTGTTGTTGTTGCATGTTTCTGTAGAGAGCATTACAGTAGTCAATTTTAGATAGATGTGACCACTTTATTTTTTAAGCTCAGAGGGAATATATGGGAGAATCTTCTTTACAGTCCTCAGCATATAAAAGGACGCAGATGTGACTGCATTAACCAGTGCTCCCCAAGTAAGTTTGTCATCCATTCAGACTCCCATAGTCTGGGCTTTCTTCCTATGTGTCAGAAGCAAGCCCAGTTCCTGAGGCCACCACGAAGGGGTCCAGAAGGAAGTTTGGCTGCCGAATAAAATGACCTCTGTTTTTTCAGAGTTTAGCTTCAGAAAAGTTTGAGCCATCCATGCACTGACTGCATGCATATAGTCATGAAATCTGTTGTTTGTATCCTGCTCCTTCTTGGTTAGGGAACAAAGATTAAAGTATCATCTGCATAGGACGCAAGCGAGTGTGTAACATAAAAGTTAAACAACATGGTCTCAATGAGGAGCCTTGGGGACCCAACAAGACAATGAGAAAAGTTTGGAAGTATATTCATTGAGTGACACTGCATGACCTAGAAGAAAGCATCTCAGAAGAGCGAGGGGAGGTCCTTCTATTCCAACATAATGGAGGAGGCTTATCAGAAGCTCATGGTTGACCCTTTCGAAAGTTGCTCCTAGGTCTAATAATATGAGAGTCACACTACCACCTTGATCAAGGGCTTCTCTGATCTCTTTGGTGGCCGTGATCAAGGCTCTCTTGGTGCTGTGACAACTTCTGAAGCCATATTGAGCGGAGTCCAGGAGATCATTGTCCTGTATAATGGCTGCCAATTGTGTAGTAAAGTTTTTTTTTGCCATTTCTGCTAGAAATGGCAGCCGAGAAATAAGGTGGTAGCTTTTGGAATCAGTTGGATTGAGAAGGTTTGTTAGGCAGTGAAAGCATAGATTCAATCTTCCATTGCAGTTTTAAACTTCCAATTAAATATGCCTGTTAAATTGGCAGCTATGATGTTGGATGTTGATCTAAAAGGGACCCAGACTCAAGGGTTTTAATGAGCTGAGTAACCTGCTCAGTAGTTGAATTTGTGAATTTTATAAGATGACCACACTTGAGACAGCAGGAGGGGGGGCATTTTTCCCTAGAGTTGCAGATTGGAAGGCTGAGAATCTATTATATACCTCTTCAACCTTTTTTTGGAAAATGCTAAGTCATCACAAAAGGTCTGACTAGCGACTGCTGAGTAGTTAGTGGCGGTTGAGGTAATGTTTTTACACCTATTTTTTAGCTGCCTCGATTTTTTGGGTAACATAGTAGGAATATTCTCATTCGAGCAAAATTTTATATTCGTCCATTTACCGCTGGTGGTTCTCTTTCGCAGAAAGGAGGTCATCCTTTCTCCATTTATGTTCTTGCCTTCTGCATATTTGCCTTTGGGTTCTAAATATTTCATTAAACCAGGGCGTGGAAGGCATTTTTAAATAACACTGTCTTTTACCCATGTGTTATGGAGTGAAGTGGATGTATGTGGTGTGGAGTGGAATTAGTTGGGCTGGATTAGAAATGTTAGTTGTGGAATTGTGTGGTGTGGGGTGGATCTGTATACTGGAATTATGTGGCATGGTGTGCAGAGGAATTAGGTGGCTAATAACTATGTGGTATTGAGTGTACTGGAATTATGTGGAGTGGTATTATATGTTGTGGAGTGTAATTATGTGGGATGGTACTTTGTGTTGTGGAGTGATATGTAGTGGAGTTAAATTATGTGGTGTGATGCTGAATTTTGTGGCATGATGTGGAATATTGTAATGGATTGGATGTATGTGGTGTGTTGTGTAATGTGTGTTGTTGAGTTGAATTACATGGTTTGGTGTTGAAATATGTGGTGTGGAATGGAAATGTGTGGCGTGGAACTGTATGGCATTGAGTGGAATTCTGCTGATTGGAATTATGTGGCATGGTATGGAGTATTTTTATGTGGATTGTTGCTATGTGACATAGAGTGGTTTTATGTGGGGTGTATTTATGCGGTATTGAAAAAACATGAATGTGACCATGTGTAAATATAACTGGTGCTCTTAACAGTATTAACAAATGCCACCTTACTGAATCCCATAAAGGCTTTATCCTTCGTTTAAAGCACTCTGGTTGGGTTTCTTGGGCCTTGAAGCAATTTTGACAGCTGCTTAGGCTCAAACTAAACTGATATGTTGCCACCCATCTTTTAGGCTCAAACTAAACTGATAAGTTGCCACCCATCTTCTGTAACCTTGAAAATGGCATAAGCATGGGGGGGTCAGATCATCGGAAAGTCACACTCCCTTCAAAATGATTACTGTTTTGCAAAGCTTGGAACAGTTTGAGCCCCATTACGATGGCATAGTAACAGTGAACGGGACCGTCCGCCAGAGGTGCGGCGGTCCCGCTGTGGCTATTAGGATGCCACCGCCACCATGGCGGTGGCATCCCCCGTTCACAACATTGTGGCGGGCGGTTCTCACAGCACCTCTCGCCACAATGCTGTGAATACACGTTGTGCATTGACATGCACAAGGTGACAGGCACCGCGCTGTGCCTGCTACCTTGTCCATGCCAATGTAGGGGGGTACCATAGGTACCCCCAATGTGCACCCCTCACTCCCCAAGCGGAGGATGGTCTTCCCGTCCGCCGCGGACCACCCAGCCATACTAATATGGCGGGGGTCAATCATGCAGAGATGGCGGGCGGATTGCCCCTTCCGAGCCAGCGGTGGCTACCGCCGGCCCGGCGGGGGCAATCCACCCGCCAACCTAATGGGCCCCTTAGTGCTGTGAGGTTACACAGCACACCTAACATGTACAAAACAGAACTATTGGACAACAGCTAAACTTGGTCCATATTTCATCCAATTTAGAAAGATGAAATGCCAAGTTCAAGACATGAATCTGTGATCGTCAGATGACACGCAAATGTCTGCAGCAAAAAAATCACATCTCAGAGATTTGTTTTGAGCCGAAAATGCACAGATCCAAAAAGTGTCTGGCTGAAAAGTAATTGCAACGGAATGTGGCCGCACCTTGCCTCAGAAATGTACCCACTTCGAGCGAAAAAAACAGAGTGCTACAGTCTTCAAAACTACAGAGACAGAAAGCATCTGGCACAGCTTGTAGTAGGCTCAAACTAAACTGATAAGTTGCCACCCATCTTCTGTAACCTTGAAAATGGCATAAGCATGGGGGGGGTCAGATCATCGGAAAGTCACACTCCCTTCAAAATGATTACTGTTTTGCAAAGCTTGGAACACTTTGAGCCCCATTACGATGGCATCGGAACAGTGAACGGGACCGTCCGCCAGAGGTGCGGCAGTCCCGCTGTGGCTATTAGGATGCCACCGCCACCATGGCGGTGGCATCCCCCGTTCACAACATTGTGGCGGGCGGTTCTCACAGCACCTCCCGCCACAATGCTGTCAATACACGTTGTGCATTGACATGCACAAGGTGACAGGCACCGCGCTATGCCTGCTACCTTGTCCATGCCAATGTAGGGGGGTACCATAGGTACCCCCAATGTGCACCCCTCACTCCCCAACACCCTGGGGGCCTGCTAAGGACCCCCAACAGCAAAGACCGCAAGCCTTTCCATGGCGGCAACGCTGCCATGGAAAGGTGAGTCACCGCTTGCATGATAATATGGATGGCGGTGTCTTGCAGACAACGCCACCATATTATGGCCTTTTTCCGCCCGGTCGACGAGTCAACCGGCGGAAAAGCGGCGGATGGTCTTCCCGTCCAGATCCAAAAAGTGTCTGGCTGAAAAGTAATTGCAACGGAATGTGGCCGCACCTTGCCTCAGAAATGTACCCACTTCGAGCGAAAAAAACAGTGTGCTACACTCTTCAAAACTACAGTGACAGAAAGCATCTGGCACAGCCTGTAGAATTAGCGCCTGCTGCCAAATACCGGTGCTTCTTACAGCTTTAAATCCTGGGGGTAGAAGGCAGAACAGCTCTACCTTTCATCCTGATTCCGGTTTAATTTATTGCTCTCCCTAATAATTGGATTGTATCCAGTAATGACCTTTGTGTTGAGTTTTTAGCATTTATGTAGACACAATCTACCAATAGCATGACATCACATTACTTTATTTTGTGCCACTGAAAGCAGCTAGTGCAAAATGTTTGGATTTCGTATGAGACAGCGCTGCTGGCAAAATCTTTTGTAAACTGATAAAAAAACTTAAAACGGGCATAGAGCCCGCCCATTACTTACCATTGTTTGGCATTGATGTCACTCTCGTTTCCTTGCTTCTTATTGGTTAGCACATCCTGCGAAATTAGTGTTTGCCCCTGCAGTGAAGCATGGACGAAGTCCATGTCTGCAGGAAGAACTCTTCCTGTGTGCAGCCAGTGTCCTTCTGCAAGTACTTTTTTACATACTGCACATCAGTGCGGGCTTCTGGGCAACATGGCTTAAAGTAAAGGAAACAAGCATTGGCATAGCCAATAGGGCTCACCTTTGGGACCTTATAAGTGTTTAGCTGCAGCTATTGGCTTTGCCAATATCTTTAAGCTATGTTGTAGAGCATTATGGTTGCTGTACAGCATGTTGATAAGTTATAATAAAAAAGTGTTATAAGCATTTTTGTTACCTTATTTGTACCCAAGAAAACATCATCTACAACTGAACATCCCTATTAAAAAAATAATTAACATGAAAAATGCCTTCTAGTTTTTTTGTCCTTGCACTGCTGGTAACTTCTTCCTACCTGCTCTAATTCTTGTTTGTTTTTTTGTGATGGGGGAACATAAACAACGGGAGGGTGGAGGTTGGGAAATAGTACCTGAACTACAACATGAGCAGCAGACGGACACTAGGGGAGAGTCAACAGATGCCACATTCTGAGGCCGACTGAGGTGGTGCTGAGTGATGCTGTTGTGATGCTCAGGTGATGCTGAATGATACTCAGGTGATGCTGAGGTGGTGGTGTGCTAGTACGGAGCTGAGGTGGTGCTGGGTGATGCTGAGGTGGTGCTGAGTGATGCTGAGTCAAGCAGAGGTGGTGGTGCTGCACTGGTTCCCAGATGCTGCTGAATGATGTTGAGTTGGTGCTGTGCTGAGGTGATGCTGTGTTGATGCTGAAGTGTTGCATTGGTGCTGCATTACTGTTGAGTTGGGGTTGTGCTCGTGCTGAGGTGAGACTGTGATGATACTGAGATGGGGCTGCGCTGATGGTGGTGCACTCATGGGGAGTGGGTGCTGAGATGCTGAGATGGTTATATGCTGATGCTGCGCTGGTCCTGAGGTGGTGCTGCTCTGATGCTTAGTTGATGCTGCACTGGTGGTGGTGCACTGATGAGGAAGTGGTGCTGTGCTGATGCTGAGGTGGTGCTGTGGTGGTGCTCAGATGATGCTGAGTGATACTGAGGTAGTGGTGAGTGATGCTGTGGTGGTGCTGAGTAATGCTGAGGTGGTGCACTGGTTTGCAGGTGGTGGTGAGTGATGCTGAGTTGGTGCTGTGCTGAGTTGATGCTGCACTGCTACTAAGGTGCACTGATGGAGGGATGGTGCTGTGCTGATATGGTGCTGTGCTGACATTGAGGTGGTGCTGCAGTGATGCTAAGCTGGTGCTGCACTGGTGGTGGTGGTGGTGGTGCACTGATGAGGTGGTGCTATGCTGAGGCTGAGATGGTGCTGAGGTGCTGCTGCTGAAGTGGTGCTGCACTGATACTGAGGTCGTGCTGTGCTGATGCTTTGCTGGTGCTGAGTCAAGCAGAGGTGGTGGTGCTGCACTGGTTCCCAGATGCTGCTGAATTATGTTGAGTTGGTGCTGTGCTGAGGTGATGCTGTGTTGATGCTGAAGTGGTGCATTGGTGCTGCATTACTGTTGAGTTGGGGTTGTGCTCGTGCTGAGGTGAGACTGTGCTGATACTGAGATGGGGCTGCGCTGATGGTGGTGCACTCATGGGGAGTGGGTGCTGAGATGCTGAGATGGTTCTATGCTGATGCTGCGCTGGTCCTGAGGTGGTGCTGCTCTGATGCTTAGTTGATGCTGCACTGGTGGTGGTGCACTGATGAGGAAGTGGTGCTGTGCTGATGCTGAGGTGGTGCTGTGGTGGTGCTCAGATGATGCTGAGTGATACTGAGGTAGTGGTGAGTGATGCTGTGGTGGTGCTGAGTAATGCTGAGGTGGTGCACTGGTTCGCAGGTGGTGGTGAGTGATGCTGAGTTGGTGCTGTGCTGAGTTGATGCTGCACTGCTACTAAGGTGCACTGATGGAGGGATGGTGCTGTGCTGACATTGAGGTGGTGCTGCAGTGATGCTAAGCTGGTGCTGCACTGATGGTGGTGCACTGATGAGGTGGTGCTATGCTGAGGCTGAGATGATGCTGAGGTGCTGCTGCTGAAGTGGTGCTGCACTGATACTGAGGTCGTGCTGTGCTGATGCTTTGCTGGTGCTGAGTCAAGCAGAGGTGGTGGTGCTGCACTGGTTCCTAGATGCTGCTGAATGATGTTGAGTTGGTGCTGTGCTGAGGTGATGCTGTGTTGATGCTGAAGCGGTGCATTGGTGCTGCATTACTGTTGAGTTGGGCTTGTGCTCGTGCTGAGGTGAGACTGTGCTGATACTGAGATGGGGCTGCGCTGATGGTGGTGCACTCATGGGGAGTGGGTGCTGAGATGCTGAGATGGTTATATGCTGATGCTGCGCTGGTCCTGAGGTGGTGCTGCTCTGATGCTTAGTTGATGCTGCACTGGTGGTGGTGCACTGATGAGGAAGTGGTGCTGTGCTGATGCTGAGGTGGTGCTGTGGTGGTGCTCAGATGATGCTGAGTGATACTGGGGTAGTGGTGAGTGATGCTGTGGTGGTGCTGAGTAATGCTGAGGTGGTGCACTGGTTCGCAGGTGGTGGTGAGTGATGCTGAGTTGGTGCTGTGCTGAGTTGATGCTGCACTGCTACTAAGGTGCACTGATGGAGGGATGGTGCTGTGCTGATATGGTGCTGTGCTGACATTGAGGTGGTGCTGCAGTGATGCTAAGCTGGTGCTGCACTGGTGGTGGTGGTGGTGCACTGATGAGGTGGTGCTATGCTGAGGCTGAGATGGTGCTGAGGTGCTGCTGCTGAAGTGGTGCTGCACTGATACTGAGGTCGTGCTGTGCTGATGCTTTGCTGGTGCTGAGTTCGTGCTGCACTGGTACCGAGGTGGCGCCGAGTGATACTGAGGTGGTGCTGGTGTGCTTGTGCATGGGTGGTGCTGAATGATGCTGAGGTGGTGCTGAATGCTGCTTTGATGGTGCTCAGGTGGTGCAGTGCACCATGGTGCCTAGGTAGTGCTGAGTGATGCAGAGTTGGTGCTGCACTGGTGCTGAAGTGGTGATGCACTAATGGTGAAGTGGTGTTGAGTTGATGCTGAGTTGCTGCTGATGTGTTGATTTGCTAGTGATGTGGTGGAGCTGGGCTGGTGCTGAGTTGGTGGTGGTGTGGACGTGATACTGTGCTGATTCTGAGGTGGTGCTGTTGAGTGATGCTGTGGTGGTACTGAGTGACGCTGTGATGGTGCTGAGTGATGCTTTGGTGGCGCTGAGTGATGCCGTGGTGGAGCTGAGTTGGTGCTGCACTTGTAGTCTTGTACTGATAAGGTGTTGCTATGCTGATGTTGAGATGGTGCTGTGCTGATGCTGAGGTGGTGTTGCTGTGCTGATGCTGAGGTGGTACTGAGTGGGTCTGGGGTGGTGCTGAGTGATGCTATGGTGTTGCAGAGTCATGCTGAGGTAGTGGTGCTGCGCTGGTGCTCAGGTGGTACTGAGAAGTTACTCAGGTGGTGCTGAGTAATACTGAATTGGTGCTGAGGTGAGGCTGATGCTGAGGTGCTTTTGCGCTGATGCTAAAGTTGTACTGCGTTGGTGCTGAGTTGTTGAGGTGGGCTGCGCTTGTGTAGAGGTGTGGTTGCGCTGGTGGTGCACTGATGTGGAGGTGGTGCTGTGCTGATGCTGTGCTGATGTTGAGGTGGTGCAGCACTGGTGCTGAGGTGGTCTTGCGCTGGTGCTGAGGTGGTGCTGCACTGGTGGTGGTGCACTGATGAGGAGGTGGTGCAGTGTTGATGCTGTGGTGGTGCTCAGATGACTCTGAATGATACTGAGGTGGTGCTGAGCAATACTGAGGTGGTGCTGAGCGATACTGAGGTGGTGCATAGTCATTCTGAGGTGGTGCTGAGTGATGCTAAGGTGGTGCTGAGTCATGCTGAGGTGGTGATGCTGCGATGGTGCTCAGTGATGCTGAGTTGGTGCTATGCTGAGATGATGTTGCGATGATGAGTTGGTGCGGTGCAATGCTGAAGTGGTGCTGAGCTGTTGAGGTGGGGCTGCGCTGGTACTGAGGTGGGGCTGCATGGTTGGTGGTGCACTGATGCAGAGGTGGTGCCATCCTGATGCTGAGATGGTGCTGTGCTGATGGTGAGGCAATACTGTGCTAGTGCTGAGGTGGCTCTGCACTGATGCTGAGTTGGTGCCACACCAGGGGTGGTGCTGTGCTGGTTCTGAGGTAGTGCTGAGGTGATGTTGTGCTGATACTGAGATGGTACTGTGCTGATGCTTTAGTGGTGCTGACGTGGTGATGCACTAATGCCGAGGTGCTGCTGCACTGTTGCAGGGGTGGTTTTGAGTGATACTGAGTTGGTGCTGAGGTGGTGGTGTGCTTGTGAGGATATGCTGTTCAGGTGGTGCTGAGCGATGATAAGTTGGTGCTGAGCTGGTACTGATGTGATGCTGCACTTCTGCTGTTGTGGTGGTGCTGTGCTGAGGTGTCACTGCACTGATGCTGTGGTGGGGTTGTGCTGCTAGTGGTGCACTGATGCAGAGGTTGTGCTGTGCTGGAGCTGAGGTGGTGTTGAGTGAGGCTGAGGAAATGCTGCGCTGGTGCTGAGGTGGTGCTGAGTGATGCTGTGCTGATGTTGAGCTCGTAGTGCTGCGTTGGTTCTCAGGTGATGCTGTGCCGGTGTTCAGGTGGTGCTGAGTTGGTGCTGTGCTGAGGTGATGCTGCACTGATGCTTTGGTGGTGCTGCACTGATGCAGAGGTAGTATTGGCCTAATGCTCAGGTGGTGCTACACTGGTGCTGGGGTGGTGCTACGTGATATTGAGGTGGTGTTGAGGTGGTGGTGTGCTTGTGTGGAGCTGGTGCTCTGGTGGACCTGAGTCATACTGAAGGGGTGCTGAGTGATGCTGAGGTGGTGCTGAGTGATGCTTTGGTGGTGCTGTGCTGGTGCTAAGTGAACCTGTGCTGAGGTGATACTGAACCGGTGCTCAGGAGGTGCTGCGCTAACGCTGAAGTGGTGCTACATTGGGGCAGCCTTGTTGATGAAGTGGTGCTGTGCAGGTGCTGAGGTGTTGCACTGATGCTTTTGTGGGGCTGCACTAGTGACTGTGCATTGATGCAGAGGTGATGCTGTGCTGATGCTGAGGTAGTGCTGTGGTAGTGTTGAGTCATGCTGCGCTGGTGCTGAGTGATGCTGAGGTGGTGGTGGTGCTCAGGTGGTGCTGAGCTGGTGCTCAAGTGATGCTGAGCTGGTGCTGAGCTAATGCTGCACTGATGGCGAGTTGGTGCTGCACTGGTGCATAGGTGGTGCCTAGTGATACTGAGCTGATGCTGAGTGATACTGAGGTGAGGTTGAGGTGGTGCTGTG
This sequence comes from Triturus cristatus, assembly GCF_964204655.1. Classification (NCBI taxonomy): domain Eukaryota; kingdom Metazoa; phylum Chordata; class Amphibia; order Caudata; family Salamandridae; genus Triturus; species Triturus cristatus. The sequence goes on along the minus strand of NC_140585.1, from coordinate 1,201,925,107 downwards.
CTGGTGCTCAGGTAGTGCTGAGTGATGCTTAGTTGGTGCTTCACTGATGCAGAGGTGATGCTGCACTGATGCTGAGGTGGTGCTGTGCTGATGCTAAAGTGGTGCTCTGTTTGTGCCGAGTTGCTACTAAGGTGGTGCAGCACTGGTGCTGAGGTGTTGCTGCACTGATGCTGTGGTGGGGCTGCACTGCTGCTGAGTTGGTGCTGGACTGGTGGTGGTGTACTGATGCAGAGGTGGGGCTGTGCTGAGGAGATGTTGTGCTGATGCTGAGTGATGCTGTGGAGATTCTGAGTAATTCTGCCGTGGTGGTGCTGTACTGGTCAACAGGTGGTGCTGACCTGGTGCTCACATGGGGCAGTATGAAGCTGAGTTTGTGCTGTGCTGTGCTGAGAGGATGCTGCCCTGATGCTGAGGTGGTGCTGCGCGGCATGCAGACAAAATATCGAGTTGGAAATTTCGAACTACAGGAATATTGAGTCCTAAATATCGTCAGTGAGAAATATCTACAGTAAGAATATCATGGTCAAGAATATTGATTTGAAGGTAAAAATCATTTTTTTAAAAATATAGAATTCAATATTATTGTTTGGAAAAATATAGTTGTTTAAAATATCGATTTTTTTAAATCAGTGTTATGTATTTTAGTATACATTTTAATTGTATGTGATGTATTTTTTTGTATAAGTATTGTTTGTTTTTTAATATATGGGTTACATTTTTAGTAGTTATCAATTTTATTTTAAATACATTTTGCATGATTTGGTCCTGTAGCGGGTTGTGGGTTTATAGGGGAATAGGATGAGAAGTAATTTAATTACAATAAATTAATGATTTTTTTGATTTATTAATATTTATTTGATTCAGATTTTATAGGGCTAACTGTGGGAAGTAATGTATTTTAAATTAATTAATAATTTGTTGTTAATTAATATTAATTAATTGAAAATTAAATATAGAAATTGTGTAATTAATTTTAGGTGCTGGTTGTGGGGTTTATAGGGGTAAAGGGTGGGAAGTAATTACCTTTTAATTAATTAATAATTAGTTGTTAATTGATAGTAATTAATTAAATTAAAATTAACTATTGAATTTGTGTAATTAATTTTAGGTGTTGGTTGTGGGGTTTATAGGGGTAAAGGGTGGGAAGTAATTTATTTGTAATTAATAATTAGTTGTTAATTATTATTATTCTGGATGGTCTGGAATGCATTGCCATAGTCTAGTCTGCTGGTGATGAGGGCCTGTGTGACCATGCGTCTGGTGTCAGTGAGGAGCCAATGGAATATTTTGCGGAGCATATGCAGGATGAAGTGACGGCATTCACTTGCTTAGCCATCGTGAGTCTGTTGTCCACGTTAATGCCATGGTTTTTGGCGTGGTCAGGGGGGGGCTGGGGTGGGCATGGTTTGTTGCCCACCAGGAGGAGTCCCATGAACAGCACTTGTTCCTGAAGATTAGAACTTTAGTTTTATTTGTGTTGAGCTTTAGGCAGATCTGATTCATCCAGTTTGCTATGTTAGACATGCTGGTAGTGTGATTGATGTCTGTGAGGGAGATGATGAGCTGGGCGTCATCTGCCTGAGATACAATGTTGATTTAGTGGGATCTTACGACATGGGCGAGTGGCACCATGTAAACATTGAAGGGGGTAGGGCTCAGTAATGATCCTTGAGACACTCCCCAATTGAGGTTCTTAGGTTCACAGTTGTAGGGTGAGAGCCTGATTCACTGGATCCTGTCGAAGAGAAATGAGGCCAGCCAGTTCAGGACCACGTATTCTGGAGTTGTGGAGTCTTGTGACGATGGGCCTGTGGAAGACGGTGTCAAAGGCTAGGGATACGTCAAGAAGTATGAGTGCAGCGGTTTCTCCATTTTCCATGATGGGGCGGATGTAATCATTTACTGTGACGAGCGGTTTCCATTGCTGTGGTTTTTGCAGAATCCAGACTTTTGATGTCTAGTAGGTGGTGTTGTTCGAGATTGTTGGAGAGTTGTTTGTTGATAGGTTTCTCTACAACTTTGGATGGAAGGACAGGAATGAGATGGGTCTGTAGTTCCTGAGCTCCTTTGGGTCGGTCGTGGGTTTTTTCAGGAGAGCTGTTATTTCTGTGTGTTTCTAGTTGTCAGGGAAGCTTCCTGGTTAGATGGAGGTATTAATGAAGGTGGTGAGGATGGAGCTAATTAGAGTTCCCCCTAGGTTGATGATACTATGTAGGGAGTGGTTGGTGGAAGTCCCAGCGTGGATTGTTCTCATAATTTCAGCAGTGTCTCCTGAGGTGAGGAGGTTTCAGTTATGGTCTTGTAGGTGTATGAGTATTGTAGGGTTATATGTCTCTGATTGTGTGTTGTTATGCGTTGCGGTGTTTGTGAGTTTTTGATGAGTTAGCATGTTTTGCAGCATGATGTCCATTTGGGTCCAGATCAGCTCCGTGTTGAAGTTGTGATCTGAGGTGCTGCTTTGTATCTACTGCTTGTGGAGAGAGGTGTGCTTGTTGTGTTTCGATTTAGATACCCGTATATAGGTTTCCCTGAATCATGTCCTTATATAGGCACAATTCGCATTGCCCTTATTTAGGCATAGAATCCCAGTCCTTATTTAGGCATTAGCCATGCTAACCAAATACAGGCATGGTCACCTACATCCGTCCATCTCACGTCACAACAAGTTCTTAGAAACCAGACCCTTAAGCCGAACAGGACTTTCCCTAGCTAGGATTATTGATTTCTCCAAGACCTCATCTATTATGCATTAACTACTATTCCTTAGGGGTCCATCCATGACGTCTTCCTCTGCCCGACTTTACGTCAATGCTAGCATTCCTAAATACCTTCCAGGTATAAATATACCTTCCCTTACCATGGCAAACAACGGCATGGCGGTTACACCGCACAACTTGACTGCACGGTTCGTCACGGCAAGTTCGGAGGAGACCAGATCCCGGCCTGACGCACTGACCAGACGCTGTCATCCCTGCTCGCAGAGAATCCAGCTTCCAGTGTTCTGACTCCCTTCGCGGGGTGTTAGAGTTTGAGACCCGGATAGAGATTCCTACCTCGCTCATTCTAAAGGTATGGAGCCGACTAGAACCTAGAGGAACTATTGGCATACTAAACTTAGTATATACCATACTATAGAAGACCTACTTTTACCTCGCCCCACACTTAGGTTAGGTACACCGGGGTAGGACTATTTAGAAGCATCAGATGAGTATTCACATTTTAGCCTGTGTTATTTATGTATGTATATATGATTATATGTCATAGCTAAAAGACAATGCTATTGCAGTATTATTTCTTCTTACTGCTTACGCTGTGTGTATTATATTTTGCCTTCTGTCTAATGAACGTAACAGCTCATATCTCTTACACAAGAAACAAGACTGTTCGATAAACCCTTTTATTGAAACGCCCGTCTTTCTATTTCTGTGTAAATCTGGAGAAACTAAGCATGCACGATTGACTGAGATAAACTGTTATTTATTGTTTCCACGATTCTGAGACACGTTCCGATTCTAAGGGAAACAAAGTTGTCATGTTTATGCGGTTGTCAGAAACGAATCCCTTCTTGTTCATTCGATAAGTTTCTAGTGACCTCTGAGTTAGCTGGCACACACAAGTAATTAAGTTTAATGTACTCGATAGGAGCATACTGACCGTAGTCCAATGCAAAAACTATAGTGTATATTATTCCAATGTGCAGAGCCTATAAGGGAAATAGGAACTACACTACATGGCGCCCAACGTTTTGGTAAGGCACTAATTTAACGCTAGGTACTGAAGTAACTCAGGGGCATATCATCAAGGACCGGAGATAATTATCGCTATGCGCACTTAGTGCTAGGATAATTATCACCGGGTAACATGGAATTTTATCGCTGAGATAGCGTGCTATTAGCAACGCTTATCTCAAAAGCGATAAAATTCCAAGCGCTAACTGCCAAATGCGAGATTATTGCTGGAAATCCAGTGATAATCTCACAAAGTTTGGCGATAGCTTGTTGATAGGGCAGGGCAGACTTAGCCATGATAGCCACCTTACATAGGATATCATGGCTAAGTTAGTTTTGAAGCAGGCGTAAGGAAACTAGCGATAACAGAGGTTATCGCTACTTTGCTTGTCGCTCTGCAGGTTAGCGTGCCCATTGATAACTGGAGAAATGTCGCTTAGCGACATTTCTCTAGTTATTTCAGGGCAGGAACGCCTACTTTGCATCTCATTAGAGATGCAAAGATGGGCGTTGGGGGAAAGGGCGATAATGCAAGGATTCACGCGTTAGCGTGACCTTGCTGATTAGGCGATAAAATTATCGCCGCTTTCCGTCCAAAAACGGACGCAAAAGTGGCGATAATTTTATATCGCCTCCCTAATGATATGCCCCTCAGTCGTGCTTTTCTCAGAGACCCCTACTCATAATACTCCAAAAGACGTCTGGAGTGGGAAGGGATAATATCCCCCATAGCTGAGTAGGACGAGAATCCTATGTATTAGCTGTTTGGTTTGTTCAACGTTAGAGGATACAGTGTTCCAAAATATTGTGCACCTTATCTTTGTTTCCTTGAAACTTGTCCTGATTTTTTCAAAAAACAAAGTCCCAAAACGGGGATAATACAGAGGCTATGGCTGATCCAATTGTAACAGCCTTTAATACTACAGGTTTCAATGAAACCGATGAGGGTAATATACACATCCATCCAAATTTAAGGAGAGCAATCACTCTAAAACTTATAAAACATGGCCTGACACCAAGAGGTGGAAGAGCAGTTTTTGTGATAGAGGCACATGAATCCTTTCAGACAGAGGTATTCTATTCGTGGATTACATTCCCAGAATCAAATCCAGTAACACATGTGTTTCACTTCTTCAAAGAAGATGATCCACCTGAGGAATACATTCCCTTTGAGGATGTTGAAATTCCACTCACATACCAGGAGCATCAGCTCTGGTTTAAAGGCGCCCTAAAACATAACAATCACATTACCAGGCTCGGGCCACTAGGTAGACCAGGGGCAACATGGCCGAATTTAGCCAGCTACACACCTCATCCTGACATCGAAGAGATGTCAGAGGATGAATTACACACTCAACTCAAGGAGTTGATAAAAATTTACAGACAATTAGTCAAATATGTGACTTTCACAATCCAACCACCAATAACCATTCCAAATCAGACCCCTCTTCAGCGGAATACACAAAAAATTACTCCACAGACTTTTCACGCAGTCATGGGTAAAATGCCCGCAAAACGTGAACAAATTCCATTCTGGATAGCTCAAAAAATTACTCAAATCGAAGCAGTATTTCCTAATACTAGTCCTTATGAGAAACACAGAATACTAACAATCTGTCTACCTATGGGGATCACACCACATCTGGACGACTGCACCACTTGGGGCGCAGTCTTTGCTACCATCTATACCAAAACACATGGGGGCCGATTCCGAACCTGGAAAAAGGCTGTACGAATCGTTGTACGGAGCGTTTTCTCCTTACGACTCGTACCTGGTAAACTTTTCTTACAACCTAGGAAGTACGATTCGTACTGAAAGCCTTTTTCCGTACGAATCGTTCAAAAGACCATACGGTTAAAAGAAAAAACAACGATTCTGATCCGGAACAGCTTGTACGTGATGTCCGTACATCTTTAAGCAGCGGTTTCTGGCCCAGCAAGTACGATTCGTCCCTACGGCACTCCGTACGGCTCTTTTCTTACGGGAGCCAAACACAGCCGGAAAAGCAGACTCCTACGCAAACAGCTACACAACGCAGCCCTGGTACGCGACGTACACGCCATGAACCCCATCGTACGTGTCATCCCGGTCCTCTTAGCCTACGACCTGGTGCACCGGACCCGACGCACATGCCGCAGAAGGTGAGAACAACACGAAGGGGCCAGGGTGGGGTGAGGGGCACAAAAAATACCCCATACCCAAAGCCAAACCTATAATATGGAGCCCATACATTACCACCAGGGTCTGGTCACTTGGAGGGGCGTGTCCAGCAACCCCTGCGTACCGCAACAATGGAAGTGGACGTGTACGGTGCGTTGCACACGTACCCCTACGGCACCAGTACAATAGTGAAACGAAGCGTACACATGCAATTAATGCGGGTGTACGGTGCGTTTTACACGTACCCATACGGCACCAGTACAATAGTGAAACTAAGCGTACACATGCAATGAATGCGGGTGTACGGTGCGTTTCACACGTACCCCTACGGCACCAGTACAATAGTGAAACGAAGCGTACACACGCAATGAATGTGGGTGTACGGAGCGTTTCACACGTACCCCTACGGCACTAGTTGTACGGTGCATTTCACACATACAGGTACGGCACCAGTACAATAGTGATACGAAGCATACACACACAATGAATGCGGGTGTACGGTGCATTTCACATGCTTACAATGGTAATACAGGCGTACACATGCCAGGAATGGAGGGCTACGAGTCGCACAAGGATGTCCATCAAGTACTTGTCATTGCATACTTTCATGTGCAGGCCCTAGGTGTGGCATCCAGTGATATTGCACAGGTCATCTCATCTAGTTGCACAATTGATGTGTGATGACCTGTGGACACATGTCATGTGTGATGGGGCTCTATGTGGCACACATCACCTTGACACTTGCCACATGTGTGTCTGTAGTACAACTGTGTCATGCACAGCAGCAGTGGGATGGCACAGTCATCAACACATGCACCTGTCTCCTGATGACAGGGACACTCTATCAACTGACATGTCAGCGTGCCCCTATTTGACTATGTCAGGTGTGTGTCATGTGTTAAAGACAAAGTGAAACCCTGGGGTCTATCAAAAGTTTGGAAAGTGTAAAAGACTATTACATCAATATTGGATCAAATGATACCAAGTCTGAATATGAAACAACACCTAAAGAAAGAAATGGGCATATCCCTTTAAAGGACGAAATCCCTCACTCACCAAAGGTGACATGCTTCATCATTGGGATTCTCCATCCCAGAGGAAACTCCTAGTTCCTCTGAGGGCTACAACTCCCTCACTGTGAGGGAGGAGCTCAAGGATGTTTTGATGGTGAGAATGCTAGGATGTACTAAATCCACAATGAAGAGCTTATGGTATGAGTGAGAGCGCAGCGCAAAAGAAAATTTATATTTTTAGTTTTAAGTGTGAGTGAAATTAAAACTAGCTCAAGAGCGTGAGACACAGCTTTATTTGTAGTACGTGCTTGGCTAGAATTAAAATGATAGTGCACCGGCAGTCAACAGAGTTTTAGACCGTGGTGATGGTGAAGTTCGTCAACATGTTTCAGCCATAGAGCCTCTAATAGGGCACGGCTTTCATCAGGACTAGAATAAGCTACTGCGTGCAAAAGAACCCAAGTAAAGGATACTCTAGGTACACGTTCTTATAATACGTGCATCATTGGTGAAGACAACCTGAAAAAAAAACAAAGACAACATAAAAATAAGTGGTGTTTCAAATAATCAGTCTTAAATCGAAGACAGAAAGATAAAGGATGCAACTTACCCGTGAATACTGGGTAAGTCAGCACACCTCTCACTGGCAACCGCTCAGGAAAAGGGCACCGCTCTATAAAAAGTAGGGTGATCAATATTTTACTGGGAATCAGATCTTCATCCTGAAGGGGGTAATACTATTCAAATCTTAACCCTACAGAAGAGCCTCCCAGAGATGTAAGTATAACATAATGTAATGGCAGGAGCTTAGGATACAAAAACTAGGTTTTACAGACAACCATGGATTGCTGTCAGAAAAGTCAATGTGTAAAACATGAAACCATGAGGCGGAAAAAGACTAACACCAATAATGATGCCAAATCCGCAGCGAACTATTGGTTAGGTCAAACAAGATGAAAACAAGCCAATAGAACCCCGTTTATCTCTTAGTATATCGGGAGAACTGTGACTAGTCCAAACCGCCTGATTCTAAAAGCGGATGCAGTGTTCTATAAAACCCCAGCAAAACTAGGGCAAAGTAATACCGGGAAACCGCCTCAAAAAAGCCTACCTGTCCGTCGGTACACCGGCGCCTCATTGAGCCTGAAGCCGGAGGTACCGAGAACCGGAAGTCCTTGCTCTAAAAAGGCAGTCCCGTGCGATTGGATGCCCAATCGCTGGCTTAGATGGAGAAAGCAATCAGTGTAAGGATACGCGCCAAAACGCATGTCCAACAGAGCATGCACGTAAAAAGCCACTACTGTTTGAGGGATGTGTATACGCCTGAACCAGTAACAAATCCGCGCATTTGTGAAAGAACACTGCGCTCGAGACTTTAAACATAAAGACTGTTATCAGGCACATAGCCATCGCGTCCTTATAGAAACAAGTAAGCCCGCAAAAGTAGATAACCAAAAGCGGCAAATGAACATACTACAGGCAAAACCTCCTCTTATTCAGAGCTCCCAAAATCATAAGCCTCTGTAGATGAAAACGGCCATGTGATGACTCCACCTTGCCTGTATAGTGATGTAAAGCGCAATGACTGCGTTAGTACACAGAGATCCATGCACTACCCTGTTGTTGCCTGATAACAGTCTTTATGTTTAAAGTCTCGAGCGCAGTGTTCTTTCACACATGCGCGGATTTGTTACTGGTTCAGGCGTATACGCATGCCTCAAACAGTAGTGGCTTTTTACGCGCATGCTCTGTTGGACATGCGTTTTGGCGCGTATCCTTACAATGATTGCTTTCTCCATCTAAGCCAGCGATTGGGCATCCAATCGCACGGGACTGCCTTTTTAGAGCAAGGACTTCCGGTTCTCGGTACCTCCGGCTTCAGGCTCAATGAGGCGCCGGTGTACCGACGGACAGGTAGGCTTTTTTGAGGCGGTTTCCCGGTATTACTTTGCCCTAGTTTTGCTGGGGTTTTATAGAACACTGCATCCGCTTTTAGAATCAGGCGGTTTGGACTCATCACAGTTCTCCCGATATACTAAGAGATAAACGGGGTTCTATTGGCTTGTTTTCATCTTGTTTGACCTAACCAATAGTTCGCTGAGGCTTTGGCATCATTATTGGTGTTAGTCTTTTTCCGCCTCATAGTTTCATGTTTTACACATTGATTTTTCTGACAGCAATCCATGGTTGTCTGTAAAACCTAGTTTTTGTATCCTAAGCTCCTGCTATTACATTATGTTATACTTACATCTCTGGGAGGCTCTTCTGTAGGGTTAAGAATTGAATAGTATTACCCCTTTCAGGATGGAGATCTGATTCCCACTAAAATATTGATCACCCTACTTTTTATAGAGCGGTGCCCTTTTCCTGAGCGGTTGCCAGTGAGAGGTGTGCTGACTTACTCAGTATTCACGGGTAAGTTGCATCCTTTATCTATCTGTCTTCGAGTTAAGACTGATTATTTGAAACACCACTTATTTTTATGTTGTCTTTGGTTTTTTTTCAGGTTGTCTTCACCAATGATGCACGTATTATAAGAACGTGTACCTAGAGTATCCTTTACTTGGGTTCTTTTGCACGCAGTAGCTTATTCTAGTCCTGATGAAAGCCGTGCCCTATTAGAGGCTCTATGGCTGAAACATGTTGATGAACTTCACCATCACCACGGTCTAAAAATCTGTTGACTGCCGGTGCACTATCATTTTAATTCTAGCCAAGCACGTACTACGAATAAAGCTGTGTCTCACGCTCTTGAGCTAGTTTTAATTTCACTCACACTTAAAACTAAAAATATAAATTTTCTTTTGCGCTACGCTCTCACTCATACCATCAGCTCTTCATTGTGGATTTAGTACATCCTAGCATTCTCACCATCAAAACATCCTTGAGCTCCTCCTTCACAGTGAGGGAGTTGTAGCCCCCAGAGGAACTAGGAGTTTCCTCTGGGATGGAGAATCCCAATGATGAAACATGTCACCTTTGGTGAGTGAGGGATTTCGTCCTTTAAAGGGATATGCCCATTTATTTCTTTAGGTGTTGTTTCACTTTCAGACTTGGTATCATTTGATCCAATATTGATGTAGTAGTCTTTTACACTTTCCAAACTTTTGATAGACCCCAGGGTTTCACTTTGTCTTTGATTCTGCTTTTTGGGGAACATACCCTGTGTGGTCTTTATAAAAATTTCCCTCAGACCCTCTGGTTGTCAAACCGTAATTTGTATTTGTGTGTCATGTGTTCCCATCAGCTTGCTGTTAGTGTTCCATCAACTGCATCTGCTGTTGGTGCATCCAACATGGGTCTGTGTGAAGATGGGCATGGCACACATCTACGCACACCATGCCACATGTGGATTCCCACGGCTGTAGGGTCTGTGTGCATCGGACATCATATTTTCCCAGGCATACATGTCTGCGTTGTCTCAATGCCTGTGTTTTTCTGTTGTCACGTGTACCCCTTCATCGCAATGTGTTTGATATGTACATTTGACATTCCATGTGAGCTGTGCGTGTGCCTTGCAGTCAGCTGTCTGGATGAGATGACATCCTTCCAATGCAGCTATGTGGATGTGTGTCACTCCGGTGATATCTCTGCCTGTTCACTCAAACTGGCCCCCAGCTCATTTCAGGGCATGTCATGTAGACTTCACAATCAACAGGTGTATATGGCTTTTCGTAGGAGTGCCAGCAAGCTGGCATATGTGTCCTGGATGTATTGCACACACCAGACTCCATAGTTACCTGATGTGTAGTAGCAGTTTATCATGTGCTATGTTCATTGACATTGATGTTGGCCGACTCTCAATCTTCATTCTTCCAAACAATGTCTTGCAGGGCACCGCCTGTCCCAAGACAAATGCCAGACTTGGCTGCCATGAGGGAACGTGCCTGCATCCGCCGTTACAGATTCACTCGACAGTTGATTGAGGACTTGACAAACAAGCTGGCACCACACCTCCAACCGCAACACAGGTATCCTACTGTGCTGACCCCCAAGATGAAGGTGATGGCAGCCCTACATTTTTTTGCCACAGGTACGTTTCAATTGACCATAGCTGATGTTGGTGGGATGTCACAGACAATGTTCAGCCGTGTCCTGCGTGATGTTTTGGCAGCCATGTTGGAGCACCTTGATGAATTCATCAAATTTCCAACTCCTGAGGAGTTGACAGATGTCAAGGGTGATTTCTATGCCCTGGGAGGGATACCCCATGCAATTGGGTCCATTAATGGGACACATGTGGCTTTGGTACCACCACAGGAGTAAGCCTATCGCAATAGAAAACATTACCACTCAATAAATGCCCTTGTGGTGTGTCTTGCTAACATGCTGATTTCCCATGTCTGTGCACGTTTTCCAGGATCAGCATACGATGCCTACAACATGAGGCGTTGCAGGGTGCCACAAATGATGCTGCGGCTGCACAACGAACGAGCATGTCTTGTTGGTGGGTATACTCTGTTTGTCCTGTGTGTTGCGGTATCTTTGGCTCTGACACTCCTTCCTTTACATACACCTGTTGCACTGTGCCTTTCAGACCTCCTTGTCTTTGTATGCTACTTTTTGCCTAGCTTCTCACCCCTTCCGCCTGCTGCTGCCTCACCTGCGGCACCGCCCCACCGAGTGCCCTGATTCTGCAACCCACATGCCTCCAAAATGCTCCTCCCTTCCCCCTCCACCCATTCTAAAAGCAGCCAGCAGCTTGTCTGTGCCACTGTTGCGCCAACGCCGTGCCAAAGGCAGGACCGTCTGCGCCTGCAACGTGCACAGTGCACGACCCTCTGGTCTTTGCATGACCCATGTCACACAACAGGCTCATGCTGCAGCCAACCTCCAAGCAATGTCCTCCAGACAATCAACCGCCTGCTATCAGGCAACCCCTAAGCGCACACACGACACCTTCGCATGCTGAGTGTGCAACTCCAACTGCCTACACAGCGCTGCCCCGCCTACCAGACCCTGTCAGAACAACCAGGTAATGTGCCTCCTACTCAACACCCGCTCCGTCCACCAGCACGCTATTGGACTCTGTTACCTCCTCAACACAACAGCCCCACACATCACCTTCATAACAGTAACCTGGACAAAAGCATCCTCAGCACACAACTTCTTCATTGCCATCTCAGACGGATACAAGATCACCCGCAGGGACGGCACCAACAATCCCGGATGATGAATTGCAATTTATTCCCAAGTACACCCTCAGAGTCACAAATCCGGTTTTGCACCAACCCCCTGGCAACCGTCAGAGTAACACTCATCTACAGATCTCCAGGCCTACATCCACAATTTTGCTAAGCCATCAACACGTACATCTGCACGCACGCCCTCACCTCCACAGGCTACATGTGGCTGGGGGCCAGTAACTTCTTGCTGGAGGAGAACCACACCACCATCCATCATTGATCCATCAACATTTGCATCCACGTCTCCGACAAGCAACACACTGCCCCACACCCCGCTACCGATCCCCCAAAGATGCTTGATGTAAGTCACCACAGACAAGCTGTGTGGGACACTCGAACCAACACCACCGCCACACCTTGCAACCTCACACACTGGATCAGCAACTGATCCAGCAATCTTGCCACATTGACGGACTTTCCTGGGAAGCACAACAACAGTTAAGCCACCTGGGACAAGGCAGACCTACTGGACTCATACAGATCTAGCCGGACTCTTGTGCAAACCTTGCAACACAAAGAACCATCAGTTACCTTACAGCCCTAGAAATCGCCACACACAGCCATCACCATATCATCAGCATGGACAAGTGGAGATCCTTCAGATAGGGCCGAGGCACCAAAACACACGACATCAAGAAGCTCATCAGCATTGTGTGTGAACTGACAGCAGATCTCCATCCAAAAGACACCCCACCCTTACAAGGCAGATCACATCCCTTGCAATGTTATACCACTGCAAGCTCATGGCCATACACGACAGCCTTGGCACACAGAGGCAGACAGCACTATTACCTGCAGGACAAACCCCCCTTAGGTTCTGGACTCCCGTCAACAGCAAATACACCACCTGCCTCATGTGCACCATCCACTCTGGCTCTCCATCAGGCCCCTTCCCACACAACATCTCAACCACATCATTCCCCATCCTTGAAACCCACGTGCAGCGCATCATGTATGTCTCCTTTGAGTTTGCCACATTCCATGGGAGCTGGAGGCATGCAGAGACCCAGGCCCTTCTTAAACAACGGACGGCAGTAACGCAGGATCTCCTGCCACATCACCCTGCTTCCCTACCCAGCAAATGTCATCAGGAAGACACTCAACGAGCAACTGACAAACTTCCTCCACGCAAACAGCACCAGGCAACCGGCACCAGACCACCTTCCACAATAATCACACCACTGCAACCGTCATCATTGGCACCACCAACGACAACTTTGCCCTGCTCAACAATGGTGAGACCACCCCCCTTGACCTGTCAACGGCATTCTACACCATGTGCTACCACACTGTCAGCTCACACATCTCCAACACTGGTATCCAGAGGAGGGCCCAGGATTAAAGCAACAAGTAGCTCACCAGCAAGGCCCAGGTAGTCGGCCTCCACCCTGAGGCATGTAGTACACTGGGGTCATCTGGCCCATGCCCCAGGACTCATCTCTCAGCGTGACGATCTTCAATGTCTCCATGACCCCCCTCTCCACTATCACATGCGCACACGACCTCATCATCATCTTGTATGCCATTGACACCCAGCTGCTCCTCAACCTCACCAAAGACCAAGCCATTGCTAGATCCAACCTTCAAGAAGGCATGAGATCCGTTGATGAATGGCTGAACATCAGCCACCTGAGGCTGGATTTGGACAGGACTGAGGTCATCATCTGAGGATTGTCCCCTTATGGCTGGGTCAACTCCTTGTGTCCCACCGGCCTGGGAACCGCACCAGCACCCAGTGGCCAGGCACGCAAGCTGGTGTTCATCATGGACTCATCGCTCACAATTACCATGCAACACACCACCATTTGTACCTCATGCTGAAACACCCTCCGCATGCTGCAAATAATCCACAGATAGATCCACTCAAAGGCAAGACAGACCGCCCCCCAGGTCCACGACACCAGCCGGGTTAACTACAGCACCGCCCTCTACGGAGAAAATCAGCAAAACTGCAGGAGAACTTGTCCACATCCAGGGTGCATCCGCACATCTCATCTTCAACATCCCCCGCCCCAGCCACATCACCGTCCACCTGAGATAGCTACAATGGCTCACTGTCTGCTGCAGGATCACCTTCAGACTCCTCAACCACACTCAGGAGGCAGTCCACAACCCCAGACCCAAAACCGACCTTGGACGTCTGTCATCCAACACCCCGTTGGCCCAACTTCGTGCAGCCCACCTTGCCCTGGCCACCATTCATCACATCCACAGAAAAACTGCATGCAGGAGATACTTCTCCCACCTCGCCAAACAGACATGGGACTCCCTCCCCGGGCACCTCCACATGACCCATGACCTCTACACCTCCATGATACTCTTCCAAATTGGTCTGTCTGAGCAGTATTGCAAGCCCCCCCTCATCAGCTTGAGGCCATCACGGGTGAGTATTGGGCTCCATGTCTGTATTTGATGATACATTGTGACCCATGTGTGTCCTCGACCGGACTTAGATCCAAGTGTATGGATGGCTGGAGTTAGTACCACACTCAGGCATACTTTGACATATCCCCACACGTATGTTGTGGACTCATGCTAAATGACTGCAACATAAAATTTCACTTAAGAATTTTTTTATTGTCTGGTGCGTGATTTGTGCACAGAAAAAGGTGCAATACAGGGACCATAGAATCCAAAGTTCACAGGGGGAGATGGGATCCTTGGCATTTGAAGTCAGCAGAGTCCAGACCACAGTGTTTGGCATCATTGGTCAGACTGTGACCAGCAAGTCCATGTGGCAGATGATGTCAGTCAATGATGTGATGCTGTCGCACATGAAGGCCAGGTGCCAGGCCAGGTGACCTGGGAGATGTGGATGTGCCGCTGCCTCTCACGGTCTTTTCCGTGGACGACCCACCTTCCTCGGGGGACCCTCAGATGCAGGCCTTGACGATTCTTGGGACGCTCCGTCGGACGAATCCTCCTCCTCCTCCCTCCCTGTGGCTGGTGGTGGTCTTCGCCTGGTGGCACAGGGAGGGTTGCCCATGTTGTCGGCGATCCGACCGAGTGAATGGCTTATGTCCCTTTGCACCGCCAGGAGCTCAAACAGTCTTGCCTCCATCCGTCCTTGGTGTTCTTATTGACTGGCGTGTTGCTCGGCCTTCTGGTTCTTCATCTCTGTGAGGGTCACCACTACCTGGCTGAACTCCCTGGTGTCACGCCAGTATGCGTCCATGATGTTGTGTATGTGTGACATACCGGTCCCTTCAGCTGGCTGGTCAGGTTCTCGCCTCTGCCTGCCTCCACTCCCACCACCCCTGCCCACACGAGCCTGGGCTGCCGTTGTGGGCACATCAGGTCTACAGGACCCCTGAGGGATGGCAGTGGCGGTGTTGTCTGCCTCCTCCTGGGTGCCCGGCACACCTTGTCCCTCCTGGTCAGACTGGCTCAGTTGTTCACTGTGGGCAGGGCTCCTCGTTGTCTCCTGGAATGTGGCAGGAATGGGGGTGGTGTTTGGCACAGATGCTGTTTCATGCAACATCCATGTTTCATACACATTCAAGTTGGCACTGTTCCTCCAGGTAATTGTATGTGCCTAGCATTCTCCTCAATGTTCACTTGTGGATGGGTATGTGCGGGGCACAGATTGATATGTTCTCCTGAGTCTTTGACATGTAGATTTTTGGCTTGGATGCTTCTTCGGATATGTATTGGTCTTGTTGTGTTACATGTCCATTGTGACAGTGGGAAATTCCATTGCCTGTCCCGGGGGTGTCTGCTTGTGTAAGGGGTGTGTGTGACAGGGCCTGCTGGTGGGTGTAGTGTGATTTGGCACTGGGGCTCCCAGGTGATGTAGCTGTCCCCCCATGGAGCATGCTGCCATGACAGTGAGTGTGAGTTCCGGTCCTAGATATCTGACCTTGTTGTCTTGGTGTTTGTGTTTGCACTGGTCACAGGAGGGCCTTGTGCTGCCTACACCAGGGCCAAGTGTCAGCTATGTTGTCAGTACTTTCCCAGTCCCTGTGCATTGCGCATGGTGCATGGGTATGTACCTGGGCTATATGGGATGAGGGCAATTGTGTCTGATTTGGAGTTCAAAAATGCGTTTTGTGACACCCACCCTCCCAGCATACCGGACATCCATTCTTGTGTTGGTGCTTCATGTAGCATGGGACATAGCATGGCCTTGCTTTCTCAATGGGGCATACACATGTTATTAACATTAGCGTTGTTTTTGACTGTGGTTCTGACCGGTGAGGGCTTGGGGGTAGTTGCGTGAATTTGGTGTAGTTGGGGTGAGGATGCCATTACCCACATGTTACATAAGTTGTTTGTGTACTCACCAGGCTCTGGAACTCCTTGAAGTCCATGTACTCCCACCGGCGGGAGCAGGGCCATCACCTTCTCCTCCCAGGGATGGAAATGTACTGGTCTGCGGGGCCCACCACCTCCAGTGATGTTGCTCTGGGCGTAGTCATCATTCATTTTTCGCTTGACTGCCCTCCGCAGATCGTACCACCTGGCTTGGCATTCAGTCCTGGTCCTTCTGATGGGTGCAACAGCATTCACCCTATCGACAATCCTCTGCCACAGGTGTGATTTTTCGGCTATGCTGGTCTGTCTGACCAATGTTCCAAACAGCTGTGGCTCGACTCTGATGACTTCATTGACAAGGATCTCCAGCTCCTCCTTTGTGAAGTTTGGATTCTTGTCTGTGGGCATGGTGTGGGGTGAGGGTGTGGATGGTTGTGGGTGTGTGGGTCTGAATGTGAAGGTGTGGGTCTGAATGTGAAGAGGGGGTATATGTGAAGGAAGTTGTGTGAAGGTGTATATGTTAAGGTGGATGGGTGCAGCTGTTGGTGTGTGCTCTCTAGCTGCAGTGAGTCTGTTGCAAAGGCTCATGGTTTGTGTGTGTAGGCCCTTTTTATTGGTCCATTTGTAGGTGGGCCTCAGTTTGAATTTTTGGTGGGTGTGTTATAAGGGGTGGTTGTGAGTTTGCCCCACTGTTTGCCTGTTTGGATGTGGCCAGGTCAGTCATTTCCATTTTTTGTGCACTGTAGACGTGTTTTGTGGTGTTGTACGAGTCGAATAGACCCTCCTTGTGCTGTTTCACAGTGTCCGTGGTTCAGTACGGTACAGGGGTACGACTCGTACAGGCACACACCCCCATGCGTTGTGTATGTAGGGTGTGTACACCGACATTGCGTTTGTACGGTGCGTACACCGACATTGCGTATGTAGAGTGCGTACACCAACATTGCGTATGTACGGTGCGCACAACAACATTGCGTATGTACGGTGCGTACAACAACATTGGTGCGTACAACAACATTGCATATGTACGGTGCGTACACCGACATTGCGTATGTACGGTGCATACAACAACATTGGTGCGTACAACAACATTGGGTATGTACGGTGCGTACAACAACATTGCGTATGTACGGTGCGTACATACGCGATGTTGTTGTAAGGTGCGTACATATGCAGGGGGGGCCTGTACGACTCGTACCCGGGAACAACTTTTCCCGGGATAAGAGTCGTACAAAGTTCGCTTCGTAGCAGGTAAAGTCATTCCCCGTGTACGGGACGTTTTCCGTACAATTCGTAAATCGGAAAGCCGGTCCGGATCGTACTTGTACGGTCGGGCTGTATTTTTAGGCTTTGTACGGAAAAGTGTTCGGGTCAGTCTCGTACAACTTTTCCAGATCTGATTCGTATGGATAGGGCAGATCCGTATGTATTTTTCACATACGAATCGTACTTCATGGGTCGGGCGTTACTTGTACGATTCATATGGAAAAAATTACGGATACAGGTCGTAAAGGACAAAAAAATGCAGGATCGGAATCGACCCCCGGTGTACCGTCTATTGCGGTAATACCTGATGTCCTGAAACAAATTCAAAATTAATACGGGGCGGAGCCTGCTCTGAAATTCGGTATGAAATTACTGAAAACCTTCGACCAGGTCTCAACAATAATATTAAAGGGGAGGCAGCATCAGTGGCGAACCGCCAAAAATTAAGGGAATTTGATGTAACAGAACATCAACATGAACTACCCAGAATATTAGGAAAATCCTAGGAAGAGTTAGGAAGAGACAGTTTAGGTAGAAAACCAGTAAAACCACAACTGTCTGAAGGTCCTGAAAAAGACTCAATTAAAAACAGTCCTACATCTTCTAAAAAGAAGTGGGAAAATAAAAAACAATTTTCAAAAGAGAAACGTTCTCAATCCCAAGGTAAGTCTCCACAAAAGGAGCACTCTGATAGGAGGTAAAACCTCAGGAATAGGCATAATTTGAAAAAAACTGACAGGTATCAAGATACTAATACACGTTCCTCTCGTACCTTTCAGACATCTTCACAGACATCCGAAAGAAGAGGACGGTCAGATCACACAGAAGAAAGCGTGAAGTCCAGAGACAATCAACACATTCAGAAAAACAAACCAAAACCTCAATTCAACAAGAAAAAGGTAGCAGGTCTGAAGATCAGACATGCCGAAAATCCTGAGGACACAACTCAAGAACGGAGAATGGGCTCAGACAATGCTGGACAGGGCAGCAGAAGTAACAATAGCTCACCAGAACCTGAAGGAACTTCTGGAGACAGTGGACTTGAATGAATACATAACAGTTGCAACTGTAGACACCAGGGTTAGTTCTCCACAAAAGGTATTTGAAATGACACTCCGGATGGAGGGAGACATACCAAGAAAAGTGAAAGCACTCTTTTGGGAGAAACTTTCAAGGCGTTATGATATACTTCTAGCAGAAAAAGACTGGCCACCAGAATTTGTCAGGGAGTGCACACACGGCAAAGACATCATTATGCCAGCCTTCTCCAACCATGTTCCTATACATTTAAAATATATTTATGCCAGGAAATGGGCAGTAGCTCACCATAAAATCCAATTAAAAAGTCAACCTACTGCACAAAGGCAGCACCCAATTAAGCAAGAAGCTAACAAACAGGTCAGGGAGATCTTAGATCAGAGGTCTTCAATCTATGGGGCGCGACCCCCAGGGGGGCCGTGGAGTCATCAGAAGGGGTCGCGCATTCACCAGCCTCACGTCTGCCTCGAATCCAAAACGTTTCCTCTTTGTTTTGGATTAGAAATACTTGCATTCAGGAGGCTCTCTGATTAGAGAACTAGGTAAAATAAGCCAATCATAATATGGCTACGTCATCAAAACCTGTCCTCCAATCAGAGAGACAGCAGCATGCATACCAGGAAATGCTCGCAAACTTTGTCCATAAAGATGGACCAGAACCTGTGCAATGCAGCCTGTACTTCGAGGGAGTTCTCCAATATTCCACGCGGTCACTGCTGCCTGCCTTCCTTGGCCATTCCTGCTTTCACTCTCTTTGTTACTTCCGGCTGATTTCCAAGGCAACCCAAAGCTTCCCAGTTTAATTAGGTAACCTGCCACTTCCCCACTGCAGACATACACTGAAACTATCTTGCGCACATACACACACACACACACAGATCCTTGTTTCCCTGATTGAGCCATGAGGGGATTTGTGCAAAAGCTCCGGTTAATATTTATTTTCTGTGTTCTGTACGTTTTTATTCTTTCATGCATGTGTGTCTATTTATTTATGCTTCCTGAACACCGCGCTCGATTTCATTTATTGCTCCAAAGAATCACAATGAAAGAGAGAATGTTTGTCTTTAAACACAGCGCGTCCGTGTGGGGCTTGATGCTGCTGACAATGGACATTCACAGTGAAATGCTTGGAAAGATGTTAACTAAGCAAAATGATGATATACATATATATATTTTTTACTTTTCAACTAAGCTTTTAGAGACTAACTTGTATGTAAGATAAGTGCAGTGAATGGACTACTGAAGATGACAAAGTTGATGTCTGAAACATCATTGCTTTTACGTTTCCTTAAATATCACTGCAGAGAACGATTCAGGCAGCATGGTTAAATGAAAGTGTAAATGCTCATGTTATTTGGCTGAACGGAGAATAGATTTTTTCAATAATTGACAAAGCCAAATATTTTTACAGCATCAAAATATTACATGGTAATGCCTACACAATTCCAATATTATTAAACACATTTGCTTGTGCAGTCTTTGCTCAAATAAGCAGCACCACAATGGAGTGGTGAGAGTTATGATGGTACTATTATGTTGCCCACTAAATTGTCTTAATTTGGAGCAGATTAGGATAAACCACATTTACTTACTCAATCTCACTACTGGCCTCCTCACAGCAAATTTTAATAAGCACTCAAATGTATAACTTTTTTCAAATTTATTTGTGCAGATCAAACATCTAGGTCTCACATCGGCATGGAAGCTGAAATGTACTTCGATATAAACTCCAGGGTTGAGGCAAAGGCTCCAGTTGATTTTTATGACTTTCAAATGTTTATTTTCAGTGTGCTTTCCGTTTTCATTCTTGTAGCAGCAGTTTAATATGATGCCTTTGTTCAACTACGGTTGCCACCATTTCCAAAAGTGCTGGCCATTGGTTCATGTGTAGAACTCTGCAAAGGCTTGGGCATGGTATTTCAAATTGAGCTATTTTAACATTGTTTGCATTTATTTTTAACATGGTGAATTAATGCATGGAATTGTGAACCAGTTCATATCAGCTTTACCAGACAGGGATGAGCAGTCGTGCTGGAAAGAATAAAGGGTGAAGACTGTGTAATCCTTTCATTCTGTGTGGCTGCAAGACAGTTTTCAACAAGATATCGTTGACACACTGCAGCAGTGAATGCTTTGTGAGTCTTCAGCTCATATAGAACACATGCTACCATTAATCAACCAGGTACCGGGGAGGGGAGAAGGAGGAGACAATGGTGTGCGGTAAACAGCTGTCTGTCTCATGTCAAGGCCAGGCTCTCACACAATCACTGTGTGTGCTAATTTGGAGGCTACCCAGCTCCTCGCCGACAGCCTGTGTGATCTTGAATAATCTAGTTTACCTCTCTGTTAGATTACCTGTGGTTGGTAGCTGCCTCTGGGTGCAATGAATATCACCCACAAAAATGAAACTGGTGTCTTCAGACTTCCATCTCTAGACGAGTGTATTTTGCTCCCTTTCACAGCCTCTCTTCTGACCCTCACCCTTCGAAGGCCTTCCCAAGACGAAGGCTCAGTTGAGCCAGTCTGACCGTACATCATGTTGTCCTGCACCAAGTGCATGGGCACACGTGTTCACAATGGATGTCATTCTCCTTCCAGACACTAAGACTCCCACTGTACTGAACATATGGCCTGCAAAGAAGGGCACTTCTAGGGACACTGACGTGAAAGAGGTCATAGGTCCCTTGCTAGGGACAAGAGATGCACCATGATCATAGGTAGTCTGCTTCAAGATGACCTTTGTGTATAGCCCAAGCACACAAATCACAAGGGCATACCCCATGGCTGTACTTATACCACGTGAACATAATTATAGCCTAGGTGACTGGACACCCAGGCAGCCACCCTCTCCGCCTTTTCTCGTGGCCTTCAGAATTTATTGTTCACATGGCCAAGATGGTTACCAAAAAACAAAACAAATAACAAAACCAAAAAGACCACGAACCACAGTCACCCACAAACCTTTGGTTTTGCTAAACACTGTTTAATTCTATTTCCCCACCGTAAAATGATTTGCAGTGGGAATTGGAGAGGCGCTTTTGGTTGCCGATGATGGTGAGTACCAAGTTCTAGACATTTTGGTCAGAAGGGGGTCCTTATGCCTAAACATTTTTGACAGGGGGGTCTCGGCATCAAAAAGTTTGAAGACCTCTGTCATAGATCAACTTGAATACCATGGGGTGATTGAAACATGCTCCTCATCAATGAACAATCCTTTGTTTCCTGTCTCCAAACCAGACAACACATATCGTCTAGTTTTGGATTACAGACACTTGAACACTTGTTCTAAAACATTTGCAAAATGCACACAGCACAGCATTGATGAATAACATTGTGCATAAAAAATATAAAACCACGTTGGATATTTCAAATGGTCTCTTTTGTCAAAACATAGCACCTGAAAGTAGGTACTTGACAGCTTTCTCAATAATGGGGACCCAGGGTCTCTTTTGTCGACTCCCACAAGGGTTCAAGAACAGCCCGGGGTTATTCTCAGCAAGAGTAACAGAGTTACTACAAATTTATGATGACGAGGCATTGTCATATGTCGATGATATCTATCTGACCGACGATGACCTGGATAGGCACTTGAACAGGGTGAACAACATTATACTGGGCTGCGCCTCTGAGGGCTATAAATTTAATTTAAAAAAATCAAGAATTGCCCATCTCAATGTCCTTTTCCTAGGATATGACCTACCAAGTGAAGACAAAAGCCTGGCAGCAAACTTTTTAGAAAAATGTGCGCTGCTCCAACCTCCAAAAACGCTAAAAAACTTACAGTTGATTCTAGGTTTCCTGAATTTTGGAAGAACTTACATTCTAAATTACGCAGAAAGGGTTAAACCTCTCTACGAAATAATCAAACCTGATTTCAAAATCAAAGATTGGACACAGGAACACACAGAAATCCTGCGTTCACTACAAGCTGACTTGTTAGCAACAAATAACTTACAAACACGCGTAAATACACGCAATTTAGTGACCCTAATAATTCCAGGTCAATGCGGATTCACCTTCTTAACTTTTAATGAAGGTTAAAAAGTACCAATTGCATACAAATCACATTTGTATACAAATTTGGGAATGCGATTCACAGCGACAGAAAAAATTCTGACAGCAGTTCAAACCGCTGTAGCATAAGAAAGCTCTAGTTCAGGGGAAACGCATTATTGTCATGACTCCAGTACCAGCCTTAGAGGCGGTAACAAAAGCGAGCATTCCGAATGCAAAAGCTTTACATCCAAGATGGATACAATAGGTTAATTCTCTTGCTGCAACAGATGTTGAATATGTTTTTGATCCTTATTTAAAAACACAAGCTTTCCTGCAATAAGAACACAAATGTCCTCTGCCTATTGAGATTCTCAATATTGACCAGAACAAATGTATAATTTATACTGACGGATCAGCGCAACCCGCAACGGAAAGTAAGCAAGCTTATAGTGCAGCCTGCGCGATCGTTAAAGGTCGTATGCGCAATGGTAAATTCCGACCGATGGTCACTAAAACACAATCTCTAGGAGATTGTACAGCTCAGCGAGCTGAACTACAAGCATTCAAATTGGCACTTGAAAATACGGATCGCAAATTCCCCACACTTATAGTGTGGGATTCTATTTACTGTGTTCAATCATATAATGAATATTTGCAGAATGGGCTTCAAAATGGTTTCAAAGATTCAAAAGGTGGCACAATCAAGCATAAAACGCTTTGGGAACAAGTAGTTCAGTTGCGAAACGGACTACAAAGCACTCATGTGATACACACGCCGAGTCATCAACGTGATGGTTTTCACGTTGCAGGGAATTCTTTGGCTGATGAAGCCGCGAAGGGGGATGTGCAAACAGCTTCCGTAGCTGCGATCACTCGTTCAAAAACAAAAATAGACAGTGAGATATTGTTGGCTGTCAATGCTTCAAGCAAAGGCAGTGGTGCAACATTACCTAAAAAGTTTCCACTCAAATACTCGTATATAATTGATGGGAACAACGTTCCGTTTGCTCGAATCCCTGGAGTAGGGGATAGGGTAATTCCAAACATGGAACGTAGAGCAGCTTTGATTTATGAAGCACATCTGGGAGAGGGTCTCTCACATCAGGGGATCTCTAACACAATTTTAACATTAAAAGAGATGTACTGGTGGCCTGGAATGAATACACTTATTCACATCTTCATCAATAACTGCATAGACTGCAATAGAGATCGCAGTACAGAACACCACCAGACTACGAAGTAGTCTGCCCAGTACAGACACCATTGTTAGACAGCATTAGACTATCTACGTGCAGGCGTCCTCTTGGACGAATGCAATCCCACAAACACTAAATCAAGGTTCCTATGGATGTGGCCTCAGCGCTCGGCTGACGCTCGAACTGTTATAAAAGATTTGCGAGTCTTTATCAGCACATACGCAATAGGCACACTACACTCTGACCGGGGCCCTGCGTTAGCTCTCGGGCTTACAAAGAAGCCATGGCCAGTTTGAGCATTGCAATGCGGTACTCTTCTCCATTCCATCCTGAGGGAAATTCGGTTGTGGAAAGAAAAAACCGGGACATAAAGCAGTCTATAACAGCTAGGGTATTAGAATCAGGTGATGGGTGGGTTAAACATCTTTATGGGGTCTAACGCTCATTAAACAATTTGCCAAGAAGTTCTCTAGGGGGGTCACTCCATATGAGGTCCTATTTGCGACAAGAATGTGGGTTCCTGATCTCGACTGTAAAGGCAGAGTGGTGGAAAATAAACCATTTGATATCAAAGATCGTTTGGCTGTTTTACAGGACTTAAATGAACTAAGATCTAAACAAAGCAACGTGTTCCTGAAGCCAACCACCACTGGGGATAATCCAGCCATCCCAGCAAGGCCTGTCTAGATCCCAAAGCTTGGGTATCTAGGCAGAGAAAAGATCGCGAACAAGAAGGAAAGTACCTGTCCCAGCAATCCACGGATCAAGAACAGTACTTCTGCCGCTCCTTGCTGGTAAAAAGGAGAAAAGATTTTTGTCCATCGACCTCATCAAACCACACTATGTGGCCAATACTGAACAGTAGGCCAAGTGGACTCCGACCAAGCAGCAGATTCTCTCCTCTAGCTACTATCCAAGAGGTTCAGACTGAAAGACTCATCACCATTCAGAATCCAACAGTAAGAAATTAAGGACTAAGCAACAATGCTATGAAACTCATTCCTCTTGAAACCCAAATAACAGTTCGTCCAGATACACCGGTCTACACCAACGTAGCAAGTGATCACCTGGTTCCAGCGATTTCAACGAATTCTGATGCAATTTCAACCATTGACAGGACTGCTTCTGGCTACTTCATTAACTTTGATACATTTTCTGAGGATCCCAGCGAGCCTGAAACTCCACCAGCTAAAAGAGCTTTCAAAGAACAAGCACAAGAGTTTTTTCAACACGTGAGAAAGACTTATCTGGTTTCACCATGGATTGAACTATGGATTATTTCTGGAATATTTTTCTGTCTGCTTTGGCTAGCTTTAGTAATGACTCTGAGTATGCTGATAAATGGAAGATATATTCATTTGGGCACATGAAGTAAAAATGTAAACTTAATTTTGAAACCACACAAATCATCCCATCGTGAAGCAAGAGACTTGTCAGCAGTGAACATCACAGCCGTTCCTATACAAGACGGTATAGTTTGGGACAAAACGGATTCTGATATATTCGGTCCATCTGAACTTTTGAAGATTCCACACTTACTCAAGATATCATTAAGTGACTTTATTACCTCTAGTACCTATTCTGATGATTGGGACTTTGAGACTGTTAATAACATGATGTCTGATCTAGAAAGGTCTGCTGCATTCTCTAACCATGAATACTTAGAGGGTTCAACAGACTATGAACAGCTTTTTTGTTACAACCACTATGGTCATCATTTCTTGCATAAACCTGCAACACCTAGAAATGTATTTATGTATAACCAACAGGAACATTGTCCTACACCACCAAGGGGTAGCTCAAAAACGTTTGAAATTAAGTTTCCATATTTTTCAGGGTACAATACATCCAATCCAGAAACGTTTTACTTCAAAATGTGAACAAAACAGGAACGAAAAATATGTTAACAAATACCAAACAAATTTATTCTACAGCCTTTATTGCCCAACTGTCAAGACAGAGTTTCGACTTTTGGAAAGACACAATTGACACAAAATCTGTCTGGGGAACAAAAGATTGGCAAGTCCAGGGGATAGAAGCTTTGTTTAGAGCCTGCATAATCCCACAGCAGATAATGTTTTTGAATGACACTGTCCAACAAACGTCTTGCCTTGGGTTAGCCAAGATCAAAGACATGAACACACCGTCCATACCGAAACCTGCAAGCACCACACAGGGGGTGGTCGAAGTACATACTATCTTACAATACAACAGTTCACATTCTGAATAGAAAAAATGGTTGCTCTGGCCCACAGACACAAACATCTGTCAAGAAAGATTCCTGAACAAAACACAAGGTGTAACAATCAATAGGCTACACCCACGCTATGTTCAAAGACAGCATCCAGGGGTAGTAACAACATACAGTGTAGGAAAATTATGCCTTGATTGGCTACAGACATCTACACTAGAGGATGTGAAACAACACTTAACTTTACTTAAGGAAGTCGCAAACCTTAGGGAATTGTTGTTAGGTTCATGAAAACAGTGTCAAAAACGTTTCATATATGCCGGCATCTATGCTGTGTATAATGAAATTGGGAAGGTGACACAAGTAGACGCCGCAAAAAGTATACGAGAAATTGAACATATTCATTTAGAGAAATCTCTCGCTGTGGTCGACAATGGGTTAACGACTCTGTCATCCAGGATATATTCATTGGGCAACATTGTATCCTCTGCTATAGACATTGTGGAACAAGATTTGGTCCTGCTGCGTCATGGCCAGTCTCAATTACGTTCTATTCTGTCATTAGGCTGGACGCTACAAAACTTGCGTGCAGGCTACGTGCCTTGGCGTTTCATCAACATGTCTTCTCTGTTTTCTGATTACAATCTCACGGATAAACAGATCGAACTGGCACAAAGGGGAGCGAAGTATACAGTGCTGAGCATTGAAAGACTGGAAAAAATGCCATTTACGGTAGCAGAAAAACCAGCTGCTGCATGGATCATATATGGCAAAATAACTCTGCCTGTTACAACTTTCAATTTTCAGTATTGCCTTAAATACATGCCAGTAGGCAAATATGAAAGGTTAGGTAAAGAATGCATCAGGACATCCTGGGATTTACCTGACACACACACTATGTTGGAGTGGGGGGCGTGAAGTGTTTATTAGCGGTACACACTGTGAAAATGCACTGAGCGGTTCACTCATATGTCGGGATATTAGTTTACACGGGGCTTGTAGCGGTTCCACTATAAATTTATCCTGCCACCTGCAAGGTTCACCAGCCGCTGTGATTAATCCAACGTTTGGACAACTTTCAAATGGGAGTTACCTCATATTGAATGATCAGAGCTGTTGTGGCATGTTGCCAGGTATCCCATATCTAGTAAGGGTTACTTCCAGGGTCACTTGCTGTATGCAAGTCTTGTTCCCCCAAATAGACACAGTCAGGGAGTTGCCTTTATGGCCTTCACTGAACATCTCTTCTATACGAATTGATACTTTAAGCAGAATAAAAGCCATTCTTTTGCAACAAACCGTGCCTTTGACCTCGGCCAAAGAAACCTATGATCTACAAGTCGCAAGGACTTCGGCTGAGATACAGGCTCTGTTAAGGACAAATTGCCCTACACATTTACAGAAATGTATGGGACGTATCTTAAACATGTCTGAAATGAGCGGTATTGTGCATGTATCTAAGATCATATGTTCGGGACTGTTAACACCCTTCAAGCAGTCCTAGGAATCATTCCAAACTTCATGCACTCGGTGTTTGGTGGTCTGCCGCTACTTCTAGCACTCGTTGCAGGAGTCCTGCTACGCTATGGCAAGCCAATCCACCAGAGTCACTCCCGGCACCTTGGAGCTTGCTCTCCTGGAAAGAAAGTATTGTGAACGCATAGTGCAACTATTGGGTTAATCTTGTCTACGTGAACTAAATACCGTATGGTTTCTGTCGTTAAGACCAATCTGGCAAGATAACATCTTACCTGTTCTACGCTGCCTGCTTTGCGGTGAAGAATGCGTGCTAGACATCTGTCTAACACTCATCAGTCATGCCAACGGATATCGATACTCTGCTGGACCCGATAACGGCCCACGCTCTGTGTTGTCCCCAGCGGCTACCAATCCTGATGACGGCATTCACTGAGATCCCACAGACACCTCATGCTACTGCTGAGGTACGAGATGGATCAACAGGTACACAGGTATCATCGAGGACTGCTACTGACAATGCATCACATCAATGTGCAGTTAGTCTTCTAAACAAGGTAATCGACCTATCACCGACAACAATAGACGACTTTTTGTCTACAGGATGAGGATTTCATGTTTTCCCCAGCATCTTCACATAACTATTGATTTGGCTCACAGTGTACCATGTAATCTATGAAGTTGGCCTTCATTTTTTCAAAACAAAAGACATGGGGCTCGATTCACAGAACTAACTTAAGACAAAATCCTAAACTTACTACCATTTTGGTATTCACAAAAGGCACTTACTCATATTGGTATTCACAGAAGGCACTTACTCATTTCGGTATTCACAGAAGTTAGGAGTCCTAACTTTAGGACTCCTAAATGCCTTCTGTGAATACCGAAAGTCTTAAAATTAGGATTTTTCTTAGTTTAGTAGTAGTATAGTTAGGACTCCTAACTTTAGGACTCCTAAATGTCTTCTGTGAATACCGAACGTCTTGAAATTAGGATTTTTCTCAATTTAGTAGTAGTAAAGTTAGGACTCCTAACTTTAGGACTCCTAAATGCCTTCTGTGAATACCGAAAGCCTTAAAATTAGGATTTTTCTCAGTTTAGTAGTAGTATAGTTAGGACTCCTAACTTTAGGACTCCTAAATGCCTTCTGTGAATACCGAAAGTCTTAAAATAAGGATTTTTCTCAATTTAGTAGTAGTAAAGTTAGGACTCCTAACTTTAGGACTCCTAAATGCCTTCTGTGAATACCGAAAGCCTTAAAATTAGGATTTTTCTCAGTTTAGTAGTAGTAAAGTTAGGAGTCCTAACTTTAAGACTCCTAAACTGAGAAAAATCCTAATTTTAAGACTTTCGGTATTCACAGAAGGCATTTAGGAGTCCTAAAGTTAGGACTCCTAACTTCTGTGAATACCGAAGTGAGTAAGTGTCTTCTGTGAATACCAAAATGAGTAGGTGCCTTCTGTGAATACGAAAATGGTAGTAAGTTTAGGATTTTGTCTTAAGTTAGTTCTGTGAATCGGGCCCTAAATTTGGAACTTTCTTAACATCGCATTTTTTTTAATTTTTTTTTAAATATTGACTTTTCTTTTATGGCTGAAAGCTCTGCTTACAGTAGAACTATTCATAGAGAACAGACTTATTTGAAACTCTTCCAGGGACATGTTGTCACCTTTTTCAAATTTATGTAATCATGACATGAAATGCCTCCGAACTATTTTTTTTCCTTTCTGTACAACTGCAAAATTTCTATACATATGTGTATATATTTGTGTTCATTCTCTTAGCATTCACTGTAAATATATGCTTAGAATGAAACATTGCTTTAATATGTACAGCACCTACATTTCATGTGTAGGGAACTTTAACAAAGACTTTTTAGTATGCTTTTACAAATGTTTTAGTGAAAATGTGATACTCAATTTTATGTGATTTAGCATGTTTAGCATTTAGTAATATCGAACAGTAGTCATTGGAGTGGGTGTTGTGTTTCGATTTAGATACCCGTATATAGGTTTCCCTGAATCACGTCCTTATATAGGCACAATTCGCATTGCCCTTATTTAGGCATAGAATCCCAGTCCTTATTTAGGCATTAGCCATGCTAACCAAATACAGCCATGGTCACCTACATCCGTCCATCCCACGTCACAACGAGTTCTTAGAAACCAGACCCTTAAGCCGAACGGGACTTTCCCTAGCTAGGATTATTGATTTCTCCAAGAACTCATCTATTATGAATTAACTACTATTCCTTAGGGGTCCATCCATGACATCTTCCTCTGCCCGACTTTACGTC
The DNA here is from genome assembly GCF_964204655.1 of Triturus cristatus. Classification (NCBI taxonomy): domain Eukaryota; kingdom Metazoa; phylum Chordata; class Amphibia; order Caudata; family Salamandridae; genus Triturus; species Triturus cristatus. Next base: position 1,201,895,306 of record NC_140585.1, on the reverse strand, counting down.
AATGCTAGCATTCCTAAATACCTTCCAGGTATAGATATACCTTCCCTTACCATGGCAAACAATGGCATGGCACGGCGGTTACACCGCACGACTTGACTGCACGGTTCGCCACGGTAAGTTCGGAAGAGACCAGATCCCGGCCTGACGCACTGACCAGACACTGTCATCCCTGCTCGCAGAGAATCCAGCTTCCAGTGTTCAGACTCCCTTCGCGGGGTGTTAGAGTGTGAGACCTGGACAGAGATTCATACCTCGCTCATTCTATAGGTATGGAGCCGACTAGAAGCTAGAGGGACTCTTGGCATACTAAACTTAGTATATACCATACTATAGAAAACAGTACCTACTTTTACCTCGCACCACACTTAGGTTAGGTACACCGGGGTAGGACTATTTAGAAGCATCAGACGAGTATTCACATTTTAGCCTGTGTTATTTATGCATGTATATATGATTATATGTCATAGCTAATATTTTGCCTTCTGTCTAATGATCATAACCGCTCATATCTCTTACACGAGAAACAAGACTGTTCAATAAACCCTTTTACTGAAACACCCGTCTTTCTATTTCTGTGTAACTCTGGAGAAACTAAGCATGCACGATTGACTGAGTGAAATTGTTATTTATTGTTTCTGCGATTCTGAGACGTGTTCCGATTCTAAGGGAAACAAAGTTGTCATGTTTATGCGGTTGTCTGAAACGAATCCCTTCTTGTTCATTCGAGAAGTTTCTAGTGACCTCTGAGTTAGCTGGCACACACAAGTAATTAAGTTTAATGTACTCAATAGGAGCATACTGACCTTAGTCCTATGCGAAAACTATAGTGTATATTATTCCAAAGCGAACAGCCTAAAAGGGAAATAGGAACTACACTATATGCTTGCAGTAAAGAGTTGAAGTTGGTTATCAGATTGTCGAAGTCTAAGATCCCAGGATAGATAATGAGTATTTTAACTTGTAACTTGATTGGTAAGGTTTGTGGTGATAAGGTATGTGGTGCTAGGCAATGAAGCGCTGTAGGCAGCTCAGAAGTTGGAAACTTAATAAACTTCTATTGTGAGGATGTACTAACTGAGATTAGTGTTTGGTTAATCCTGCTGAACAGAGGGGCAGAATGCACTAGTTCAGGTGATTTCCCGCTGGTAGAGAATTCACTTTACGTGTGTGATAGTGTCAGGAGGGCATTATGCCACATTTCCTCTAAAAGGATTGTGGACTTCGAATTTCCTTTTTGTGAAACAGACAAAAGTTATAATTTTGTTTTTGTTTTTCCATAAATTGCTATTGTGAAGCTGATCACTATTGAGTGAGAGCTGCTGTGAGGTATTGAGTTATGTCATAGGGTACCATGATGGTATTGGTCGCTCAGTATGTGTGTGTCACAATAATATTCATTGGTTGTTCTAAATATCACATTTGGATTGGTCATTACACCAGAGAGTGCCGCACTGTGAGTGTTCAGTTCAGTTGTGTCGCATTGAGATTGGATGTTAGTGTTTTTGCCTATTGTATTGCGGTTTGTTGAGATCTGACTGTTATTTCATTTGAGGCTTATTGCTTTTGTGTTGCGCAGTACATAGAGCAAAGATTACATTTTTCAAGAAATTGAGAGATTTGTTGAGAGATTATGTTAGAATGCCTGTCTATGAGGGCAAGGAGGCCCCCACTGAGGCAACGACCGCACATTACATGACAACCAAAGTCAGTTTACGCATGTGCATCTGGATCAAACAATGGAATAGGATCACGGCGAATGACGGGTCCTTGCAGTTTTCCCGTCTCCTGTAACCTTTCAAATGGCATAGGCATGTGGAGGGGGGTGGGGGGGAGGGTCAGATCATCGGAAAGTCACACTCCCTTCAAAATGATTACTGTTTTGCAAAGCTTGGAACACTTAGGGCCCCATTACGATGGCGGGCGGACCGTAACAGTGAACAGGACCGTCCGCCAGAGGTGCAGCGCTCCCGCTGTGGCCATTAGAATGCCACCGCCACTGTGGTGGTGGCATCCTCCATTAACAACATTGTGGCGGGCGGTGCTCACAGTACCGCCCGCCATAATGCTGTGAATGCATATTGTGCAATAGCATGCACAAGGTGACCGGCACCGCACAGTGCCTGCTACCTTGTCCATGCCAATGTAGGGGGGTACCATAGGTACCCCCCCATGTGAACCCCCCACTCCCCCAACAGCAGACAACGCCACCATATTATGGCCTTTTTCCGCCCAGTCGACGAGTCGACAGGCGGAAAAGCGGCAGATTCTCTTCCCGTCCACCGTGGACCCCCAGCCATACTAATATGGCGGGGGGTCAATCATGCAATGATGGCGGGCGGATCACCCCCGCCGGGTCAGCGGTGGTTACCGCCGGCCCGGCGGGGGCGATCCGCCTGCCATCCTAATGGGCCCCTTAGTGCTGTGAGGTTACACAGCACACCTAACATGTAGACAACAGAACTATTGTACACCAGCCAACCATGGTCCATTTTTATCCAATTTAGAAGGATGAAATGCCAAGTTCGAGACATGAATCTGTGATCGTCAGATGACAGGCAAATGTCTGCAGCAAACAAATCACATCTCAGAGATTTGTTTTGAGCCGATAATGCACAGATCCAAAAAGTGTCTGGCTGAAAATTAATTGCAACGGAATATGACCGCACCTTGCCTCAGAAATGTACCCATTATTCGAGCGAAAAAAACTGAGTGCTACACTCTTCAACACTACAGCTGACAGAAAGCATCGGGCACAACCTGTACGTTTAACCTGAGAATAATTAAAAAGTTGAAGCAAGTGCTGTATGAAATGAGATCCCCGCCCAGACCATCTCAGTATGCGGCCTTGAATGCATGTAAGTGTGCAGCACATGCCAAAGAAAGGGAGAAATACTAGTCCTGAACAAAGAATGAGGTCTGTAGTTGGATGGAAGGAAGACTAGATGCACACAGCAGGAGTGGAGGAAGTAAGTAATTGGTGGTATTAGGATGTATGCAGCATGGACAAGAGACTGAACAGCAAGAAGTAAGCAAAGGAGAGGGGTGGAATTCAAGAGAGGAAGGATGAGATTAGTGATAGTGACACCAGTAATGATTTTTTAGACTATCTGTGGCTTTTCAACAAACAACATCCTTATAATGTTGTTCAGCAGGGTGGAGGGAATCAACAGCCCATAGTGGCCCCAAAGACTGGTGATTTAGGTGCAAGCACACTGGTAGACAGGGGTTCCTGGGAGAGGTTTACCCCGTGTTGTACCAGCTCCATTATTAGGAGCTTCAAGTACTATTGTCTTTACGCCAACCCCAGTTGCCCCTACAATAACAACAAGCAGCGGCACTGGTATAGATCAATAAGTGAGCTCTGAATGGTAATAACTTCCACTGTGAGTGGGCCTGTTGTAGAGGTCGAGGAAGGCCTGAATCAGATACCCGGGAAGAGAATGCCCCATTAAGGTTGTTGGATGTTTTGGGAACAAAGACATAATTTGAGGAAATTATTGAAGGAAATTTGGATCCGGAATTTTATAAACGGGTACAACAAAGAGGATTTTTTTCCTGTTCATAGAGACAGCTAGGAGAGTGTGCCAGGCCCATGAAGTTCTAGAGGGAATAGCAGCAGAATTTGGGGTTGACTTGCTCAAGAGTCAAAACCTGAAGAAGAATTTTAAGATGTTTCTGAGTAGGAAACTTTTCAAGAATATGTGAATGCCTGGACTAAATTGCTTTTGCGGGAATTAGCTGCTAAGTGGAGTGATACTTAGAGGATTTGGGATCGGTGGACTCAGAAACTAAAGAAGAAGAAACAGGATGATGATATTGGATTTCTAGAAGATGAAAACAGCTAAAGTGATTCAGAACTTGGGGCTTACCCATTGAGAGAAGTACATGGGGATGGGTAAGTGTATGTAAACTGGTAATCTTTTCACATTTACAAATCAATTCCCAAAACTGAGGAGATGAGGAAAAATCCTGACATCTGGTATACACAGTTGACCGATTTGTTAAGACTCAATGGTGCTTTGGGAAGATTCAAATACCTTATTTTTACATTGTTGTCCCTAACAATTTGTGGGCGGAGTGCAAAGTGGGCAACTGGGCACCGCAGAGGTATGTCCAAAACAAAGCCTCCCTTTCCTACTGTCATTTATAGTTTTAATTAGATGGTTAACCATTTGAACACTAAGGTTCTGGAGAAAAAAACCTGACCGGTTGAAAAAGGCAGGACAGTCCAAGAGTCTAAAGAGTCTGTGCATGCTTACTCTGAAAGTTTGATGAAGACTTTCCTTCTGCATAGTGGTATTGAGGATCCAAAAAGAGGAGATCTTAAGGTTTTTTGTCTCAGTTTGTTTTTGGTTATCACCCAGAAATGAGTTTGAATATTCAGCAGAATATCCTTTGTTGGCAATGAAAAACTCTGGATAAGATTCTTTCACATGCAAAGTATTGCAGTGATGAATTGAGACAGAAGAAAATTAAAGAGAAATGCATGTTGGCTCAAATGGTGTTAGCACAGAAGGGATTTCAGAATGGTCCATATATAGCAAATCCAGGTTATGGTGTTTGTGTTAGAATGCAGGGAGGTGGATATCATCGGGGTGGTCAGTTGATGCAGAACAGGAACTTTATCACACAAAGTAGAGGAAGAATTTCCAGTTTAACCAAATTCACGGAAGACATGGCCATTTTGAAAAAGGCTACTCAGTGTCACTATTCTAATGAGTTGGGCCATTGAAAGAGAGACTGTAGGTCAACTCCAAATTGAATGCAAATTAAAGGTCAAATGCCTAATGTAAATGTGATGCCAACTAACAATTTGCAAATACAAAGACATCAAAATTCTAATATGCCCCAAGCCCCATTAGTGCAGCACAATTTGAATAGTCCAAGATGTAATGTGAACGCACACCGCAGAGTTCAGCAGGAACCTTGCACAAACTCTGACAGTCTTCAACAGTTCCTGGTCCTCAACAGTTTCAGAGATCCAGGTTCTGATCAATCACAATGATGGTGCCTAAGGGGGCAGGTTGCATGCTGATGCCGTCTTCGAGACAGACCAGACTGACATATATGTTGGTGGAGAAGTGAATGGCCACCCGTGTCGTTTCATATTGACACCGGTGGTACCCGCTATACTTTAAGAACTGTATCAGACCCAAACCGACTCCTCTTGGAAAAACAAGCACATGTTGTGGAGCTCCTGTAAAGATAGATCCTCTTGAAAAAGATAATTTGTTTTCTAATATGCAATTGAGTCCAGTCAATTTATTGGGATGGGATCTTCGCTGCAAATCAAAGTTTGTGATCTATTTTACACCGCATGGTGTCGACCTTTAGGCCCATGGTGAAGATGCAAATTTTACTGAGCACAGAAAGGTCAGCCATTTGACTGTTTTCATTTTTGACAAAAGAAGACTTACCCCCTGACCTAAAGGACTCCGTGAAGGAGGAAGTCTGGGATTATACTGGCAAATACATTGGCCTGATCAAAGATGTTGAGCCTGTGAGAATAGCAATCAAACACAATGCAGAGTATCCTTTAATGCCCCAGAACAACCTCTCACCAGAGGTTGTGGCTGGAATTACTCTTTCAATTGATTCCATGCTAGAGCTGGGCATTTTAAAAGACATACTAAGGAGTTCTTGTAATTCCCCAATGATGGGCTTTCAGAGACCAATAAAAAGTGGCGGATAGTGCAGGACCTGTTAAAGGTCAATTGTTGTCCCATGTTTTCCTGTAGTGCAGAATCCTGCTGAGATACTCTTCCAAATACCCTCCAATACTGAATGATTCATGGTGATCGACATGTGTCAAGCTTTCTTTTTGCATTCCTTTGAATGAGGACCGTCAGTACCTCTTAGCATTTCAATTAAAAAATAAAGTTTTGGCATGGTGCGAGGTCCCACAGGAGTATACAGTTATCGATCAGATACTGAAGAAAACTCTAGAGATCTTCCAGTTGCCATGCAACTGAGTCCTGGTCCAATACCTATTGGCAGCGTCGACAACACAAGAAGCATGTAGATAAAACACCATTGCCCGGTTGACCAATCTGGTTGAAAATAGACATAAAGTCCAATGCAATACTGTCAGAAGGAAGTCCAATATCTAGGACACCATTCTAAGGGGCCGATTATGATGTCATTTGGAAAGGCTACAAATGGGATTCGGTATCTCAGAATCAGATTTGGAACCCTTGTTTCTGACTGAATCATACACATTTCCCAACAACCGATTACGATGCCTGGAAACCGTTCGGGAAGTCCGATTCTGTCCCGAAAGGCATACAAACAGGCCAAGTCTTTAGGAGCCGAATCGTACAGCTCTATGGACATGGTTTCTGAGCGAGCGATTACGATGACCGATTCAGACAGCCGTTCCGATTTGGTCTGCCCGACATGAAACGGCTGTCGGAATCTGTCTTTGGGGGCACATAGCAGGCCCCACTTCACCCAGAGACATCCGGTTGGGGCCTGTGGCGATACCCAAGGAACCCCTCTTTCCAACCATGCACAATGTGGCAGGCATCATGGGGTACCCGCCACAGGGTGCAAGGTTTTCCCCAACCACCCCTTTTCTCAATGGGAGCCTGTGTTCTCCTTCGAAACACAGGCTCCTATTGAAGTCAATGCGGGTCCGGCCGAACGATGTTGGGAAGCATCGTAATTGGTCAGTCGGACTCGCACAACCCGATTTGGTCGAAAACGATTCCGGAACCGATTTGGTCGCAACAGTTTTGAACGACATCGTAATCGGCCCTAAGAAAGGAGCTAGAAAGGTTTCTGAAAAGAGAATCTCTGCGATACTGCAGTGTTTGCAATGGCCATTTAACTAGATGTACATGTGGAACTTGCAGAAAACTAGATGTACATTTGGAATTGGTAGAAAGTGGTATTGTGTTCAGCCTTAACAATATGTCAGCTGCTAAGATCTTGTTACCTGGATGAGGAATCTGTGTGAAACGTTTCAAACAAAATATGACTGCCTAAGTTTGATCACAGAAGTTACTCTTTGTTTTGAAATTTCCAAACGGATTTCTGGATGAAAGGTAATGCCAGGTCATTCGTGATACAAGGGGTACTGACCAATGGATGTAACTGAAGGACATGCCATGTGTTTATTAGCTATGACTCCAAGCCTTATGCAGCTGACAATGTATCCAGTAAATGAGAGCAGAACATCACTGCAAGCCTCACCCAACCTCACTTCTGTTTCAATCTATATAAAGCATTGGCAACTTTAGTTTTTGTTAGTTGTAAAGCACTTTGTAACCATGTTGCCAGGACTAAACTACAACTTCCATTAAAAAAAACTTTTTTTTTTAATGTTACTTGAAAAGCAGCAATCGTTCTGGCAGATAAGCCTAAACAATTACCAGCACAGAGCACAAGCCATTTCTATTTGTCTTTTACTTTTCTTTAAAAAGTAATTTTTGACAGGGGATTTATGTTTGAATGGCTCCTCCTGGTGTCTAGCACACTAGCCAGTTGTCTGTATTGATTAATAGGCTGAGTTGGCCCAAGAACATCGCGCTACAAATCACAAATATATTAATATTTATCTATTTTTTAAGCATTCACAGAAATCTGCCACAAACAATGTATGTAACACTTGAGAGAGTAATATCAAATTTACTTTAGCGCTGTGTGGTGGGAGATGTTGAAAGTGCTCACATAGCACAGCCTGGCATATGGACTGCTTTAAGATACATTTGGATTTTACCTGATTAGGCACGATGTTCCGGTTTGCACAGCTGTAAAGGTTGTTGTTCAGGACTAAGACTAGGGCCACTGAAATTACACAATTAATCAACAACAGAAAATTCTGTACAATTAGAGATACAGCAAACTTGCCATGTAATCCATGGACTGTTTATAATTTCCAGATATGAACAAAAGGGTTGGTTATTGCTGACGGGATTCATCAGAGGACATCTGTATGTTTATTCAGAAAGTGTCATTACAAATTATAGCCTCTTTGTTTTACTGACTGATGCCTGTTGCCTATGCACTCACTGTCCAAGATAAATAGACAATGACAAGTGGCACTCTTCCACAAAACATACAATTTTCAAATTGCCTCCTAATCTCCATCTTGCAGAAAACTACTACTTGCTTTACTTTTCCCAACTCCTCTTATATAATGAATTAATCACCTATACATTTTAATTTTCCTACCTAACCTATGAAGCGCTGTAGGCAGCTCAAAAGATAGAAACGTATTAAACTTCTATTGTGAGGATGTACTAACTGAGATTAGTGTTTGGTTAATCCTCCCGAACAGAGGAGCAGAATGCACTAGTCCGGGTGATTTCCCACTGGTAGAGAATTCACTTTACGTGTGTGATAGTGTCAGGAGGGCATTATGCCACATTTCCTCTAGAAGGATTGTGGACTTCGAATTTCCTTTTAGTGAAACAGACAAAAGTTATAATTTTGTTTTTCTTTTCCATAAATTGCTATTGTGAAGCTGATCACTATTGAGTGAGAGCTGCTGTGAGGTATTGCGAGTTATGTCATAGGGTGCCATGATGGTATTGGTCGCTCAGTATGTGTGTGTTACAATAATATTCATTGGTTGTTCTAAATATCACATTTGGATTGGTCATTACACCAGAGAGTGCCGCACTGTGAGTGTTCAGTTCAGTTGTGTCGCATTGAGATTGGATGTTAGTGTTTTTGCCTATTGTATTGCGGTTTGTTGAGATCTGACTGTTATTTCATTTGAGGCTTATTGCTTTTGTGTTGCACAGTACATAGAGCAAAGATTGCATTTTTCAAGAAATTGAGAGATTTGTTGAGAGATTATGTTAGAATGCCTGTCTATGAGGGCAAGGAGGCCCCCACTGAGGCAACGCCCGCACATTGCATGACAACCAAAGTCAGTTTACACATGTGCATCTGGATCAAACAATGGAATCGGACCACGGCGAATTATGGGTCCTTGCAGTTTTCCCGTCTTCTGTAACCTTGCAAATGGCATAGGCATTAAGGGGGGGGGGGGGGGGGGCGGGGTCAGATCATCGGAAAGTCACTCTTCCTTCAAAATGATTACTGTTTTGCAAAGCTTGGAACACTTAGGGCCCCATTAAGATGCTGGGCGGACCGTAACAGTGAACGGGACCGTCTGCCAGAGGTGTGGCGGTCCCGCTGTGGCCATTAGGATGCCACCGCCACCGTGGTGGTGGCATCCCCCATTCACAACATTGTGGCTGGCAGTGCCCACAGCACCGCCCGCCACAATGCTGTGAATGCACGTTGTGCATTGGCATGCACAAGGTGACAGGCACCGCGCGGTGCCTTCTACCTTGTCCATGCCAATGTAGGGGGTACCATAGGTACCCCCATGTGCACCCCCCACTCCCCCAACACCCTGGGGGCCCGCTAATGGCCACCAACAGCAGACAACGCCACCATATTCTGGCCTTTTTCCGCCCGATCGACGAGTCGACTGACGGAAAAGCGCCGGATGTTCTTCCCTTCCGCAGCGGACCCCCCAGCCATACTAATATGGCGGGGGTCAATCATGCAAGGATGGTGGGTGGATATCCCCCGCCGGGCCAGCTGTGGCTTCCGCCGGCCCGGCGGGCTCGATCAGCCCGCCATCCTAATGGGTTCCTTAGTGCTGTGAGGTTACACAGCACACCTTACATGTACACAACAGAACTATTGTACACCAGCTAACCTTGGTCCATATTTCATCCAATTTAGAAGGATGAAATGCCAAGTTCGAGACATGAATCTGTGATTGTCAGATGACAGGCAAATGTTTGCAGCAAAAAAATCATATCTCATCTCAGAGATTTGTTTTGAGCCGAAAATGCACAGATCCAAAAAGTGTCTGTCTGAAAAGTAATTGCAACGGAATGTGACCGCACCTTGCCTCAGAAATGTACCCACTTTGAGCGAAAAAAATAGAGCGCTACACCCTTCAAAACTACAGCTGACAGAAAGCATCTGGCACAGCCTGTACGTTTAATCTGAGAATAATTCAAAAGTTGAATCAAGTGCTGTAGGAAATGAGATCCCCGCCCAGACCAGCTCAGTATGCGGCCTTGAATGCATGTAAGTGTGCAGCACATGCCAAAGAAAGGGAGAAATACTAGTCCTGAACAAAGAATGAGGTCTGTAGTTGGATGGAAGCAAGACTAGATGCACACAGCAGGAGTGGAGGAAGTATGTAATTGGTGGTATTAGGATGTATTCAGCATGGACAAGAGACAGAACAGCAAGAAGTAAGCAAAGGAGAGGGGTGGATTTCAAGAGAGGAAGGATGAGATGAGTGATAGTGACACCAGTAATGATTTTCTAGACTGTCTGTGGCTTTTCAACAAACAACATCCTTATAATGTTGTTCAGTAGGGTGGAGGGAATCAATAGCCCATAGTGGTGCCATAGACTGGTGATTTAGGTGCAAGCACACTGGTAGACAGGGGGTTCCTGGGAGAGGTTTGCCTCGTGTTGTACCAGCTCCATTATTAGGAGCTTCAATTACTAGTCTTTACTCCAACCCCAGTTGCCCCAACAATAACAATTGTTCCCATTACCCCATGCAGTGGCACTGGTAGATCAATAGGCGAGCTCTGAATGGTAATAACTTCCACTGTGAGTAGGCCTGTTGTAGAGGTCGAGGAAGGCCTGAATCAGATACCCGGGAAGAGAATTCCCCATTAAGGTCGTTGGATGTTTTGGGAACAAAGACATAACTTGAGGAAATTATTAAAGGAAATTTGGATCTGGAATTTTATAAAAGGGTACAACAAAGAGGATTTTTTACCTGTTCATAGAGACAGCTAGGAGAGTGTGCCAGGCCCATGAAGTTCTAGAGGGAATAGCAGCAGAATTTGGGGTTGACTTGCTCAAGAGTCAAAACCTGAAGAAGAATTTTAAGATGTTCCTGAGGGGCCGATTCCGATCTCGGTCGGACGGGCATCGAATCTGGTTCGGCCGGAAAAACTACGAGCCGTACGCGTGTTTTCCGGACGACTCATACAGCTGTACGAGCGAGCAAGTACGATGCGAGCTGCATGAAATTCACCGACTGAGTCGTTTCCGGGTCTGAACCGCTCCATACCTCCCGGTCGGAAGCTAACCGCGGCGTGCAATGGATGCGATTTACAACCAAGCCAGTACGATGAATGCTTCGGACAGCCTGTGCAAGCCGGAGAGTCCGGCTCGCAAAAGCTCCCAGAGTCGGACTTTGGGGTTCCGCGTCGGACCCCCTGACACCCGCAGCCCTACGACTCGGACACAGGGGGAGACCTATGGGTCTCCCCGACACAGGCATGTACGTTGCGGGTGGCACCGACGCGTACCCACTGTAGGGGGCGCCCTTGTTCGACACATACCCATTCAGTCAATTGGAGCCCATGTACGTGTCGTACGACCGGCTCCCATTGACTTCTATGGGAGTCCGACCGAACCGAGTGCGACAGCATGCGTGCGCATCGTACTCGCTCGGTCGGACAGTAGGGGTCCGTCTCGGTCGGAAAACACTCCGGATCCGACTTGGTCGGAGTGCTTTCCGACCTGGATCGGAATCGGCCCCTGAGTAGGAAACTTTTGAAGAATATGTGAATGCCTGGACTAAAATTGCTTTTGAGGGAATTAGTTGCTAAGTGGAGTGATACTTAGAGGATTTGGGATTGGTGGACTCAGAAAATAAAGAAGAAGAAACAGGATGATGATATTGGATGTCTAGAAAACAAAAACAGCTAAAGTGATTCAGAACTTTGAGCTTACCCATTGAGCGAAGTACATGGGAATGGGTAAGTGCATGTAAACTGATAATCTTTTCACATTTACAAATCAATTCCCAAAAACTGAGGAAAAATCCTGACATCTGGTATACACAGTTAACCAATTTTTTAAGACTCAAAGGTGCTTTGGGAAGATTCAGATACCTTTTTTTTACATTGTTGTCCCTAACAATTTGTGGGTGGAGTGCAAAGTGGGCAACGGGGCACCGCAGAGGTATGTCCAAAACAAAGCCTCCCTTTCCTACTGTCATGTATAGTTTTAATTAGATGGTTAACCATTTGAACACTAAGGTTGTGGAGAAATAACCTGACCGGTTGAAAGAGGCAGGCCAGTCCAAGAGTCTAAAGAGTCTGTGCATGCTTACTCTGTAAGTTTGATGAAGACTTTCCTTCTGCATAGCGGTATTGAGGATCCCAAAAGAGGCGATCTTAAGGTTTTTTGGCTCAGTTTGTTTTTGGTTATCGTCCAAAAATTAGCTTGAATATTCAGTAGAATATGCTTTGTTGGCAATCAAAGACTCTGGATAAGATTCTTTCATATGCAAAGTATTGCAGTGATGATTTGGAATTGAGACAGAAGAAAATTAAAGAGAAATTCATGTTGGCTCAAATGGAGTTAGCACAGAAGGGATTTCAGAATGGTCCATATATAGCAAATCCAGGTTATGGTGTTTGTGTTAGAATGCAGGGAGGTGGATATCATCGGGGTGGTCAAATGATGCAGAACAGGAACTTTATCACACAAAGTAGAGGGAGCATTGCCAGTTAAACCAAATTCACGGAAGACATGGCCATTTTGAAAAAGACTATTCAGTGTCACTATTCTAACAAATTGGGCCATTGAAAGAGAGACTGTGGGTCGAATCCAAATCGAATGCAAATTAAAGGTCAAATGTCTAATTTAAATGTGATGCCAACTAACAATTTGCAAATACAAAGACATCAAAACTCTAATATGCCCCAAGCCCCATTAGTGCAGCACAATTTGAATAGTCCAAGATGTAATGTGAACGCACACCGCAGAGTTCAGCAGGAACCTTGCACAAACTCTGACAGTCTTCAACAGTTCCTGGTCCTCAACAGTTTCAGAGATCCAGGTTCTGATCAATCACAATGATGGTGCCTAAGGGGGCAGGTTGCATGCTGATGCCGTCTTCGAGACAGACCAGACTGACATATATGTTGGTGGAGAAGTGAATGGCCACCCGTGTCGTTTCATATTGACACCGGTGGTACCCGCTATACTTTAAGAACTGTATCAGACCCAAACCGACTCCTCTTGGAAAAACAAGCACATGTTGTGGAGCTCCTGTAAAGATAGATCCTCTTGAAAAAGATAATTTGTTTTCTAATATGCAATTGAGTCCAGTCAATTTATTGGGATGGGATCTTCGCTGCAAATCAAAGTTTGTGATCTATTTTATACCGCATGGTGTCGACCTTTAGGCCCATGGTGAAGATGCAAATTTTACTGAGCACAGAAAGGTCAGCCATTTGACTGTTTTCATTTTTGACAAAAGAAGACTTACCCCCTGACCTAAAGGACTCCGTGAAGGAGGAAGTCTGGGATTATACTGGCAAATACATTGGCCTGATCAAAGATGTTGAGCCTGTGAGAATAGCAATCAAACACAATGCAGAGTATCCTTTAATGCCCCAGAACAACCTCTCACCAGAGGTTGTGGCTGGAATTACTCTTTCAATTGATTCCATGCTAGAGCTGGGCATTTTAAAAGACATACTAAGGAGTTCTTGTAATTCCCCAATGATGGGCTTTCAGAGACCAATAAAAAGTGGCGGATAGTGCAGGACCTGTTAAAGGTCAATTGTTGTCCCATGTTTTCCTGTAGTGCAGAATCCTGCTGAGATACTCTTCCAAATACCCTCCAATACTGAATGATTCATGGTGATCGACATGTGTCAAGCTTTCTTTTTGCATTCCTTTGAATGAGGACCGTCAGTACCTCTTAGCATTTCAATTAAAAAATAAAGTTTTGGCATGGTGCGAGGTCCCACAGGAGTATACAGTTATCGATCAGATACTGAAGAAAACTCTAGAGATCTTCCAGTTGCCATGCAACTGAGTCCTGGTCCAATACCTATTGGCAGCGTCGACAACACAAGAAGCATGTAGATAAAACACCATTGCCCGGTTGACCAATCTGGTTGAAAATAGACATAAAGTCCAATGCAATACTGTCAGAAGGAAGTCCAATATCTAGGACACCATTCTAAGGGGCCGATTATGATGTCATTTGGAAAGGCTACAAATGGGATTCGGTATCTCAGAATCAGATTTGGAACCCTTGTTTCTGACTGAATCATACACATTTCCCAACAACCGATTACGATGCCTGGAAACCGTTCGGGAAGTCCGATTCTGTCCCGAAAGGCATACAAACAGGCCAAGTCTTTAGGAGCCGAATCGTACAGCTCTATGGACATGGTTTCTGAGCGAGCGATTACGATGACCGATTCAGACAGCCGTTCCGATTTGGTCTGCCCGACATGAAACGGCTGTCGGAATCTGTCTTTGGGGGCACATAGCAGGCCCCACTTCACCCAGAGACATCCGGTTGGGGCCTGTGGCGATACCCAAGGAACCCCTCTTTCCAACCATGCACAATGTGGCAGGCATCATGGGGTACCCGCCACAGGGTGCAAGGTTTTCCCCAACCACCCCTTTTCTCAATGGGAGCCTGTGTTCTCCTTCGAAACACAGGCTCCTATTGAAGTCAATGCGGGTCCGGCCGAACGATGTTGGGAAGCATCGTAATTGGTCAGTCGGACTCGCACAACCCGATTTGGTCGAAAACGATTCCGGAACCGATTTGGTCGCAACAGTTTTGAACGACATCGTAATCGGCCCTAAGAAAGGAGCTAGAAAGGTTTCTGAAAAGAGAATCTCTGCGATACTGCAGTGTTTGCAATGGCCATTTAACTAGATGTACATGTGGAACTTGCAGAAAACTAGATGTACATTTGGAATTGGTAGAAAGTGGTATTGTGTTCAGCCTTAACAATATGTCAGCTGCTAAGATCTTGTTACCTGGATGAGGAATCTGTGTGAAACGTTTCAAACAAAATATGACTGCCTAAGTTTGATCACAGAAGTTACTCTTTGTTTTGAAATTTCCAAACGGATTTCTGGATGAAAGGTAATGCCCGGTCATTCGTGATACAAGGGGTACTGACCAATGGATGTAACTGAAGGACATGCCATGTGTTTATTAGCTATGACTCCAAGCCTGATGCAGCTGACAATGTATCCAGTAAATGAGAGCAGAACATCACTGCAAGCCTCACCCAACCTCACTTCTGTTTCAATCTATATAAAGCATTGGCAACTTTAGTTTTTGTTAGTTGTAAAGCACTTTGTAACCATGTTGCCAGGACTAAACTACAACTTCCATTAAAAAAAACTTTTTTTTTAATGTTACTTGAAAAGCAGCAATCGTTCTGGCAGATAAGCCTAAACAATTACCAGCACAGAGCACAAGCCATTTCTATTTGTCTTTTACTTTTCTTTAAAAAGTAATTTTTGACAGGGGATTTATGTTTGAATGGCTCCTCCTGGTGTCTAGCACACTAGCCAGTTGTCTGTATTGATTAATAGGCTGAGTTGGCCCAAGAACATCGCGCTACAAATCACAAATATATTAATATTTATCTATTTTTTAAGCATTCACAGAAATCTGCCACAAACAATGTATGTAACACTTGAGAGAGTAATATCAAATTTACTTTAGCGCTGTGTGGTGGGAGATGTTGAAAGTGCTCACATAGCACAGCCTGGCATATGGACTGCTTTAAGATACATTTGGATTTTACCTGATTAGGCACGATGTTCCGGTTTGCACAGCTGTAAAGGTTGTTGTTCAGGACTAAGACTAGGGCCACTGAAATTACACAATTAATCAACAACAGAAAATTCTGTACAATTAGAGATACAGCAAACTTGCCATGTAATCCATGGACTGTTTATAATTTCCAGATATGAACAAAAGGGTTGGTTATTGCTGACGGGATTCATCAGAGGACATCTGTATGTTTATTCAGAAAGTGTCATTACAAATTATAGCCTCTTTGTTTTACTGACTGATGCCTGTTGCCTATGCACTCACTGTCCAAGATAAAGAGACAATGACAAGTGGCACTCTTCCACAAAACATACAATTTTCAAATTGCCTCCTAATCTCCATCTTGCAGAAAACTACTACTTGCTTTACTTTTCCCAACTCCTCTTATATAATGAATTAATCACCTATACATTTTAATTTTCCTACCTAACCTATGAAGCGCTGTAGGCAGCTCAAAAGATAGAAACGTATTAAACTTCTATTGTGAGGATGTACTAACTGAGATTAGTGTTTGGTTAATCCTCCTGAACAGAGGAGCAGAATGCACTAGTCCGGGTGATTTCCCACTGGTAGAGAATTCACTTTATGTGTGTGATAGTGTCAGGAGGGCATTATGCCACATTTCCTCTAGAAGGATTGTGGACTTCGAATTTCCTTTTAGTGAAACAGACAAAAGTTATAATTTTGTTTTTCTTTTCCATAAATTGCTATTGTGAAGCTGATCACTATTGAGTGAGAGCTGCTGTGAGGTATTGCGAGTTATGTCATAGGGTGCCATGATGGTATTGGTCGCTCAGTATGTGTGTGTTACAATAATATTCATTGGTTGTTCTAAATATCACATTTGGATTGGTCATTACACCAGAGAGTGCCGCACTGTGAGTGGTCAGTTCAGTTGTGTCGCATTGAGATTGGATGTTAGTGTTTTTGCCTATTGTATTGCGGTTTGTTGAGATCTGACTGTTATTTCATTTGAGGCTTATTGCTTTTGTGTTGCACAGTACATAGAGCAAAGATTGCATTTTTCAAGAAATTGAGAGATTTGTTGAGAGATTATGTTAGAATGCCTGTCTATGAGGGCAAGGAGGCCCCCACTGAGGCAACGCCCGCACATTGCATGACAACCAAAGTCAGTTTACACATGTGCATCTGGATCAAACAATGGAATCGGACCACGGCGAATTATGGGTCCTTGCAGTTTTCCCGTCTTCTGTAACCTTGCAAATGGCATAGTAGGCATTAAGGGTGGGGGGGTGGGGGGGGGGGGGGGTGCGGGGTCAGATCATCGGAAAGTCACACTCCCTTCATAATGATTACTGTTTTGCAAAGCTTGGAACACTTAGGGCCCCATTACGATGCTGGGCGGACCGTAACAGTGAACGGGACCGTCTGCCAGAGGTGTGGCGGTCCCGCTGTGGCCATTAGGATGCCACCGCCACCGTGGTGGTGGCATCCCCCATTCACAACATTGTGGCTGGCAGTGCCCACAGCACCGCCCGCCACAATGCTGTGAATGCACGTTGTGCATTGGCATGCACAAGGTGACAGGCACCGCGCGGTGCCTTCTACCTTGTCCATGCCAATGTAGGGGGTACCATAGGTACCCACATGTGCACCCCCCACTCCCCCAACAGCCTGGGGGCCCGCTAATGGCCCCCAACAGCAGACAACGCCACCATATTCTGGCCTTTTTCCGCCCGATCGACGAGTCGACTGACGGAAAAGCGCCGGATGTTCTTCCCTTACGCAGCGGACCCCCCAGCCATACTAATATGGCAGGGGTCAATCATGCAAGGATGGTGGGTGGATATCCCCCGCCGGGCCAGCTGTGGCTTCCGCCGGCCCGGCGGGCTCGATCAGCCCGCCATCCTAATGGGTTCCTTAGTGCTGTGAGGTTACACAGAACACCTTACATGTACACAACAGAACTATTGTACACCAGCTAACCTTGGTCCATATTACATCCAATTTAGAAGGATGAAATGCCAAGTTCGAGACATGAATCTGTGATCGTCAGATGACAGGCAAATGTCTGCAGCAAAAAAATCATATCTCATCTCAGAGATTTGTTTTGAGCCGAAAATGCACAGATCCAAAAAGTGTCTGTCTGAAAAGTAATTGCAACGGAATGTGACCGCACCTTGCCTCAGAAATGTTCCCACTTTGAGCGAAAAAAATAGAGCGCTACACCCTTCAAAACTACAGCTGACAGAAAGCATCTGGCACAGCCTGTACGTTTAATCTGAGAATAATTCAAAAGTTGAATCAAGTGCTGTAGGAAATGAGATCCCCGCCCAGACCAGCTCAGTATGCGGCCTTGAATGCATGTAAGTGTGCAGCACATGCCAAAGAAAGGGAGAAATACTAGTCCTGAACAAAGAATAAGGTCTGTAGTTGGATGGAAGCAAGACTAAATGCACACAGCAGGAGTGGAGGAAGTATGTAATTGGTGGTATTAGGATGTATTCAGCATGGACAAGAGACAGAACAGCAAGAAGTAAGCAAAGGAGAGGGGTGGATTTCAAGAGAGGAAGGATGAGATGAGTGATAGTGACACCAGTAATGATTTTCTAGACTATCTGTGGCTTTTCAACAAACAACATCCTTATAATGTTGTTCAGTAGGGTGGAGGGAATCAACAGCCCATAGTGGCCCCATAGACTGGTGATTTAGGTGCAAGCACACTGGTAGACAGGGGGTTCCTGGGAGAGGTTTGCCTCGTGTTGTACCAGCTCCATTACTAGGAGCTTCAATTACTAGTCTTTACTCCAACCCCAGTTGCCCCAACAATAACAACTGTTCCCATTACCCCATGCAGTGGCACTGGTAGATCAATAGGCGAGCTCTGAATGGTAATAACTTCCACTGTGAGTAGGCCTGTTGTAGAGGTCGAGGAAGGCCTGAATCAGATACCCGGGAAGAGAATTCCCCATTAAGGTCGTTGGATGTTTTGGGAACAAAGACATAACTTGAGGAAATTATTAAAGGAAATTTGGATCTGGAATTTTATAAAAGGGTACAACAAAGAGGATTTTTTACCTGTTCATAGAGACAGCTAGGAGAGTGTGCCAGGCCCATGAAGTTCTAGAGGGAATAGCAGCAGAATTTGGGGTTGACTTGCTCAAGAGTCAAAACCTGAAGAAGAATTTTAAGATGTTCCTGAGGGGCCGATTCCGATCTCGGTCGGACGGGCATCGAATCGGGTTCGGCCGGAAAAACTACGAGCCGTACGCGTGTTTTCCGGATGACTCGTACAGCTGTACGAGCGAGCAAGTACGATGCGAGCTGCATGAAATTCACCGACTGAGTCGTTTCCGGGTCCGAACCGCTCCATACGTCCCGGTCGGAAGCTAACCGCAGCGTGCAATGGATGCGATTTACAACCAAGCCAGTACGATGAACGCTTCGGACAGCCTGTGCAAGCCGGAGAGTCCGGCTCGCAAAAGCTCCCAGAGTCGGACTTTGGGGGTCTGCGTCGGACCCCCTGACACCCGCAGCCCTACGACTCGGACACAGGGGGAGACCTATGGGTCTCCCCGACACAGGCATGTATGTTGCGGGTGGCACCGACGCGTACCCACTGTAGGGGGCGCCCTTGTTCGACACATACCCATTCAGTCAATTGGAGCCCATGTACGTGTCGTACGACCGGCTCACATTGACTTCTATGGGAGTCCGACCGAACCAAGTGCGATAGCATGCGTGCGCATCGTACTCGCTCGGTCGGACTGTAGGGGTCCGTCTCGGTCGGAAAACACTCCGGATCCGACTCGGTCGGAGTGCTTTCCGACCCGGATCGGAATCGGCCCCTGAGTAGGAAACTTTTCAAGAATATGTGAATGCCTGGACTAAAATTGCTTTTGAGGGAATTAGTTGCTAAGTGGAGTGATACTTAGAGGATTTGGGATCGGTGGACTCAGAAAATAAAGAAGAAGAAACAGGATGATGATATTGGATGTCTAGAAAACAAAAACAGCTAAAGTGATTCAGAACTTTGGGCTTACCCATTGAGCGAAGTACATGGGGATGGGTAAGTGCATGTAAACTGATAATCTTTTCACATTTACAAATCAATTCCCAAAACTGAGGAAAAATCCTGACATCTGGTATACACAGTTAACCAATTTGTTAAGACTCAAAGGTGCTTTGGGAAGATTCAGATACCTTTTTTTTACATTGTTGTCCCTAACAATTTGTGGGTGGAGTGCAAAGTGGGCAACGGGGCACCGCAGAGGTATGTCCAAAACAAAGCCTCCCTTTCCTACTGTCATGTATAGTTTTAATTAGATGGTTAACCATTTGAACACTAAGGTTCTGGAGAAAAAACCTGACCGGTTGAAAGAGGCAGGCCAGTCCAAGAGTCTAAAGAGTCTGTGCATGCTTACTCTGAAAGTTTGATGAAGACTTTCCTTCTGCATAGCGGTATTGAGGATCCCAAAAGAGGCGATCTTAAGGTTTTTTGGCTCAGTTTGTTTTTGGTTATCGCCCAGAAATTAGCTTGAATATTCAGCAGAATATGCTTTGTTGGAAATCCAAGACTCTGGATAAGATTCTTTCATATGCAAAGTATTGCAGTGATGATTTGGAATTGAGACAGAAGAAAATTAAAGAGAAATTCATGTTGGCTCAAATGGAGTTAGCACAGAAGGGATTTCAGAATGGTCCATATATAGCAAATCCAGGTTATGGTGTTTGTGTTAGAATGCAGGGAGGTGGATATCATCGGGGTGGTCAGATGATGCAGAACAGGAACTTTATCACACAAAGTAGAGGGAGCATTGCCAGTTAAACCAAATTCACGGAAGACATGGCCATTTTGAAAAAGACTATTCAGTGTCACTATTCTAACAAATTGGGCCATTGAAAGAGAGACTGTGGGTCGAATCCAAATCGAATGCAAATTAAAGGTCAAATGTCTAATTTAAATGTGATGCCAACTAACAATTTGCAAATACAAAGACATCAAAACTCTAATATGCCCCAAGCCCCATTAGTGCAGCACAATTTGAATAGTCCAAGATGTAATGTGAACGCACACCGCAGAGTTCAGCAGGAACCTTGCACAAACTCTGACAGTCTTCAACAGTTCCTGGTCCTCAACAGTTTCAGAGATCCAGGTTCTGATCAATCACAATGATGGTGCCTAAGGGGGCAGGTTGCATGCTGATGCCGTCTTCGAGACAGACCAGACTGACATATATGTTGGTGGAGAAGTGAATGGCCACCCGTGTCGTTTCATATTGACACCGGTGGTACCCGCTATACTTTAAGAACTGTATCAGACCCAAACCGACTCCTCTTGGAAAAACAAGCACATGTTGTGGAGCTCCTGTAAAGATAGATCCTCTTGAAAAAGATAATTTGTTTTCTAATATGCAATTGAGTCCAGTCAATTTATTGGGATGGGATCTTCGCTGCAAATCAAAGTTTGTGATCTATTTTACACCGGATGGTGTCGACCTTTAGGCCCATGGTGAAGATGCAAATTTTACTGAGCACAGAAAGGTCAGCCATTTGACTGTTTTCATTTTTGACAAAAGAAGACTTACCCCCTGACCTAAAGGACTCCGTGAAGGAGGAAGTCTGGGATTATACTGGCAAATACATTGGCCTGATCAAAGATGTTGAGCCTGTGAGAATAGCAATCAAACACAATGCAGAGTATCCTTTAATGCCTCAGAACAACCTCTCACCAGAGGTTGTGGCTGGAATTACTCTTTCAATTCATTCCATGCTAGAGCTGGGCATTTTAAAAGACATACTAAGGAGTTCTTGTAATTCCCCAATGATGGGCTTTCAGAGACCAATAAAAAGTGGCGGATAGTGCAGGACCTGTTAAAGGTCAATTGTTGTCCCATGTTTTCCTGTAGTGCAGAATCCTGCTGAGATACTCTTCCAAATACCCTCCAATACTGAATGATTCATGGTGATCGACATGTGTCAAGCTTTCTTTTTGCATTCCTTTGAATGAGGACCGTCAGTACCTCTTAGCATTTCAATTAAAAAATAAAGTTTTGGCATGGTGCGAGGTCCCACAGGAGTATACAGTAATCGATCAGATACTGAAGAAAACTCTAGAGATCTTCCAGTGGCCATGCAACTGAGTCCTGGTCCAATACCTATTGGCAGCGTCGACAACACAAGAAGCATGTAGATAAAACACCATTGCCCGGTTGACCAATCTGGTTGAAAATAGACATAAAGTCCAATGCAATACTGTCAGAAGGAAGTCCAATATCTAGGACACCATTCTAAGGGGCCGATTATGATGTCATTTGGAAAGGCTACAAATGGGATTTGGTATCTCAGAATCAGATTTGGAACCCTTGAATCTGACTGAATCATACACATTTCCAAACAACCGATTGCGATGCCTGGAAACCGTTCGGGATGTCCGATTCTGTCCCGAAAGGCATACAAACAGGCCAAGTCTTTAGGAGCCGAATCGTACAGCTCTATGGACATGGTTTCTGAGCGAGCGATTACGATGACCGATTCAGACAGCCGTTCCGATTTGGTCTGCCCGACACGAAACGGCTGTCGGAATCTGTCTTTGGGGGCACATAGCAGGCCCCACTTCACCCAGAGACATCCGGTTGGGGCCTGTGGCGATACCCAAGGAACCCCTCTTTCCAACCATGCACAATGTGGCAGGCATCATGTGGTACCCGCCACAGGGTGCAAGGTTTTCCCCAACCACCCCTTTTCTCAATGGGAGCCTGTGTTCTCCTTCGAAACACAGGCTCCTATTGAAGTCAATGCGGGTCCGGCCGAACGATGTTGGGAAGCATCGTAATTGGTCAGTCGGACTCGCACAACCCGATTTGGTCAAACGATTCCGGAACCGATTTGGTCGCAACAGTTTTGAACGACATCGTAATCGGCCCTAAGAAAGGAGCTAGAAAGGTTTCTGAAAAGAGAATCTCTGCGATACTGCAGTGTTTGCAATGGCCATTTAACAAGATGTACATGTGGAACTGGCAGAAAACTAGATGTACATTTGGAATTGGTAGAAAGTGGTATTGTGTTCAGCCTTAACTATATGTCAGCTGCTAAGATCTTTTTACCTGGATGAGGAATCTGTGTGAAACGTTTCAAACAAAATATGACTGCCTAAGTTCCGGTCCAGGGAAGACATGTCTTGGCAGCTCGGGCTGGACTGTTCCCATGAGGCACAGGGTCAGACTGATTTGCATATGGCCATGTCTGAACTGGGGTGGCAGAGTGGGCTAAAGAACGGTGATGGATTAAACCCAGATCAGTTGACTGGGGGTTAGTGCTTGCAATGTTCAACACTCCGTCCATCATTTCCTTTGGTTTTTGCTTTGTTCGCCATAAGTTGGCAGGGTATGCTCAGACGTGAGTCCCTTGCTCACTTTGCCACAGGATTCAAGCAAGCCTGGCTAAAGACGGCTGCAATGCCAGAAACCGGTCCTAGGAAGCTTGTTTCCGGTCCAGGGAAGACATGGCTTGGCAGTTCGGGCTGGACTGTTCCCATGAGGCACAGGGTCAGACTGATTTGCATATGGCCATGTCTGAACTGGGGTGGCAGAGTGGGCTAAAGAACGGTGATGGATTAAACCCAGATCAGTTGACTGGGGGTGAGTGCTTGCAATGTTCAACACTCCGTCCATCCTTTCCTTTGGTTTTTGCTTTGTTCGCCATAAGTTGGCAGGGTATGCTCAGACGTGAGTCCCTCGCTCACTTTGCCACTGGATTCAAGCAAGCCTGGCTGAAGACGGCTGCAATGCCAGAAACCGGTCCTAGGAAGCTTGTTTCCGGTCCAGGGAAGACATGGCTTGGCAGTTCGGGCTGGACTGTTCCCATGAGGCACAGGGTCAGACTGATTTGCATATGGCCATGTCTGAACTGGGGTGGCAGAGTGGGCTAAAGAACGGTGATGGATTAAACCCAGATCAGTTGACTGGGGGTGAGTGCTTGCAATGTTCAACACTCCGTCCATCATTTCCTTTGGTTTTTGCCTAAGTTTGATCCCAGAAGTTACTCTTTGTTTTGAAATTTCCAAACGGATTTCTGGATGAAAGGTAATGCCCGGTCATTCGTGATACAAGGGGTCCTGACCAATGGATGTAACTGAAGGACATGCCATGTGTTTATTAGCTATGACTCCAAGCCTTATGCAGCTGACAATGTATCCAGTAAATGAGAGCAGAACATCACTGCAAGCCTCACCCAACCTCACTTCTGTTTCAATCTATATAAAGCATTGGTAACTTTAGTTTTTGTTAGTTGTAAAGCACTTTGTAACCATGTTGCCAGGACTAAACTACAACTTCCATTAAAAAAAACTTTTTTTTTAATGTTACTTGAAAAGCAGCAATCGTTCTGGCAGATAAGCCTAAACAATTACCAGCACAGAGCACAAGCCATTTCTATTTGTCTTTTACTTTTCTTTAAAAAGTAATTTTTGACAGGGGATTTATGTTTGAATGGCTCCTCCTGGTGTCTAGCACACTAGCCAGTTGTCTGTATTGATTAATAGGCTGAGTTGGCCCAAGAACATCGCGCTACAAATCACAAATATATTAATATTTATCTATTTTTTTAAGCATTCACAGAAATCTGCCACAAACAATGTATGTAACACTTGAGAGAGTAATATCAAATTTACTTTAGCGCTGTGTGGTGGGAGATGTTGAAAGTGCTCACATAGCACAGCCTGGCATATGGACTGCTTAAAGATACATTTGGATTTTACCTGATTAGGCACGATGTTCCGGTTTGCACAGCTGTAAAGGTTGTTGTTCAGGACTTAGACTAGGGCCACTGAAATTACACAATTAATCAACAACAGAAAATTCTGTACAATTAGAGATACAGCAAACTTGCCATGTAATCCATGGACTGTTTATAATTTCCAGATATGAACAAAAAGGTTGGTTATTGCTGACGGGATTCATCAGAGGACATCTGTATGTTTATTCAGAAAGTGTCAATACAAATTATAGCCTCTTTGTTTTACTGACTGACGCCTATTGCCTATGCACTCACTGTCCAAGATAAATAGACAATGACAAGTGGCACTTTTCCACAAAACATAACATTTTCAAATTGCCTCCTAATCTCCATCTTGCAGAAAACTACTACTTGCTTTACTTTTCTCAACTCCTCTTATATAATGCATTAATCACCTATACATTTTAAATTTCCTACCTAACCAATTTAAATAATGCAATTATTTTCTCAGAAGACCCTACATTAATGAATAGATATTGCTCATCTTAAGAACACAATAGCAAAAACTGTTAACCTGAACCACAAGAATCCCAACCTAGGGGCCGATTACGATGTTGGGCGAAAAGCCACCTCCAGACCGTCTGAATATCCTCAACTGCGTCGGAGCCCTTCCCGACCGACTCGGTCATATCGTCCGCCAGATTATGATGTCAGCGGTCGAAATGTAAACCGTGCAGTTATTCCAAATCGGTTCCGCGCGACTCACGGAGTATTCCTGTTGGTCGGACCGCATCGTACACCCCTATGGACAGCGTTTCTGTCCTAGGGATTACGATGTCGATTTCAAACAGCCTTTCCGCATCGGCTTGTCTGACATGGTAGGGCTGTCGAAAAGTGACTTTGGGGGTCCCTGGCAGGGCCTCCTTGGTCCCGCGGCCTATGATTGATGGCCGAGGGGCTACCTAAAGGACCCCCTGTAAAACCCTGCACTGTGTGCGACATGGCACAGGGTTTTCCGCAAACATCCCATTTCCCCATAGGAGCCTGTGTTCCGGCTGGTTGTCGGGTGGAACACAAGCTCCCATTGGGAACAATGGGACTCTAACCGATCAGTTTTCAGTTGCATCGTAATCACAGGGTCGGAACCACTGACCGCAAGTCGGTCAGTGGTGATTCCGAGTCGGGCAGAGGCTTTCCACCCAACATCATAATGAGCCCCTTAATGCATAAAGATTATATGAAAAGCACTCAAAAAACCAAACCTGTGTCTTTCTGAGAAATGTGCTCTTTGCCGAAAAATTCTTCACCTCGTCGGGGTATAAAGTGCTATTTATGAATGCAAGTAGAATAGAATACAATATTCAGTTTGTCTGAATCTCAAGCAGTGCAGCTCCTGAGGCTCTGAACAGGCTAACGGGCTGGTCCGTAAACATTTGAGCCCTAGGTTCACATGCTAAGTAATGAATGACGCTGACACTAAGGTGATACTTAGTAAACTGGCCATGAGCATGTGCACTCTGGTCCTTTTATTAGCCGGCCCATGTCATTTGTGACTCCTAAGGTGGATGGGTGCGGGATGTGTGTGTGTCCAGCCCTCGAGGGAGTGGCTGGTAAAACTAGTGCCTGCTCAGATGCTAGTACACGTCTATCAGGACACTACATTCTTTCCAAACTTTATTAAAACAAAACAAACTCCAACCTATGGTAATAAAACTATACACATAAGACACCACTTAGGGGCCGATTACGATGTTGTTCAGAAGGGCTCTGAATAGGATTCGGTATTGCAGAACCCGATTCGGAACCCTTGTTTCCGAACGAATCGTACACATTTCCCAGCGACCGATTACGTTTCCTGGAAACCATTCGGGCAGTCTGAATCGGTTCAGAAAGGCATTCGGACAGCCCGAGTCTTTCAGAGCCGAATCGTACAGCTCTGTGGACTCGGTTCCCAGACGAGCGATTACGATGACAGTTTCGGACAGCCGTTCTGATTTGGTCTGCCCAAACCAAGACGGCTGTTGGAATCTGTCTTTGGGGGCCTGTTGTGGGCCCCACTCCACTCGGAGGCGCCCGAATGGGACCCATCTTCCCAACCATGCACAATGTGGCAGGCACCATGGGGTGCCCACCACAGGGTGCAAGGTTTTCCCCAACCACCCCTTTTTTCAATGGGAGCCTGTGTTCTCGCTCGGAACACAGACTCCCATTGAAGCCATTGCAAGTCCAACCGAACGATGTTGGGAAGCATCATAATCAGTCGTCCGGACTCAGAGAGCCCAATTCATTTGGAAACGAGTCTGAGACCAATTCATTGAGAATAGGTTCCGAACAACATCGTAATCGGCCCCTTAGTCTCTCAGCGTTGAGAGGTAATCCACAGGACAACAGTAGGCAGGTGCAGCTTGGAGCACCCGTGTATCTCGGCACATGTCCATAATTGTGGTTCACTGACAAAAGAGCGACCCTCAAAATATCCCCATACCAAAATATCGTGACCAAAATATCAATATCGAAAATATCTGGTAAGTACAAAAATCTAGAGAAAAATATATTGATGTCATTAATATAGTTGTAATAAATATCGAGATTTAAATATATATAAAATAAAATAATAAATATGAAAAAGATTAAGGTGGCGATTCCGATCCGTTAAAAAAATTTCCCGTACGACTCGTATCCGTATTTTTTTACGTACGAGTCGTACAAGTCCCGTACAAAGGTCGAAGTACGATTCGTACCATAAAAATTCATACGAATTGCATCGGGAAAAGTATACGAGACGTCCCCGGACAGATTTACGTACATGTCGTAAAACTGAAGTCCGAGCGCACAAGTCCGATCCGTACCGGCGTCCCGAATACACAAGCGTATGGAAAACGTCCCGTACGGAGCGAACTTTGTACGACCCCTACCCCGGGTACACTTGGGCCCAGGTTACGAGTCGTACGGCCCCCCCACCCCACCTGCGCATGTCCGCGCCGTACCCCCCACCCCAGCACCTGCGTATGTATGCGCCGTACCCCAGCACCCTCGTATGTAAGCGCCGTACCCCAGCACCTGCGTATGTACGCACCGTACCCCCTACCCCAGCACCCGCACATGTACGCGCCGTACCCCAGCACACACGTATGTAAGTGCCGTACCCCCAACCCCAGCACCCGCGTATGTATGCCCCGTACCCCCCACCCCAGCACCCGCGTATGTATGCACCGTACCCCAGCACCCGCATATGTAAGCGCTGTACCCCCCACCCCAGCACCCGCATATGTATGCCCCGTACACCCACCCCAGCACCCGCGTATGTACGCGCCATACCCCAGCACACGAGTATGTAAGCACTGTACCCCCCCACCCCAGGACCCGCGTATGTACGCGCCGTACCCCAGCACACGCGTATGTACGCGCCGTACCCCCCCACCCCAGCACCCGCGCATGTACGCGCCGTACCCCAGCACCCGCATATGTACGCG
The DNA here is from genome assembly GCF_964204655.1 of Triturus cristatus. Lineage (NCBI taxonomy): Eukaryota > Metazoa > Chordata > Amphibia > Caudata > Salamandridae > Triturus > Triturus cristatus. The sequence goes on along the minus strand of NC_140585.1, from coordinate 1,201,867,520 downwards.
CCGTACCCCCCACCCCAGCACCCGTGCATGTACGCGCCGTACCCCAGCAAACGCGTATGTAAGCGCCGTACCCCCCACCCCAGCACCCGCGTATGTATGCCCCGTACCCCCCACCCCAACCCCGTACTTGGACACACCGTACCCCAACACTGTACCCCAGCATTGCGTATGTACGACTCATACAACACCATTGCAGATGTGATCACTGTACAACAACATAGCAATGGACGCACCTTACATACACGAAAACGACTCGTACTGAACCAGGACACTGTAAAACAGCACAAGGAGGGTCAATTTGACTCGCACAACACCACAAAACACGTCTACAGGACAAAAAACAACTAAAAGACTCACCTGGCACATCCAAACAGGCAAACAGAGGCCCAAACTCACAACCACCTCTTATAACACACCCACCAAACGTTCAAACCCAGCCACACCCACAAATGGACCAATAAAAAGGGCTCACAATCACAAACCATGAGCCTTTGCAACAGACCCACTGCTGACAGACATCACACACAAACAACTGCACCCATACACCTTAACTTACACACCTTCACAGAACCTCCTTCACACAGACCACCTCTACACATACACACACACCTACACATTCACACCCACACACCCACAACCATCCACACCCACACCCCTCACCATGCCCACAGACAAGAATCCAAAGTTCACAAGGGAGGAGCTGGACATCCTTGTCAACGAAGTCATCAGAGTCGAGCCGCAGCTCTTTGGAACATTGGTCAGACAGACCAGCATATCCCAAAAAACTAGCCTGTGGCAGAGGATCGTCGATCGGGTGAATGCTGTTGCACCCATCAGAAGGACCAGGAATGAATGTCAAGCCAGGAGGGCAGTCAAGCGCAAAATGAACGAGGACTACGCCCAGAGTAACATCACAGGAGGTGGGCTGCCCCGCAGACCGGTACATTACCATCCCTGGGAGGAGAAGGTGATGGCCCTGCTTACACCGGTGGGAGTACACGGAGTCGAAGGAGTTCGAGAGCCTGGTGAGTACACAAACAACTTACGTAACATGGGGGGAATGGCATCCACACCCCAACTACAACAAATGCACTCCCCTACCTCCAGGCCCTCACCTGACACAACCACACTCTAAACAACGCTCATGCCACTAACATGAGTATGCCCCATTGACAAAGCAAGGCCGTGCCAGGTCTCAGCCTACACAAACCACAAACCCAAGACAGGATTGCCCTCAGCCCATATGGCCCAGGTACATACCCATGCACCATGCACAATGCACAGGGACTGGCAAAGTACTGACAAGGTAGCTGACACTTGGCACTGCTGTAGGCAGCACAAGGCCCTCCTGTGACAACTGCAAACTCTAACACAAACACAACAAGCTCAGAAATCTAGGACAGGAACTCACACTCACTGACATGGCAGCATGCGCCATGGTGGGACAGATACATCACCTGGGAGACCCACTGCCAAATCACACCACACCCACCAGCAGGCACCGTCAATCAATCAACAATCGATCAGGGTACTTGTAAGGCGCGCTACTTACCTGTGAGGGTCTTAAGGCACTGAGGGGTGGGGGGTTCCACCACTGCTCGAAGAGCCAGGTCTTGAGGAGTCTCCTGAAGGCAAGTAGGTCTTGGGTCAGTCGTAGGTGGGTTGGGAGGGTCTTCCAGGTCTTGGCAGCGAGGTAGGAGAAGGATCTGCTGCAGGCGGGCGTACGTTGGATGCGGGGGGCAGCTGCGAGGGCGAGGATGCCGGAGCGGAGCTAGCGGGTGGGGGTGTAGAAGCTGAGTCTGATGTGCAGGTAGGCTTGTCCAGCGGTGTGGAGTGCCTTGTGAGGAGCTTACAGGTGATCATCTTGTCGATGTGGAGCCAGTGCAGGTCTCTCAGGAGGGGGTTGATGTGGCTGTGGCGGGGGGCGTTGACGATCAGTTGTGCCGAGGCGTTTCCGAAGCGTTGTAGCCGCCGTTGGTGTGTGGATGGGAGCCCTGCATACAGTGCAGTGGCGTAGTCCAGTCAGCTGCTGACGAGGGCCTGTGTCACTGTTCTACTTGTTTAGGTCGGGATCCACCAGTAGATCCAGCGGAGCGTGCGTAGGGTGTTGTAGCAGGAGGAGGAGACGCCGTTGACCTGCTTGGACATGGAGAGGGAGGATGCGAGGATCAATCCTAGGTTGCGTGCGTGTTTGGTGGGTGTCGCTGATGTCCCCAGAGCGATCGGCCACCAGGAGTCGTCCCAGGCTGAGGGTGTGGGTCCGAGGATGAGGACCTCTGTCTTGTCCGAGTTCTGTTTCAGATGGCCGCTCCGCATCCAGTCGGCGATGGCCCTCAGACCCTTGTGGATGTTTGTCTTAGCGGTGTGAGGGTCCTTGGTGAGGGAGAGGATGAGCTGGGTGTCGTCGGCGCAGGAGATGTTTTTTGAGGTTGTGGTGGCGGGCCACTTGTGTGAGGGGGGCCATGTGGATGTTGAACAGCATTGGGCTGAGGGATGATCACTCACCCCTTAGACAAGCACACACACCCGGGGCAGCCAATGGAGTCACACACTCTCACAATGGACATGTGACACAACAAGATCAAGCCACAGGCCAAAAAGCATCCAAGGCCAAATGCGACATGTCCAACACCCTGGATAACATTTCAATCAGTCCCCTGCAACATACTCATACCCATCCACAAGTGAACATTGATGTGAATGCTAGGCACATACAACTACCTGGAGGAACTGTGGCAACTAGAACATGTATGAAACATGGATGTCGCATGAAACAGCATTAACATTGTCTCTCTCTCACACACAGGGCAACGTCATGGATCTCCCCCCAACACTGGGGGGGAACAATCACAGGCCCAGGCTCGGCAGGAAGATGATCCCACCGGCAGCGACGACTCTCAGCACTCTGTGGATGACCCCAAGCAACCTGGACCCTCTGGTGCCCAAGCCCCTGCAGCACCTGAGTCAGGTACATCTGTGCCAACCACCACCCCCATTCTTGCCACATCCCAGGAGACACCCAGGAGCCCTGCCCGCACAGAACAACTGAGCCAGTCTGACCTGGAGGGACAAGGTTCTCCGGCCACCCAGGAGGAGGCACACAACCCTGCAATTGCCATCCCTCAGGGGTCTCGTAGACCCGATGTGCCCACAACGGCAGGCCAGGCTCGTGTGGGCAGGGGTGGTGGGAGTGGAGGCAGGCTGAGGCGCGAACCTGACCAGCCAGCTGAGGGAACCGGTATGTCACACATACGCCACATCTTGGACACATACCGGCATGATACCAGGGGCATCAGCCAGGTAGTGGCGACCCTCACAGACATTAAGAACCAGCAGGCCGAGCAACACGCCAGTCAACAACAACACCAAGGACGGATGGAGGCAAGACTGGCTGAGCTCCTGGCGGTGCAAACGGACATGAGCCGTTCACTCCGTCGGATCGCCGACAACATGCCCAACCCTCCCTGTGCCCCCAGGCGAAGACCACCACCAGCCACAGGGAGGTAGGAGGAGGAGGAGGAATCGTCCGACGGAGCGTCACAAACATCGTCAAGGCCTGCATCTGAGGGTCCCCCGAGGAAGGTGGGTCGTCCACGGAAAAGACCGTGAGAGGCAGCGGACCATCCACATCTCCGAGGTCACCTGGCCTGGCACCTGGCCCTCATGCGCAACAGCAGCACCTCATCCAATGACATTCTCTGCCACATGGACTTGCTGGTCACAGTCTGACCAATGATGACCAACACTGTGGTCTGGACTCTGATGACTCCAAATGACAAGGATCCCATCTCCCCCTGTGAACTTTGGATTCCATGCACACTGTATAGCACCTATTTGTCCACACTAAACAGGCCCCCCACCGAGAATAAATCTTAATTTCTTCAATTACATGTTGCATTCATTTTGCATGAGTACACAACCTACGTGTGGGGAAATGTCAAACTATGCCTGAGTGTTGAACTAACTCCAGCCATCCATACCCTGGAATCTGAGTCTGGTACAGGACACAAATGGGTCACAATGTATCAGACAATACAGACATGGAGCACAATACTCACCCGTGATGGCCTCAAACTGCTGAGGGGGGGCATGCAATACTGTGCGGACAGACCAATTGGGAAGAGTATCATGAAGGCGTAGAGGTCATGGCTCATGTGGATGTTGCCGGGGAGGGAGTAGCAGGTATGTCTTGCCAGGTGGGAGAACTATTTCCTACATGCTGGAGTACGGTGGATGTGAAGAATGGTGGCCAGGGCAAGGTTGGATGCACGGAGTTGGCACAACGGGGTCTCGGATGACAGACGGCCAAGGTTGGTTTGGGGTCTGGGGTTGTGGCCTGCCTCCTGAGTGTGGGTGAGGAGTCTGAAGGTCATCCTGCAGCACACAGTGATCCATTGCAGCTATCTCTGGTGGACGGTGATGTGGCTGGGGCGCGGGATGTTGAAGCTGAGGTGTGCACATGCAGCCTGGATGTGGACAAGTTTCCAGGGAGTTTGGATGTACTTGCTCCGTAGAGGGCGGGGCAGTAGTTGACACGGCTGGGGTCATGGGCCTGGGGGATGGTCTGTCTTTCCTTGGAGTGGATATATCTGTGGATCATGTGCATCATGCAGAGGGTGTTGCACCCTGAGGTACAGATGCTGGTGATTAGCATGGCAAATGTGAGTGACGAATCCATGATGCACACCATCTTGTGTGCGTGGGCACTGGGTGCATGTGCAGGGCTCTTGCGGGTGGGACACAAGCAGTTGACCCAGCTGTAAGGGGACAATCCTCAGATGATTACCTCAGTCCTGTACAAGTCCAGCCTCAGGTGGCAGATGTTCATCCATTCATCAATGGATCTCATGCTTTCTTGAATGTTGGAACTGGCAATGGCTGCTTCTTTGGTGAGGGTGAGGAGCACCTGGCTGTCAATGGCATACGAGCTGATGATGAGGTGCTGTGCGCATGTGATGCCGGAGAGGGGGACCTGGATACATTGAAGATTGACACGCTGAGAGATGATACCTGTGCCAGATGATGCCACTATACTACATGCTGAAGGCTTGAGTCCAACTCCCATGGCCTTGCTGGTGTATGGAGCCGGTGGGGAGTAGGAGGGACATGATCTGGTTGGTGTGACAGGGCCTTGAAGGCGGGGCAGCGCTGTGTAGGCAGTTGGAGTTGGACACTCATCATGCAAAGGTGTCGTGTGTGCGCCTAGGGTATGCCTGAGAGCAGGCGGTAGCTTTTCGGCTGGACAATGCTTGGAGGGTGGCTGCAACATCAGACTGTAGTGTGATGTGGGTCATGTAAGGACATGAGGGTCGTGCAATGTGCACGTTGCATGCGTTGAAGGTCCAGCCTTTGGCACCGCGTGGCCGCAACAGTGGCACAGACAAGCTGATGACAGCCAAATGAATGGGTGGAGGGAGGAAGGGAGGAGCATCTTTGAGGTGTGTGTGTTGCCGAATCCGGAAACTTTGTGGGCCCTTGCTGCAGGGGCCGCTGCAGCAGGCGGCATGTCCTGGAAACTATGCCACAAGTTGCACACAAAGACAAGGATGTCAGAAAGGACAACTGCAACAGGCGTATGTAAAGGAAGGAGTGTCCGGTTTCCCATGGCACACCCAGAGACAATGGATGCACAATCACCAAAGATGACTGACACAGGATCAGGAAACTGAAGGCCGAGCTGCGCACAGGATACACACCCTCAGCAGGGGTTGACGGCCCGTTGTGGTCACCAACATGCCCAAATACATACACAACCATGGACATCATGCACAATAGAGATTCTAATCCCTGAAGAACTGCATGCATGTTGCTAAACTACACATAGACTCATATGCACAATCTTTGACAACTATGCCAGAGATGCCGCATGCAAAGTGGCAAGAGAGCTACATTGGCAGAGATGAGGCACCTTGGAGGGTGAGGAACACCTTTATTACTCAGGTTCACACCTAGGGAAATGCATCAATATGAACAGACTCACAGGTCAGTCAGTCAAAAAGTACTTTATTCGGTTCTAACAAAAACCATAAAAGTATGGTACGTAGTACACCGAAGTCAAGACCACTTATTTAAAATATGACACAACAATAGTGCAAGTTATTATGAGCCATACAATAAAATCACATATACATGACAATACAAACACGTTTAAAAAGAGAAACAGAACACTCGGTCAAAATTCATAAATTTCCCACTATAAACACTATAGACAATTAATCTTTTTCCTCAGTCTCATTGCAATCGAAAAAAAATTGCTATATTAAAAATCACCCAGGAGTCGCGCAACAGCTGTAGGTACAAAAGAGCAGGTTTAACTTGTCTAAAACCTCTATCTTTAATAAGAGGAATAATGAACTTTTTACGAATGGGGCCTAGATGTTTACAAAAGAAAATAAAATGCACAGTATCTTTAATAGAGAAGCTATCACAAGAACAAATCTCCAGGTCCGTTCCCTTCGTCCACCCAGGACGTTCAGTAAGCAGAAGATGGAATTTGTTCAATCTAAACTTAGTCAACAAATAACGATGATTCAAATTGTTGACAATTCCCAGATAGGGTTCTATGCCACTGGAGGTAATTAACAACTGGTGAGCCCTTACTGTTGGTTTACATAATTCCTTTTCTTCTCTTGCTAGGTATACCAACTGTTTATATGTGTCTTTCACCCATTTCACATCCCCTTTTAATAAATTATTTGGGTGATCAAACAATTCTGGATGACCCAATTCTATGGTTAATTTTTTAGTATAGTTCAACCAGGGGATAGTTTTACCATACTCAAGGGCTAAACAATCCCTGAGAATTTCATGATTCAACTCTAATTCAGGGTTTAACCATATTGATATATCCATTTTAATAGCGGGGCTAAGGCTATACGGTCTACAAGATATTCTACCCCGCACTCTTGGTGAACATTATATCCAGATGTTGACTGGGGAAGGGATAAGATAGATTTCAAAAACTTATCCTCTGCTACCTGCAACGCCTTTACATTTTTAAACCCCCACCTGTTTGTGGATAATTGTCTGGACAGACGCTCAACATGCAGTGACCCAGTCATGTTGTGCAGGGTTTAATATTTGTGCTTTGCAGCATGTGTCAAAAGTTAAAATACATGGTTCACGCTCATCCATTTTTTCCACCAGTGTGTGGTCGAGATGCTACGTAGTTTGGTCTGTGTATGCTGACAGCAGGTGTTGACGGCCCGTTGTGGTCACCAACATGCCCAAATACATACACAACCATGGACATCATGCACAATAGAGATTCTAATCCCTGAAGAACTGCATGCATGTTGCTAAACTACACATAGACTCATATGCACAATCTTTGACAACTATGCCAGAGATGCCGCATGCAAAGTGGCAAGAGACCTACATTGACAGAGATGAGGCACCTTGGAGGGTGAGGAACACCTTTATTACTCAGGTTCACACCTAGGGAAATGCATCAATATGAACAGACTCACAGGTCATTTGGCTGAACATGTGGGACCTACACTGGACACCCCCTTCACAACACAGATGCTGTAAATCCATTGAACTGGCGCACAAGTTGAGGGGGTGAGCCAAACACCCCCTGCTGCACACGGAGGGGCTGAAAATTCCCCATTGATCCTCTCATGGGGATGTCCCACACTATGTCCACCCGTAGCATCCCGTATGTTTCAGAGGGAAGTTGTACACACATTGATGCCTTCATCAGAATCCACAGTCCCATTACAGATGACTGTTACGAAGGGTGACCATCAATTCATGGGAGTCATGCAACATGTCATGTGCCCCATGGTGAGTCGACATGTATGTAAAGTAACACAACATGCACAGGAGCAGTGCCCACACATTCCAAACACCTACCAACACCAAAATGCCTTGCAGCAATCCTTAACAACTTTTCACCATGTCCGTGCATGGGACGCTGATTCAGCACACGTTGCAATACTCATGAGGAATAGCGGGAGGCCAAGGATGACACGAGCAGACAGCATGCGAAACTACCTGGGGATGACAGACACACAAGAAGTCAGGGAAAAGATTGTCATCCGCATGCATGGTCATTTACTCTACAGGAATAAGTGTGTCACCATGCTATATTAAAATTGAGTGTCTAAGCTAAAATGTGTGGAAGGACATCATCACTCGAGTGACACATCTGAACACACCTCTAAGTCACTTAGCATACAGTCAGCTGGACACACACATTGCAACACATGCCACACAAGGCTCCAAGCGTGCACACTCAGACCCATGGACTCACCATTATGAGAAGAAGTTGCCTATGAGCTGACTCCGGATGTCGTCGTCCTCCTCCTCCTCATCCTCACTTGCCTCGTGACCAAGCCCATCATCCTCCACGGGTGGATGTTCCTGCTCATCTGGATCCAGGATGAGTGGCACAGCCTTCTCCACTGCCGTGTTGTGCAGCATGCAGCACACGAGGATGATTTTGCAGACCTTCACCGGTGCATATTACTCTGTACTCCTATAAATGAAACAGCCCAGCAAGGCAGACATAAGTCAGCCAGAACCCATGAGAGGGAACTTGCCTGCACAACCTTTCAGTCGACACCACTGCTGCTGCCTGTGCTTCCTCCGGCACCATGTCAAGGTCTGTGGAGAGGGCCCAGCCTTTCACACAAGAGGAGAATGAGGCATTGCTAGATGTCATCCTCCCACAGTACCCCAGCCTGTATGGGAGACCAGGGGAGCAGGTGAGTGCTGACTCCACTGGCTTTGACTGTGCACCTTTTTTGTGACTGTGACTGCTGGCATTTTGTCCAGGTGTGACAGACATGCAATGTTGTTTAGAGTCGGTCCCAGGGGTGGGAATGGCTTATGTCTCTCATGCAGAGCATGATGTAGTTCATGTGTGCACTCCTCACGTGCATTGTGCTTACTGTGACATTCACTGCATAGTGCATGGCACATTCAGCCTGACCAATCCTTTGGGCCATTTTTGTTCTATAGTCCTGAGGTGATTCAGTGCCCCCCCCCGTGTGACAGGTGACTGTACCCACAGATGTGTGTGAGTTGAGTGGAGCTGTGGTGAGAGTGGTGAGTGTCCAAATGATGTGTACGCCCCCTGGACATTGATGTGTGTGAATGTTCCTTGTCATGTGGGTGAGTGTCTATGTGGAGTGTTGCACCACAGCTGCATGGAGGAGGCAACAGCTCCACCCATCTGATGTGAGAAGTAAGCCATGCGGAGTGTCTGACTTACTGAGCTAGCCCCACACCTGTGACACCCCACAGGGAAGTGGCACATGTGCAGAGTGAGGTTTGTATCCGCTGTTGCCAATGGCAGGTGATTGATCTGTGCCTGTGTGTGTCTGTGTACTCTGCTGAGGCTGCGTCAGTGGCCTGTGGCATGTAACTGCTTGGAGGTGCTGTCCATCAGCCTGGTGTTGCATGTGATGCACAGTGTGTGCCATGATCAGGGAATGTGTTGCACCCCTCATGCCACCTGTGTACTTTCAATGCCATGTAGTGCATTGGGGCTTCCACAGAGGCTAATGTTGCTATGACAAAGGTGCTATTTGTTGCCAGCATACTATGCCCTGTTCAACATATCAAAGATGTTCAAATGTGTGTCTCTGTGACAAGGAGCAGGTGTAGTGATGTTTTCTCACTTTGTCATCCTCACAGGTAACTGCCTACGAGAAGGGGAAGATCTGGAAGCGGGCCGTTAGGGCCGTGAGATCGGTGGAGGGTCGCAGTCGGCACCTAGCCCAAGTGAGGAAACGCTGGCATGACATCCGGTGCTGGACCCGGAGGATCGCCCGGTGCCAGCTGAAGGACTCACCTCCACGCAAGCACGGCGGGCGCCGACGCCTGACCCACCAGATGAAGCGTGTCCTGGCGGTGGTCTTCCCTGACTTGGATAGGCGGTTACAGGAGTTGCAGCAGCAGGAAGAGGGTAGGTACATGTGTGTTTGTTGTGTGTCACCAGCTTTTGGAAGTGCTCAGTCGCCTGGATACACTGCGAGGGTTAATATGTGCAGTGCATATCCTGTTCCCCAAAGTCAACCGGTGCTGTTCTTCCTCCCTTCCCCTCATTGACATGTGTTCCCTGGTCTGTGTGTAATCACTATTGCACATGGTCATCTAGGCTGCCAGTTAATCCAAGTGCACATTGCTTTCTGCATCAAGTGGGGGGGGGGGGTTCTGAGACATGTGTTGTTACCTTGCCTGTGCCCTGTCCTGTTCAGTCATTTGGGGGCCCATATTAGTTGGCACTGATGCTGAGTCTCAACATAGGAGTGTGAGTTTTCAAATTAACAGACTTGCAGCATGCATGACCGATGTTGTGGCCTCAGACATGATGTGATTGAGTGGGAGATATGCATAGTGCCGGGACGGTAGCTCAAGTTACAGTCAGATCATTCCAGGACCATGGAGCAGTGTGCCCACTACAGTCCCCTAAGACACCCTTGCCTCTGAATCATTTGTGTCATCCAACACTGTGCCCATTCTCTGTGTGTTCAGCATAGGTTGGCCTCAGTAGCATTGTTCCCTGGCCTCATTTGTATTTATCTAAAGTGTGCTACATGTGCCCATTGTACAGGCTGACCCCATTTGGCTTGTGCATCCTCACACTGGGCAGTGCCTGTGTGTCTATGTACAACTATCTGTTGATGGTTGTTTGTCACAAATATGTGTTGGCAGCCTCACGAGGTGATGTGGAGTACATTTAGGAATTCTTGATGCACATTTTAGTAAACCCAGATTAAGAGGTGTAACTTCTTGATCTGTCTCAATCACATTGTCTCAGGTATGGTGGGTTTGTGCGGGCAAGGCCTACATGTCCAAACCTTATGTCTCCTTGCCAGGTCTGACCTGTTTGTGATAATTGTCTGGACAGACGCTCAACATGCAGTGACCCAGTCATGTTGTGCAGGGTTTAATATTTGTGCTTTGCAGCATGTGTCAAAAGTAAAAATACATGGTTCACGCTCATCCATTTTTTCCACCAGTGTGTGGTCGAGATGCTACGTAGTTTGGTCTGTGTATGCTGACATCTGTGTGGACATTCTTGGTTCCCATGAGGGTGTCTCCTCAGTGCAGGTGCTCCTTATCCCGACACAATTGCAGGCCCATTAGCTAATGCAGTGTCCTGTGTTTGGACATGTGTGCCACTCTACATGACAGGCAGTGGGTCAGATGTGTTGCCAACTGTGTCATCATGGTATGGATGGCCATGTGACAGGTGGCATGATTCAAGTTGTTAGTCAAGAAGTATTGTACCTTGGCACTCACTACACTTGTCAACATGTCTCAATTTTTCATATGCTTGACTTTGATGTTTTGTTGTGAAGGACAATAATGTGCCTGCATGACAGATGTCTCCCAAGGAAGTGCAAAAGAAAGTACCTTTACACTTTCCAGGGACACGCTGGCACATTTTAAAGAAAGGCACAGTTCGATTACCACTTGTTTTCTGATTATACATATCCATGTTTCCATTTGGGTAAGTCCTTGGTTGTTGCTGATACCAACTTACGAGTGTCAAGTCATCCAGACCACCGTGGTGCCATGTATATGTACTTACTGATACCCCATTTCTTCTTTACAGTGGCTTATTTGAATTCGGCTGGCAGCTCATAAAATGACTGTGTAAATGTAGTTTTGTGTGCACCTCCTTGTGTGACTTCTGTTATACAGGCACATGTGTGTTCTGTTCACAAAGTGGCAAATTCACACATTCTAAACATGTAAGTTGTGTAAAGTGTTGTGAGTCCCAAGGGATCGCAATGTTTTTCGTTTGGGTTTCAAAAGTACTCACAGGTCTCCGAGCGTGGGGACACCTTCAGCATTGAGTCTGTTATTTGGCCTTGGGTGCACCAATACTGTTTCGTTCACAGTGAACAAGAGGTGGCATGACTTCATAGTCTTGCTGTGCTCAACTGTTCCCAGACACTAGCTTCTCAGTATAATTTGATATCAAGTTATTTGCTGTTGTGTCATAATCTCCATTGTTTCAAAGTGGCATGGTGGGTCAACCAACTGGGGAGTGCAGGGTTACATATGTGCGGAGTATTCTAGATGTTACTCATGATGCATTTCCTGATATGCACTGTGACATTTTTTGTTTGGACTCATGTGTCAGATGTATACAGGTGACTGATTATTTTCTGTATCTTCACCTTGCCCACAGCATCATCGGAGGACACCGAGGGAGACACCTGAACGGACCTGGAGGAGGGATCCAGCACCGCTGCCACCACTGCTGGCGAGTCTGCGGGAGCAAGTGGCACGGAGGGCGAGGGGAGTCAGGCGGAGGACCTGTCTAGTGGCAACACTGACTATGACGCTGACGGCTCCGAGGCTGACCTCCTCGAGGGGGTGGAGGCTGCTACAACACCTGGCAGCAGCATTACATCTGTCACCGCCCCCTCCATTCCCATCACCGCCCTCCCAGTTGCTCCGGTCCCTTCTGTCCGTGCAAGGCAACACTGTGTCTCCTTCGTGCCAGCCACCGCACCCCCTGCCCCTGTCCCCCCTGCTGCCCTCACTGTGGACATTCTGCGGCAGTTGCAGGTTGGCCAGACATCGATGCTGAATGTCCTCCATGGCCACACCAGACTGATGACACAGATGGTGTCGTACATGGAGGGCATGTCATCAGCGATGTCTGACCAACGGATGTTGCTGAGGTCCATGGACTCTTCACTGACGGCAGCAGTGAGTCTCCTGCAGCGCTTCGTCCCCCCCTACCCCTGCACCATCCACACTTCCCACTCCCATGCCTGTCCAAAGCACACCCAGACATTCCCAAGCACGCACCCCACCAGACACAGGCAGCACACCAACACGTAAGGGCAAGCGCACACCTCCTGGCACGCACACTCAGGGGGATGAAGGCACACCCACTGGGTCTGGGGCACACAGGCATACACGCAGCCACAGTCCGAGTCCGCCTACTTGGCTGTGCTGGGCCTCAGCCCCTCTGGCTCACCATCCCGCAAACGGGAACGGCACTCCACGGGTAGGGGAGGTGAGTCCCCCCTGTCCACCCCCTCACCCAGTAGCACTGCACCATATCCCTCTGACCCCCCCCCCTCCTTTGAGCCTGTGTTTTCTTCGGGTGCAGGGGATAAGCTGGACGACCTGGCAGCAGTGTGCAGCCCCGAGCTGACCTCCACCTTTGGCGCTGCCCCACCCCCTGTGGTGGAGGTGTCCGTCCCTGCACCCACCACACCTACCCTTACACCTCCTGTCCCTGCGTTGCCTGGTCCTTCCCCACATGATGCCCCCCCCCCCAGTCGACGAACCTGAGGCTTCTAATGTGCAGGCAAGCTAGGGGAGACGCGTGGCCATGTGTACCCCCCCAAGGACATCTAGACTGGCCATGGGCCTTTGTAAATAGTATCCTTTTATGATTTTGATTTTAAAGCTGAATAAAGCATTTTCTTTTCACTTTGAACACTATTGCATTTCAGGTATTGATGTGGGTGCTGATGCTCCAGGAGTTGGGGTTGTGGTAATGTGTTATGTTTCAGGGTAATTTTGTAGTCTGATGCTCATGGGGTGGACCATGGTATCTGCGTGCCATCACAAGGTCTCTGCGAAGAATCTTTGGTCGTGTGTGCTATTTGTGTTTGGAGACATTGTCCCAAGGAGTGTTCCTTCCTCTGTGGCACCTGACATCTTCCTTGCAGGGAGTTGCACAATTGTTGTGCTGACCTCTGTCTACATTTCCTTTGTTGGTGACAGATCCCTTCAACGATGGCCATGCCTGCTCAGCAATGTTTCCGGCTGCATCGTCTGTGCCATCCTTGCTAGTCACTGTACTTGTGTATTGAGTATGTTGTAATGCCTTAATGGCAAAATTATCCATTTTCCGCACTATGCATGTGTGTTATCCCAGCCTAGCACACAATTGGTACTTGTTCTGCAGGGTATTTGGGCACCTGACTGACAATTGTGGGCATTGTATCTGTGGGAACTCCACCCTATTCCTTCCATGAGAGGCAACATCTTGGTGGCTGTCCCAGCACCTGTACATTCCTATCAGTCCTGGGATGTGCGTGACAGTGTGTGTTCCCTTTGGCTCTCTTAGTTTAGTAGGCATTGACATGACTATACAGTCTTGTGGCATGATCTCTGTGTGTGTATTGTGCTGCATCCGCCAGGGGTGGGTATGCATGTGTCATTTGTCCTCACACCCACATGTGGTGTGTCATGCAGTGGGGGAAAGACATCCATCCTCCTGGGAGTGGGACACTGCTGTCAGTGATGTGTTGTTATGGCACTATCAACATAGTAGAACATTAGGGATGCGTACACACACCCATGGAGTTGTGGTCATCTGATCATGATGTACACACCCCCATGTCTCTGTCCACTGCTGGGAGTGATAGGCACCCACCCCTTACATGTCTCTGTCCACTGCTGGTATTCCTCTGCACCCACTCCTCACATGTCTCTGTCCACTGCTGGGAGTGATAGGCAACCACCCCTCACATGTCTCTGTCCACTGCTGGGAGTGATAGGCTCCCACCCCTGGCATGTCTCTGTCCACTGCTGGTATTCCTCTGCACCCACTCCTCACATGTCTCTGTCCACTGCTGGGAGTGATAGGCAACCACCCCTCACATGTCTCTGTCCACTGCTGGGAGTGATAGGCACCCACCCCTCACATGTCTCTGTCCACTGCTGAGAGTGATAGGCACCCACCCCCATGTCTCTGTCCACTGCTGGGAGTGATAGGCACCCACCCCTCACATGTCTCTGTCCACTGCTGGGAGTGATAGGCACCCACCCCATGACTCTGTCCGCTGACGGGAGTGATAGGCACCCACCCCCATGTCGCTGTCCACTGCTGGGAGTGATAGGCACCGACCCCTCACATGTCTCTGTCCACTGCTGGAGTGATAGGCACCCACCCCTCACATGTCTCTGTCCACTGCTGGGAGTGATAGGCACCCACCCCTCACATGTTTCTGTCCACTGCTGGTATTCCTCTGCACCCACCCCTCACATGTCTCTGTCTATTGCTGGGAGTGATAGGCACCCACCCCTCACATGTCTCTGTCCACTGCTGGGAGTGATAGGCTCCCACCCCTCACATGTCTCTGTCCACTGCTGGGAGTGATAGGCACCCACCCCTGGCATGTCTCTGTCCACTGCTGGTATTCCTCTGCACCCACTCCTCACATGTCTCTGTCCACTGCTGGGAGTGATAGGCAACCACCCCTCACATGTCTCTGTCCACTGCTGGGAGTGATAGGCACCCACCCCTCACATGTCTCTGTCCACTGCTGAGAGTGATAGGCACCCACCCCCATGTCTCTGTCCACTGCTGGGAGTGATAAGCACCCACCCCTCACATGTCTCTGTCCACTGCTGGGAGTGATAGGCACCCACCCCATGACTCTGTCCGCTGACGGGAGTGATAGGCACCCACCCCCATGTCGCTGTCCACTGCTGGGAGTGATAGGCACCCACCCCTCACATGTCTCTGTCCACTGCTGGAGTGATAGGCACCCACCCCTCACATGTCTCTGTCCACTGCTGGGAGTGATAGGCACCCACCCCTCACATGTTTCTGTCCACTGCTGGTATTCCTCTGCACCCACCCCTCACATGTCTCTGTCTATTGCTGGGAGTGATAGGCACCCACCCCTCACATCTCTATGTCCACTGCTGGGAGTGATAGGCACCCACCCCATGTCTCTGTCCACTGATGGGAGTGATAGGCACCCACCCCCATGTCTCTGTCCACTGCTGGGAGTGATAGGCACCCACCCCTCACATGTCTCTGTCCACTGCTGGGAGTGATAGGCACCCACCCCTCACATGTCTCTGTCCACTGCTGGGAGTGATAGGCACCCACCCCTCACATGTCTCTGTCCACTGATGGGAGTGATAGGCACCCACCCCCATGTCTCTGTCCACTGCTGGGAGTGATAGGCACCCACCCCTCACATGTCTCTGTCCACTGCTGGGAGTGATAGGCATCCACCCCTCACATGTCTCTGTCCACTGCTGCGAGTGATAGGCACCCACCCCTCACATGTCTCTGTCCACTGCTGGGAGTGATAGGCACCCACACCTCACATGTCTTTGTCCACTGCTGGGACTCCTAGGCAGACACCCACCCACCCGCACCCTTGGTGCTGTACACTGCTGTCCTGGCCATGAACACACCCCAATATACTGGTTATATGCTGCACCAGGCCCTAAGCCAACATTTGTGGCGTGTGTACGCCTTGTATCACAAATGTACTGGTGCCCTAGGGGTACGGGTGACGCGGTCCGTACCCCCGCATTCATAGGTTGGGTACGGGCCGTACCCACACCCTCAGAGCGTGTGTACGGCCCGTACCACGCGTACCCCTACATCACCACTACAATGGTGGTACGGGCCGTACCCACGCCCTGAAAGCGTGGGTACGGCCCGTACCACCATTGTAGTGGTGATGTAGGTGTGCGCGCCGTACCCACGCCCTCAGAGCGTGTGTACGGCCCGTACCACGCGTACCCCTACATCGCCACTACAATGGTGGTACGGGCCGTACCCACGCCCTCAGAGCGTGTGTATGGCCCGTACCACGCGTGCCCCTACATCACCACTACAATGGTGGTACGGGCCATACCCACGCCCTCAGAGCGTGTGCACGGCCTGTACCACGCGTACCTCTACATCACCACTACAATGGTGGTATGGGCCGTACCCACGCCCTCAAAGCATGGGTACGGCCCGTACCACCATTGTAGTGGTGATGTAGGTGTACGCGCCGTACCCACGCCCTCAGAGCGTGTGTACGGCCCGTACCACACGTACCCCTACATCACCACTACAATGGTGGTACGGGCCGTACCCACGCCCCCAGAGCGTGTGTACGGCCCGTACCACGCGTACCCCTACATCACCACTACAATGGTGGTACGGGCCGTACCCACGCACACAATGCGTGGGTACGGCCCGTACCACCATTGTAGTGGTGATGTAGGTGTACGCGCCGTACCCACGCCCTCAGAGCGTGTGTACAGCCCGTACCACGCGTACCCCTACATCACCACCACAATGGTGGTACGGGCCGTACCCACGCCCTCAGAGCGTGTGTACGGCCCGTACCACGGGTGCCCCTACATCACCACTACAATGGTGGTACGGGCCGTACCCACGCCCTCAGAGCGTGTGTACAGCCTGTACCACGCGTACCCCTACATCACCACTACAATGGTGGTATGGGCCATACCCACGCCCTCAAAGCATGGGTACGGCCCGTACCACCATTGTAGTGGTGATGTAGGTGTACGCGCCGTACCCACGCCCTCAGAGCGTGTGTACGGCCTGTACCACGCGTACCCCTACATCACCACTACAATGGTGGTACGGGCCGTACCCACGCCCTCAGAGCGTGAGTACGGCCCGTACCACGCGTACCCCTACATCACCACTACAATGGTGGTACGGGCCGTACCCACGCCCTCAGAGCGTGTATACGGCCCGTACCACGCGTACCCCTACATCACCACTACAATGGTGGTATGGGCCGTACCCACGCCCTCAAAGCGTGGGTACGGCCCGTACCACCATTGTAGTGGTGATGTAGGTGTACGCGCCGTACCCACGCCCTCAGAGCGTGTGTACGGTCCGTACCACGCGTACCCCTACATCACCACTACAATGGTGGTACGGGCCGTACCCACGCCCTCAGAGCATGAGTACGGCCCGTACCACGTGTGCCCCTACATCACCACTACAATGGTGGTATGGGCTGTACCCACGCCCTCAGAGCGTGTGTACGGCCTGTACCACGCGTACCCCTACATCACCACTACAATGGTGGTATGGGCCGTACCCACGCCCTCAAAGCATGGGTACGGCCCGTACCACCATTGTAGTGGTGATGTAGGTGTACGCGCCGTACCCACGCCCTCAGAGCGTGTGACGGCCTGTACCACGCGTACCCCTACATCACCACTACAATGGTGGTACGGGCCGTACCCACGCCCTCAGAGCGTGAGTACGGCCCGTACCACGCGTACCCCTACATCACCACTACAATGGTGGTACGGGCCGTACCCACGCCCTCAGAGCGTGTATACGGCCCGTACCACGCGTACCCCTACATCACCACTACAATGGTGGTATGGGCCGTACCCACGCTTTGAGGGCGTGGGTACGGCCCATACCACCATTGTAGTGGTGATGTAGGTGTACGCGCCGTACCCACGCCCTCAGAGCGTGTGTACGGCCCGTACCACACGTACCCCTACATCACCACTACAATGGTGGTACGGGCCGTACCCACGCCCCCAGAGCGTGTGTACGGCCCGTACCACGCGTACCCCTACATCACCACTACAATGGTGGTACGGGCCGTACCCACGCACACAATGCGTGGGTACGGCCCGTACCACCATTGTAGTGGTGATGTAGGTGTACGCGCCGTACCCACGCCCTAGGGGTACGGGTGACGCGGTCCGTACCCCCGCATTCATAGGTTGGGTACGGGCCGTACCCACACCCTCAGAGCGTGTGTACGGCCCGTACCACGCGTACCCCTACATCACCACTACAATGGTGGTACGGGCCGTACCCACGCCCTGAAAGCGTGGGTACGGCCCGTACCACCATTGTAGTGGTGATGTAGGTGTGCGCGCCGTACCCACGCCCTCAGAGCGTGTGTACGGCCCGTACCACGCGTACCCCTACATCGCCACTACAATGGTGGTACGGGCCGTACCCACGCCCTCAGAGCGTGTGTAAGGCCCGTACCACGCGTGCCCCTACATCACCACTACAATGGTGGTACGGGCCATACCCACGCCCTCAGAGCGTGTGCACGGCCTGTACCACGCGTACCTCTACATCACCACTACAATGGTGGTATGGGCCGTACCCACGCCCTCAAAGCATGGGTACGGCCCGTACCACCATTGTAGTGGTGATGTAGGTGTACGCGCCGTACCCACGCCCTCAGAGCGTGTGTACGGCCCGTACCACACGTACCCCTACATCACCACTACAATGGTGGTACGGGCCGTACCCACGCCCCCAGAGCGTG